>NW_027466451.1:2440000-3132500 GCF_050575085.1 Anarhichas minor | reverse complement strand
ACATATACACGTATACACACACTACACATGTACACACATATACACGTATACACACACTACACATGTACACACATATACATGTATACACACATTACACATGTACACACATATATACATGTACACACATTACACATGTACACACATATACACGTATACACACACTACACATGTACATACATATACATGTATACACACATTACACATGTACACACATATACACGTATACACACACTACACATGTACACACATATACACGTATACACACACTACACATGTACACACATATACATGTATACACACATTACACATGTACACACATATATACATGTACACACATTACACATGTACACACATATACACGTATACACACACTACACATGTACACACATATACATGTATACACACATTACACATGTACACACATATATACATGTACACACATTACACATGTACACACATATACACGTATACACACACTACACATGTACACACATATACACGTATACACACACTACACATGTACACACATATACATGTATACACACATTACACATGTACACACATATATACATGTACACACATTACACATGTACACACATATACACGTATACACACACTACACATATACACACATATACACGTATACACACATTACACATGTACACACATATACACGCATTACACATGTACACACACATACACGTATACACACATTACACATGTACACATATACACACATATACACACATTACACATGTACACACATATACACGTATACACACTACACATGTACACACATATACACGTATACACACATTACACATGTACACACACATACACGTATACACGCATTACACATGTACACACACATACACGTATACACACACTACACATGTACACACATATATACATATACACACATTACACATGTACACACATATACACGTATACACACACTACACATGTACATACATATACATGTATACACACATTACACATGTACACACATATACACGTATACACACATTACACATGTACACACATATATACATGTACACACATTACACATGTACACACATATACACGTATACACACACTACACATGTACACACATACACGTATACACACACTACACATGTACATACATATACATGTATACACACATTACACATGTACATACATATACATGTATACACACATTACACATGTACACACATATACACGTATACACACATTACACATGTACACACATATATACATGTACACACATTACACATGTACACACATATACACGTATACACACACTACACATATACACACATATACACGTATACACACATTACACATGTACACACATATACACGCATTACACATGTACACACACATACACGTATACACACATTACACATGTACACATATACACACATATACACACATTACACATGTACACACATATACACGTATACACACTACACATGTACACACATATACACGTATACACACATTACACATGTACACACACATACACGTATACACGCATTACACATGTACACACACATACACGTATACACACACTACACATGTACACACATATATACATATACACACATTACACATGTACACACATATACACGTATACACACACTACACATGTACATACATATACATGTATACACACATTACACATGTACACACATATACACGTATACACACATTACACATGTACACACATATATACATGTACACACATTACACATGTACACACATATACACGTATACACACACTACACATGTACACACATACACGTATACACACACTACACATGTACATACATATACATGTATACACACATTACACATGTACATACATATACATGTATACACACATTACACATGTACACACATATACACGTATACACACATTACACATGTACACACATATATACATGTACACACATTACACATGTACACACATATACACGTATACACACATTACACATGTACACACATATACACGTATACACACACTACACATGTACATACATATACATGTATACACACATTACACATGTACACACATATACACGTATACACACACTACACATGTACACACATATACATGTATACACACATTACACATGTACACACATATATACATGTACACACATTACACATGTACACACATATACACGTATACACACACTACACATGTACACACATATACACGTATACACACACTACACATGTACACATACTCACACATTACACACACTACACTTGTACACACATATTAAACGTGTACATACACATACACAGCACATACTGAACTACCTTCGTCATTGTCTTACAGGGGTCTTCTGTGGGGGGGTCCTTCCTGGCCCCGTGCTGCTGAAGAATTCACAGAGTGCAACACTTCATTTCTCCTCTGACGTTAGCCGAGGCGGGAGTGGCTTTGTCATCAGGCATCGTGCCGACCAGGGACGCTCTAGTCCTGGTGGGAAACACACTATACAAAACACACAGACACACACATCTCTGCAGGTAATACTCAGGTGTACAGGACAGCATGGCAGGCCGCTTGTACTGAATGCACACACTGTCCATACAGGTCACACAGTGGTCCCCTCTGCCATTGGCTCTCAGAGTAACCAGATAGTGTGTAGGCACATGTCCCATGACACAATGATGAGCTGCACAAGACACTCGCAGACACACTGTGTAGAGCTGCTGATAATGTGTCTTTTGTTTGTGTGTATGTGTGAGTTTGTGTCCTGAACTGTCTGTCTCCTGTATGTGTAATAATGCTCGATGTGCCTGTGTGTGTGTGTGCGTGTGTTTGTGTTCATCAGGATGCGGAATAGTTGTGCTAGTTGATGATCTGACTGTTGTCCACAGTCCAAATCACCCACAGTGCTACAGTAATGACTGTGTCCTCCGCTGGGTTGTCTATGCTCCACAGGGACACGTTGTTAAGGTGATGCACCAGAGCTTCCGGTCAATCAAAGTTAAAAGGCAGTGTTCATCAGAAACTCAAGGCTGATTCTGGTGTTGTGTTCCAGCTGGACTTTGCTGATTTCGACCTGGAGGAGTCCGATGGATGCCTGTATGACTCCCTCACTGTCCTGGGAGATGTGGAGGGAACAGAGGAGATTGGTAGGATGATGAATCTCTGGGTGTCAGTTGAACACTCACTGCTTTGATTACGTCTTCTCTCTCTGTCCTCATCGCATTCTTTTCAGATTCAAACACATTGTAATATTAGCAGCAATGAGAGGTTTATGTTCTCCATGTTTTGTAGTGGTGCTGTGTGGTGGCAGCGTTCCTCCTCCTGTCCTGTCCTACCACAGCGTCATGGTGCTTCACTTCACCTCAGACGGCAGCATCACACATAGGGGCTTCAGCGCGACACTGACATTCATCAGCCATGCAGGTATGTCCGTACACAGTGGATCAGTCTGTGTGGAGATCACCTGTTGACTTACTAAAAGGTCTAAACTCTGCCTCACAGGCTTTTACCACTCTGGCAAGAATACAATGTAACTATCAAGTCTTGAGTGTATTCTAACATAACTTGTTAAAAAAAAACTAAAACTGTGTAAGATAAACAGAAATATAGGAAATCTTGCTGTCTGTCTTCATCTGCAGGGTAATACAGGATTTGTAAGATCAAATAGAAAGCTGTGTGACAGTAAGACTCTCTCTGCAGACCTTCAGAACCAGGACACAGGTGTGGAGAGTGGACCAGAGGGTCGGACAGATCACACAGACCAGCGGCACATAACAACACATGGTTGGTGGTCTGTTCAGTCTTTGAATCCTCTTGGGACTCTTTTGCATTTAGTGTGTTGACTTCAGGTTTGTGGATTTAGAGAGAGGGCAGTGAAGAGAATCCTGTGTCCCAGCGAAATGTAATGTAGTGAAGAAAGAGAACGAGTACCTCTCCTCACCTTGGGCAAGGCACCGACCACTCAGCTGCTGCAGTGGTGCCGTAGTGGTGAACAGCTCCCAATGGCAAGCATGGGGTTCATCCAACTCTGAGTAAATGAAGGACACGTTCCTGCTTGTCTCCGGCTCCCTACATGCACGTAACAGCACAACAATGATGAGGTGAAATGTGGAGCAAGAAATGCTTGTATGGGCTACCTTGTAGTCTTCTTGTCTCTGTCGCTGTGTCATGGGCTCATCAAAGCAGCAAGAGTCTCTGGCATGTAGAATGGCAATGAGACATGTAACGCCAGAGTTACAGCTGAGGAAGTAGAAGAATGACTCTCAGTTTAACCAGCAGTGTGAAGGTGAGATGAGTCAATGCTTTTGTTTTAATCTTGTTGTTGTTCTTTTCTCTCCTCTATCTTTATCTCGCAATTTTCTGAGAAATACGTCCTACGAACTAAATACTGAGGTGCAAGCTGTTCACAAAATGCTAGAGAAGTATACAAGAATCTCACATTGTCACTGACTAACACATTGTAGAGTTGACAGCTCACTTTTCTTTCAAAATTTGGAGATACACACACATTTTTAATCATCTGTATTTCTTTATGCTCTTTGAACTCAAAGTGGTTTATATTCCACGTAACCTGCTACTGTTACCCGATAACTCTTCCTGATACTTTCTTCTTCATCAGCCTCCTTCGTGATACTTGCTCTTTTCTGCTGTCTGTTGTCGTGCTGCTTTGTGTGTCTCTGGTGTCTTGTCTCTTGGGGTCACCGTCTCCATACCTGCCTCCTTTCATCATGTATTTCTTCTTCCTAAACTGTGTAACCCATCACAGGTTAGGTTGAATAAACGCTGAGTCATATTCTGTCAGTATACTATCAATGACATTTAAATTTAGAAACACCCGACCAAAAACACACACCATGCTAGATGAATGTAAACATGATGACGCACACATTTTGTTCTACTACAGCATTTGATACATGGATTGTGAGGAAGGGTCTTTTAAAAGACTTATGCAGAACTGCTTTGTGCAACTTTGATCTGCCAGTGAAGCGGCTGCTATTGGGATGTTCAGTTACTTGAAACGTGCATACAAATAATAATCCATGTGTGAGCCAATGAGTTTTCCACCAGTATTTAAAATTCAAGCAACTTGCTTAAAAAGCAGTGAGATTACTATTTAGAGGTAGATATGGATGTGACGCTCATGCTTTCATTTACAAAACCCTTTTTTCCTTTAGCCAACATTCACATGTTCCATTCAAAGCAGCAAGAAGGAGTTAAATGCTAACAGTAAGTTAACTCTTGAAGGTAGGGAGATATGACCAATGTCTGACTATCAACAGACAGCACGGCTGTAATGAGCATAAACAATGCTTATGTTTGGGTTCGTCCAAATTCATTTAGTAATCTACGAAAAACAAGAGCGAGGGTTATAATACAAACAGGCCACAAACCATAGAAACATAATGGTTGTGTGTTGTACCAGCCTGTCAGAGTGCCAGTGAACGTAACACACACTGGACATCCACCAGTAGAGATCAGTGTCACAAGACACAGCAGCACGGCCAGTGTTATGGCCACAAAGCCTTCCTGTTTGTTTCACTCTCATTCCTCTTTATCAAGATCTTCAGCTCTGGAGAACTGTTGTGGTTTCACTGCCCAGTGGTTCATTCCTGTTACTGTGGTTCCCAAACGTTAAAAAGACTTCTTGTCTCCTTGTGATCTATATTCTCAGGAGTGTTTTACTCAAATACCTTTTAGACATATGAAGGATGACAATGATCGAATAATTAACAAATGTGGTTTTTTTCTGCTTTCCTTATTAATCATCTAACAACAGATTTGTAATGTTGCCTTAAACACCTTAAACAGGTTGGGAACCACTGCCCTCCAACACGTATGCACTAACCATGCCCTGAACGTAATGATCACACAAGGGGTCATCCATGACATGCTTGTGGTCTCTCGTGTTGTATTCCACGTGATTGTCCTGTTGCAAAACGGGACTACAATCTGAATCCCTGTTGTACACCGACAAATAAAACACCCTGTACCTTGTATTACTCCTGCTAACATCCACAACATCGACCCTATTATGATAGAAACATGAGTTCCACTTGTTACAGGAGGTGACCTTCCATCTTTCAGCAGAAAACTACAGAAAAAGGGAACTGTGCTGTACAGTAGACGGCCATGCATGTCTGTAGGTACGGGCCACCCTCTAGTGGCACTTTGTAGGAATTGAAGGGAAATCGGTGTTGAGTAAAGTTACATGAATACACATTAAAAACACAAAAGCTCTTTTTTGTGAGAAATGTAGTAAATATAGCAGATGTATTGTAGATTATGGTGTGTCATCAGTGTACTGTAGTGTTGATGGAATGACACCAGACATCCGGACTCCAACACACCTTATGGACCCTTTTCACTGCAGACAGCAGGAAAGCGGGTGTTAACACCAGTACAATGTTGACTCAACAGAATGGAGCCCTAGTTAATGTCATCTTTTACTCTTGGGCTTTTCCTGCTTTGAAAAGGCTGCTCTGTGACAAGGACCTGAAACCTGCTCACCTAATGGGATGATGTCATTAATCCCACTTCCTATATCTACATGGACTTCTGCAGGCATCAGAGTAGTGTTCCTGCTGGGCGCTGAGCTGCAGTGGGTCTACTCCGTGGCAGCAGATCAGTGCCTTGCTCAGGGGCACGTTGACAGGAGATGTGAGAGAGAGTGCTACTGATGAACTCTCAAAATGAGCTCAGTTGAGGGAACTGCTTCAGTACAGTATTGATTAAAGAGAAGTAGTGTTGTGGTAGACTGTGTCACAAAACGAAGGCACATTCTAAGACTCATGACGTACTTTCACCTCTCAGGTCCATGCAGTACCATCACAGGTCTGATGAAAGTTACTCCAGGACATGAAGGGAATCTCTCTCGCTTCAAAGAGAATGTGGATACTACAGATTACGACAATTTCATTACAAAATATGATACACAGATAATTCCTAGTTTGTAAGAGACTTTTGATGTTAGACGTGATAAAGCCATGTTTGATATTCAGTAATGTGTAATAAGAGGGATAATGTCTGGCTCATGCCTCATCTTGTTGCGGTTTGTTTTGAGATAATGGCTGTATTCTTATTGTTGCAGCAGACCCAGATGTGCAGCAGTCCAGCAGCAGTGCCCTGACCTACCAGGGGGATGTGGACCATAAGGTCTCACAGGATCCCAGACTGCATAGAGACATGGGCTCAGATGATGAAGACTACAGCAGAGAATCCTCTGGGACTGGGTAGTAGCCAATCAGAAGAAGGCCTCGAGACAAAGATGTGTGTGTGTGTGTGTGTGTGTGTGTGTGTGTGTGTGTGTGTGTGTGTGTGTGTGTGTGTGTGTGTGTGTGTGTGTGTGTGTGTGTGTGTGTGTGTGTGTGTGTGTGTGTGTGTGTGTGTGTTATATTGGTGGCTTTCAGATGTGGAGGAATAGAAACCCATGGCCCTGCTGACAAAGCATGCAATGATCCAGAATGATCTTAGATCTTTTAGTTTGTTTTCTGTAAAGGCTAAGCAGGTTTTGTTCCCAGAATGCAACACAGACTGATACATGCCATTGAAGGACGATTCCGTTGTCATTTACGCTTCGTCTCTTAATGGCAGCACATGTTACGGTGTTCCAATGGACTCGGTTGATGGGAGGTCAGTTGTTGGCTATTGGCTACATTAAATTCACCAAAAATGTCCTAATACCAATTGGGGAGTATGTCCACTACTTTGGTCCAGACTGAAACATTTTTGACAACTTTTGGATGATTGCAATAAAATGTTTGTTCACCCATTCATTGAAGTGTTTTGGTCATAAATTCAGTTTAATAAAATAAATTCAATAAAACAAGAAGAAAGAATCTCCAAGTAGGGTGAAAAGAATCTTGACACCAAACTGGGTAAAGCTGCACTCGTATGAAGAATAGAGCATGAGGTTGACGTGTAACTGAGTGAAATGTCTACGCAGCTATTGGATGGAAATGTAGTAAAATGTTCATCTAGCACCCTCATCAGGTCAACTGTTAATTAGTTTGATACTCTATGATGAAACACCCTCAGAACTAATGACGTCCCCATAATTAGCACATGTTAGCATGCCAAGATGACATCGTTATTGCAGGCATGTTAGCAAGCAGCATGCCTGAGTCGCCTCACAGAGCCACTACTGAGACTCTTAGTTTTGCTCTGAAACACAAATATACACGTGGCTCTATTTTCTGTTGACCTGATGAGCTCACTATCACACAATCCTTCCATGTATTTCTGCACTTGCAGCGTCAAATGTAAACGTACCCCTGGTTGTGAATCAACCCAAAGCAGTGTGTGTGTGTGTGTAAACAGACGATTCATGCACAAATGTAATAATATCAAATATATCTTCATAGGAGAAGTTTTAATTCCTGGCAAATAGTGTACATTATAACACCTTACTGAATGTTTGTTTAATGCTGACAGATGCTAAATCCATGGACTCAATGTAAAGTGCTACCCATATTTCTACATGATGACGTCTTTCATGTTAGTATAGTGCTTATCATTTATGCATCTGTAATAAAGTTGATATGATCATTGTTTTCGCTGCACGGTGACTTTTTATTTCAGTAGTCTTTATAACTTTCACCCACTCAAACATTGTTAAGTGATGTTTGCAACCTTCTCAGGACTTTTTTCAAAATGTACTGCATGTTTTGTGTTCATAAAACCAGAATTATTAGCTTTAAAAATGAACGTACTTCTGATTTGTAAAGAAACCTTTGTGATCTTGTGTCTGTTATGTAATGTTTGTGTGTCTCTCCTCCTCTCACAGTGGTGTGATTTCAAGGCTCTGCTCTGAACCACCAGGATGGTGAGATCTGTCTTCCTATTGGTGCTTTGGACCCTCTGTCACCTCTCACCCAGCAGGAAGCCACGCCCCCTTCAGAGGCCTGTGTGTGTGTGTGTGTGTGTGTGTGTGTGTGTGTGTGTGTGTGTGTGTGTGTGCGTGTGCGTGTGTGTGTGTGTGTGTGTGTGTGTGTGTGTGTGTGTGTGTGTGTGTGTGTGTGTGTGCGTGCGTGCGTGCGTGCGTGCGTGCGTGCGTGCGTGCGTGCGTGCGTGCGTGCGTGCGTGCGTGCGTGCGTGCGTGCGTGCGTGCGTGTGTGTGTGTTTGTGTGTGTGTGTGTGTTTGAGAGACACAGAGACCAGAGACAGACAGAGAGAAGCTTGACTCAGTGAGAGGAGGACACTACATGTTTCATGTTGAAGCTATGGATCAGAGCTTGGTGAGAATGAACTTTCACCTCTTAAATCTTTATCTTTTCGGGGTCTTTCATTCGTTGATGTTGTTTAACTACTGTAATGTAACTCATTGATAATGCATGTTAATGTGGCGAAATGAAAAATGAGCACTGATGGGAAGCTATTGCGTATGTACAACACTATAACCGTGACATGTAGTTGTGTTGAGTGCATGTCTCGGCGGTTGTCTTGCAGATACTCCCGGTGGTGGCGGCTGTTTCTGTGGTGGTAGTGACTGTGCTGTACTTCCTCCTGGGAGGAGAGAAGAAGAAGCTGCCTGTCACTCTGCAGGACCCTGTGGTCAAATATCCCCTTCCCCTGGTAGACAAACAGGTAGACGTTCAAAGAATCAGTGTTCACACTCAAACCTGATTATACAGCAAGTTAGTATTCAACCTGTACAACAGTCGATGTTAATCATTTCCTAAGTCCTTCATTCAGTTTGTTGTCATTGTACAAACCGTCATAAAGCAATAAATAAGCCACTTACTGTACCTCTGGCCATGCAGAGTGTTATAAAGTATTTAAAATGTATCTTCTAGAGTTGTGGCTGACTGAGAGAATGAATTGTGATTGTGAAGCTCACAACATTGAAAATTCCCCAAATCTGATCATCCACAGAACATATCTTCTGTCTATATGACAACTACAAACAGTGAGACTGTTGTAATGCCGGTAAAATAACCTTTTACGTTTCCAGGCCATAATGTTACAAGTTGGTTCAATAAAACCCATGAGCGGTCCTAACTTCATTTGGATGTAGTCAGCATGTTTTCTGCCTAATATTTACTATTTGTCACTTACCGAATGCTGTTCACTTAAAGACAAAATCCATCCTCCTACTGTTCAATCCCACGGTTGTACATTAGGCTACATCGTTTCAGTTCCAGTAAGAAGTCCTTCTCGAGTCATGGGCGCCAGTGACAGCCGAGCCTCCCCAGTTGTATTTCGCCGGTCTGTGGCGGCCGGCCGGTTCGCAGCGGGGCCGGGATCCCGCCTCTGCCGGCCCGCGGACCGGCCGCAGGCGGACGGCGGTTGTGGAGCTCCGTTTCCCTGCGAACGTGTTCGTTGATCTGTAGATCCACTCGGGTTTCTCCAAAGGTTTTCAAAAGCACCGTAGTGTCCTGCCGTGCTATGGCGACCTCAGGTTAGCGTAGCGTAGCTCCAAACACCAAGACGCTCAGTTACAATGAAACACATTCAGCCATAAAATGTGTGACGCTGTCAGCCAGGAACACCGTTCATACAAATAAATAAACTACAAAACCCTAAAAATGTTATTATTTCTTCCATATCTTTCAATTTAAACTCTTACTACTCCAACTAACTTCTGCCAGCTTCCTTAAATTTCACATTAGTCACGCGCTGGCCCACTGACCAATCACAGCTCACGTTAATGCCGACGTACTTAGGAGGCTACCTGGGTAGCACTGGCACGTCAAAGAATACGCCCAACATGTCAAACTAAAGATCTGATTGGTTGAAGACTATGTCAATAAACAATATCGTCCCCATTCACTTAAACTGCAAAAGCTCTCTAGAGGGCATCGGGCCTCTCTCCTTACATAGAGACATAGGGGCTGAATCTGATTGGATAAGAGCTCTCCTTAAAACAAGCTGTGCTGGAAGCAGAGCAGCTGAGGAAGACAGGAGCTGTGCAGTGAGAAAATAAGATAACGGGAAAAAAATTATAATACATGTCGTATATTTGTGAAAAATTATTAGATTATAAAATAGCTATAACTTTGTGATTGTGTTTAGGCCAGCAGAGAAGGCTTAGCTGGCCCTGACGGCCCACCACTGGTCAAAAGTACTGTGTAAAGACCACTCGGTCTCTCAGGACATTTCTAACCTGTGTGTGTCTTTGTGCAGGAAATCAGCCATGACACAAAGAAATTTCGGTTTGGTCTTCCATCTGCAACTCATATCCTTGGACTGCCAGTAGGTACTGAACCAGCTCTTCTCTTCTCTTCTCTTTTTTTCTCTCCTAAGACAAACAGAAATACTTTCTGCCAATGCTCCAGCCTGTATACGTGCTGAGTGTATTGCTCTTTGATTCTAAGTATCTTGAATCTATGAAGTATCTATGGCAGTAAATGAGAATGCAAGATGACATTTCTTGCTCTGTTTGTAATCATTCTGAGTGATTCCAACACATCAAAGGATACTAGGTGGTAAATCGGTAAAAGACAAGATATAGAGCAATAAAAAGTCACTCTTTCCAAATGTAACATATGCTGGTGTATTAGATTGTTATTACAGTCCCAAGCTGCAGTGCAATAGTCTGGAGGTTTAAATACAGCTTGTTTCTATCGTACTTTAACGTTTTCCCATCTCACACATCCTCCCTGCTCGTCCCCCCTTTGTCCCCTGCCCAGGTCAGCACGTGTACCTGTCAGCCAAGGTCAACGGCAGTCTGGTGGTCAGAGCCTACACTCCAGTATCCAGTGATGAGGACCAGGGACATGTGGATCTTGTGGTCAAGGTAGGTAACATTACTGATATTAACTGCAGAGGTGTTATTGTTGTTCTTTAGCAGTACCACTCTCTACTAGCTTTCTATTGAAGCAACGGCTTTTGTTATTCATGCTTTATGGACATGCACGGATATTCTGCAGCTGTCTACCCCTCTATTGAAATATTCCTGATGAACTAAAGCCATTAAAAGATGCTACAAGAGGATCAATACCAGCCAGAGATTAAAGTTAGCCACTAGCTGGTTAACATAGTGGAGCATTTAGCAGCTAGACAGACAGAAACATGACCCCAGATGAAGGCTAATGGTGCTCCTTGTCTGCACAATGTGTTAATATGCTATATCATATATATTGTTTGCTATGTCAGCCATATGAGGTGAAAATAAGCCAATGTTTACAAGATAATCAACGTATACAGGTTTAAGTGGAGGTTTTATATCATTTCATATTAACTAAAGTCATCCACACTCATGTGAGCAGAACAAGCTACGCTAACAATGCTAAGAGGTGAGAGGCAATGATGAGTGAAACACTTGTGTCCTTTATGTAACTCCAGGTGTACTACAAGAGCTGCCACCCCTCCTTCCCAGAGGGAGGGAAGCTGTCTCAGTACCTGGACAACATGGCTATCGGAGACGTCATGGACTTCAGAGGACCCAATGGACTGCTTGTGTACAAGGGACACGGTATGGTGTGTGTGTGTGTGCATGTGTGGAGGGGAAAGAGAGAGTAGTGAAAACACTGACTCCCAGCAGCAGATGTCACTGTGGTACAATGTGAGACTGTCCAAGCAGCTCTGGCTGCCAAACACATTCTAAAGCTCAGACTTTTCTCTCAGGTCACTTCTCCATCCGACCAGACAAGAAGTCAGAGCCCAAAGTTCGGAAGTTCAAGCATGTTGGAATGGTCGCTGGTGGAACAGGTCCATGTACATTTCTGTAAACTCTCAATCATTTTAATGTACATTACTGCATGTAGGTAATCCAGAAGAACATCACAGAGGCTCAGCAGGCTGACATCTCTGCAGGATGAAATGCTTTGTGAGGGAGAAGGAAGTCATTGACTGATAGTAATACGTTGCATCATACAGCAGCAGCTGTAGTGGATGGTGTGTGTGTTGAACATAGAGGCATTCTCATGTGAACACATACATTACGCCCAAAGCTGTAATGCTGTTTAACTTCCAGGACCATTTAATGATATTGTCTTTGATGTTGACGCTATGTACAATTAGATAAGGTAACACAGTGTGTAAACCCCCCCCCCCCCCCCCCCCCCATAATACCCTCAGTTAGACAGACTCATTTCAATGTATTTTTCCCATCAGGCATCACTCCTATGCTGCAGTTAATCCGCAGTATCACAGCAGACCCCACTGACTACACCAAGTGCTCCCTCATATTTGCCAACCAGGTCAGCTATGTGAGGTGTTGTTTACGGACATCTTTCCTTGTGTGTCATTGTTAAAAGGAATTACTATTTCTATTTCTATGAATAGAAATCAAATCTCTTTCACTTACTCCCCGTCAGACGGAGAAAGATATCCTACTGAGGGAGGAGCTAGAGGAGGTGAAGAGGAACCACCCTGATAAAGTTAAGCTCTGGTTCACTCTGGACAAACCTCCACAGGGTAAGGCAACTATGCAACTCTATTCAATACAAGCTACCCTGTGTTTTAAAGGAGCACCTGCTTTTTGATGGATTTTTCTGTTTTTTTTAATCAAAACACACATTATCTCCTCTATTCTGTGCAAAAACATTATAATTGAACACACATACTCAAAGTTGTATTACATAAATAGGGCAGGTTTACTTTTATGGTTGAACAATATGAAAATTTGTCTCACCTCACATAACAGTGATATATAGATCCTTTGACAGCCAACCTCATCGAAAGCATGCTTGCGCATCTTGGAAGTAGTGTGTCAAGAGTCCAATGAATTCAGAACAGTAAGGTGTTACATTTTGTGGCTAGTAGTTCCGTTAGCTGTTAGCGGTTAGCCAAACACACCGTACAAAACAATAACAGTGAGCTGCAGAGCAGCGGCCGAGAGCTACTCAGCAGTAGGTGTCCTGGTAGTCCTGTTAGCACGACAGCCGTTGTCCCCTCACTGTGGAAGCAGAGTAGCAGCTTGGGGTTGGAGATGCACTCAGCTGTGTCTATCACTAGCGGCCCTACAGGCCGGGGGCTGGTTAAGAGCAGTGAGTGAGGAGTCAGCCGGCAGCATAAAACAGGTAATAAAAGGTGTTCTGAGAAAGTGTGAGTCTCTGTAACCACAAGAGGTCCTGGAGCATGCAGGCCTAACTGGACACCAAAAGATGATGCAGTGTGCTGCAGCAGCAGTAGAGATTCGTCGTGGACAGACACAGAGGTGCACTCTCACTCACGGCTGCGACTGATCCCAAGAACCTCCAGGCGGAGATAAAAAACCCACTAGCACATCAAACAAATGCTGCCATGTTTTAGAACAATGCAAAATATCAATATTTATAGATTTACAGCTGAACGGGTGGCAATGTGAAGGGGTCACCCTATTAGAATTGTCACCCAACTAGTCAATGCATTGGAGAGTAAATATCACACTCATCAGGTTATCAGAAACATGACGCTAAATAGAAATATCAGATTTATGGGGAGAAACACTTTCAACAGTTAAGCACTTGTGCTTACTTCCCATATTGTGGGCTCTGGTGGAAACATTTCTCTGACTGATCTCATGTTACCATAAAGGATATACAGTCCATGTGAGCATTAGGGTAGTGCCAGGCTACATTAATGTGAATAAATCAGTGTGAAAGCCCGGCTCTTTGGTTTCACTGCTGAATATTCAGAGTGGGAAACCGAACAAAGAGTTCTCGGCTGAAGGAAAATCTCTGCAGGCGGAGGAGGGAGATAGTTCCAACAAGGTGTTTCAGTAGCTTAGCCAAACGCTCGTGTCTACCTTTGCATAATCCTTAAAGCAAGCAGCAATGAATGAGCATAATGTAGTTATATAATGTCTGTTGTAAGGCTGCTCGTCTTCTGTCTCGGCTTTCATTGGCTCCACACAGAGCAGAAACACATCGGTCCTTGATCATTATTCATTAAAAAGAGTGTACTTGCTGTTTGTTAGTGTGTCATTATGTGTTTTCCTTGGAGGGAGACATCTGTGGATGAAAGAGCAGGTTGACCAGCTGAAATCTTCCCCTGAAGAAAAAAAGACTCAGCAGATTATTTCATTACTAATTTCATTCTTTCTTTGAACGTCCCATCTCATGCATCTGAGAAGAAGAGATCCTCTGATTGGCTCTGCTCACCCTTCACCTGTGGAAAGAAAGATTTAGCATCAGTGTTTCATATTTAGTATTTAGAGATGAAATGAGAGCCAGGCTTCTCTGGTGATTAAATCATATTATAAACTACATTATGCAGCACAGAAGCAGGATGGCAGTATGTGTTCTCATTCGGACTATAACAAAGATAAGATGTTGAGCTGTGAGTTGTTAAAATCAGTTTCTCTGATGGTGAAGGTTGATCTTTCTCTCTCTTGTCTCGTCCTCAAGAGTGGAGCTACAGTTCAGGGTTTGTGACCGATGACATCATCAAGGACCACCTCCCTGCTCCGTCCACTGATGTCCTCGTTGTCCTGTGTGGTCCTCCACCAATGATCCAGAAGGCATGTCTCCCAAATCTGGACAAGCTGGGACACAGAACAGAAAACATTTTTGCATACTAATGTTCTGATTGACTACACAGTCTGTTTATTCCCAGAGATCATGCGATCGCTAAACCAAAAATCACTGGATGAACACTGTTAATGGTACATTGTTCATCTAAGCATGTGTGATACTGATGCAGTGAACGAGAACGAGTTCAACTTGTGCCATAACATGTGTACAAATACTGCCATCAAAATCACCCAGTAACATCACTATGACAATGTCTATGGACTCAGGTACACGTCATTACCTTTTGTACAATCAGTACAGTCACTTTTAGAAACATATCTGTAGGCCAAAACGGGAATTCATGAGAAATAAAGATGTAAAACAGCAGTGTTGATTTTAATACTTTATGCTACAAAATATTATTGAAATATGTACTATATACAGTATCTGTTTTCCATTGAAAGAGCTGTACAGTGTTGCAAAAGTTGATAGTATGAAGTATAAAAATGTGTACATAGGTAGATCATTTATACTAATACTTGTAATATACTGACCTAATAATATATACACGAACTAAAATAATGGGTATCCTAACGACATTGTCATATAAAACCAATGACACCAACAGATTATTTATGAATGACTTTATGTATTCCAACATATTAGGCTGTGATCTGTAGTGTTGTGTAGAGCGCGTGAATGCTCCACAACAGCTGAGTCTAAAGTCCGGAATCACAACCCACAACTAACATTTCCAACATCCCGTGAAGGCATTACCGGAAAGTGGGCGTGTCTCTCTTCACCAACATGTCAGCGTAGGAGTTTTTATCAAAACTTTACAGTCAATATTTAATACATTTAGACGCGTAACTGTTAGCAGTTGGAGGAATATGGTGTGTGAGCGTAGCGTAGACTTAGTGAAGCCTTTCCGGGATGGTTTAATTGTTAAGGTGATAGTTTTGGTGGTATTCATCAGCATAAACTCCCCGGTGTCTGGCTGTGAAGGAATCCCCTCAGAGAGATGTCTCATCTGGGGTCCAGGGCTGAACGCCGACACGGTGCTACCTGTCCGCTACTTCTTCATCCAGGCGGTCGGTTCAAACGGAGAGAACCTGACTCTGTCTCCAGGTAAACCGACCACAAACACCGTGTGTGCTCAGAGAGCCCCGGGGTCAAACATTGGATCACTGAAACGCTGGAGCGGCTGCTCCCAAAAGGCTAAGCTAGCTCATTTCCTACCTATTCTTTTTTTTACAACTAACGTTTTGTGAACATTGTGTTATGTCCGCCATCAACAGATGTAACCTAGACCACATTCAACGATGGTTTGATCGAGTTAGCGTCGGAGAGACGTGCTGAGCGAACACACCACGGTGTAATAATCCTAACTGATGTCTCCCTGAGCCTCAACACAGTTGTAGTGCTCGTTTGAAAAAGGTCTTTGAATGTCTTCGGTCAGCTAACAACAAAGGGCCGTCGTGTTTCAGATGAGTCCTCCAGGGCACTGACATGTTGTGTACGTGTGTTGCTCAGGTAAAGACACCTTTCAAGTGAAGATAACTCCGCTGGACAAGAAGGAGCACATCCGCATCCACGTCCCCCCACCTCTGGACAGAGGGGACGGGTCCTTCGTGGTGAGGTACCGGCTCTACGGCACCGTGCTGACGGGCCTCCAGGTGGAGGTCCTCCACCGAGATGCTGCTGTTGCCAAGTCACCCTACACCATCCGAGGTTGGTGTTGTGTCATGCAGGGTTAACAACCCAGCACAGGTTCATTAGTCAAGTCAAGTGCTCTTTATCTATATTGTCCAATATCACAAAAGGGATTTTTTAAAATCTGTGCAGCACACAACACCCTCTGTCCCGTGAGCTCCAATACAGAATAAAAAGAAGGAAGCAGCCTCAGGGAGGATCCCTCCTCCAGACAGACGCGCTGCACACACTATAGGGCCGTGTTGCTAATGGATGCACAGTGGGTGCTGGCCTTAAAACACAGCCTCATGGAGCCTGCCATTTTAATGCTAATTAAACTCATATCATTGTTTTGCAATTGTGCTTCACTTCACAGCACAACATGTGCTTTAAACATGAAGACGTGTTGTAACCACACTGTCTCAAAAACATGACCACCGTTTCCTGGACTACATTTCATTTCTAGTCTCATAACAAGAGTGTAACACTTGCACCGTTAACTCCGAGGGTGCCGACAGTAAGATGGAACGAGAGCCACCTCGGCTCCCTCATCTAACCCAGAGTGTGATGTCTCACGCTCAGGTCCGGTCTATCATGAGTACTGCGACTGTCCGGAGCCCGAGCCTTCCGTTTGGCAGAGCATCATGCAGTGTCCCGCCGAGGAACCTCAGGTTGTGGCGGACTTCAAAGCTTTTCCAACCATCGACCTGCAGCGTCTCAGACAGGAAGTGCCTCACAGGTTCATCAACAGAGGAGGCCTCATTCACTATGCCATCATCAACAACCAGCTGTACCGCCGCACGCTGGGGAAATACACCGACTTCAAGATGTTCTCTGACGAAATGCTGCTCTCCCTCACCAGGAAGGTAAGGTTGTAGATGTCGAGGACCCCACTGGCCCATTTACTGCGTGTGATATCTTAATGCTACTGCAGAGACTGCACGTGGCGTCACGTGGTTGCTGATTTCAGTCTCCTGGGATCTTTAATGAAGGTGAGGGTGCCTGATGTGGAGTTCTTCATCAATGTGGGCGACTGGCCGTTAGAGACGAGGAGGGCGGATGCTGTTCCGGTCTTGTCGTGGTGTGGCTCTGTAGACACTCGGGACATTGTCCTCCCCACCTATGAGGTCACACACTCCACCCTGGAGACCATGAGAGGTGTCACCAATGACCTGCTGTCCATCCAGGGAAACACAGGTAACACACACACACTCGCTCCTTAGCCACGGTGAGGCCTGCTGTAGCACAGAAGTGAAGCTCAGGTATTGATTTGAATAACTGTGTGCGTTACCCATCATCTATGAGTTCATGTGGTACCTTGGTCTTTAGATCCAGAGACTGACCAGTTTCAATACTAACACTTTTAATTCAACATGTAGCTGCTAAAGTTATGCAGACTGGTATTTGTACGTTACTGTGGGCTCTTGACTAAAGTCAACATGGTGCCTCACTGTTGCTCCTGTGGTTTGAACTAGAGCTGCACGATAGTGGGGGAAAAACAGACATTGCTATTTTTTTCTGCAATATATATTAAAAATACAGGAATTTCTACCACCTGATGACAAAATAGCTGGTATTGGTCAACATCATCCGTCCTGTAGCCCACATGTTTCTACACAGCTGACAGTGTTCCTCACTCCTTTCAGGTTGTGCTCGGTGAATACGGGCCTGCTTTGGTCATCTGATGAATTGATTGTGATTGGTGTGTTGCTGTGCATGCAGAGCCTTGAATGGGAGTTTGGAGGCTGGTTTGTGTCTCTGTAGGTTCCTCTCCATAATGTTTTCAGACACTAACAATCCGAGCTGTCGGTGCTGACAACGAGCAGCTTTAGTGACGACACATTAAATGAAGGATTACATCTCAGCCTGTTTCTGGCTGAGAGCTGCAGAGCTCTGAGGTCACCTCGACACAGAAACATGTGGAAGTAGAATAGTTACCCTCTAATGTCTCCTAGCACAAGTTCAGCCCTGACAAGAAATATGGAATTACATAAAAGGCATTTCATTGATATATTGAACTGCACACTTAGCTCAGTTTAATATTCTCTGTGATATGTCCGGTTGGTTATTAAATTCTCTGGACATCACATGGTCACAGTCTCTTTCGGGGTAACATTTGGACCACTTCCTCCAGGGCCTCCGTGGATGAACAAAACGGACCGGGCCTTTTTCCGTGGCCGGGACAGTCGAGAGGAGCGTCTCCAGCTGGTGTCTCTGTCCAAGAAGAGCCCCGAGCTGCTGGACGCAGGAATCACAGGCTGGTTCTTCTTCAGAGACCGGGAGAAAGATGTGGGCAAAGCGCCGCTCGTTGGATTCTTTGACTTCTTCAAGGTAAGGAAACATGAACACATGAGAGAAAGTTTCATTGAATTCACTTTTCTCCTGTAACGTAAAGCAGCAAAGTGTTGCTGAAGTTGGTTAAAGGATTTAACTCAGTGAAGTGGACGATAACACTCGTATATTATTTCTTTTTTTAAAGGGATGCACAAGGCTCAAGGCCACGAGTAGATGCACACAATAAATAAACGCACTCACTTCCAGAATCACTTGATACTTAAAATGTTTTTACTCTTTTAGTACAAGTACCAGGTGAACGTGGATGGAACGGTGGCAGCGTATCGGTTCCCTTACCTGATGCTGGGGAACAGTCTGGTTCTGAAGCAGGACTCTCAGTATTATGAATACTTCTACGGCCACCTCACAGCAGGCACGCACTACGTCTCCGTCCAGAGAAACCTGTCCGACCTTCTGGACAAAATCCAGTGGGCCAAAGAGAACGACGCCGAAGCACAAGAGATCGCCAGAGCCGGTCAGGCGGTGGTCCGCGAGCTGCTGCAGCCCGGCAGGCTGTACTGTTACTACTACACCGTGATGCACATGTACTCTGAGCGGCAGACGGGTCAGCCTACACGGCACGCAGACATGGAGCTGGTGCCTCAGCCCGACGACCACTCTGCTGTGTGCACGTGTGAGCGTAACATCCACGAAGAAGAACCCAATATGAAGGATGAACTATGATGGAATCGGCCTCTAGTCTCTAATTATTGCCATTTGTTCTCTGAAACCTTGCTGACGTATACAGAGAGAACTAAATGTTCCTGATCCTCAAGAACATGTGAATCTCACACTTTACAAGAAGTACTACAGTTGAGATTTGTGCCTTTAGTTTGGATAGTACAGGACGTTTGAAGAATCATTTAAAGGGCCGGTGTGTAGGTTTAGGAGCTGTTTAGTGTGTAACGACATGAGTCCTTCGTACCTACAGAGGGAACGGGCTCCTTGTTTCTACAGGAGCCCAGAGCGGGCAAACTAAAGACAGCCTTTCACGTTGGTAGGTTACCTGAGGACCACCGTAGTTCAGACTCACTTGTGAAACCGCGTTAACACGAGCCGCCTTCTGACTGCCTACAGTAGTGTGATCGTGGTACGAGGTCTTCATGGCGTTCCTGCAGTCCTGTGAGCCGAGGGGTATGCAGCCACACCACTAGATGCCACTAAATCCTGCACGCTGTCCATTAAACTAAAGACTCCTCAGCCACGTCAAGACCAGGCTGCAGGGAACTCCTCTGAAGATGAGAATGCTGCTCTTGTTTTTAATACTGTGTGTTTTGTACCGTTTGTAGTCCTGGTTGATGATTCAAGTGAGGATAAAACGACGTGCCTTTGTACCAGATATTTGTATACAGTATTATCTTTAAATAAATCCATCTGAAATAATTTGTATTTTTCACAGTTTACTGGAAAGATCATAAACAATCAGCTCCTTTTTGAGAGTGCAATGACTCACTATAGAGCAGCAGCACACCCTGCTCCCCACAGAGGAGGCTGCTGCTCTTCTGTGTGAGAGGTGAGAGGGAGGTCCACGTATAAAGAAGAGGGATTGGGTGAAATAGACCACTTACCGTAGTTGGATCCCCAGCTCCTCCAGTCCACATGTTGGGCCACACACTGAACCCACATTGATCCTGGTGGGCAGGTGGTTCCTTGATGGCATCAGTGTGTGAA
Source organism: Anarhichas minor (assembly GCF_050575085.1). NCBI lineage: Eukaryota > Metazoa > Chordata > Actinopteri > Perciformes > Anarhichadidae > Anarhichas > Anarhichas minor. The sequence continues at coordinate 3,111,422 of NW_027466451.1, read as the reverse complement.
TGAAAACATGTAGAGTACAGCGTTCTACAAAAGTCCTCTACCACTTCCTGTTTATGGAGATGTCCACGGCTTAGTGAGGTCTGCTCCTCTTCTCTGAAGAACACAACACCTGTTCCTGCTGTCGGCGCTGCTCTCCTCATCACATTCGGATACTCACAGGCTTGCTGGATCTTTCCCAAATGTGTGAAAACGGTGCTGATACTTCTCGGGGGGGGGGGCTGACCTACATAGACAATTAATCCTGCCTCATCACGACAGGAAGCCGGGGCCCACGCGGCTCTGTTCATTCACCGGGTCAGGCAGCTGGTTTAGCTGTTAGCCACACAGTGCTGATGCAGCACCTCTGGCTCCAGACCCGGGCGTGGTGAACGCACACCTGTCAGAGGACATGTGTGACACTGTGTCCCATTAGAAGGCCACAGACAGGCTCATAGATGTGGAGTCCAGTAACTACAGTGTAAAAGAAATACCAGCCCAGATCTTTTACAATTGCATCATACTGTGCTAGGGCTGTCACTGACTAACAGTGTAACAGCATGTGTGGCTACAAAGAGTAAGTTGGACTTCAGCATAGTCTTCATATTTTCCCTGTATTGTAATTATCCAATCACTCTGCTCGCTGGTGTCCCCCTCCATCATCACTGTTCAGCTCAGTGTAGTGACAGGTCAGGGCATGCAATAGGCCAAACTGAGAGTGTCCTCAGCACAGCAAGGTGAACTACTTCATACGGTCGGCTGGCTTACAGACTTTGACATTTTGATCATTACATGAAGGTTCTTCTTGTGAATACACAGTGACAGCCCTGCACTGTAAATACACTGTGTTCTGTGAGAGTCAAGAAGTTGGAAGTCACGACAAGACTTGATTCTGTTCCAGCATTTATCAAAGAAAAGACACGTTTTGTTGTCGGATTGTTGGCATTCTAACATGCTCACAATGTTAATATACGATGTGAACATGCTGATGCTAAGCAGGTAATAATGTACCATGTTCACCATCTTAGTCTAACGTGTTAGCATGCTAACCTCTGCTAAGTGCCACAACACAAACTGCAGCTGAGGCTGATTGGAACGTCGTTATCTCAGCAGGTGTTTGAAACCTTTGAAGCACAGATGAGATGTTTCAGATATGAGACAGAGCAGCAGACACCAGCAGAGCCACAATCTATTTTCAACTCAAAGTATTTACTAAAATAAAAGGTTGTGGTGCAGTGCCTGAACTCTGGCATCATCTCTACACTTTTCTGCTTCGTTATTATTTTGACAAAAATATTTTTTTCTCAATCCTCCACTGGTAAAGATGGTTACAATCAGCACCAAATCTATGTAACAGATGGTATGAAGCCAGGAAGCGTGTGGGGATGACATCATCTCTACTTTCATTAGTGTTCTAAGACATTATTTTCACTTTTCATTTTAATTCATTCATTCCTTTTTCTTTCTGCTTGCAGATGATGACATTTACCCCCCCCCCCCCCCCCCCCCCTCCCCAATAAACTCATTGATAATTCTTTATACGAGTAAAAAAAAACTATTTAACTCTCCATATCACATTTAACTGTAATTTGACAATACGAGAGATTCATCCATCTTTTATTAGACATGAAAACATTTGGTTTATTTCACACAACAAATATTTTTAACTGTGTACATTTCCCCCCCCCACTGTATACAGATGTAACGTTACTATGGTAACAGCATTCAAGCTATATTTTAGTGGACAAGAACCGTAAATAAGACAAAAGATGTTATTAATATCTTCATCCTTTCAGAGTTTACTGTCCGTGCCGTCTGTCTCTGTAAATATAGGGATTAGCGTCTTTGTAGCCAGTCTGCACACAGACGGTGCACCCAGCCTTCAGGTCACCGGCTGCAATATGCAAAGAAGAATCTACCTCAAGCAGAGTAGTTTCAAGTAAAAGTACTTCCACACCATTCTCCACTTAAATCCAAACAGTAGATCATGTTGCTCACCTGCTCAGTGGCAATATGCAAAACATCCCAGTGAAGAAAGCCTCGCTGTGAACAGGGATCTGTGTTTAGTGTCAGGACTGATGAAATCCAACTGATCAAATTAATTCAATTCTGCCTCTGCACTCACACAATCATTTTATTAGTAACATTTATTCATTAAAAGAATCCACTTATTCTCAACTTTGGGTATCATTTTCCTTGTTTTGCCATCATGTTGTGTAGTTCTCAGTAAAAAGCCCACTGTCAGTATATCACAGGAAAATAAAGGCAACTGATTAAAACACATTCACACGCTGTCTAGCTCTCCAGTTACCCTCTAAAGCCTGAGCACCGTGTTCTGCTATTTTAGAAATGGTATGATGAAATGTGCAGCTCTTTTTAGAGCTTTAGAGATGTTTGGTCTTGTTTTTGAATGACGTGTTTTAAGGTGACGTGTTTGACTAGATTAAGATGTTAGAAAACAGGACTCCAAGTAAAAAGCAGAAATCTTTACAATTCTTGTGAGAAGCACCATCAACACCTGGGATAGATAGAAAATAACCAGAATCTTCTCCTACGACTTTAACAAACTCAACATCTCCGTAGGTCTGGAGGTTGTTCCTACAAAGATGCACCAAGAAACCACCAATTTCTACCACATCAAGTTTTATTACTAAATCGAGTTATTGGCCATTAAATATTACGAGTCCCTCTGGTTCAGCTGAATTTAATCATGAGAGTGAGAGAGTCTCCCTCTTTCTTGGTGACAATAGCCTGCATCATTCCTGAAGGTGTATAGAGATACCTCGAGCCTTTGAAGAAGTTCTCGATAAAAGCTCTGTCAATCTGATCACACTTCCCGATGGCAGCCTCAAAGTTGTTGCTCAGGACGCCGTAAATATTGCCCTTGTCGCTTTTCTTCCCCAAGAACAAGAAGAGGGCGTAGCAGTCCTTGCCGATGGAGGTGCAGAAGTCCACCATCCTCTCGTACATGGTCTTGTTGCTGGACTCCTGGGCAATCTGGACAGACTCGCTGCTTGCATTCGGGGGTATGCCGTCCTCCTCGGCTTCCTCCTTGTCGTGCAGGTGAAGGACCTGCACGGCGATCTGGATCTGAGGGTTCTTGGTGGGCTTCTCCAGCACAGCCCAGACCCAGTCGGCCCCCAGGAGGATGCGCTGCTCGGGCGTCATGGCCGTGCAGTTGAAGGAGTCTGTGATGTTCAGGCTGATGCTCTGAGAGATGTATGTCATCAGGAAGACCTGTTGGAAGACGAGATGTTTTAGAGACCACTGAAAAGAATTGTTGTGAAATTCTAAAGAGGTGCTGTACAAAGTTACCAACCTGAGTGAGCACCTCATGGCTCGGGTGGAACTTGTCCTCTGGGTCTTTGAAGAGGAGGTACTCTTGAGTTCTGGATGAGGCGGCAGAGATGCAGTCGTTGAATAGAGGTATGAAATTGTTGGGTTTGGCAACGGGGGGCCTCAGTGTGGAGAAGATGCTCAGTCGAGGGGGCGTGTTCTGATCATTGGAGGGGCGGCTTGTGGAGCGGTTCTTAAAGGAGAACAATTGGGAGTTCTGGAAGGGGTTGGAAGAGGGTTTGCTGCTGGTCTGGCCCATGGTGGACTGATGATGGAGATCAGAGGGTGGTCTCCCTGATACACTGGAAAGATTAGTGGTAAAAGTTGAGTCTTGTATTTTGAGGTACATCTGTATTAATGCTGTCCTGCCATATAGATCCATTGCTACTGTCCGGTCCTTCATTTAACAGTGAAGACATGATTATCTGTTCATGTTGTATATTAAAAATCTACCAAATTTCTGTCCACCTATGCGATGCACAAATACAGTGGGAATAACATGGTGTGATATCTATAAAAATGATTAAAGATGCTCACCAGGATGGGTCTGGAGGTTTCCGTAGTTGCAAATCCAATACCTGCCCTTCGCTCCTGTCCCCTGCCCTGCTGAGATACACAGGTGTGTGTGTGTGGTGCCGTATGTGAAGCTCAGTCTTCAGTCTCCTGACGTGTACAGAACCTTCAGTAGAATAAAAAGGGTTTTCTATCCCAGCTTTTCTGCCGACAGTGTTAGCACGGGTGTGGTGTCTGTCACATTTTAGGTAAGTCAACAAAAGACTCATCTTACCAGTTAACTGGGGTAAGCCTGAAGGGTTTGATGGCTAAACAAAATACTTCACTGTCTCTCTTCAAGAGGAAGGTTGGCTCTCTGTTGTAGTGTCACATTGGAGGATGAGAGGGCAGTTTCATTCAGATTGGTAGATGGGGCTGCTTGATGGTTAGGAGGGACTTCATCTGACGTTTATTGGTCTCATGACCAATAGGACGTCATCTTTTTGTGAGCTAGTCCAGCTGTAGGATCGTCCAATAGTTTTACCCTACCACTGTGTCAATGCAGGTACTGCATGTGTTTGCTTTAGTCTGAGGTTACCTTACTAATATCATTAGCTGTTTACCTCTCTGTAAACTCAAAACCCCAAAGCAACCATCCCTATCGTATCATTCTGCTCTTCTTTGTGCACTCATACGTACACTTTGTAATGTAGGTTATCTTCCCTATATGGACAGGGCCAGTTACACATCCTCGGAAACAGTGCTGTACGCCATAGAACAATGTGGGAGAACAGGGTCAAATGATCCGTAGTCTGTTCTGATACCAGACCAAATATTGCCATCATTTATATTGTTGAAGCAACATAGTTCTTTTGTGCCCAATTCGAGAGTTTACAAAATACGATAATGATACATTGGCCAACATTTTCATTTATTTCTTAACATATACACAACAACATAAAAATACATTTATATACAGATTCCTTTTAGGACCTACTTCTTAGAAACATGTTTGTCTCTTTAGCTGCTAAATGCTCCACTGTGTTCACCAGTTAGTCTCCCACTGTGTCTGTCTGCTGCTGCTGAGCAGGTAGAGTACAGCGAGTCTATCACTGAAAGCAGCGGCCTGCTGCTGGAACATGGCTGACAAGAGCAGAGAAAACACTTTATCACCAGAGTTGTGGGCTGTACAACCAAAACACTGAGCTGAAAGACAGCAAAGCAGCTCTCAGGGGAGCTGCAGAGAGACAATTCACTGTGCGTTCAGCACCACAAACGACCCATTCCACATCACACCTTTTTCAGTACCGATAGTGGTACTGTGTACTGATCAGATACCAGCGTTTATTAATGAGCTGGATGTTTGTGTGGAAGTGACTGGGATCATGCTTTATGTGTAAGGCAACATCAGGCTCGACTTTAACAATACTTCCATAACTTTGTAAAACTAAATGTAACAAACAAATACATAGATGGAAATGTACTGAATTGTACTTTATTCAAATAATGGTACCTGATACCGGATCGGCCCATTGTCACTGATAACTGATCCGGCTATTCTAGTCAATATCGGTGCATCTCTATGTTATATGATCCACCTTTAATATAGAAATATAGATTAGTGCATCTTTATTCATTCACAATTGCAATAGAGATATGAAGCTGCCAGTGCTTTCAGTGAACAGATTATGTAATGGTGGCATGTCCCGAACTGACCTCAAATATAGCTGACTATGCATGTATTGGTTGGGCTTGATTGGAAGTGAATACATTTCCACTTTCCCACGGTGCTAGAGCTCCTTCACACATCTCTTACATCACCTTATCTGACCAACTATCTGTGTTCTGGCATTTTATGCACAGATCCGTTGCTGGATGCTACAATAATAATGATCTACAATGGTGTCTCTCAGACTGACCTGAGGACTGTCCCTGAACACATCGCTGAGGAGCATTCAGGTCCTTTCATTACCTCCAGGCTCCAAAGGAATTCTGTTCTTTCTCTGACCTTCTAACAATATGTCATAGCCTTCTCTGTATATCACATGATTGCCCTGAGGCAGGAAGTGTGTCCCTGTTCTTCCCTTTCATATACCAGTAAAGTACACAGTGGGATCATTGCATAGGTAAACAAGGGAAGCAGTAACAGAAACACCCCAGAGGGCTAACGAGTAACAGTTCAGTTATTGTAGGAATGAAAACAAAGATTTCTGTAAGCGGCACATGATGACTGTTTCCACTGGTGCTCCTAAGTCCAGCACAGAGTGACTCAGAGCGGCTGAAAGTGTTACATGAGGTATGAGTGTTAGGCCGGGGCTTCAGGGGTCACACTGTTGATTGACAGCATTAGTGAGCCAACAGCATCAGGTCATTGTCCTTCAAACTAGCGCCGTCTGAGAACGCCTCAGCTCCTTCTGCAGCTCGTCTCGGCTGAGCAGGTACTGAAAGCAAAGCATCATTGGAGTGGTAATGGGTTAGAGAGCTTGGGAGTCGTCGTGTACCACTGAGCTGGGATCAGTTTACACAATTAGTTTCAGTATAACTGGGGATAAACAAATAAGACCTTCACTGGCTCTTGTTGATGTCAGACTTTATGGTACAACACAGAACAAACAGCATGTTTTTCTATTTCAACAGTCAACTTTGACAACGATTCATGGAAAGAATGGTCCTGGTTTTAAAGGCAGTACCTTCAGAAAGACTTGTTAGTGGAAATGATAACAGCTATGTCTAAAATGAGGAAAACGTATCCCAAGTCAGAGCACAGAGTCACAGCAGAGCTCAGCTACAAGAATAAGAACACGAGTACACATTAAGTATACGAGCAGCTAGATTAGATCATTACAATACTGCCTACATGTTAAGGACGTTTCATTTCGATAATTTGACTAAATTATTTTTGCACTTTAATTTAAAGGGATAGTTCAACATTTTGGAAATAGTGTTAGAGCAGGGAGTTAGATGAGAAGGCCAATGCCACACCGGTGTGCTAAAGATGCAGCTGGAACTAGCAGCCAGTTAGCTTAGCATAAAGACAGGAAACAGGGCTGGCCTGGCTCTGTCCAAAGGGAACAAAAGCTGCCAGGCGACCAGCAGAAAGAAAGTTACTGCTCACGGCCAAGAAATATGTCCCGAACATAACAACATTAAAGTTTACGTAAATTGTCATTTTAGCACTTCTTTGTATGGATTAAACAAAGTAGATGTAACAGGTTAATTAGTAAACCTGAGAGGGGGCTACCTCTGGACAGAGCCATTCTAGCTGTTTACGTCTGTTTCCAGTCTTAATGCTAAGCTAAGCTAACGGCAAGTAAAGAGTGGAATGAATTGTTTTTAAGTGTATTCTCATTTGTTTGTGGTATTAGCCTACTACGTATTACTATTATTATTATAAATGAAGGATTTAATTCACAATGTCATACATTTGCTCTTAACTTTCAACATTAAAAATTAACAAATGTAATAATAACAATGTTAATAATAATGATTTTTTGACTGAATATAGTAACATGGTACTCAGCTCCACTGGTTCACTGGAGATGTTGCGGCTATGGTGGCTCTACATGTTTGTGATCAAAGCCTTCGGGTTCAATTCATTAAATGACTTCAGCAAACACAACAGGAGCAAAAGACCCAAGACTTCAGGCATGAGCCTGATACCAGCAGCTTTGACTCTGGAAGTCATGGTCGGACTGGTTGTAATGGTTCCTCCCTCCAGAGTTCGCCCTCTGAGTCACTCAAACTTCTGTTACAAGCGATGAGGAGCATCTTGTGTGGGAGCGAGCTGCACGAGTCATTACCTGCAGCTGGTGTGTGTGTGTGTGTGTGTGTGTGTGTGTGTGTGTGTGTGTGTGTGTGTGTGTGTGTGTGTGTGTGCTTACTGTGAGGTTGTTGATGCTTTCAGAGAGAGCTTCTATTTGCAGCATGGTACCCTCTGTGGTCGCCATCTGCAACACACACACACACACACACACACACACACACACACACACCTCATGAAGCCTGGATAACAACCACAGACATACTTCCAGTGAGACAATGGCGACTTTCCTCATGTAGGCGTTAGTTTGTATAAGTACACAGAAGTGTACTATACATTACTGAGTGAAGTAATGCAGGAGGGTTGTACCTGCAGCTGCATGCTGACTGGGCCAATCTCAAACATGCACTTCCCGATGGTGACCCATGGTAATGGTCAGCAGCCATCTTGGTTCAGATTGGTCCGCAGAGTGGAAACAGCCATGATGGAGAGGATGATGAGGATGATGATGAAAGCAGGTTAGTAGTTGAAGCCACATCTGTTTGCCTTTATCTTTAGGAGTGGTAGTGATTTAAAAAGACAAACACAGGAAGTAGTGTATGCTTCCTGAAGAGAGGACACGCCCCTAACAATGTTGTACATCCAAAATAACTACTTCTGATCTCACCTCTCTGCCTTTTGTGTAGAACAAAGGAATCAACTTTACACGTGTGTGATTTTGTTTATTAAATGATTCGGTAAAACTTTTTACATTTACATGAGCACATATGAGCTTCCTTTAGCAGAGCAGCATCATCTTTCCTATAAAAATACTATTACAGCAAATATGAAAATAACAGTAAAAAATGACCCCCCAGGTTCAAACCTAACATGCTGTTTAATAATTAGCTCTGCAATGACATAAATATTAAATCAAAGCCCTCCATAATATTATGCAAATATTGCACAAGTTCATCTCGACCACGTAACAGAAGGGTGTTAAAGTGGTAAATGATGGGATGACGGACTCACACATACAGAATCATCTACTGGTGATGCACACATGTTAGAGTAATGGTTTAATACTGTACAGCTAGAGCTATCAATATATACTGGTGTATGGATCACAGGAAGTGGTGTCAGAGAGATGCTGTGCTCTCTCATGATGAGCTCCATCATGGCACCGGTTAGAGACGGAGGTCTGGAGATGAGTGTATAGATCGATGGTGTCAGTGGAAGCAGCCGTGTGGCGGCTCTGAATCTCTTCACTCGTAAGGCACGGGGCTCTAGAGGAGCAGGGAGGGGACGGGCTGAGGTATTATGGGCCGCAAGCAAAGGAAGCAGAATAGTAGCAGTGGCAGCGGATTGGTTGAGGGAACACAGCTGTCGTCAGGGGGATGGGTCAGCTCTGCTGTGGTCGAGCCCCACCTGGTCCCTGGAGAGGTCGGGCTCTCTGTCCAGGATCGGGCTCAGGCCTCTGAAGCCGGCGTAGGGCCGCACCTGCACCCCGTTCACTGCAGACTGTCCTGACTGAGGCGAGGACGACTCGATTGGACAGACGTAGTCTGTGGATTCATCCGGCCGCCTCCTCCTGAGGTGAGTCAAGTTAGAGAGGCCCAACTTCTTCGGCTGCAATGAAAAGACACAAAAAGGGGAATGAATCACAACTGACTGGACTGAAACCGCGTCTCAGAGTAATTTCTGTTTATTACAACGTATTTTGGGAGTTATTCTTACTACTTTATATAGAACCCAAAAGATGAATCAGGAAGTCGGTCTGCAAACTGTGATGGATGTTGACAACAGAGAGTTCATTTCGCATTTGAATAACCCAGGAGGGTTCAAAATCTGGGACTTGAGAATTTGGATTAGTCTGCTTGTGTTTCTTGGCTGTCTTGTCTTCTAGTGAGGTCCCAGCTTAATGATGCCCTAATCAAAGTTACTACATTAAGAAAGAATCTAATGTCAATGAACCTTTTTGTCACACATGTACACAGTGAAACATGTAACCCATCCTAGCAGTAGCAGCAGTGGGCTCCTACGATACAGTACTGTCATGGGCCGGATTACAAACAACGGTGAGACTTCATTCACAGAGGAAGTGGTGCTCAGAGAACAACCTACTGCTCAACATCAGAAGAACCAAGCAGCTGATTGTTGATTTTAGGGGAAAAGGATGCAAAGACATCCTCAGTCCACGAAGTGCCTGTGCAGAGCACAAACGATACTAAAAGAGTACCCTCCCATTCACAGCCTGTTCACCCAACGCGTCCTCACTCCCAACCCGGCAAAAAGACGACGGTTGGTTAGTGACCCTCCGCATAGGAGTTCGATGCTCGGTGGGGCCCCTTTAGCGGACGCAGTATAAAGTGCAGGAGAGAGGGTGGATGGGTCAAACTAACTGACTTTCATCCTGAGGACCGGTGTTCTGAGTGAAGGTCACATCTGTACGCAGTGTTTTCTGTTATCTATACTTTAGTGTTGCATTCAGTGCATGTGAGTAATACGTGATACCAGGCAACAGCAGATTTATAAATGGGTCCTCTAAGCTTGCTCTTGCTGACTAAAGCCACTGTGACATTATCACAAAGCACTGTAGGATATCACTACACACACACACACACACACACACACACACACCTGCTTAGCCCTAGAGGTTGTATTTGTCCATGAAAGCAGATAACTACATATTCAGTGCTCACAGAGTTGCTTAAGAAATGTAAGATCCAAATGTCCAAGGTGATGGATGAGTCATCAGCATTGTGTCTCAGGTGGATTGTTCCTCCCTTTCTCTGCAGCAGAGCACTGAGGGTCTTAAAGCTACAGCGGCTGCTGATGGCGGGGTCTTACCGCTGCGAGGAGCAGCAGAGGGTTTACTCTGCTCTCACAGGCTTAAACACACTGAGGGGCTAAGAGCTTAAACTGAGCTGACACACCAAGGCTTCCCCTCGGATTAAGGTGCTTTTTCTCACACATGCAGGAAGAGCGCTGTGTGTTCTCTTAATGCAGCATTATTGCCTCCAAGGACTCCCTCTTCCACTTCAAGCTGTGTACTGGTGTCCTCTCACCTTGACTTTAGCTGTGATGCTGAGTGTGGTGTACCCCGCTGCCTCAGTGTACTCCCTCTTCTCCTGGTGAGCCTGTGCTCCCACCAGGTTGTTGAAGTTGGTGGTGAGGTGGCGTCTCAGCAGTGTTTTCTGAGGAGGGATGTTCAGCAGCATTGCCAGCGTGTCTGAGTTAAAGCGAGGCTCCAGCATCTGTGAGAGGAGAGACATATTCAACGTGCTCTCTGCCGCATTGAGTGTTTGTGATGCACACACTGTGATTGTGTGTACTCACCAGCAGCCCTCCGTGCACGCCGCTGCCCCTCAGGTTTGGTGCGTATTCTGCCAGATCCACAGATCTCAGCCACTCCATGACCCGGTGGTTGGACCACTGGACCACCTCACTGGGAGAGAACTGGTTCTGAAACACACACACACACACACACACACACACACACACACACACACACACACACACACACACACACACACACACACACACACACACACACACACACACACACACACACACACACACACACACACACACACACACACACACACACACACACACACACACACACACACACACACACACACACACAAAGGAGTGCATGATTCATAATATTTAACCATTTCTCAAACCATGCAATCGTGTTTTAGAAAATCATTAATATTTAGAATGTTCTATTTTATAAAACATACATTCAAAAATCTAAAACAGTATAACCTGCATTCAGTGGTTAGCAGTAAGTCAAAATAAATAAAACCAATAAAATGGGAGAATAAAAGTTACAGTGCAATGCAAGATAGCCTCTTTTTATTATTTCTGTCTCTCTCACTCAATTTCAATTCACTTTAATTGAAAGGGGCTTCATTGCCATGGGAAACATGTTTACATTGTCAAAGCGAGGAAGGAAAAGAAGACAAAGAATGTACATCCAATCAGATAAGATCTACTAGAGTACAGAGGTGTGTGAACAGAGAGGAGCGAGCTCAGCTGCAGTATGAGCCAGCATGGGAAGTCACCACACACACACCAGACGCCTGAGTCGGTTGGAGAGAGTTTGGAGAAGACCTCACGTCTAGTTTGCTCAGATATGTGGTGCATAAAAACTGAATACTGCTGCAGAAGCCAGAACTAGCACTTCAGCTCTGCTTTGACACAACCCGGCAACAGACTACAGCTACTTACCTCATTGCTGGGCCTGCGTTTGAGGCAGTTGGAGTTGAACTTGTTGACATGAAGAACATGGATGGCACACTTGATGCTGAGGTGATGCAGCTGGCTGCTCACTTTGAGGAATAACAGGTCGTTCTGAGATGGAGAGAACACAGAGGGGAGTGCAGGAGAAAGTGAGCATCGAGTCTCTCTAACTATTAAAACAAGCGCTTCAACTTCCTGTATTATCTGAGAGATAACCCACGCCGCATGACTTTACTCATCTGGAGTACCGTGAACCCTGGTTTGACTTTAGAACAGGGTGCCGTTCAGCTGTTACCCACCACAGTGAGGTACTGCAGCATCTGCCCATCAACCCTTCCTTCATTAAACTGGTCTTTGTATTGAGGGAGTCCGACGTCATCAAGCCAACCTTTGGGACATAAATATCACAGTTTTAATGGCGGGAACTTCAGAATGAAGTAATTTCATTGTGTGGTTTTCAGTGCGTACGAGTGACCCAGATGTAGTCCAGCGCTGCAGACTTCCCAGGCTGCCCGCTGCTGAACGTCTTGATGGCTAACTGGAGCTTCTTCCTGTGGAGCGGGTTCTTCATCGCCAGCTCCTGGAGACACCATGAGAGACAGATGACTACCGTTAGACTGAAGGATCAAATCTAAATGATCCTGATGAGAGTCATCTCTATAAACAGATCCTGCATTCACGTGTAGAATCTGAAGGAAGCGGGACGAGATATTTGTAGCGTTCCAGTTGTAGTTCAGGTAGTATTGACCAGTCACGTTGGAGCACGCTCTGCTTGGATGCAGGTAAACAGTCCTTGTGCAGAGCTAAAGAGGCTGAACTCATTGGCCAATCGACTGATGATGATTTAGTTTTCTATTGGTTTACAATCAGCTTGTACACTGGCTACCGGTGAAGCACAACGTCTCTTAACACTAAAGTCTCACATCCCAAGTTGCTAATCGGACTGTAAACAACGAGCAGCACACGGAAAAGGAAGTGTCGGCCTGGATATCTGATGGCTACACCAGAGCCCTAGAAATATAGAACCTCATCAACCCGAGGCTCATCATCATGGTTCAGAGACTGTGATGAGAGAGGCAGAGAGGAGGTGGACAATGTGACAGTGTTGAAGGCGAAACTAACCAGCAGGTTGAAGAGCAGAGACAGGCATTGCTAAACTCCAAGCAGACAGACAGACAGCAACAACGAGCAGACAGGTAGAACTGAAACATATCTGACAGGCTGAGTGGAGATTACTCTGACAGTCGGTGGAGTGTGTTTGTGCACCTTCTCTAGGTCTTGCAGGGTGGCCGACAGTAGAGTATCACCGCAGGTGACCCAGTGGCAAGCAAGAATGCCGTACTGGCCCAGTCCAATGTCCTCGAGCCAGCCACACACCTGCTCTGTGCTCCACTTAGAAAAAGGCACCTTCAGGTCTCTGACATGGAGAAGAAGAGATTAACATTGAGACGGTTTATAGTGTTGGGCTCCAGCTCCTTTCACAGGGTGTGATATCAGACTAACACGGAGTCTTTGTATCTCCTCCACAACTCATTATAGACAGTCGATTTATTTCATTATTCCTACCATCCAAGCAGCTGCAGCTGATACTTGATGCTAGTAAAATATGACTTTGCTGAGACATGAATCTTCATTGACATGTAGGACTGTGTTCGGTTCTGTTGCTGATGCAGGTAAAGCAGTTAAAAGTGTACATTGAATATCTGCAGTTTATCCTGTAAACGTTGCTTTTGGACTCAAAGGGCTGTGTTCAAGTAGGACGGTGGAACAATGGAAGCAACAGCACATGAATGTAGCATTATAAAACATGCTGAACCAGCAGGCAGCAGAGGCTGACTGTGCTCCACCACAACCTGAGTGTGGCTGAACGCTAATGAAGGCTGTGTTCAGTGCAGTGTCTCTGCATCACTCATATGAGCGTATGCTGTTCTACCGTGTGTTCCTCGGGCGGACCAGTCTCGGTCCAGCTGTAGCTCTGAAGCCTCCCCTCCGGAACTCTCCCAGCTCGGGGTCGTGGACTTGGGCGGGACTGCCTGACTGGCTGCGACGGATCCTGTGGAACAACGAAAACACTGATGAGTGTGTGAAGGACGAATGGAAACAAAGAGAGACTGAGATAATGTGTCTGTGTGTCTGTTAATGTGTAGCTACTGTGCATATATATCAATCTTCAAAACTTACTTCCCCCAGAATTTCTTAATGCCTCTGTGACTCTTCCTGTTCTCTGGTGAGACAGGGGACTGCTGTCCAGAGTCCACTCCAGAGGACAGGGGGGACTGGCCTGACAGAAGACACTCTGGATGCCCTGCACAGAAACACAAGAGAGAAGAACGGACACTCAGGAAGTAGATCTGGGATCCAGAATAAAGCTGGTGTTCTTCGTCTTGGCAGGGACCACCGCTGTGTGCTTCTTTCATTGGTGGCCTAGTTCACATGGTGTTCACCTATGTGAACTACTCGATCACTAAAGCTACACACCAATACTATTCAGCTCTAAGGAGCTTCTTAGTTTGGGTTTTCACAGACACACAGACACAGACACTGTTTGCTAACATGTTAGCCAGAACAGTTCTAGCTTCTTTCCAACATCAACTTTATTAGTTATTAAAGTTATCAGGTAAGTAGATACAACATGGTTATGTTTATTTGACATCCCAGCCTCTCAGTGTCATACTGATGCTTCAAACCGTGTGCTGCCTGCTACAGGTTATGGCCATTCTTTATAAATACAACCATGCATGAAGCCCTTATGGCTTCTCTTCTATGCTGTATACACTACAGAGACGTCCATTTCACCCTGGTTACATCATTCACTCAGCACACGTCAGGCTCACTGGTCCCAGCAGGACGTCACACACTGGTTGAGATACAATACCCACCAACATCATAGAGGTCATGTTTGCCAGGAGATCCTGAGGCAGAGGAGGTTAGTGAAGTGAGGAGAGAGCCAGCAGAAATAAAGCAGAAGCCAGTATTAGTCACACATATGTACATCCAAAATAATTGCTGTATACATGTAAACCTACAAGCCTCAGGCAGGTGCTGAAGCTGTGACAGGATCCGGTCTGTCTGTGTGCATACTGAGACAGGACGAGAGGAATGAGCTCATCTCACACCTATTTTCTGAGCCCTGACCAGAGGCTGAAAACACAACTTAACCAAGGTGGTGCTAAAACAAACTCCCTCTATGTATAGAAGTGTTTGATGGGGAAGTCTGTTTACTTTAAGCACCTGCTCGACCTGCTCTCTCTCTCTCTCTCAGTGACTTCCTGCCTCCGACAGTGTGCTGGGTGAGGCAGAGAGAGCAGGGGGATGTCAGGTTGCATCTTTGTTTGTTTACACTCAGCCCTGTGATTACCCTCCTGCTTCATGCTCGCCTGTGTCCTTACATGGATGCTGATAGCAGCATGATCTTGGACGGCTTTCCGAATCATGAAGGACTCATAGTAATGGCGGCTTTAGAGTGAAAACAGTTCCTCAGCCTGACCGTGCTCACCTCTGAGTACGGCCGGCCATCTTGTTTTGTTCATGAGATTACTGACATCGCAAAAGCTCGTTTGTGACTTCAGAGCCGGAGCAACAACAGTTCTCCTGAAAGTGTACTTGAATTAGCATACAGTACCTAAAGCCGGAGCACTGGCACTCCTGCAGCGAACTGCAGCCGGAGCACAAAGAGAGAGGAGAGCCAAGCAGACAGGAGGAGACAGAGAAAGGGCACAGAGAGGGAGCACATGGAGCAGAGTTAGTCCACGTTAGTTGAGTTGAAGCGTGTTTCAGCTTATTGAATATGTTCCAGCACATATTTCCCACTGTGGTATTTTCATTTTTAATGCATCTTCCACAGACTTCTATGCAAACTGACATTTGTGGTGCTTGCAACAGTGAAAAATGACATTTGAAAAACAGCAACTTTTCACAAACACTGGGCCTCTTGCAGGAATATGTAACCCTCTCAATGATGTAATATTATCATATCTGTCTGTTTCCAGTGAGGTTTACTCGTGTCGGACGAACCGTACTCTCTGAACTGTACAAAGCTGTTCAGACATTGTTCATCTGATCTTGATGTAGACTACAAGGTGCCAGCTGGGTAGATGTGATCATTGTTAGAATCAATGCTTGACAGTGTACGGCCATCTGGTCTGCTTCATTCAACACTACAACTACCGCCTCGCCAACCGCCAGGCTGCAGTTTACATCCATGTCTGCCAAAAGGTCATCATCATTTATCATATCAACTATTTGTGTGAAATTGTCACAATCAACATACGAGTTCTTGAGTTATGCCGAGAAGCGTGTTTTGTAAGGTCACAGTGACCTTTGACATCCAAATTTGAACCGGTTCATCCTCGCCCAGGTGGACATTTGTGCCAAAATTCTCCTGCAAGTTTTCCTGAGCTATCATGGGAAATGAAGATGAGCTGGAGTGACATAATGAAGTGTAGTAAGTGTAGTAGATGCAGAGTGCAGCAGCTGGAGGTGAGATGGTGTTCTGAGGTAAACGCAGTACAATCACCAGAAGAGTTCAGTTGCAGCCTGTAGTTGTATTGCAACTGTTTGAATGTCAAGTTCCCACCACATCCTTCTTTGTGGCCTGCGGGCATCCACTCTGTGCTATTCTTCATACATGTGTCTTTAGTATCTTCATTCTTCCACGTCTTTGGAAGAATGCACCACGTTTGCATCTGCCTCACAGTGACCTTTCACGTGATTTTCTTGGAATGTTATGAACATTTAATCTTGTTATCAGAACACCTGGTCTGAGATCAGGTGCCGGTCTCTGCTGGAGTCTGAGCTGAAGGAGTTTCTGGTTAACCTGCATGAGTTCATCTGATTCCACCAGAATCTGACCCGGTGGCCATAGAGTCTAGACCACCTCTGATGGTCTCGTTCACTGATGGAGGTCATATAGGCCAGCAACTCACACAGTAACTGCAAACTCCAAATGCAATCAGATTAAGGAATTATAATTCCTTATGTCAAACAAGAGTGTGTAGCCAACAGGTCTGGATCAGAATGATTGTATTGCCAAATTACAAAACCAACATTCTGAAAATTGGTGAATGGGACTAATTACCTTAAATAACTCGTATGTGTTCTTGCATGAGGCCCAATGTCCCACTGACTGTGGGGAACCCCGACTCTTCACTGTCTCTCATTAAAACAGGTAGGAATGATCTAAGGAGTGCCGGGCAGAGGAGACTCACTGAGGCTGTAGTCCTGGTCCTGGTCCTGGTCCTGGTCGTGGCTGTGGACAGGAGAGGAATACTCTCCATCTTGCTCTCTGTCTCCGTTCAGCTCGGCTCTCTGCTCGCTCTTTTTACCTTTCAGTTTCCCCGGCAGAGTCTGGTACTTGCTCAGCTCCATGTGAGCATTCTGGAGGTCATCAAAAATAAAACAGTGCCATATTTTTAGTGTGCCATGATGTCTGTTATCCTACTTTATTTATAGCTTACATACTTTAAGACGATACTATGAGTATGAATATGATGTGTATCACAGAACATCACATTTCCTCTCCTGGTCAGTCCCATCTAAATATCTTTCACGACAACAGAGTCATGAGGAGGTCTGCTCCTTGCTCTGTTGCATCACATCTGATGAAACTGTATCTGAGCAGAGTCAGCGGGACTCTGGACCAATGAGAGGAGAGGCCAGCAGACAGAAACAGCCATGATACCCAGCTGTGTGTGTGTGTGAACACAGTATCTGCATGAATATCTGTAGAGCAAAGCATGTGTGTGTGTGTGTGTGTGTGTGTGTGTGTGTGTGTGTGTGTGTTTGTGTGTGTGTGTGTGACCAGGAGGCATTCTACTTTTACTCAGACGGTGAACTCTGCTTGTCAGCAGGAGAGAAGCAGACAGCAGGATATTCACTGAGGCGATACTGTATATCTGGAGGGGCTGAATAAAATGCAGCATCG
Organism: Anarhichas minor; assembly: GCF_050575085.1. Lineage (NCBI taxonomy): Eukaryota > Metazoa > Chordata > Actinopteri > Perciformes > Anarhichadidae > Anarhichas > Anarhichas minor. The sequence goes on along the minus strand of NW_027466451.1, from coordinate 3,093,705 downwards.
GCACAAAGACTTTATTTGTTTATAAATCTAGGCCATCATTTCCATTGCAGCTGTAGACGACACACAAGTTGCCATAAATACAGATTGTACAGCCCACACACTCTGTGGCTACTGAGATCCCTGAATGCATGCAGAACACCAGAGGGTCTAATGAGGTGGAGTCAATATGCAGTCAGATGTGTTTCTACATCATTCATGGCGACCAGTGGAGGAGGAAACAAGGCTCGGTCACACGGATCCACAATGATGGAGATTTATAGAACAGAAGCAGGCGTACATGTGGCTTTGTGGATCTGAGGAAAACGTGCACTCAGTTTTAGTTGTTTTGTCCATCCGGCCCCTGGTGAACTACTGACACACTGTATGTGCTCATGATTGTATATGTAGGAATGTGCCTCAGTGTATGTTTGCTTCCCATGAACATGAACACCTGGACTGCATTATGTACATGTGTATGACTGGGACGGATCCAATTCTCTGACGTCTTTAAAGTTCTACAGTGTTTTTTGTTACAGAAAAAATGATGGCGTTTTGAATGGACTGCAGACGCTCCCCCTGCTTCACACACAGCACACGTGTTTGTGGGGTTAGGCTGTGTGAAGGCATGCAGCACATCAGTACCTCTGCCCTTGTGTCTGATTCAGTCTCAAGAGGCTGGATCTCTACAGCCTGGAGCCAACAAAGACACAGGAGAGAGGACAGGACACACACACCCAGTTAGCAGGTTAGCATTCACACGAGCAGATTAAATAACGTAAAGTAAATCATGTTAGGTCAACTTCAAGAAGCAGCAGCAGATGCAGCAGGTCGGATTAGTTAGATTAGATCACAGTATCATGAAAGTCAGTCAAAGCACTGACGAACCTTTTGGAAGGATCCACTCTGCAGCTCCTCCAGACTGCTGGACAGCAGCCTGCACCGATGCCTGGGAGAGAAAATACACTCTTCAGAATCAGCAGAGATTCAATGAGGAACAATGTCACTCTGTTCTGATTCATGCTGACTGCCTACACTTTACACTTTGCACTACGTAGAACTCTGCAATGGTCAACAGAAGGTACACGAACCCAAAGCTTCTACCTACCACGAGCCATTAAAGAAGCTCATGTCCCCAGTGGACACCAGCGAAGTGTCCATCGAGTTCTGGACACTACAAGAAATGGCACACAAGGGCTCAGATTAATAGGAAGATGTGTGTGTGTGTGTGTGTGTGTGTGTGTGTATCTAGAGTGTTTATACCTGGAGTCCAATTCTCTCTGGTAGGGAGATGAAGAAAGCATCAGTGGAGAAGACCCTCTAGATGACATCTATGTAGAGACAAAACAGCATTATAACACTTTCATCAGTTCAGATATCCGTAGTTTGTCAGGTGATGAATCGTGTGAAATAGTGTTTTTAGCAGCGCTTCTTCGTCGTACCTCTGACCTGACAGAATCAGATTGTGCTTTGTGTGTGATGGCTCTGAGTCTTAGACTGCCAGCCAGCTCCTCTTCACTGCTCCCTACAAACATCACACAGCACCACACCATTACAACCACACGGCAGGAAGGCAGAGGACGAGGGTTCCTCCGCTCCACTTTCAGCATTCTTACCCTGTGTGAGAGCCATGACTTCCCTCATCTTTCTGTACTGGCCAAGCAGAATGGTCAGCTCCTCTATACGTCGATCCTGTTATTGTAATCAAGTAAAATGAGGGGACCCTTAACTCTCCAAGTCAACATTAAAGACAACTTTCATCACGGCGGTGGTGTAATAAACAGGGCTCATTTACCTTTTCCTCGTTTGAAGCTAACAAAGACTCCATCCCCACCTTCAGCCTCTGGTATTCGTGGTCTAACAAAGACAAGCCAGCGATCACAATGTTATTCTGGACCCACAGTAACCTCGCGTCTAATTCATTTAGGGCATTTGAGACAAATCACATCAGGCACCCGCCTGATGTGATGTTAGCGACAGCCATGACAGCCATGCTAATGTGAGTAAGCAAGCATAAGCAATCCACACTGACAGCAGCACTGTCCATACAGCGTCACCTGTTACACACTGCAGCCTGCCATCGTGCTGTGTGCAGCAGTGAGGCCAACACCAACTAAGAAAAGAGATCTCACTTCTCACTTTCAGAGAAATGAGGTTTCTACAAGCAGCACAACACTAGCACACACACACACACACACTGAGCCACTTATGTTAAAGGGAACTCCACCAATCTAACACACAAAGGTCAGCTTACTAGCACTACTGAGAGAGTGAATGCAGTGGTGTTATTAATGCACATTACTAGTCTTTGTGCTTTCTCTCCTCACAGGTTTCCATGGATCGTGGTTGTATCTGGACCCTGGTCCTGCCTGACACCCTCTGCTACAGTTATTAGTAGTAGTAGTCATATTTCTATGACTGCTTCATGTGACTTCATACATGTTCACATTATATGAATCATTTCTGTCATATGGATTGATTATGTTGTTCATTCTTGTTAAAGGATTTTTTGGGCAGTTTTTCCTTTTCTGATGCGAGGGTCCAAGAATAGTAGGAGTATTGGGCTACATGAATAAAACTGACTTGACTTTGGAGGAGCTTTGTAAGGTCTGCGAGACAAAAACATCACACTGACTAACTCTGTATTGTGATTTAAACAAGAGATATTCATGTGATCGTACTGGGAAGTTGATCTAAAAATAATGATCTGCTGATACAGAGGTCTCTTTGTAATGTAAGTCTATGTGAATGAGTCTTTTTGGGGCCCATGGCATCACATGATGGACCTGGACGTTGTAATGCCCCCGTTTGGCCACTATGTCAAATTGGCTTTAAAGCCCGGTGCTTTCTGGAGGCTTGGTTTTATCAGACATGAAAAAGATGCTATTGGTTGCATCGTGGGAACGCACTGGAGCTCGACCCATACTAAGGATATCTTGGCTTCTGCAGCATTTATTCTGACTATTCTTTTCCTCCGTGGAGTCCCCAAACTAAATAGCTAAAAACTAGAGTGTTGGATTAGCCCTTTAAAATATATGGCTGAGGTAAACCAAAAGAGACTGAAGCTAGAATGTTTGATGGCACTGTACGTTGAGGTTTATACACGCTGATACCACGGCCACTGGGAGCTCTTGATTCTGATTGGCTAGTAGGTGTGGACAACCGGACAGTATGACCTACTGTATGACGCAGGTGCTTGTTTGCAGTTTGTTAATGTGCCATTATTAAACTGTAGGTAACAACAGCTTGTGTATGTTACTGCATGTGTGTGAGAGAGCTGATCAGCTATTCTCCTGACTTCAGAAGAGAGACCTCTGGTCCAGCCTGAACAAATCATGTTTCTGAGTCATTCAGGTGTCAAGTGGCCGTGGTATTAGTTTTACCCTCCATGCATGTACATTGGAGGGTTTGATGTTTAATGGAGCTGGAATGTTTACTACGACCAACACAAACTGAAGCTCGGCTGTGGTCCGATCCCAAGCCAAACACTCTGCCACCAGGCACCCGACTAACAGGCTCCCACACGTAAACATTTCAAGGGGCCAACTGCTGTTTTTATGTTTTGGACTGGTTGAGATTTGAGCCAAAATCACTGCATCACTCGACAACACTGCAGTGAATCAATGTGTGGTACAAAGTTACATATGATGGCAGAGCAGTTTGGTTGACGATGAGAGCCAGAACAGCAGCACACCATGCCTTACATTTGTTAATCAGCTGCTTGATATACACCTCCTCTACAGCAGGGGTCAGCAGAGAGTCAGAGAGCAGTCAAGTACACAGCAGAGGAGAGAGGGACATGTGGTTAGAAGTTACAGCAAGTGGCTCTCAGGCACACATCTGCGCGGACAGATGTGGATGTGCAGTGATTGGTGAGTACCTCTCTCTGTGTTGTCATTGGCTGTGCTGCCTCTGGCCAGCAGCTGGGTCTGCAGACATTCGATCTCAGCGTCTTTGGAGGCCACGAGCTGCTGCAGCTCTGACATCTCTGCCTGTGGAGGAGGATAGAGTGCATGTGAACTGTGTTAGTCCTCCTGGTCGTTGGATAAATAGCAGATGTAGGAAGTTCAACTCCAAGGCAACCAAATAGTTTAAATTCTCTGTGATTTACAGATTGATGTCTCGTGGCACTCATGTGAGAGCCGCCTGTCACATTGAAGGAGCTGTGAATGATCAAATCATAGTTCTGAAATAAGACAACAATGTGAGTGCATCAGACCTGACCAGACACTGGAAGGCAAAGCGGGTACTGACCGAGTCCATCGCCACAGGACGGACGAGAATACGAGACAAGACACATCGTCCCTTTATCACAGAGCTCCTCCACCAGGCTTCTGTTGCACAACCACGTATTCCACTTCTGTTCTACCGACTCTGTCTTCTCACCTCTACTTGAAGCGCTGCCTTCATGAGGTGTAGAATTTTCAGAATGAGTTTACATCTTATTGTCCGTGTTCACGACTACATCAGACCACAGGGAGTTACCTAAAGGAGATCTGAGGAGAGCGACGTACGTACACATTCTCAGATGGAGGAGTCCATGTGCTGATGACTCTCACATGACTGACCTGACTGCGGTATGACTCACAGCTAAGGGCTCGGTCACACACCTCTCATCACTTCCACTGCACTCACATGCTTTGGTTTGACTGCGACCCCTTTCTCTCTCCTCTTTGCCCTCCTCCTCCTCACTATCGATGGTCCAATCAGAGCAGAAAGGAGAGAGCTCCCCTGCCTCAGGCTGAGCTGCTGGACGAGGGGCTAAAGCCACCATGAACCGCAGCGAGGCTTTTGTCACATGTCGTTCTTTAAATAAAGGCATGAAAAAAGAATGTCCTCTATGAGTTCAGCACCTTCTGGTCAACACACCTGCAACATTTAGTGGTTTCTGATGAGAATTTGCCTGCACCTAGTTTCAGGAAAACGGAGGGCCTGGTGTGATCTTGACAACCTCATCATCAAAGCTGTTGGAGACAACAGGTGTGTGCTCAGAGCTGCATGTTTACAATGGTGGTATGCTATGAAACTTAACACCGCATCCGGCTGCTTCACAATAAAAGCCTAGAAGCCGACAATAGAAGCAAGACGGGTCAGTGAAGTGGAAGGAGGAACACAAAGGTATGTCTTTTGTGTTTGTATGTTTAGGAAACTAAACACTACAGAAGATAACAGTGGGGTCGTCACTCTTTGATAAAGGAATATCTGATCTGGGTAATATGCAGGATCACACACACCGTCCATGCAAAGACAGAAAGGAGAAGAGACAGTCAGAAGCAGAAGGATGGTTTTCATTGTTCCTGCTTCTTATCACTGATACACGAGGACTTATACTTTGTAGAGATCAGAGTGTTTCTCACTGACTCTATTTCCACCCTACTGTAGGTTAAAAGCTTGTTTTTTACTGGACCATTTATGATTTGTGGGGAAGTTCAGCCATACATCACAAGACCAACAGAGGTAAGACAAGGAGGATGAAGAAAAGAGGAGCTGCGAGCACAAAATAAGGAAATGAGGAAGAAGAGGAGGAAGACGAGAAGCACGAGCCAAAGGAGAAAACTGGTGGAGAAAAGGTAGAAGAGGTGGGAGACAGAGGCAGTATTAGCAAAAGGACTGAGTACTAATCTGAGGACAGGGACAAACACAGAAGACAAGAGCCAGAGGAGTAAGAAGAGAAGGCACCTGTGCGCTGTGCCAGCGCTCCTCCCAGTGCTGCTTCTCCAGCTGCGTGTGCTCCACCGTCAGTTTGAGGCTGGACAGCTGGGTCATGAGCGACTGGTAACACACATGGAGAGAGTAGGAGATAGAGAGCTAGAGAGAGACACAGGAAGAGGGTAATGACGGGGATTAGAGATGAGGAGAAGGAAAAGAAGAGAGAGCAAGCCGCAGAGAGGGAGGAGGAGAGGAGGAAGGAAGCACTGTAAGCACAGAGAAAGCTACGGCACTTAGCAATAACAAACAATGTGTTAGAGGTGCTCTTCTCCTCTTAGAGCCTGTCAGTCAGCAACATGTTGTTCAACCTCACAAATCATTATTTTTATTTCTAGTACAGACCTCAGATTTTCCAAAAATACCAAATGTGAAATGAGTATAAAATGATGGTGCAGCTGTTTAGCATCAAAAAGCTTCAATAAAGAGAGTCCTAAAATAGAAGTCAATAAGTGAACAAAATGACAGTACATTATATTATTTTACATTCTTATTTATATCGTGAGTAATACCTCATTTCCTCCCTGGGTGTTTCTCAGATGAGCCACGTCATCACTCTCCACTGTAGTGTGACGGATACTCGACTCCTATTTATACTTGCTAGCTGGTTGATAACCATAAATGACTTGCTGCCACCTTAACCTTCTCATCCTCAGACTGGTCCTCCACAGAATTATCTTTAAATACAAAGTGCTATTGCTACATGTAATGATCTTTCCTTTTATACAGCTGCTCTACATTCCCAATGATGCATTCCCTTTCTACACTCTCTGTCATGCACATTCATAGAAAGAGCAGATTACAAACCCAGTTACACAGAAACGTTTCAAGGAGGCCTGCAGCTTGGAAAGGTTTCTCTGATGGAATCCATGACGTTTAGATTGTGACTGCTGTACACAGCTGACTGTAACCTGGATACTTTCAGGAATAGTTCCACATTTTGGGAAATAAACTTTTTCGAGTTTGATACCAATCTCACGTCTGTAATGCAATACTGCCAGCAGCCAGTTAGCTTAGCATATGGGGTACAGTTGGAACAAACATGTCGGATATATGTATTGTTTTCAGATTGTTTTAAGTCCTAAAAAATACAGAATCCGTCTGTCACAGTCACGACTGTTTCTTAGTCTAACTATTGCTTAGAGTGGATGTTTGTCCAGTTTTACAGTTCTCTAATGAAAGCCCCAAACTAGCTTCATGACCAACTATGTCATGTGTTGGGGGGCTTCAGCACATTCTTTTATTGCAGCATGTTGTGGTTAGTACACGTTGTGTTAGGGTTAGTAGCTAAGCTGGCTATAGGTACAGTAACTTACTGTAAGCTTTGATAAAGAGATCACATTCACTCTGCAGCTGTTACGGTTCTTTGTTTACTGGTACAACACATGACCTACATCTTCACACAGTATGTGAGCTTATTGTGCTGCCTGTGTTGGTTTATTAAGTACCTTGGTGGCTCTTAGCTTCCTCTCATACTGGCCCTTCTCTCCCTCTAGCTCCTCCACTCTGCTCTTCAGCTGCTTCACTTCTTGTAGCAAATCCTACAGAAAAAACGAAAACACAGCTTTGTTTACTTCACACGTCTTTTTCAAAGCCACACTAAGCAGTCTCAACAGCCATGCAGGTGAGTTCACCTACTTGTTCTGAAACTCTGGGAATGAACACCGTTACTGAGCTGTGCACATGCCAACATAGAAACAGGAGGGTTCACATTCAGTGCAGTTACAAAGGTCCCCAAAACTGAAGAGTACAGTGGTTAATATCAGAAACATGATCCTCCTGAAACAAGTAGCACAGCGAGCAGTTACCAACAACCAGGAGGAGGAAGAACCCAGGACCCAGAACAAGACTGAGCGCTGTCCAGGCTGCACGCTGCCACTGTCTAAAGACACCTTGTTGAGCATCACATATCATTATAGAAACAGGAAGGAGACATGACCCATCCACCTGGTCAGTGTAGGAGGAAACGGACTGATGGAACGGTTAGTAGAGGGAGGAACCACTGTCATGCAAGCAAACCACATCAAATCAAATCAAAACACAATGCCGGTCCACAAACCTATTTGACAGGATTTATAGAGACAAAACCCAGATTAGCGCTGACGTGTTTGTCCAAATGCTTCAGATACTTGAGGAGTCAGACAGAGACACACCTACAGTAGGTCACACTACCTGTAGCTACCGTAGGGTTCCTTATTTGACCATATTGTTACCGACTCAGCTTCAACAACCTAATAATAAGTCCTCAAATGTATGGAAGTATTTGGAAAACCTCTCCAAATCTGCAAGAACCAGAGTAGAGTGTGACCCCAACACAATCTGCAGACACACTACAAGAGAGGTTGTTAGTTTGATTCTGTGGGAAGCTCCAAATACCGGGCGGTGTGAGGACTGGTTAAAAATAAGAGAAGAGAAGAAGTGATGGGGAAGGAGGGGAAGATGAGTTCATCCAAGTCTCCCTACGTGTACAGTCTGTCCTCCATTGTGCATCCGGGCGTCAGAGCCAGACAACCTCAGGTCTGAGCCGGCTAACCCAGCCTGAGGGATGAGGCCCTGGGTTTGGCTGCCTCTGGCCTCCCCCTGCTGGGCCTCCCTCTCCTCCAGGGCCCGTTTCTCCTGGATACGAGTGCTGATCTCCTCCTGAAACCTGCACATCTGCTCCTGAAGATCACTGATGAGATTTACCACACACTGGGAGGGGAGGAGGGATGGAGAACAAAAGCAGGGCAGTGAAAGAGATGAGGAGAGGAGAGGAGAGGAGGAGAGGAGAGGAGATGAAAGGAGAGAGGACAAGATTAGAGGAGAGGAGAGAAGGAGAGGAAAGGAGAGGAGGAGAGGATCAGACATGTACTTATTTGTTAATCTAGTCAGCATTTGGGAAAGCTGTTTCCATATCTCGATGACTGTCAGCTGTTACTGAGGAAACTTAAAACTTCACACTCTTCAAACATCTAAACAACATATAACATAAATATGAATTAAAAAAGTGAGAGCAGAAGAAGGAATTGCAACAGAGAGAAGTAAAGAACTTTGGTAACTAGAGGATGAGCAGACAATACCAGCAGCAGCACACAAGTATACTGTTCCCCCCTTGTGCAGAATGACTCAGCGTGTGTTCAAATACACAACACATCTCTTTCGATGCCCTGTGAGGACTGACAGCAGAGGTCATCATTGTGTCCGATCATCAACATTTTCATTCATAGAACATCACATTTGTTCCAGAGGGCTTCCGGGTGTGATGTTACTCTCTGCAGTAGATAAAAGGTCCAACCGGTCCAGCTGTGAGAGCACATCTGGCTGCTGACTGACCGCATTGAAACATGTCACCACCTGTGGTGTTTCTAGAGGTAGACAGGCCGACATGTTGGGTTCTCTTATTACGCATGTATTGATACACCAGCCGGTGTTAGTATCAACATTGTTTATGTAAAAGATGTGTTGTTGTTTTTTTCTTACTTCCGAATTTCAACATTAGTATCAGCTTGAAAGATCAAATATCTGTCGGGCTATAGTTTCTACTCTCAGCTCCCAGGACATCACATGCCAGTTAGAAACTATAAGTTTATTACATTAATAAAGTCCATTCCTTGATGTAGGCCGTGGGATACAGTCACAAGATCATTTCACTACTACATGTAGCAGATCCATAGGGAGGGAGATCAGGGCTGAATGATTCCTGGTCCACATCGGGATGTCTTCATAAGGAACGTCTGACTTTGTACAATGTCAACACAATGACAGCATTAGAGGAGGTTCCCACTTAGAAGAAATAGTGCATAACAAGCTGTTTCACAGGAAGAGCTACCAGGCAGCCACAGAACATACTTAGTGAAAAGGTAAAGCAGATCTTCTCTCCCAAAGTACACCCACTGATGTGGTCTGTCTCTCAGTGGACCAGTACAGGCTCTTACACCTCTATGTCACAGCTCCACCCTGAATGAGGATCAGAATCTCTACCCAGACAGAGGAAGAGAAGATACAGCAGACTTACATTAAACAAAAATGCATGGTCATCAATCTGTAGTTTCAACAATTGCAGTGTTGATCAGACAGCAGTGGCTTCGTGTGGTCTCCTGAGGTGAAAGTGTGCGGCCCTCAGGAATGCTCAGAGTGGATGCCTGCCATTCCTCCTGCAGCTGTTACAAACCACGCACACACTCTCACTCTGCTGACAAGAATCTAGACCGCCGTCGGTTGCCATCGCAACATGACCAAAGCAAAACACGACCTCTGTACATCGATGTGTTGGATCGGAGGTGTATGCAGGTATGTAAGATTATCTCATTCATACACCAACTAAGAGTCCACGTGTCCGTGTCAAAGCAGCTCTGTTAGACACCACGGAGGCACAACTGATGCTGTGGAGCCTCAGTGAACCCTAAACCAGCTTGACAGTCACACTGCCGCACATGAATGAGTGCAGCTCTTTCTTTCCTGAGCAAACCTCTACTGAAGTGCCCTTGAGCCTGGCATGCGACTACTTAATGCTTGTCACAGTCTGACAAGTGTCCACAGACAACGCTGCCTCCTGAAGAAAAACACCTAACAAGATGAATACTGTTCTTTACACGATGTCAAAGGTTCTCTATTCAATATTCAGATCATTAATATCTCACCAACATCTATCATCTATGTACAGATATGGAGGAGTAATGTCCACCTGGGCAGAGGATGAAGTGTGTGTTGTTATCAGAGCTTCTCCTCTCTTTGGTCACATAGCCGGTCGGCAGCGCGCATGTGAGCGCATGTGAGCGCACGGCCACCGCTCTGCACCGCTCTCATATGGTGATTACAGCTTTGCATTGACATTCATTCATTCATACACTGATGGAGGGGCTAACATGCAAGGTGCCACCTGCCCATCAGGACTATCTAACATTCACACCCAGCTCGCGTATAACCCAACATCACAATCTCACTCTTGATATCAAGCTGCATCTGTGCTCCTATAGGTCACATACTGTGTGTTATCCACCTCTGGTTTTAGAATACTTCAGTCACAACTGAACACAGGGAAAGACAGTGACGGTTTAGTAGAATTGCACACTGTCTTGCTTTTATCCATGCTAGTGGCTCTGAGGAAGGCGACGTTGGTTGGTCGGTCGCTCCACAACTTTGGTCCAAACTGAAATATCTTCACAACTGTTGGATGGATTGCCATACAATTTGGTAGCCATTCATGTTCCCCTGATGATGAATTATTAAACCTCTAGTGATGCCTTAACTTGACTAGATTAAATATAAAATCATTAACCCAACTGCCCGCCTGCATCACAGACCAAGTGGTTTAGATGATCTGTCTGACTGCTTCATGAGCAATGCACTCATGTTCCTGGATCTCAGTAATCACAGGATTTTTGTTACCTATAAAAATAATAGGCGAGCCCCAGCAGTGACCTGGTTTCATCAGTGACCTCTTGGACCCACAGTGCCTAAACACCACAGCAACAAGTGTTTCCTGACCAAAAACAAGTCTGACACCAACTGCTGACATAACTTTCCTTTTTGCTAACCTCAGAATCTGGTTTCCATGTGAGCTTAGCAGGGGCAGGAAAAGTTGCCGGAGGAGTCAGATTACACTTTGGTTTTCTCACAGAGGCAGACGTCGCTGACAGTTACCTCACCATCGTGTGTCGCCATCGCAGGGCAGGAAATAATATTTACACAGTACATATTGTCATTTCTTATCTTTCCATCTGCCTGTCACTGTCCCTCCTCCTGTCCGTCTGCTCCTCTTCTCTCATGGAGCCCCCTCTACTTCTGCTGATGCTCATCACGCTCCATCCATGTGTGTGCCAAAAACCCTGTATCCTGTTTATTCTATCAAAGCATGGCCGTGGGTGCTGGAAGCCTCGTGATAGCTCTGCGCGCGCACGCGCACACGCGCACACACACACACACACACACACACACACACACACACACACACACACACACACACACACACACACACACACACACACACACACACACACACACACACACACACACACACACACACACACACACACACACACACACACACACACACACACACACACACACACACACACACACACACACACAGCTTCAGTATCTTGTGGTGTCAGTGGGGAGCAGCTGGGTGTCACAATGAACAAAGTCCAAACAAAGAAACTAGTAAAGACAAGTGGCGACTGCTCAACTAGGGTGGCATGCATGTGTCTGTGTGAGGGTGTGTGTGTGTGTGTCAGTATTCGTGTATGCGTTAAGTAAGAAACACACAGTTTTGATGCAACTGTTTCTGCCCTCACTGAAGCAGAATCTCTGCCTCAAAGGAGATGTTCACTTTGAAATGTGAGGATCTTAACAGGTGCTTCTTGTATATACAGTATATATATATTATATAATACACCAGAAAAGTCTCCAACAACACCAGATTTGTCACAAGTAGCTTTAGACAAAAAAAGTCTTCATGAGGGTTTTGAAAGTCGCCAGATTTAGCGAGAGAGTCGCCAAGTTGGCAACACTGGCACCGGCTAAATATTTCCCCAGAGCAACACTGGACGTAACAATAGTTCCTATCACATATTAAACCAAACAAAAATCCATCTTCATAAAAACAAGTTGTACAAATAACAATATATAAACAAGCATATTAAAGCTACTGCAGATGTAAAAACAAACGCAGTTCACTTACCAGAGCTGCTGTTCACTATTTAAAGACAAAGTGCATCCTCCTTTCTTTGTTAACAAAGAGTTTAATCTCACGGTTGTTCAGTACATCCGTGCGTTTTAGTTCCAGTAAGAAGTCCTTCTCCATTCATGGACGCCAGTGAAGACAGTCCAGCCTCCCCAGTTGTATTTCTTGAATACGTTTTAATGCGTTTGAGGGCTGAAAATGTCCACTCCACAGAGGCAGCAGATATTGGGATTGTCACCACCCAACACGTCAGGCTAGCCCACTGACCAATCACGTACTTGTAGGCCAGCTAGCAGGCTCTGACACATCAAAGAATACGCCCAACATGTCAAACTAAAGATCTGATTGGTTGAACACTATGACAATCAACAATATCGTCCCCATTCACTTAAACTGCTCATGGATTCACTTGTGAGTCTGCAGGCCTCTGCCTCTGTTCTTACCTAGAGACACAGAGGTGAGATCTGATTGGATAAAAGCTCTACTTAAAACAAGCTGCACTGGAAGCAGAGCAACTGAGGAAGACAGTAGCTGTGCAATGAGAACATAAGATAATGGGAAGAAAAATGATAATACATGTAGTGTATTTATGAAAAATGATTAAATCAAAAAATAGATATAGCTTTGTGATTCTGTCTAGGCCAGCAGAGAAGACCTTGCTGGCCCCGACGGCCCACCACTGATGTACATACAGTATGTCATATGGGTGAATACTTTTCATTCAGGCAAATGCAGCAGGGACCTCGAGCAACTCCAATACCAGCAGCATTTAAGATCCAAGACACAGCAGCAGCTCTGCTGTTGGGCAGCTCTGTGAAACACACTCAGCTTTGATGACTCTCCATACCTCGGCTTTGTTCTGCTCGGTGTCCGCGGGCTCTTGTGGCGGTGTATTGGTGTGTGTCTCCTCCATGCTGACCAGCTTCAGTTTGAGGCAGGACACCTCGTCCACCAGGTCCAGCTTCTGAGACTCCAGAGAGGTCCTGCTCATCAGCTCCTGGGAAACACACACACACACACACACACACACACACACACACACACTAATATCGGAGATCAATGCATTGAGAAGCCATCAGCCTGCTACTCCACTCAGGACAATGTTGTTCCCACACTAGCAGAGCATGCTAGGCCGGGGGCCCAGACCCTGCAAAGCTAAATATACACACTCACACAGACGAGGTGGGGCTCTATTAATACAGCTCTGTGCTTCTTTGGTATGGGAGAGAGAAAAACAAAATGTGTGAGAGAGACAGGCTGCTGAACATGAAGACGTGTGCGTTTCCTCTGACTCACACAAAACACACACCTCTTTGTCAACTGTCTGTTGCTTTCGTTTCCTCATCTAATCCCACTTCCTCTTCTCTTAACTCAAATTGAAGTGGCATTGGATTGTTGTTTGATAAACTAGGTCCAGTTGGTGCAGAACACTTTGGCCCTAATCCATCCTTGTCGGGAATCATTTTATACCGATCACTACTGATTCCATTCAACTAAAGCAGAGACACAAACACTCTTCCTCTGTCATTTTCTCCTAAAAGCTGATCAAAAGAAAAGAGATTCTGCTTCCAACAGTTTTACAAGTGACATTATTGAGTAAATTGTTCCTCTTGCATCTGGTGATTTGATCAAGGGGCCGGATGTAACATACTGTATTTCAAGAAAATGGTGAATTTATGAGTCAATAAATTGACTTATTCAGAGGGATGTAACTTTACACAGCTTACAGTACTATTGAGCAATAGTATTTTGATTTGAGTAGAACTAAAATCGACTTTCTATTTTAGGTTTCCGTCATGCTGACAATTTATTATGCAAACCCTAAAAGGAACGAATGGGAAAAATGACTATTATTTGTGTTTTTGTCTGTAATAGACCAGGAGATAACCTCTGGGTCTGAAGCGTTCATTCATTCTCTCTAGTGTCCACCAGGGGGCGACTCCTCTGGTTGTATAGAAGTCTATGAGAAAATGACTCTACTTCTCTCTTGATTTATTACCTCAGTAAACATTGTAAACATGAGTTTATGGTCTCAATCTCTAGTTTCAAGTCTTCTTCAATACAGCATGATGTTCATTTAGTACATTATGGTCCATTTAGAGTCAAACAGACCATAAAGCAGGGGATGCTTTAGGGCGGGGCTTACTGTGATTGACAGGTGAAAGTGTTGTCGTCTTACAACTTTAACCCTTTCACAGTGTATTCTTGCTTTATCAAAGTTAATTGTAACATTAAGTCATCTAAAAGTGTCTTATTCAGAGTTCAGTTGTACGATTCCACAACTAAATAAAACAACAGTTTAGGGACACGACAGATTCATTAGAACAGACCAATTACCTTTTCTGAACGTAAAGGCCACACGTGATGGCCTTGATACACTGTAACACTCCATTAATCAAGAATAAGAGTGAACAGCCATGCCAGCGGCTCTATGAGGCTGTACTTAGGCACAGCGCCTTGAGTTACATGCTAACGTCAGCATGCTAACATGCTCACAGTGACAATCATGCTGGTCAGTGTCTTGGTTTAGCATGTTAGCATGCTAACATTTGCTATTTAGCACTGAATACAAAGTACGGGTAAGACTGATGGGAATGTTAGGACACGTTTAAATTTTAACCTGATGATAAAAAGTCAATGAATCATCAAAGTTATTACAATTCATCCTGAGGAGACCATGAATGTCTGCACCACATTGTATAGCAGTCCATTGAGTGATAGTTGTCAAGACATTTCTCTAAAAAAAAAATAATAATTAGCATCATGGTGGCGCCGGAGGAGGATCACAAACATCGTTAAGATACATCCTCTGGGCACCATGAATGTCTATGAAAAAAACTCATGGGAATCCATCCTATGGTTGCTGAGATATTACAGTGTGGACCACAGTGATGAACTGACCAACCAACCTACACTTCCATAAAAATACCATTTAATATGTATACTTGAACTAATACATGTTCCAGGTCCTTAAACTTTTCGTTTCCCTCTGAAGGACGAGTGGATGGTACATTAAACACATTAGAGACCACAGAGGGATACCCACCGTCCAAATGGAAAGATCACATGTAAACAAATTGTGTCAACACCACAGCCACAGACAGACAGCTAAAACCCCATAATCACTCCAGCCCAGCGCGCCACACACACACACACACACACACACACACACACACACACACACACACACACACACACACACACACACACACACACACACACACACACACACACACACACACACACACACACACACACACACACACACACACACACACACACACACACACACACACACACACACACACACACACACACACACACACACAAAGTCTTAGGTCATGGCAGCTGACTCTCAGTTTGAAATCTAACACCAGTGTCACTTACTGCAGGATAAGCTGCAGTCTTTCAAGGTAATTTATCAGAACTTGTGGTCATGGCCCACAGCGCAGCTGCCTGACATCTGCTTCCCTTTGATTATGAGAAGCAACACATTATCATCCTCTCTACAGCTTTTATAGATCTCTTTACTCATCGGAAAACTAAACAGTGTTAAATATGACACAGGTACACAGCACAACCTAGATCTGGACCACAGTTCTTAATATCTGAAGAACGTCACTTCAAAATGAAATATCCACAATATGAAAGAAGTCTTAGAGAATGACTGAAACGATGTGACATTAATGCCATGGCATGAACATATTTGAATACATTATCTGGATAAAGAAGAACACATGCTAATGCAGTGTGTATGTGAGATTGGAATGTGAAGAGGATTAGAGCACATTTGGAGGTGGTCGTAGTCACATTGTGATTGGATCTCAGACTGGTGGGAATGCAATCTGTACAGTGACCACAAGAAGACCTGCCCCTCCCTGCTAGCTTAACCAAGTCCCTGTTTGGTGCTGTGCAGCAGGTTCATCGGAGAGCGGTGAGATTATTTAACATGGCACAACATGAAAGATGATTGTTTGAACAAATCTATGTTCAACAGCAACCAAATGTCCACGTTGTTCTGCTGCATTTCCAACACATTGTCACTCCGTTTAGCGCCTCACGCTGCACACTCACACATGACAACTATGACCTGGCAACAGTCACCCCCAGCTGCATATCTGCTGTAGATGCACTGCTTTATTACTGCTCCGTGCAATATGGTCCGTCTGCAGCCTTTAGCAGCTCAGGCCACGCCCCCTTTGGCTATATTCGGGTTAAGGTGAAGAGATAAGTTTAGCATGAGGTGCTACAGGCTGCAGCCGGAACCTCCTCGCACCAAACTGAAACCACAGGTGAACCATCACCACAATGATGTCCACTATGATGCACAGTGTGGACTATTCTATGAAGCACATGACTCATGGTGAAGTGAATGAAAAGAGAAAACGGTTGGCATCTATGAAAGGTAAATATGATGCATGCATTGATACTTGATGCAAATGAGAATTATGATGATGAATTCTAGTGATTGATGAAGAGTCAATGGATACATCAGAGATAATGACCCTTGACTGAAGCTTTGTGTGTGTGTGTGTGTTCATGCGTGTTGTTAAGAACATAACTGTAAACCGAGTTCACAGAAATGTCTAAATATGACTGTATCACTACATGTGTGGGTGGATCCCCTCTAGCATGAGAACGCTGTGTGTGTATGTGTGTATATGTGTGTATGTGCTGACTAAGGACTATTTCTTACTAGATTAGCTGGAGTTCCCACAGTGAGCAGCAGCCCTGTGGGACTGATGCGTGATGTTACATGGCTTTCTTTCTCTCTCCCACAAACACACACTAAAGGAAGAACCAGTGACACAGATGGAGGACATGCTGCTGCAGACATGCTGCACCTTTTAAATCCTGCAAACAGTCTGATTACATATTGAGGAGATTTAGGAGGAACAAACCCAGAGCCACGACAACCGTCACTCACACACACACACACACACACACACACACACACACACACACACACACACACACACACACACACACACACACACACACACACACACACACACACACACACACACACACACACACACACACACACACACACACACACACACACACACACACACACACACACACAAAAACAGAGAAGAGAACTCCCCTCCTCAGAAAAAAGGAAGAGTGTCGTTTGATTCCTGCAGAGATTTTAGAAGTGATCTTGGTCGGTGCAGACGGTACACATGACAATTATAAAAGCTAGCTGGATAAAGATGAGTTAATGACCCACCCCTAGAGGGCTGAAGCGACGAGGAGAGGACAAAGAGCTTGTTGACGGGTCAACCAGAGAGCTGACTCTGTGATACACAGAGCTGTGGTCTCCTTGTTTGCCTCAATACTGACGTCAAGTCAAAAAGCTTAGCAGGACCAACTTGAGACATTCAGGGTTTCACACTTCTTCATACTGGCAGTCCAGTGGAACCACCAAGAGTCAATGGATAGTATGTGTAGTATGAGTATGTATCTACAGTAAGATGTATAGTATGTATAGTATGAGTGTATATGTATAGTAAGATGTGTAGTATGAGTATGTATGTACAGTAAGATCAGCGTCGGAAATACACGAGGGCAAAGGGCAAAACTGCCCCTAAGAAAAAAAATGCCCCCGAACTTTCTAAACGAATAAATAAATGGAGCGCTTCTTAATCAGACCTGTGACTGCGGTCAACTCAGCAGACACTTACATGTTAGTGCACCTATATGCTGACATTCACGGTAAACTCATTCAAACGGCGCAGATCGGGAGCGAGCGAAGGACTTTGAAAGTTAATGGAAAGATTAACGTGAGACAACATCCGGTTTCTTCAGACGAACATCCGGTTTTCAGAATAAGATGCCAACAAAGTATACATATTGCATAATGGAAATTAGATTAAATGAATTATATTCACATTAAGTATAAAACATGCTACCTGCATCTCGTGAGTTAAAGGTAAAATACACCTAAATTGTGCGTAAAGTGTCTTTATTCTTTGATTTGAGGGTTGCTGGAAATGAATAATACCTGACTGACAGTCAATTAAGATATTTTACTAAGCAACAATTCTGAACTGAATTTGTACCTTCAAATGGCACATTTTTTAAATTTTTAAGGTGCTATAAAAATGTTTTTCTCAAAAATTCCACACAATGACTAATGCATATGTTCAGGACAAAAATGGGTAATATCACAATATTTGAGGTGCTACAAAAATATTTTTTCTCAATAATTCCATACAATGACTGATGTATATGCAATCAAGGCATCGTTGACTTAATAATTGTTAATAGTTGTTTAAAACATTTAATAATAACAATAAATAACCACAAAGAAATAAGAATAAAATTGAATATGATTGTCTGATTTACGTTTGTTTTTTGTCAAAAAAATCTAAGAAAACACTTTGAATCTGTAGACTACTGCCTAATAGTCTTATTATTGCCATTTGATGACAATTGCTCATATACTGTAAGCCTAAATAAGTATATTTATTATTTTGAACAAAGGTTAAATGTTATTTCACAAGTTTCAAAAAGTGCCCCCAATTTTTTGAAAATGCCCTGGATTTCAGTCAGTGGGGGCAAAAGTTGCCCCCAAAAAAATATGGAAATTTCCTACCCTGAGTAAGATGTATAGAATGTAGTATGTGTAGTATGAGTGTATAGTAAGATGTATAGTATGTCGTATGTGTAGTATGAGTATGTATGTACAGTAAGATGTATAGTATGTAGTATGTGTCGTATGAGTATGTATGTACAGTAAGATATGTAGTATGAGTATGTATGTACAGTAAGATGTATAGTATGTAGTATGTGTAGTATGAGTATGCATGTACAGTAAGATGTATAGTATGTAGTATGTATAGTATGAGTGTATACTGTATGTATAGTAAGATGTATAGTATGTAGTATGTGTCGTATGAGTATGTATGTACAGTAAGATATGTAGTATGAGTATGTATGTACAGTAAGATGTATAGTATGTAGTATGTGTAGTATGAGTATGTATGTACAGTAAGATGTATAGTATGTAGTATGTGTAGTATGAGTATGTATGTACAGTAAGATGTATAGTATGTAGTATGTGTCGTATGAGTATGTATGTACAATAAGCTGTATAGTATGTGTAGTATGAGTGTGTATGTACAGTAAGATGTATAGTATGTAGTATGTGTCGTATGAGTATGTATGTATAGTAAGATGTATAGTATGTAGTATGTGTCGTATGAGTATGTATGTACAATAAGCTGTATAGTATGTGTAGTATGAGTGTGTATGTACAGTAAGATGTATAGTATGTAGTATGTATGTACAGTAAGATGTATAGTATGTAGTATGTGTCATATGAGTATGTATGTATAGTAAGATGTATAGTATGTACAGTATGAGTATATAAGTCTGAGCAGCAGAGCTGTCCACATTTCTTTACCAAAGAGGTCACCTTCAGACTGGCTTTGTTTTGAGAGTAAACTTGGGCTATTGTGGTCACCGTTACAGAGCCAGTGGAATGAGCAGCTTTGTTCTTGTTGGTGTTGAACCCACCACATAACTGTCAGGTGATGAGTCAGAGGAGGTCCACAGTATAAAGTCAAGCTGTGCCACTCCTATGGCCATAGTTATATGTGCAAAGTAATTTAGTTTAGTTGGCCCACACACACACTTCCCTCGTCTACACAGGATTGGATTGGTTACCATTCATCATTTTAGAATTGACCCAGAAGATCCCAACTCTTCATCAACCAGCTGAACGATCAACGACACGACTGGCTGTGTGTCTTGTTCATCTGTCTTTCAGTTTGAGCAGTTCCATGGTAAATGGAGCACACACACACACACACACACACACACACACACGGCTTAGCCTGCGGGGTTCAGTGAGGACATGCGGACTGGAGCTCTACCTCTGAGCCACAGCTGCCCATGGTCCCTCTTCCCTCATGACTGCTGTTAGAATGTGTGTTGTGAAGTGTGGTGAGCTTGGTGCAGTGAGTGGTGTTCTACATGTTGTAGCTAAACCTCGAGACTGTTCTGTCACTGCAGAACACACAGGCCACATTATCTGCATCTTCCAGCAGCTGCAGCTGCATGCTAGAACTTTATTGGAAATGTCACCGAAAAAGAACTGTAACATGCTAACTGTACTAATAAGCCACCTGGAGGCTGTGAAGTAACATATCCAACATCTTCTGTGACACATATATGATCTTTCACATATTAAACATCTTCAGATATGATATGTGTGACTGCCTCACCTGTTGCAGCATCTCCTCTGTAGAGGCCAGTTTCTTCCGGTGCTCCTCCAGACAGCTCTCTAGGTCTCTGATCTTCTCTCCCTGGGCCTCCACCTGGTCGGTCAGGACGCTCACCTACAGTGAGAGGCGACACAGCATTCTCTATGAGAAAAACATACTGAGACAGAGCTGAATTGACCAGGTGCAGAAAAAGATGCTGTTGCAGAAACTATTATAGAACTGTTATATAGAAATATTGCGGAAATATTGGAGCATATACACATATTCGCACGGAAACTAACGAGACACACGTTTATGTCGTGGCAATGAAAACACCACCTACTTAAGTTTCATGAACACAAATCTAAACAGATCTTCATACCAACATCACCTGGTCTCAGTGGCAGGGCCGTGCATTTCATACCTGGGCCTGCTGTGCTGTCCAACTGAGCTACGGTTATTTGTTTCTAGGGTGTAACAATACACGTATTCATATTAAACCGTTCGGCACGAGGCTTACGAACCGAACAATACGTTTGAATAATACTAGTGCGTTTGGAAAATGCAGAAGCTTAAATTGTGGGAAATATAATGTTTTCGGTGGACTGCGCTCACGTAACAGACAACGGGCTGTGTGACCTCTGAACCCAGAACAATAACAAAAAACAGCTGAGGCCCTGCACGTGTTCAGGGAGGCTAAGCTAACTAGCTTAGCAGGAAACAGCAGTTAGCTGCTCCCTACTGATTCAAACAGAGAATCAAATGTCCAAAATAACCCCGCGATGACGGGATGCTTCGTCATTAACGGACAAGTCAGAATCAATGTAATTAACACAATGACAAGAAACAGTCACATATATTTATATGACAACATAAAATGTCAAGCATGACAAATCAACCCTGCAATGCTGCAGCGTTAGAGCACGAGCCATTCATATTATTCATATTATTCATAAAAACGACACGATAGACAAATGAACACAGTAACGCTACTGCAGATGTAAAAACAAAAGCAGTTGATTTACCAAAGCTGCTGTTCACTTAAAGACAAAGTCCATCCTCCTTTCTTTGTTCACAGAGTCAGTAACTCACAAATCCATTTCTCCTCCTTCAGCCATTGAGTGTTAAAAAAACAAAGCAAGGTAAAAAAATAAAAATAATCTACACCAAGCAAAACGCTAAAAATGTCATAACTTCTCTTACATATGTTTCAACCTGAACTCTTACTAAACACTAAGACCTGCTAGCTAGCTTCCTGTTTGACAAAAGTCGCGCTGGCCCACTGACCAATCACGGAGCACGTTAATGCAGACGTACTTAGAGGCTACCTGGGTACCACTGGCACGTCAAAGAATACGCCCAACATGTCAAACTAAAGATCTGATTGGTTGAAGACTATGACAATCAACAATATCTGTAATCTTTAAACTACAAAGTCTACCTAGAGGACCTCCAGCCTCTCTTCTATAGAGACACAGAGGTGAAATCTGATTGGATAGAAGTTCTCCTTAAAACAAGCTGCACTGGAAGCAGAGCAACAGAGGAAGACAGGAGCTGTGCAATGATAAAATAAGATAATGGGAAAATAATTATAATACATGTAGTGTATTTGTGAAAAATTATTAAATGATAAAATAGCTATAACTTTGTGATTCTGTCTAGGCCAGCAGAGAAGGCTCACCACTGCCTGGTCTCTTCCTTCACTTCACACACTAACACGTTCATCCTGGCCAACCTCTACTCCACAACAACACACATTTACTCAGGACTGTGTTTTATTACATTTACTAATGTCCAAGACAACACACTCACCTCCTGCCACACACACACACACACACTGACAGGAGCTGATTCTCTGTCACTTCAGCTTCTCTGACTGCTCCCCCTGCAGCTCTCACAGCACACAGGCAACACAGAACCTCCAGCAAAGTTACAGAGGTGTGTAGATGTAGACCAGAGGCAGCCAACACGGTGCCCGCGGGCACCCTGTCGCCCGCAGGGACCACGTGAGTCGCCCGCAAGACATGTTCTAAAAATAGCACTAGTCATTGTGGAGCTCCGTCTAAAATTGTAGTTGCTGTTCTTTTTTAATCAAAAACGCTTGCAGAGAGTTAAGAGAGTTGGGTACCCGGAGGCGCACGGCGGACAGCCAGGACGAGGCCGCTGCACCGCACTAGGTTTTCAGGTTCTGAATGGCGGGCGCATCCCGTTGGTGCCAGACGCGCGCCTCGGGTGCACCCCGTCGTCAGGTCCGTAAATCCTCGGAACAGGCCGCGGGGCAACAACTCAGGGGTGGCGGGGGTAGAGGCGAGGCAACACAATCCGACCGAAAAGGCCCAGACTAGAGGTTTGAACGCCTCGGAGGGTTGGATCCCCCGCTCGGCTATAGACGAGACTTTTTACTGGTTTCTTCGTTGAGAAAAAGGTACCGTTGGAAAAGCTGGTGTCGGTGACAACAGACGGGGCTCCCGCGATGACGGGCCGGCATGCAGGCTTCATTGCGCAATGCAAAGGTGACCCAGACTTCGCAACATGTCTACATTACCACTGGATCATTCACCAGCAGGCGCTGTGTGCAAAAGTAACCGGCTTTGATCATGTGATGATACAAAAATATCAGAGATGTGATACCTCTGACTTTCAAATGTTGAAACAGATTAACAGAAATAAAAGTTGCATGTTTAAATATGTATGTGTGGCTATACCATCATTGTTGTGGAAATCATTATTAATAATTATTGTGAGAAATAATTAACTGACATGTGATCAAACAGTCTCTTCACATATATTATTATTATTAAGGTGATCTGTGCAATTTTGTTATTCAGGAAGTTTGTATCAAATAAGTAGCCCTTCGTACTACTCGGACCCTTGAAGTAGCTCTCAGTCTAAAAAAGGTTGGTGACCCCTGATGTAGACAGTGGTCTAGGTGGTCCACAAACAAGTGAGTAAATGAAGGAATAAGTTGTCACGATCAGGCTTTGCCCTGTGTGTTCTGTGTCTGTTTCTTTCTGTAGCTCCTCACTCACCTAATCAGTTCATTCAGTGCACCTGCCAGTCACACTCACCTCATCAGCTCATTAATTACTCTCACCTGTTCACTCTGCCTAGTCACTATTTAAACCCCTGTCTTTCACTCACCCACTGCCAGATCATTGTGTTTGTTTTCCGTCCAACCCGCCCGTTTTGCTCGTCCTGTTCCCGGTTTTCCAGTCTGCCTGTTCTGCCTTTTCCTGCCGGATTTTCCCCTCGTCTTTTGTCTTGTCCCTGGATTCCCTGTTTTGTTTTTGGTTGATTAAAAACCTTATTTTTTCACTACACCTGACTGTCTGCGTTTGAGTCCTCATCATACCTCGTGACAGCTGGATGTCCATAAGTTTGTGAATGAGTCGCATCTAAGATCCTGTGTGTGTTTAGCACCTACAACATGTATTTGACTGTTACCTGACGGAGTACTGTATAATCTATCAGCTATATCCTATTGTTTAAGGGTGTAGTGCCACAAAGCAACTAGAAGATGAGGCACAACTTTGATAGGACTGTATAAAGTCCTACTGTTGAAGAAAAAGACTCTTACCTCGTCTGTGCCCCGCTGCTGAGCCACACACAAACAGAGTGTGTATATACTAACACACAGACAACACCTCACACAATCAGTCCTGAAGGAGAGGCAGGTGAAGGGAAAGTAAAGCAAAGAACCCGTCGACAGCCAGTTAAATCAAGAGAACTTCCGTCACCTCGAGTGTCAACCAATCACAGCTAGGCCAAGACGCACAATGTGTAACAAGTAGGTGTGTGAGTGAGAAATGTGAGGACTTCATGAACCAGAGCCACCTAGGAGGGTGGTGCATTAAAAAAGATCCAGTCACATGACCTGAGAGAGTAGAACACAAACATACAGCCAGGTGAGCAGAGCCTGAGGACTGTCATTTCATTACCTGTCTGTAAAGTCATCCAAGGAAGTATTGCAGTATTTATATATTTAGCAGTATTACAAACTGGGTGACATTCTGGAAAAAAAGGCTATATCACAGTTTTTCTCCATTTTATACACAAAAAATAACCTATGCACACAATTCTGACACTTGAAGCTACCAACTAAAAGACTCCTGCACATCTCCATGGTTTTCACCCAGGATGACACCTGAAGGACTGGAGCAGTGCAAATCACAGCTATTAAAGTGATCTCAGAGCAGTGAGAGCTGCTGACATCATATAGAGCAGACATATATCATCTTCTGCTTTACCGCGGAGCACTGATGTCGATGGTTACTGTAAAAGCCGTCAGTCAACACATGCTCAGACGGTCTGAAGGTGTCTGGACATGTTTGCTATGAAATATCTAGTCGTGTTCCAGGATTACAGACTAGGAACTAAGATGTTTTCCTCTGAGTCAATCCCTCTTGACTCATTTACTTCAAATAATCACGTCTCAATAAAAACAATTGAACTAGAATTACAATTATGATGCTCTTTGATTGTGGGAGGACCACAGAAGTCCCACTGACCCCAATGCAGATGCAGACAGATGTGTTCTGGCAGACTGACAGGAAACGAGGGGGGAGGACATGCACCAGCTGGAATCTAACCGGTGTTTTCATGGTGCACATTTAAGACCGGACGTTCTCCTAACAAACTGGTGAAAGGTGTTGGTTGTGCAGACTCTCTCAGGGGTAGACAGGCACAGTACTGACCTGTAGCACCAGAGACTCCTTGTCTCCTTCTAGGCGGAGCAGTCGTTCTTGGTAGGTTTCATTGTTGACTGGAGAACACAGGTCCACCTGGATGAGACACAGAGAAACAATGAGGCCGTGCTCTTCATACATGGAGATGAGTTCACCTGAACCTTTGTCAGAGAAACAAGTCCTTGTATGTTTATTCACAGTATGGATCATGATTTCTCAAGATGAAAGCCACACATTCAACAACAAATGAAATGTAATCATTACTGTAAATAAAGCAAACCAAACTAAATACAAAAAAAAGATGAAACGTGGATTCCAGCTTGTAAAACACTATAAGATGAACATTTATACAGGGAAGGGAACAGTTTTCATGGGGAGCTGTGCTGTCACACAGTTCCCTAAATGACTGAGGAGTCTGTCAGCTCCTGGATCACACATGGAAGATAAAATGACAGAGTGAGAGCACTATGGATGTATGCTGTGCATAGACTGTATGTTGAGCCATGATGCCTGCTTCTTGTACAGGACTGGAGGGCTGCTGCTGTTGCTGCTGAAATACAGATTGTTCACAAAGCACATGATGAAGAGTTATCAAATAGTGTCTTGTCCAGAATTAGCACAGTAATAAAAGGCCCCATTATTCTGAAGCTTGTGTTATGAGTTTCACCGGACCATATCATTCCCATCTCAGCGAATGGAGTGTCAGGCTCCGTCTAGAAATAGAAATGCTTTATGTATTTACGCATCACTAAAAGAGAGCTTTTCTTTGCTCTTTTGCTGTTCTTGTAGGCCGGAACTGTAAAGGTTATGACAGAATGATGAGTTCCACACCTCAGGAAATAAACACTCTACTGACTACCTTATTTACAATTGTAAATAAGGTAGTCAGTAGAGTCTAAAGAGTCACATTATGTCCAGGGTCGACTCTTCAGCCTGCTGCTGCTGCTGCTGCTGGTGAACTGACAGAGGAAAATATTAGTATCCAGCTATGAAGCCTGGACCTGATCAGATAATGTTTCTGCTTCTCTCAGCGTCAGAGCAGAGGAGAAGCTCAACAGATCCAGATGGATTACAAATATCTTTTGACATTAAAGCTGCTGAATTCTAAATTCGGAGCATTTCTATTGCCTCCACACGGCTCTCAACATGGTGACGGCTAGCAGCCAACGGTGCTAACAGTGCAACCTACAGTGCTGACAGAACGAACAGTATTTAACTGCGCGCTCACATGCACTAACATGCATTCACATGTACTAATATGCACTGAATGGTAAATTACAAAACACACTTCATCCTCTGCTCAGGTAGATATTACTCCTCCATATCTTCACGTAGTAGATGATAGATGTTTAACATCAATTCATCTTTACCACCACAAATGTGAGGCATTACCATTGACACCAGCTACACTGCAATGATTTGATTTATTGCTTTTTTGAAACAAACAAACAAAAAAAACTGTATTTACACAAAGCAATTAATAACTGTTGCAAAGGATAACTATAGTGTATCTGAAGAATATCAGTCTCAGCCTTTTGATGAATCATCTCAAGACCATAACGGACATTTAGCAAGTAGCTGTTTTCAGCATAAAACCCAGTGCACACTATGGCCAGCACCAAACAGCACACAGAGAGGTCAGTGGAGCACTTAGTAGCTAAATAGCCACGTGTTTCACTCTGGGGTTGGTGGAGACCAAAACAGCTGGAAGCAGAGTGAATTATATATATTCATCATAAACACGACTGCTAATGTTTATTGTTGACCCTAAGTGGCTGAGAGCACTGGTGGAAGGATTTATGGGCGACACAGATTTTAGGAAACACTAGTAACTAGTACTAGCTGGTGTGAAATGGCAGTTACTTGTTTTTTAATAGTAATGTTTATAGTACTGAATACATTAATATCTTACATTCTGCATTCCACCCACAGCTGCCTAAACTGTGGCCAAAACACACTGCGTTAAACACTTGGCCAGTCCAGTAGAGGATGCAGAACCCCTAGAACCTAAACATGCATATAAGAGGCCTTCCTGCCATCATCAAGATGACCCAGTTTTAAGAGGAGAAGTTAAACATTTGCATCTTAGGGGCTGAAAATCTTATCTGACGCTGCCTACAGAACTGTACAACTCTTAAAAACCTACTTTGCACATAAGGAGTGCGACAGCTAGCATCCTGGTATGATTTTAAGTAACATGTTACAAGTAAAAGAAAAGGCAGAGCACAGATGATCTCTGAGTGTCTACAAACACTCACTGTAATCCTTCACTGTAACGAATTGCTCTAAATTTACGGTGGATTTTCAACGGTATCTGACAGTATTTCATAATAACGGTAACATAGTTAAATGTTCATCCCTCGCATGTAAATTAACAGTTAATGCCGTCAATTAACAATAACAGCAGACTACTGTAATTTAGCAGCATAATACAGTATTTTCTGTGAAGTGGTGGAAACATGCTTCTCTATACAAGTTCAGTGAATCTCAATCCATCTACATCGTACTGTCTATTGTAGGTTAATGTGTCCGTTACGACGATAGAATATTTTTATTATTCAAACTGCTCATTGCCTAAAAGTCATTTTTGTGTGACAAGACGTGACCGACTGTTCCTGAACGTGACTTTGGACACAACAGCTTCAGTTCATCCTTCTGAGCAACAGCCATGTGGAGATCAACCGAGGAGCCGAGGTAACTTGCGCTTATCATCCGAAATTCAAAGTCTACAGTATTTTCTTGTCTTCATAATTATTGAACTGTTAACATCTCAGATAATGTTTCACTTGGTCTGTTTCGTTACATTAGGTTGCTTATATTGGCTCAGCTAGCTCTGTAACGTTAGCTAGCTCGAGCTCAAGTAGCCTTAGAAAGGTTAGTTAGCTAACAGCATAGCTAGTTAAGTTAACAGAAATAAAGTTAATCACCAACTACAGTGTTAAGTAACGTTAGTAACCTAACTTGTGTTTACTTGTGCTCTTATTGAACCGACTGTAGGACTGCAAACGGGACGACTATCAAAATGGAGAGCGGACCAGAAATCTCCGACGTGTTTTAATTCAGTGTTTCACTGTTGATGCTATTTTAATTCAATATCTGAGGTTATGCTAATGAGTTCAGTTAAAATGGTCATTAAAGATTTCATGATTTTATTAGTTTTCTTCTTAACATGCAGTACATTGTGAGTTTTGTGATGTAATACAAATGTCCCTTTATTGTTTGTCGTGAGAACATATATTAAACTGCAACAAGTATGTATTGAATGTCTATTGTGATTATGTTAGTATTGATGTGTATTACCCTTTCTAAATTAACGGTAACATTCTGGCATATACCGTAAAATCACGGTAAAACTCAGTTATCCTACTATCACATACCGTAATCCAGTATACGGTAAAATACCGTAAAATTAAATTATGGTAGCTGCCCTGTAAAAACAGTAACTTACTGGCGTCCCTGCTGCCAGTAAGTTACCGTTAATTTACGGTGAAATAGTTTTGAGTGTTCATGATCTGTCTGACACTATCAACAGACTGCAAACTAAACGTGCAGGGCTGTTACGGAGTACTGGATGACCTGCTTTGGTTGGTCAGGAAGTATTTAGCTGTACTGTGATCACAGATACTCCACAGACTGCAGAGTGGCAGGGACATGTCAGAGGTGACACAGCACTTAAAGGGGCTGGTAGAGGAAACCAGGCCAGTCCAGTACTATCAGTCTGTCATCGCCAGAGACAGAGAGAGAACCAGGATCAGAGCGCATTTTGATTCCTGCAGCAGAGCAAATATTAAAGGTTCTATGTAAGAGGAGAGACAGTAGGTGACGGAATACAACTGTAATGTCACAATAATTACTATATGGACATATTGTACACATATGGACATGACCTAATCATTTTCGACTCTGCTCCGGTGTGGGAGCATTCTGGGCTGTTGTTGTTGCTTATATCAAACTTATAGCTAATAGTTGTTACGATGCACGTTTTGTTAACACCATTGAGAAACTGTTAAGTAATGAATGACTCTCTATATCCCTGTGCCAAATGTTCTTTAAGTGATATTTATGTCAACGTTATTTAAGTACATTTTTTGTTAACTGAGCCCAGTTATTTATTGTTTTATTTTATTTACGTTTTAATTATTTGGATAAAGTAGTACTAGTGCCAGGCCTAGGAGGAAGCCACTGTGAAGCCAGTTGTGCAGAGTGTTAACAGTTAGTGGGTGGGACATGCAGTATATGATGCCAGTGTCTAGGAATGCATGACAACATCCAGGACAGCGCCTACTGTCAATGATTCACAAACAAGCTCCGTCACCGTCACTTCACTGTAAATATACAGTAACATTATGTACTAGAACTAGAGCTGGTTACTACCGACACTGGTTGAACTGGTTACTTCTACAGCACGTGATCAAACAAACAGGCCCATAGGGGCTGTGGCTCCACTAATCAGACGATTGGTGGTTCAATCCCTGGCTCCTCCAAACTACATGTCCAAGTGTCCTTGGCACTGTGCCATCAGTGTGTGAGTGTACATGTAGTGTACATGTAGTGTACAGCGCTTTGAGTGGTCTGAAGACTGGAAAGGTACTTTGTAAAAACAGCTCCATTAACCACAGGCCTACAGTAGGTCATGAGTTTATTCGCACGCACACACACACACACACACACACACACACACACACACACACACACACACACGACAACATATTTTACAGATTAAGGACAAACAGTGAACAATGATTGTCTTAATCAGCTTCACTCTGTGGCTGCCGAGTCAGTACATTGATTCAGAAACGCAGCAGAAGGAGCTGGAGACAGCAGGACATCTGCACTGCATCGATCACATATCGGACAGAAAAGAATCCCAGAATGCAGCATGACACGGCTGAGGCAACATGTAATAGGGTCCAAATATGGATGCACATTGAGTTACTTATTACCAACTGAAGATTAACAGTTAAAGAGACAAAGAGTGCCACCTGCAGTCATTTTAACGGATTAGCACAAAAGTATAGAGTCCAGCGTTTGGTCCTTGCGTGAATACTCAGTGGGTAACTTCATAGGGTGAGTTACACAGGCAGGCATTAGGTTAATGTGAAGCTGCTGCTCTTTAGGAAACAACACTTATCTGAACATAACCAAAATGACTACATGATGAATTTAATGTTTACACACGCGTGCGTGTGTGTGTGTGTGTGTGTGTGTGTGTGTGTGTGTGTGTATGAACATTGCTGATATCTTAAATAGTGCTTTCAAAGTATAGCTTTCTAAAGGTCACTTCAAAGGTCACTGAATCATACTAACAAAAATTGATTTGAAAAATATATCAGCATAGATTTTGGGTCTAAAACAGATATTTCACGCCCAATGTAAAGATTGTGACAAAATGACAAAGGTGACGAGTTATATTATCAACAACCATCAGCTTACACTGCAAGACAACAGAAACCAGGTCAAACTCAAGAAAACACACGCAGAGCCTCTCTCTGACGGACTCCTTAATAACAGTCAGCTGAATGCTAATCTGATAACACAGTCCATGTGAGGCATTCCGCCACACACACACACACACACACACACACACCAACACAAGTTTAGATGCAGCCCAAGTGACATCAAAAGTCAGTGTGTTGCTGGGGAACAGCACACTAAGAACAACACACTAAGATGCAGCAGAGCTGGAACTACAACCCTGTCTTTTCCTTATAAATACTGGAACCTTCCTCAACGGAGGGAATGTGATAAGAGGAAGTAAAGGAAAGAAAAGGTGAGATGAAGCCAAATGAAACGTCGGCACTCACCCTTTTGAACCAGGAGAAGTGTCTGTGGAAGTCAATGGGAGTCTCCATGCTCCATGTCCCATTGCTGCCCTGCCTGTTGCCTCTGAGTGTGTAACAAAATGAGGGGATTCTTCATGGAAGTGTGTGTGACTGTGCTGCTCACAGCTGTGGAGGAGGGCGTTTTACGATCTCTGCTTCTGAGTGGGACCCCCCCCTCCTTCCTTCCTTTCTGTTTCTCTCTCTCCACACTGTGCTCCCTCTGATCTCTGCTTTCATCAGCCACTCGCTCCTCCTCTCTTTTCTCTGTTCTGGTTGGAGTTGTTGCCTGCTTTTCCTTCCCTTCTCCTCCTTCTCCTCCAGTCACTTCTCTCTATCTCTCGCTTTTGTTTTCTACTTCTCTCACCCTGCAGAGGACAGTTTTTCTTCTTTCTCTGTCACCAGTCTTGGTCCATGTTCTCGACACGTGAACAAAGCAGCAACAGCTCTCTCTCTCTCTCTCTCTCTCTCTCTCTCTCTCTCTC
Organism: Anarhichas minor; assembly: GCF_050575085.1. NCBI lineage: Eukaryota > Metazoa > Chordata > Actinopteri > Perciformes > Anarhichadidae > Anarhichas > Anarhichas minor. The sequence continues at coordinate 3,062,157 of NW_027466451.1, read as the reverse complement.
TCTCTCTCTCTCTCTCTCTCTCTCTCTCTCTCTCTCTCTCTCTCTCTCTCTCTCTCTCTCTCTCTCTCTCTCTCTCTCTCTCTCTCTCTCTCTCTCTCTCTCTCTCTCTCTCTCTCTCTCTCTCTCTCTCTCTCTCTCTCTCTCTCAAAACCCATTAGCTCAGGCTTCGCAAAAGGCTCAGCCGTTTGTCTGAATCTTTCATTTACTCACACAACCGTTATATTCATTAAGCAGAGACCATCTTGGGATGTGATCACACCACTACACCAAATCAGGCCTGGGGTGACAATACTAGTAGATCATGGACTATCTGAAGTAGAAAGAATTTTGGGTCATGAGTGTATGTGTGTGTGTGTTCTTGTATGTCTGAAATGAGAAAATAAGTTGGAGTTGTGTTGTTGTTGTGTACCTCTGAGTCTGATGAGTTCAACTTTCCACATCTACAGAGGTGCAGAAAACATCCTGTGCTTAATGCGGAGAAGGTAACAGTTGAAACTGGGTGAGGGAAACAAGGCTACTGTTGAAGGCGCGAGGACGTGGTGGATTGGGTGACATTTGAGACCAGATGCTGTCTATCTTTACAATAAATGTAGCAGTGGAAGTCTGTGTCATTACGAGTATCAGGGCCAGGCATAAGGGACAATATGAGAGAAGGAAGAATTGTTTTATTTTGCAATGCCAGAATAAAGGCCACAATGTAAAAATGTCTTATATTAGTAGATTTGTAGAATAACTAACACTAGTTGTTTGATTCTCAAATGTTCAAGGTTTATTATCAACATTGTAATTGTATTCTCAACATTCCGACTTTATTCTCAAAATGCAAAAAAGAAAAGGTCTTTTCTTATTCCTCGCACTAATAGTGAAAGTTTGGCGTCATCACTCACTTTGTCTTTATAGCAGTTTACTATGTTCACTATGTCAATGTTCAACATGTCAACCTTTAAAGTTACATACTTAGAGCTTTGGAACATTTTAAAACTGCAATAAATATATTTATTTCATGACTCTGTGCAATGTGAAAGTCACACAAAGAAGTATCCCTCAGCTCTACACAGCTTTTGGAGTTAGTGTCATCAGAAAACGATGATATAGATTGTGTTGTGTTTACAGCTGGATGTGCTGCCCAAGGAGTGAGGCTGTCTGAGACAGTGTAAGCAGAAAGACTACAGTTTGGAGTGCTCCCAAAATCACCGCTTTACATGAGCATGAGCAGCATGAGGTACACTGATAAAAGCCACCGTGTGTAAGAGTTAACATCCTCCCTCTCCGCTGTTTCTCGGTGCTACTATGAAAAAACATGCCGTACAATCCTGTCTGTTTCTGTCGATGGATAAACACACACATTCTCTTAGACCAGGGTCGGGAAAACTACAAACTGTGGACTCAGTAAGGAGCACAGGAACATGTGAAGACATGCTGTCTCTGGGTCAGCGATAATGAGCAGCGGTCACAGGATGTCACAACTTCCTGCCAATAATGCATTGTCATGCTGCTTCCTGTGTGTGTTAGACGAGTATCCCCTGGACAGACGTGTCTTTGATCCTCTGAGGACCATCTTAGCTGCCTCCATGATCTGCTGTTGAGCTTCACAGGCCACATGAACAGTTTTTACAGGAGCTGCTCTCCACTGAAGAACCAGTCCCATAGAAACTGTTTACAGAGGATTGTGGATTACCATAGTCATGGGGACATACTGTTGACTTTTCAGTGCTGCAGAGCCTAACCTCTACAGCACTGGTTCATTTGCTATAACCACAACCATACCGTAGGAAACAATGTCATTCTGTACAATACCTGTTTGTCTGAAGACAGGTTGAATGAGGCTTTAATTGTTGTAAAACTCAAACTTTAAAACTGGACGCGGTGGTGCGATGAACTGGTCTCTTTTTTGGGGGGGGGGAGGGAGTTCGATTTTTAAGATTTCAGTTTGTAAAAATGGAAAGCACCGAGCCTCTATCACAGATGGTTGTATAAGACACATCTGAAATGATTACAGTGTTTGAGTTCAACTGAAATATTGCTTGAAGGGAAATGGCTGATGGCCTCTGGACATCAACTGATCCTCTCTTCTCTATGTGAGAAAATAAAGGACGGGATTAATAAAGACGATACCATCAGGTCACACTGCATCACAACAGCACAACAAGAAGGAACTTTAAGAGAACAATTGGAACTGAAGGGAGGAGTGAATAAGAGAAGGGGAGAGAGAACCGGAGGACTCAAAGTAAGAAAGAAAGAAAGAAAGAAAAGAGGGAGGGCTGGCCAGTGACTGTGTGCAACATGTGAGACGTCTGCTGTCGAAACAATGAGGAGCTCAAAACACTGCTGAACTGGATCCAAGACCCGCTTTCCCTTTCAGAGTGTGTGACAGTGCAGTCTGAGCAGGAAACAGCAGCCTCTGCAGGACAACAGCCTGAACAGTACACGACTGAACTGTATACAGAGAATTCAGCAGGAAACACAGGAGACATTTACAACTTCATGTTTGTCATCTGCAAAAGAGACAAAAAGAAGAAAGGCATTCTGATACATGTAATATATAATAGATAGCAAAGATATTAAATCAATCCAGTCACAGCGTTTCTGGTATTCACTATGCACTATACAATAAACAATATACACCATACATTCACAAACACACCCCTGTCAGAGAGTAGGGAGGGTGTCTAAACATGCAGAGTAGCAATGAGAGGGGAGAAAAAGAAAGAGAGAGAGTCTCACTTGTGCCGACAGGGTTTTGAAGTCACTGTGACTGGAACATAATTAAAAGAGAGAGAGAGAGAGAGAGAAAGAGAGAGAGAAAATAGAGAGGCCATGCAGGACAGACAGAGGGTGTGAGGGAGGCAGCTCAGCGCAGGAAGTTGATCATAGTCCAGTTGTAATAGTGTCTCTGAGGACAAGTTAATGCAACCCGTCCCAAAGCTCTCCCTTGTTCCTTTATCTCCTTCTTCACTGTAACAACACAGTGAAACCGATGTACTGACAACATAGTGACTGTTGACATGTCCGAATCGATCAGAGCATTTCACCTGGAATAACATAAAGAATCACTTAAAGCAGAGGTTACGATGATAACCGTGTTATGTTGTGTGTAATTGAATGGACGCACAAACACCATACTGACACACTCTATTATCACTTCACCAGCTCTCTGTGCTAGCGGAGGAGAGGTGCAGGGTTTAGAGCTCCGTCACACAAAACAGCTACCGTCTGCTGACAAACAGCTTTATGACAAAAGTCAAAGTGAACCAAGAGAGTTGAAAACCCAAAGAATGAGCTGGAAGACGCTGAAAGGCTGCACAGACTGAGGGGGATGTGAGGGTCCGTCATCATTGAACCAGGCTATGAAGTGCACACAACAGTCTGAAGCTCCAGTTTCAGCTGTTCTGTCGAGCTTGTAAAAACTCAACATACACACAGCTGGAACGGTCCCTTGCTGATTGATTTGCTTCATGACATACAACATCATTTATATAAAGTAATCCACATGAATAGAGCAGCATAGAGCTGAATGGTTCAGACCAGGGGTGCCCACACTTTTTTGCTTGCGAGCTACTTTTAAAATGACCAAGTCAAAATGATCTACCTACATTAAAAATGCTGAATATCTATCTATATATCTATCTATCTATATATATATACAGGTGCTGGTCATATAATTAGAATATCATCAAAAAGTTGATTTATTTCACTAATTCCATTCAAAAAGTGAAACTTGTCTATTATATTCATTCATTACACACAGACTGATATATTTCAAATGTTTATTTCTTTTAATTTTGATGATTATAACTGACAACTAAGGAAAATCCCAAATTCAGTATCTCAGAAAATTAGAATATTACTTAAGACCAATACAAAGAAAGGATTTTTTCTGTGTGTAATGAATGAATATAATAGACAAGTTTCACTTTTTGAATGGAATTAGTGAAATAAATCAACTTTTTGATGATATTCTAATTTTATGACCAGCACCTGTATGTATGTATGTATGTATGTATGTATGTATGTATATATATATATATATATATATATATATATATATATATATATATATATATATATATATATATATATATATATATATATATATATATATATATATATATATATATATATATATATATATATATATATATATATATATATATATATATATATATATATATATATATATATATGTACCTTGCATAACAACTTGCATGAACCCTTATGGCACAATACAATTCTGTACATGTTTGGTCATTACCTTACTCTGATGACTTGCACTGAATGGGATTGGCCAGAGTTGCATAGTCCGGACAGTAGCTGCTGGTAGCCCGCCTCAAGCAGACTTCAAATGATCATCAGTCATGGTGGAACGGTGTTTGGACTTAATGTTCTTCATGTATGAAAAAGCTGACTCACATAAATGAGTAGAGCCGAATAATGCAGTCAAGAAGGGATCACATGTCCTCATGTTTGGGTACTTTTCCTCTGTGAGAAAACTGTCCATGAGCCCTGGACTTCAGCTGAATGTCAGCTTGTAGTGTCAGAATCTCATCCTCTACTCCAGACGAGTTCAGGTGAAACAGCGTTGCAATTTTTGATGCGAGTGAATCAACCTCAATATCTTCCCGAAATGTGCAGCACATAAGTGTAGCAACTGGCTCGAGTAAAGCAAAGTCTCGAAAGCGTTTGTCAAACTCTGACAGACACTTGTCAATCTGCTCTGTGTAGCGCGCACTGTCAAGTTACGCACACGCCTTCCGTTGAGTCTCCAGTTCTGACGCGAGGTTTTGGAAGTTTCCCAAATCATGGCGCTGCAGCTTTAGCTTCTTTAGTAGAAATAAATTGGAAGGCTAACTAATTGGCTCGCCAGAGTTTTGCAGTACCTCGCGCGGTTGACCGCACTTACGTGGTGACCCGTGTGTTAGAAAATCAAGTGGCAAATGCCATGAGGACATCTCATTTTTTTTGAATGGCATGCGATCTACCCGCACTACCTCCGCAATCGACGTATTGGGCACCCCTGGTTCAGACCATAGAATGTGACCTTAGAGGTACGCATAGAAAATATAGTTAGTTATGAAAGCAGATCTGTTTGTGATCCTGAACCAGCAGCTCCTAAATAAATCTGACCTTGAACCTATGAACATCATTATTTCAACATAAAACAGCTGCCTGTGTTGCTGATCATGTTGCAATGCATATACTTATATAACGCGTGTGAGTGAAGCCAACGACGTGTACGCTGAGCCTCCCGTGCAGCTCCTGACCCAGCTGTGCCGTCTCTCAGGGCAGCCAGCACTTCTCCACAAATTCAAAGAGTCGTGAGCAGCTTGGTAAAGCCTCCGGCCATTGACACAGACACATTCAAACTAAAAGGGTTAGAATAGCTCAGTATTGGTGTGGCTCTATGGCTGGATGGTCACTTCGGTCCCAGCTGAAATATCTCAACAACAACCAAGACGTTCAAACGTGTGGCTTTGAGTGAATGTCTTCACAGCTGTTGGATGGATGACCACTACATTTAGAACAGACATTGGTGTTCCCCTCAGGATGGATTTTAATAACTCTGCTGATCCTCTGAAATATCAATCCGTCCAATAATTTGATATAAGTAGTTAATTATTGCATGCTAACTCACTTAACTACAGTGGTGAACAGAATACTAGGAATCAGCATGTTAGCATTGTCATTGAACTCCTATTTGAATCAATCTACAGTCAGTCTTCACAGGCCTTGTTCTACCCACGCTTTATGCACTTTAACACATAGTTTTACACTTCCAGGGTGTTTATTCTGTTTTACATGTGCAACTACAGTCATTGTGTGTTCCGCTCTGAGCACTGCCAATATGAAGCTCGGCTCTCTCTCTCTCTGCCTGTTGTTGAGTTTCACTGTTTCACTGTTGTAAAACAACACAGACACTGTGTGGTTTTCTCTGCACACCTGGACAGCTTAACACACGAATACTTAGTAACCTAGTACCATTATGCATTTATTAGGTTTCTGAAGGCATGACTTTAGGCTTTCCCACCGTGTTTTAAACAGCTAACATCAGAAGATTCTAAGGTGTTTGTGAAATATGATATTAGCCTCATTAAGCTTCATAGAAAGAGAGCAGTGGTGCCACATATTTAAAGAGTTAGCCGGCATTTTAAATAGCCATTTAATAACTTTTTGATATTATATATTGATAACGACATTAGGTGTGTCAGGACTACAAACACATGCAAACTCTGGAGGCATTGAGTAAACCAACCGAAGCGCCTTCTCCAAGAGAACCGTAGCTCACTGAGACTGAGAACATAATCTACAACGACAGAAAACTAAACTAAATGCTTCATGGGAATAAGGAAACTAATAAAGAAAAGAATCAACAGCAGCTATTTCATCAAATCAACAAAAAGCAACACAGCTCAGACAGTCCACCATGCTGATATAATGTTACACACTGGAATCACATTCTGTTGGACTGCTTGAAAAGAACAGAAACACTCCATTAACACCATAGGAAGAGGTGGTACAGAGACAGGAAGTGAGTCATTTCCAGTTGACGTGGCTGCATTTAGGTTTTTCAATCCTACGCTGCAGAAAACAGACTACGAACAAGACAACATGTCATGTTAAGATGGAAGTTCATTTAAAGCATAGCACACAATGTACTCACAGTTCCACTCTGGAGCCAGTCTATGAGGGTCTGTGCTGTTTCTGAAGGTAACTGAGCTCTGAGGCCGTGCCTCTCGTCCTGGTTGGGTTGGAGCTCCAGGGCAAGTTTGAGGTCCTCAGCCAACTGAACGACCTGCAGAGGAGCAGCGCTGACAGGAGAAGCCGGGTCATACATGCTGTTAGAGAACTCCACCGCTGCTGCTTTCGAACCTGGAGAGTGTGTAGAAGGGGAGGCACAGAAATATTATTAATACCATTATTCAAAACTGAAACATGACTGCAACACAAGTGTATTAGCAGCCTGCAGCTTTGAAAGCTAGGAGAGCAGAATCTATCCTGAATGTTTCCAAAATGTCCATGTGTCACCTGGATCATTTCCCTGGCACTCACACACACATCTGGAGGCACTCAGATAACTGTGAGTCTGAAAAACCGCCACACATCACAGTTCATAAAGTATATGGAGGCCAAAAACAGCACATAATGAGAGCAACCTATGCTTGAATATCTTTATGCAGCTTCTGTGCAACAGAGCCTCGGAGTAAGAGAAGAAGTGAAAGATATAAATCACGAGGACAAAGGTTATCACTGTACACTTGACACAGTCCAAGGAAAGACCATCTACCCCTGACCTGATAGGAAGGATACATGAACATTCTTCACTATTACATTATATTCAAACATAACTTCAGGCATGAGTGTATACTAGAGCTGAAACCATTGATTGATTAGTTGTCAATTATTAAATTAATTTAAGTCATTTTGTAAAGAAAATGACGGAAAAAAGATAAATGTGAATATTTTCTGGTTTCATAATTTGTCGGTGATGTGAACTGAATATCTTCTTTGGATAACACAGATTCTTCAACATCTTCGGACATTTTACAGACCAAATAACTCAAAATCAACGGATTAATCATCAATGAAAATAATCGTCAGTTGCCGTGTATAAAATATGAATACAGAATCAAACACATCTCCACAGCACACATTATTCACACACTGTCAACTCAGTGTAGATACACACTACATCACCTGCTCAAGCACAGGTATAGCATCTACAGCAGCAGCACAAGTTATCATTTATTGATATTGTTCAGGTGTGAGTGTCAGGTTCGGAGATCTGTTGTACATTTATGACACGATACTGTGATTACTTTATTATTTGTTACACTGGGAGGTCAACCGTGCTGACAGTTGTCTAAAGTAAGAAAGTTAAGGTATCCTTATGTAGATGGTAAATGGACTGTTTAGTTCTTTTCTAGTCTCTTGACCACTCAAAGCACTTTAGCACTACATGTCACATTGCAGTCACACAACAGTAGATTAGCATTATTTCAATGAGATCAACAACAACACCAGTATCAGTCCTTAACCAGTGGAGTGCGTCCACTAGTGTTCCCACAAGGTCCTTAACCAGAGAGAAAGAACTGTTGATCATGGAAAGCAATAAGACAAACATATCTAAATGCTGTTGATAAGTGTCTCTAATTTCCTTGTCAGTGATTGGCTGATGTTATCACAAATGGGATTGTTAATGTATTTCTATTTGTGTTCCCTGAGAGCCGGAAAAACAAACTCAGAGCACTCAATGAGGTCAGCATGTTTGGGGCAAACAGCAGCAATGAGCTTCAGATATGACAGTAATAGCTGTACAGCCTCTTTGTTCACTTGAGTTCTACAGGAGGAGGTGGTACAGTAAGTTGATTCTGAGGGTGAGATGAAGCAGGAAATGAATGAGAGCTTTGTCATTTTGAGGAATTCACAGTAACCCAAAGTCCCATTCTCTGTCTCTCTACGTTCTTTTGGTTGAAAAGGTAACTTGCTCTGCTCCTTTATTTCCCCACATACCATCAGTGGACCACGTTCAACATGTTCCCCTCTGTTAGTGACCCTAGTTACACTAAAGAAAGCACACACACACGAGTACAACACACACACAATCACACATATTACCACAGACAACGAGGCAGTGTCACAGCTGGAGAGCACTATTTTATCACTTATTAACTGGGGTTAATTAGGGTCAACAAGTCACAGAACTCCATATTTAAAAAACATACAGCCTTATAAATATGCATAGAGACAAAACTGAAGAAAAGACTACAGCTAAGCCCCAATTCCATTCTCCATATGAATTATGATTTCGTACATAATATGTTGTCATTAAAGAACATAAGCCGGTCAACTCACATCCTTAAACCCTTGGATTTTTGACTGACACTATCCTACAATTCAACATACAAAAAAAGCTGTCATTACGTTTTGATATTTTTTCAGGTGAGAAGGTAACTATTTAGATTCCCAATATGTGATCACTGTTTACTTCACTCTCTAGATAAAGTGATGTTTACAAATGATGCTCATATGTCCTCCTCAGTCACTGATGGATGTGGTGCTGTGTAACCATCCAATCACTTCAGTGGAGCTGCTGAATGGTTTTAAATACCATTCACTGTTTACCTCGCTACTAACGCTAAACCACAGAACAAACACAAGTTGATCAATGACATAAAAATGGCCTGAAATCCCAAATGAGGGATTCATAACTTTGTGGTGTCTCTTGTAGATAGGTCCTCTATGAGGAGATACAAAAGCACCAGAGCATCAGTACACCTGCCAGTCGCACTCAGCAGACAAAGGCACATCTGTCAGTGTTTCAGTAACTACTTGCACTGCCAGAAGGGTGGACACAAGTCCACACAGGGAGTAGCAATGTATAGATATCAGTTTATCTAGAGAGACCTAATCCAACCTGTCTGGCTAGCTAGCTATCCAGCTACAGCCAAATTAGATTTGTATCATCATTATTTTGTTATACACCGCGGTTAAACATGCAGTGAGAGTAATTACAAAAACACTGTCACATTCTGTAGCCAAACGCTCTCACACAGCCAGCAGCTTCTCACAGCTCCAAATATGTTGCTAATTATCCAATTTGCAACTGGTGTGTGATGTGTCATCATAGTTGACGATACAAGGTTGTTCACACCCTCGTCTTTATCTGAGGGGGACCATTTGTGGTGCAAGCAGAACTTAAGAAGAACAGGGAACAAGATAGCAGAGTGCTGGTACCTTTTGTACTGACTGTTGTTTGTGAGGCTTATTGTTACATCTTTATCTTATATACTGTTGAGGCTAGGGTGCATTTTAAACTCTGATCCTCCTATTTACTTCTATATACTTGGCATATTAATGCATTCCACTAATCAACAATTGCAAGGCTTCTATTGTGAGGCAGTTACAGCTTCCTGGAAGCAAGTGAGGAACGTCCGCAACTACTGACTGTGGTGTGTAAAAATGGGTTTGAATGCAGAACTTTTCCAGCATTGTTTCTTCAGTGAAAGATAAAACAACCTCAGTGAGCTGATCAGATGAAGACGTGCACACAACATTAAAGCATCGAGACTCCAAGGCGATGTGGGGTCCAGGAACAAATCACTGGCACATACGTTGGGATTGTCCAGTGATAAAACCTTTCTGGGCAGAGTTTCACAAAGCATTAGAACTCATACTTAACACTGACCTGCCCCTGCAATTTTCCACAGTATTTTTTAAGAAAAGTTGATTATCAAGCAAGGCGTCCAGATAAACACATGTTTTTCATTTTCATAACGCGCTGGTTGCTTCCTGAACCCCCACGATTCAGGAGTGGATAGATATAGTATATTACATTTATGTTATGGAAAGGATTACTTTTTCCCTTTGTCTTCAGAAAAGGGTATTCATTCAACTGTGGAACAAGTGGTGAGATATGTAAAACCCTTACAGACAGATTCAACCTCTATTCCACTCTCTCTCAAGTCCCCCCTGTCTGACATTTGTAATTGTTTATGTGTAAACTCTGCCTCTCCCAAAATGTACAAAGTTACCCAATTTTGAAAAATTGTGAGCGGCATATATTGAATATTGCTCCTTTGCTGATGTGTGTTTTGTAATCTAAGCTACTGTCAAAAAATAAAGAATTACAAAAAAAAAACATCAAGACTCCACAGTGTCAGCATGGTAGGTGACAATATTTACTGGCATTCTTTACTAATCCCTCTGGGGAAGTCTATTATTTGTAAGAAAAATCAGTGAAGTTCTGTTAAGTTTTAGCCCCACACCATCTCGAACCCACCATGTTCTCAACACCACATATGTGCACTTAAACATCCATACTTCTGAAGCGGAAGGAAACCCAGGAAGATCAAACTGCTCTGAGGAATCAGTCAGTTGTATTGTAAAGAACATTTCTCAAAGATTTCTAAGTGCACAAACTGGTAACAGTTAGGTTCTCAAAGCAAAACCATAATAGTCATAAAGTGTAAGCAGCATTATTATATAGTAAGTAATTGGAGCATAGTACTGTCAGAGACTACAAGCCTCTCCAGTGACACATTCAGCTGCTTCTTAAAGCAAAACAGACAGAATTTGACTCATTGACCAACTGACCAACCAAATGACGGTGTAATCTGCAGAGCACTGTGCTCTCTGATGGACAGAGAAGCATCTTTGTGGACAGATATTAGTTGCTGGGCTACTCATTCTGATAGTAGAGGATAGACCTGAGCATGTGAGTTCCACTCACCCACACATCTCACTCAAGATACCACAACCAGTATTGACAATTTGTCAAGATGAAAACCGCATTTTTCAGTAACTCCAATGTCAGAAAGATTGGACTACCTGCAAAAGATTACCTGCAATGATGTCATCCATCTGCTCCAGTGCAGCCTCCAGCATATGACTGGCCTCCGTTTCCATGGTGATGGCGGGAAGCATCAGCTCTCAGGTCTTCTGGTGTTCTGTAGAAAAAAAACATTAGATTTAACAGAACCAGACAGGTTTACACTAGAGAGAACCTAAGAAACAGAACCATGAGAGGTTTACACTAGAGAGAACCTAAGAAACAGAACCATGAGAGGTTTACACTAGAGAGAACCTAAGAAACAGAACCATGACAGGTTTACACTAGAGAGAACCTAAGAAACAGAACCATGAGAGGTTTACACTAGAGAGAACCTAATAAACAGAACCATGAGAGGTTTACACTAGAGAGAACCTAGGAAACAGAACCAGACAGGTTTACACTCGAGAGAACCTAAGAAACAGAACCATGAGAGGTTTACACTAGAGAGACCCTAAGAAACAGAACCATGAGAGGTTTACACTAGAGAGAACCTAAGAAACAGAACCAGACAGGTTTACACTAGAGAGAACCTAAGAAACAGAACCATGACAGGTTTACAATAGAGAGAACCTAAGAAACAGAACCATGAGAGGTTTACACTAGAGAGAACCTAAGAAACAGAACCAGACAGGTTTACACTAGAGAGAACCTAAGAAACAGAACCATGACAGGTTTACACTAGAGAGAACCTAAGAAACAGAACCATGACAGGTTTACACTAGAGAGAACCTAAGAAACAGAACTATGACAGGTTTACACTAGAGAGAACCTAAGAAACAGAACCATGACAGGTTTACACTGGAGAGAACCTAAGAAACAGAACCATGACAGGTTTACACTAGAGAGAACCTAAGAAACAGAACCAGACTGGTTTACACTAGAGAGAACCTAATAAACAGAACCATGACAGGTTTACACTAGAGAGAACCTAAGAAACAGAACCATGAGAGGTTTACACTAGAGAGAACCTAAGAAACAGAACCATGACAGGTTTACACTAGAGAGAACCTAAGAAACAGAACCATGACAGGTTTACAATAGAGAGAACCTAAGAAACAGCACCATGACAGGTTTACACTAGAGAGAACCTAAGAAACAGAACCATGAGAGGTTTACACTAGAGAGAACCTAAGCAACAGAACCATGACAGGTTTACACTAGAGAGAACCTAAGCAACAGAACCATGACAGGTTTACACTAGAGAGAACCTAAGCAACAGAACCATGACAGGTTTACACTAGAGAGAACCTAAGAAACAGAACCAGACAGGTTTACACTAGAGAGAACCTAATAAACAGAACCATGACAGGTTTACACTAGAGAGAACCTAAGAAACAGAACCATGACAGGTTTACACTAGAGAGAACCTAAGAAACAGAACCATGAGAGGTTTACACTAGAGAGGGCGTAAGAAACAGAACCATGAGAGGCTTATACTAGAGAGGGCCTAAGAAACAGAACCATGACAGGTTTACACTAGAGAGAACCTAAGAAACAGAACCATGACAGGTTTACACTGGAGAGAACCTAAGAAACAGAACCATGACAGGTTTACACTAGAGAGAACCTAAGAAACAGAACCAGACTGGTTTACACTAGAGAGAACCTAATAAACAGAACCATGACAGGTTTACACTAGAGAGAACCTAAGAAACAGAACCATGAGAGGTTTACACTAGAGAGAACCTAAGAAACAGAACCATGACAGGTTTACACTAGAGAGAACCTAAGAAACAGAACCATGACAGGTTTACAATAGAGAGAACCTAAGAAACAGCACCATGACAGGTTTACACTAGAGAGAACCTAAGAAACAGAACCATGAGAGGTTTACACTAGAGAGAACCTAAGCAACAGAACCATGACAGGTTTACACTAGAGAGAACCTAAGCAACAGAACCATGACAGGTTTACACTAGAGAGAACCTAAGCAACAGAACCATGACAGGTTTACACTAGAGAGAACCTAAGAAACAGAACCAGACAGGTTTACACTAGAGAGAACCTAATAAACAGAACCATGACAGGTTTACACTAGAGAGAACCTAAGAAACAGAACCATGACAGGTTTACACTAGAGAGAACCTAAGAAACAGAACCATGAGAGGTTTACACTAGAGAGGGCGTAAGAAACAGAACCATGAGAGGCTTATACTAGAGAGGGCCTAAGAAACAGAACCATGACAGGTTTACACTAGAGAGAACCTAAGAAACAGAACCAGACAGGTTTACACTAGAGAGAACCTAAGAAACAGAACCATGACAGGTTTACACTAGAGAGAACCTAAGAAACAGAACCATGACAGGTTTACAATAGAGAGAACCTAAGAAACAGCACCATGACAGGTTTACACTAGAGAGAACCTCAGAAACAGAACCATGAGAGGTTTACACTAGAGAGAACCTAAGCAACAGAACCATGACAGGTTTACACTAGAGAGAACCTAAGCAACAGAACCATGACAGGTTTACACTAGAGAGAACCTAAGCAACAGAACCATGACAGGTTTACACTAGAGAGAACCTAAGAAACAGAACCAGACAGGTTTACACTAGAGAGAACCTAATAAACAGAACCATGACAGGTTTACACCAGAGAGAACCTAAGAAACAGAACCATGACAGGTTTACACTAGAGAGAACCTAAGAAACAGAACCATGAGAGGTTTACACTAGAGAGGGCGTAAGAAACAGAACCATGAGAGGCTTATACTAGAGAGGGCCTAAGAAACAGAACCATGACAGGTTTACACTGGAGAGAACCTAAGAAACAGAACCATGACAGGTTTACACTAGAGAGGGCGTAAGAAACAGAACCATGACAGGTTTACACTAGAGAGGGCCTAAGAAACAGAACCATGAGAGGTTTACACTAGAGAGGGCCTAAGAAACAGAACCATGACAGGTTTACACTGGAGAGAACCTAAGAAACAGAACCATGACAGGTTTACACTGGAGAGAACCTAAGAAACAGAACATGACAGGTTTACACTAGAGAGAACCTAAGAAACAGAACCGTGACAGGTTTACACTAGAGAGAACCTAAGAAACAGAACCGTGACAGGTTTACACTAGAGAGAACCTAAGAATCAGAACCGTGACAGGTTTACACTAGAGAGAACCTAAGAAACAGAACCACGACAGGTTTACACTAGAGAGAACCTAAGAAACAGAACCATGAGAGGTTTACACTAGAGAGAACCTAAGCAACAGAACCATGACAGGTTTACACTAGAGAGAACCTAAGAAACAGAACCAGACAGGTTTACACTAGAGAGAACCTAAGAAACAGAACCAGACAGGTTTACACTAGAGAGAACCTAAGAAACAGAACCATGAGAGGTTTACACTAGAGAGGGCGTAAGAAACAGAACCATGAGAGGCTTATACTAGAGAGGGCCTAAGAAACAGAACCATGACAGGTTTACACTAGAGAGAACCTAAGAAACAGAACCATGACAGGTTTACACTAGAGAGAACCTAAGAAACAGAACCATGACAGGTTTACAATAGAGAGAACCTAAGAAACAGCACCATGACAGGTTTACACTAGAGAGAACCTAAGAAACAGAACTATGACAGGTTTACACTAGAGAGAACCTAAGAAACAGAACCATGACAGGTTTACACTGGAGAGAACCTAAGAAACAGAACCATGACAGGTTTACACTAGAGAGAACCTAAGAAACAGAACCAGACTGGTTTACACTAGAGAGAACCTAATAAACAGAACCATGACAGGTTTACACTAGAGAGAACCTAAGAAACAGAACCATGAGAGGTTTACACTAGAGAGAACCTAAGAAACAGAACCATGACAGGTTTACACTAGAGAGAACCTAAGAAACAGAACCATGACAGGTTTACAATAGAGAGAACCTAAGAAACAGCACCATGACAGGTTTACACTAGAGAGAACCTAAGAAACAGAACCATGAGAGGTTTACACTAGAGAGAACCTAAGCAACAGAACCATGACAGGTTTACACTAGAGAGAACCTAAGCAACAGAACCATGACAGGTTTACACTAGAGAGAACCTAAGAAACAGAACCAGACAGGTTTACACTAGAGAGAACCTAATAAACAGAACCATGACAGGTTTACACTAGAGAGAACCTAAGAAACAGAACCATGACAGGTTTACACTAGAGAGAACCTAAGAAACAGAACCATGAGAGGTTTACACTAGAGAGGGCGTAAGAAACAGAACCATGAGAGGCTTATACTAGAGAGGGCCTAAGAAACAGAACCATGACAGGTTTACACTAGAGAGAACCTAAGAAACAGAACCAGACAGGTTTACACTAGAGAGAACCTAAGAAACAGAACCATGACAGGTTTACACTAGAGAGAACCTAAGAAACAGAACCATGACAGGTTTACAATAGAGAGAACCTAAGAAACAGCACCATGACAGGTTTACACTAGAGAGAACCTCAGAAACAGAACCATGAGAGGTTTACACTAGAGAGAACCTAAGCAACAGAACCATGACAGGTTTACACTAGAGAGAACCTAAGCAACAGAACCATGACAGGTTTACACTAGAGAGAACCTAAGCAACAGAACCATGACAGGTTTACACTAGAGAGAACCTAATAAACAGAACCAGACAGGTTTACACTAGAGAGAACCTAATAAACAGAACCATGACAGGTTTACACCAGAGAGAACCTAAGAAACAGAACCATGACAGGTTTACACTAGAGAGAACCTAAGAAACAGAACCATGAGAGGTTTACACTAGAGAGGGCGTAAGAAACAGAACCATGAGAGGTTTACACTAGAGAGAACCTAAGAAACAGAACCAGACAGGTTTACACTAGAGAGAACCTAAGAAACAGAACCATGACACGTTTACAATAGAGAGAACCTAAGAAACAGAACCATGAGAGGTTTACACTAGAGAGAACCTAAGAAACAGAACCAGACAGGTTTACACTAGAGAGAACCTAAGAAACAGAACCATGACAGGTTTACACTAGAGAGAACCTAAGAAACAGAACCATGACAGGTTTACACTAGAGAGAACCTAAGAAACAGAACTATGACAGGTTTACACTAGAGAGAACCTAAGAAACAGAACCATGACAGGTTTACACTGGAGAGAACCTAAGAAACAGAACCATGACAGGTTTACACTAGAGAGAACCTAAGAAACAGAACCAGACTGGTTTACACTAGAGAGAACCTAATAAACAGAACCATGACAGGTTTACACTAGAGAGAACCTAAGAAACAGAACCATGAGAGGTTTACACTAGAGAGAACCTAAGCAACAGAACCATGACAGGTTTACACTAGAGAGAACCTAAGCAACAGAACCATGACAGGTTTACACTAGAGAGAACCTAAGCAACAGAACCATGACAGGTTTACACTAGAGAGAACCTAAGAAACAGAACCAGACAGGTTTACACTAGAGAGAACCTAATAAACAGAACCATGACAGGTTTACACCAGAGAGAACCTAAGAAACAGAACCATGACAGGTTTACACTAGAGAGAACCTAAGAAACAGAACCATGAGAGGTTTACACTAGAGAGGGCGTAAGAAACAGAACCATGAGAGGTTTACACTAGAGAGAACCTAAGAAACAGAACCAGACAGGTTTACACTAGAGAGAACCTAAGAAACAGAACCATGACAGGTTTACAATAGAGAGAACCTAAGAAACAGAACCATGAGAGGTTTACACTAGAGAGAACCTAAGAAACAGAACCAGACAGGTTTACACTAGAGAGAACCTAAGAAACAGAACCATGACAGGTTTACACTAGAGAGAACCTAAGAAACAGAACCATGACAGGTTTACACTAGAGAGAACCTAAGAAACAGAACTATGACAGGTTTACACTAGAGAGAACCTAAGAAACAGAACCATGACAGGTTTACACTGGAGAGAACCTAAGAAACAGAACCATGACAGGTTTACACTAGAGAGAACCTAAGAAACAGAACCAGACTGGTTTACACTAGAGAGAACCTAATAAACAGAACCATGACAGGTTTACACTAGAGAGAACCTAAGAAACAGAACCATGAGAGGTTTACACTAGAGAGAACCTAAGAAACAGAACCATGACAGGTTTACACTAGAGAGAACCTAAGAAACAGAACCATGACAGGTTTACAATAGAGAGAACCTAAGAAACAGCACCATGACAGGTTTACACTAGAGAGAACCTAAGAAACAGAACCATGAGAGGTTTACACTAGAGAGAACCTAAGCAACAGAACCATGACAGGTTTACACTAGAGAGAACCTAAGCAACAGAACCATGACAGGTTTACACTAGAGAGAACCTAAGCAACAGAACCATGACAGGTTTACACTAGAGAGAACCTAAGAAACAGAACCAGACAGGTTTACACTAGAGAGAACCTAATAAACAGAACCATGACAGGTTTACACTAGAGAGAACCTAAGAAACAGAACCATGACAGGTTTACACTAGAGAGAACCTAAGAAACAGAACCATGAGAGGTTTACACTAGAGAGGGCGTAAGAAACAGAACCATGAGAGGCTTATACTAGAGAGGGCCTAAGAAACAGAACCATGACAGGTTTACACTAGAGAGAACCTAAGAAACAGAACCAGACAGGTTTACACTAGAGAGAACCTAAGAAACAGAACCATGACAGGTTTACACTAGAGAGAACCTAAGAAACAGAACCATGACAGGTTTACAATAGAGAGAACCTAAGAAACAGCACCATGACAGGTTTACACTAGAGAGAACCTCAGAAACAGAACCATGAGAGGTTTACACTAGAGAGAACCTAAGCAACAGAACCATGACAGGTTTACACTAGAGAGAACCTAAGCAACAGAACCATGACAGGTTTACACTAGAGAGAACCTAAGCAACAGAACCATGACAGGTTTACACTAGAGAGAACCTAAGAAACAGAACCAGACAGGTTTACACTAGAGAGAACCTAATAAACAGAACCATGACAGGTTTACACCAGAGAGAACCTAAGAAACAGAACCATGACAGGTTTACACTAGAGAGAACCTAAGAAACAGAACCATGAGAGGTTTACACTAGAGAGGGCGTAAGAAACAGAACCATGAGAGGCTTATACTAGAGAGGGCCTAAGAAACAGAACCATGACAGGTTTACACTGGAGAGAACCTAAGAAACAGAACCATGACAGGTTTACACTAGAGAGGGCGTAAGAAACAGAACCATGACAGGTTTACACTAGAGAGGGCCTAAGAAACAGAACCATGAGAGGTTTACACTAGAGAGGGCCTAAGAAACAGAACCATGACAGGTTTACACTGGAGAGAACCTAAGAAACAGAACCATGACAGGTTTACACTGGAGAGAACCTAAGAAACAGAACATGACAGGTTTACACTAGAGAGAACCTAAGAAACAGAACCGTGACAGGTTTACACTAGAGAGAACCTAAGAAACAGAACCGTGACAGGTTTACACTAGAGAGAACCTAAGAATCAGAACCGTGACAGGTTTACACTAGAGAGAACCTAAGAAACAGAACCACGACAGGTTTACACTAGAGAGAACCTAAGAAACAGAACCATGAGAGGTTTACACTAGAGAGAACCTAAGCAACAGAACCATGACAGGTTTACACTAGAGAGAACCTAAGAAACAGAACCAGACAGGTTTACACTAGAGAGAACCTAAGAAACAGAACCAGACAGGTTTACACTAGAGAGAACCTAAGAAACAGAACCATGAGAGGTTTACACTAGAGAGGGCGTAAGAAACAGAACCATGAGAGGCTTATACTAGAGAGGGCCTAAGAAACAGAACCATGACAGGTTTACACTAGAGAGAACCTAAGAAACAGAACCATGACAGGTTTACACTAGAGAGAACCTAAGAAACAGAACCATGACAGGTTTACAATAGAGAGAACCTAAGAAACAGCACCATGACAGGTTTACACTAGAGAGAACCTAAGAAACAGAACTATGACAGGTTTACACTAGAGAGAACCTAAGAAACAGAACCATGACAGGTTTACACTGGAGAGAACCTAAGAAACAGAACCATGACAGGTTTACACTAGAGAGAACCTAAGAAACAGAACCAGACTGGTTTACACTAGAGAGAACCTAATAAACAGAACCATGACAGGTTTACACTAGAGAGAACCTAAGAAACAGAACCATGAGAGGTTTACACTAGAGAGAACCTAAGAAACAGAACCATGACAGGTTTACACTAGAGAGAACCTAAGAAACAGAACCATGACAGGTTTACAATAGAGAGAACCTAAGAAACAGCACCATGACAGGTTTACACTAGAGAGAACCTAAGAAACAGAACCATGAGAGGTTTACACTAGAGAGAACCTAAGCAACAGAACCATGACAGGTTTACACTAGAGAGAACCTAAGCAACAGAACCATGACAGGTTTACACTAGAGAGAACCTAAGCAACAGAACCATGACAGGTTTACACTAGAGAGAACCTAAGAAACAGAACCAGACAGGTTTACACTAGAGAGAACCTAATAAACAGAACCATGACAGGTTTACACTAGAGAGAACCTAAGAAACAGAACCATGACAGGTTTACACTAGAGAGAACCTAAGAAACAGAACCATGAGAGGTTTACACTAGAGAGGGCGTAAGAAACAGAACCATGAGAGGCTTATACTAGAGAGGGCCTAAGAAACAGAACCATGACAGGTTTACACTAGAGAGAACCTAAGAAACAGAACCAGACAGGTTTACACTAGAGAGAACCTAAGAAACAGAACCATGACAGGTTTACACTAGAGAGAACCTAAGAAACAGAACCATGACAGGTTTACAATAGAGAGAACCTAAGAAACAGCACCATGACAGGTTTACACTAGAGAGAACCTCAGAAACAGAACCATGAGAGGTTTACACTAGAGAGAACCTAAGCAACAGAACCATGACAGGTTTACACTAGAGAGAACCTAAGCAACAGAACCATGACAGGTTTACACTAGAGAGAACCTAAGCAACAGAACCATGACAGGTTTACACTAGAGAGAACCTAAGAAACAGAACCAGACAGGTTTACACTAGAGAGAACCTAATAAACAGAACCATGACAGGTTTACACCAGAGAGAACCTAAGAAACAGAACCATGACAGGTTTACACTAGAGAGAACCTAAGAAACAGAACCATGAGAGGTTTACACTAGAGAGGGCGTAAGAAACAGAACCATGAGAGGCTTATACTAGAGAGGGCCTAAGAAACAGAACCATGACAGGTTTACACTGGAGAGAACCTAAGAAACAGAACCATGACAGGTTTACACTAGAGAGGGCGTAAGAAACAGAACCATGACAGGTTTACACTAGAGAGGGCCTAAGAAACAGAACCATGAGAGGTTTACACTAGAGAGGGCCTAAGAAACAGAACCATGACAGGTTTACACTGGAGAGAACCTAAGAAACAGAACCATGACAGGTTTACACTGGAGAGAACCTAAGAAACAGAACATGACAGGTTTACACTAGAGAGAATCTAAGAAACAGAACCGTGACAGGTTTACACTAGAGAGAACCTAAGAAACAGAACCGTGACAGGTTTACACTAGAGAGAACCTAAGAATCAGAACCGTGACAGGTTTACACTAGAGAGAACCTAAGAAACAGAACCACGACAGGTTTACACTAGAGAGAACCTAAGAAACAGAACCATGAGAGGTTTACACTAGAGAGAACCTAAGCAACAGAACCATGACAGGTTTACACTAGAGAGAACCTAAGAAACAGAACCAGACAGGTTTACACTAGAGAGAACCTAAGAAACAGAACCAGACAGGTTTACACTAGAGAGAACCTCAGAAACAGAACCATGAGAGGTTTACACTAGAGAGAACCTAAGCAACAGAACCATGACAGGTTTACACTAGAGAGAACCTAAGCAACAGAACCATGACAGGTTTACACTAGAGAGAACCTAAGCAACAGAACCATGACAGGTTTACACTAGAGAGAACCTAAGAAACAGAACCAGACAGGTTTACACTAGAGAGAACCTAATAAACAGAACCATGACAGGTTTACACTAGAGAGAACCTAAGAAACAGAACCATGACAGGTTTACACTAGAGAGAACCTAAGAAACAGAACCATGAGAGGTTTACACTAGAGAGGGCGTAAGAAACAGAACCATGAGAGGCTTATACTAGAGAGGGCCTAAGAAACAGAACCATGACAGGTTTACACTGGAGAGAACCTAAGAAACAGAACCATGACAGGTTTACACTAGAGAGGGCGTAAGAAACAGAACCATGACAGGTTTACACTAGAGAGGGCCTAAGAAACAGAACCATGAGAGGTTTACACTAGAGAGGGCCTAAGAAACAGAACCATGACAGGTTTACACTGGAGAGAACCTAAGAAACAGAACCATGACAGGTTTACACTAGAGAGAACCTAAGAAACAGAACCATGACAGGTTTACACTGGAGAGAACCTAAGAAACAGAACATGACAGGTTTACACTAGAGAGAACCTAAGAAACAGAACCGTGACAGGTTTACACTAGAGAGAACCTAAGAAACAGAACCATGACAGGTTTACAATAGAGAGAACCTAAGAAACAGCACCATGACAGGTTTACACTAGAGAGAACCTCAGAAACAGAACCATGAGAGGTTTACACTAGAGAGAACCTAAGCAACAGAACCATGACAGGTTTACACTAGAGAGAACCTAAGCAACAGAACCATGACAGGTTTACACTAGAGAGAACCTAAGCAACAGAACCATGACAGGTTTACACTAGAGAGAACCTAAGAAACAGAACCAGACAGGTTTACACTAGAGAGAACCTAATAAACAGAACCATGACAGGTTTACACCAGAGAGAACCTAAGAAACAGAACCATGACAGGTTTACACTAGAGAGAACCTAAGAAACAGAACCATGAGAGGTTTACACTAGAGAGGGCGTAAGAAACAGAACCATGAGAGGCTTATACTAGAGAGGGCCTAAGAAACAGAACCATGACAGGTTTACACTGGAGAGAACCTAAGAAACAGAACCATGACAGGTTTACACTAGAGAGGGCGTAAGAAACAGAACCATGACAGGTTTACACTAGAGAGGGCCTAAGAAACAGAACCATGAGAGGTTTACACTAGAGAGGGCCTAAGAAACAGAACCATGACAGGTTTACACTGGAGAGAACCTAAGAAACAGAACCATGACAGGTTTACACTGGAGAGAACCTAAGAAACAGAACATGACAGGTTTACACTAGAGAGAACCTAAGAAACAGAACCGTGACAGGTTTACACTAGAGAGAACCTAAGAAACAGAACCGTGACAGGTTTACACTAGAGAGAACCTAAGAATCAGAACCGTGACAGGTTTACACTAGAGAGAACCTAAGAAACAGAACCACGACAGGTTTACACTAGAGAGAACCTAAGAAACAGAACCATGAGAGGTTTACACTAGAGAGAACCTAAGCAACAGAACCATGACAGGTTTACACTAGAGAGAACCTAAGAAACAGAACCAGACAGGTTTACACTAGAGAGAACCTAAGAAACAGAACCAGACAGGTTTACACTAGAGAGAACCTAAGAAACAGAACCATGAGAGGTTTACACTAGAGAGGGCGTAAGAAACAGAACCATGAGAGGCTTATACTAGAGAGGGCCTAAGAAACAGAACCATGACAGGTTTACACTAGAGAGAACCTAAGAAACAGAACCATGACAGGTTTACACTAGAGAGAACCTAAGAAACAGAACCATGACAGGTTTACAATAGAGAGAACCTAAGAAACAGCACCATGACAGGTTTACACTAGAGAGAACCTCAGAAACAGAACCATGAGAGGTTTACACTAGAGAGAACCTAAGCAACAGAACCATGACAGGTTTACACTAGAGAGAACCTAAGCAACAGAACCATGACAGGTTTACACTAGAGAGAACCTAAGAAACAGAACCAGACAGGTTTACACTAGAGAGAACCTAATAAACAGAACCATGACAGGTTTACACTAGAGAGAACCTAAGAAACAGAACCATGACAGGTTTACACTAGAGAGAACCTAAGAAACAGAACCATGAGAGGTTTACACTAGAGAGGGCGTAAGAAACAGAACCATGAGAGGCTTATACTAGAGAGGGCCTAAGAAACAGAACCATGACAGGTTTACACTGGAGAGAACCTAAGAAACAGAACCATGACAGGTTTACACTAGAGAGGGCGTAAGAAACAGAACCATGACAGGTTTACACTAGAGAGGGCCTAAGAAACAGAACCATGAGAGGTTTACACTGGAGAGGGCCTAAGAAACAGAACCATGACAGGTTTACACTGGAGAGAACCTAAGAAACAGAACCATGACAGGTTTACACTAGAGAGAACCTAAGAAACAGAACCATGACAGGTTTACACTGGAGAGAACCTAAGAAACAGAACATGACAGGTTTACACTAGAGAGAACCTAAGAAACAGAACCGTGACAGGTTTACACGAGAGAGAACCTAAGAAACAGAACCGTGACAGGTTTACACTAGAGAGAACCTAAGAAACAGAACCGTGACAGGTTTACACTAGAGAGAACCTAAGAATCAGAACCGTGACAGGTTTACACTAGAGAGAACCTAAGAAACAGAACCACGACAGGTTTACACTAGAGAGAACCTAAGAAACAGAACCATGAGAGGTTTACACTAGAGAGAACCTAAGCAACAGAACCATGACAGGTTTACACTAGAGAGAACCTAAGAAACAGAACCAGACAGGTTTACACTAGAGAGAACCTAAGAAACAGAACCATGACAGGTTTACACTAGAGAGAACCTAAGATACAGAACCATGAGAGGTTTACACTAGAGAGGGCGTAAGAAACAGAACCATGACAGGTTTACACTAGAGAGGGCCTAAGAAACAGAACCATGAGAGGTTTACACTAGAGAGGGCCTAACAAACAGAACCATGACAGGTTTACACTGGAGAGAAACTAAGAAACAGAACCATGACAGGTTTACACTGGAGAGAACCTAAGAAACAGAACCATGACAGGTTTACACTGGAGAGAACCTAAGAAACAGAACCATGACAGGTTTACACTGGAGAGAACCTAAGAAACAGAACCATGACAGGTTTACACTAGAGAGAACCTAAGAAACAGAACCGTGACACGTTTACACTGGAGAGAACCTAAGAAACAGAACCGTGACAGGTTTACACTAGAGAGAACCTAAGAAACAGAACCGTGACAGGTTTACACTAGAGAGAACCTAAGAAACAGAACCGTGACAGGTTTACACTAGAGAGGGCCTAAGAAACAGAACCGTGACAGGTTTACACTAGAGAGAACCTAAGAAACAGAACCAGACAGGTTTACACTAGAGAGAACCTAAGAAACAGAACCATGACAGGTTTACACTAGAGAGAACCTAAGAAACAGAACCATGACAGGTTTACACAAGAGAGAACCTAAGAAACAGAACCATGACAGGTTTACACTAGAGGGAACCTAAGAAACAGAACCATGAGAGGTTTACACTAGAGAGGACCTAAGAAACAGAACCATGACAGGTTTACACTAGAGAGAACCTAAGAAACAGAACCATGAGAGGTTTACACTAGAGAGGGGGTAAGAAACAGAACCATGAGAGGTTTATACTAGAGAGGGCGTAAGAAACAGAACCATGACAGGTTTACACTAGAGAGGGCCTAAGAAACAGAACCATGAGAGGTTTACACTAGAGAGGGCCTAAGAAACAGAACCATGACAGGTTTACACTGGAGAGAACCTAAGAAACAGAACCGTGACACGTTTACACTGGAGAGAACCTAAGAAACAGAACCGTGACAGGTTTACACTTGAGAGAACCTAAGAAACAGAACCGTGACAGGTTTACACTAGAGAGAACCTAAGAAACAGAACCGTGACAGGTTTACACTAGAGAGAACCTAAGAAACAGAACCATGAGAGGTTTACACTAGAGAGGGCGTAAGAAACAGAACCATGAGAGGTTTATACTAGAGAGGGCGTAAGAAACAGAACCATGACAGGTTTACACTGGAGAGAAACTAAGAAACAGAACCATGACAGGTTTACACTGGAGAGAACCTAAGAAACAGAACCATGACAGGTTTACACTAGAGAGAACCTAAGAAACAGAACCATGACAGGTTTACACTGGAGAGAACCTAAGAAACAGAACATGACAGGTTTACACTAGAGAGAACCTAAGAAACAGAACCGTGACAGGTTTACACTAGAGAGAACCTAAGAAACAGAACCATGACAGGTTTACACTAGAGAGGGCCTAAGAAACAGAACCGTGACAGGTTTACACTAGAGAGAACCTAAGAAACAGAACCGTGACAGGTTTACACTAGAGAGAACCTAAGAAACAGAACCGTGACAGGTTTACACTAGAGAGAACCTAAGAATCAGAACCGTGACAGGTTTACACTAGAGAGAACCTAAGAAACAGAACCACGACAGGTTTACATTCTCAGCAAACATTGCATCGGTTACACGCTCCTGCAGATTCATGCTCTACAACATCAGGAGGATTCGGCCCTTCCCCACTGACGAGACGGCGCAGCGCAGCTCGTCTGGTGTTCAATCACTCCAAGTTCTCCCACACAACTTCCCTTCTCCGTTCTCTACACTGGCTCCCTGTAAGAGCTCACATCCAGTTTAAGACTCTGGTGCTAGCGTACAGGGCAGTGAAAGGAACAGCTCCTTCCTATCTCCAGGCCATGGTCAAGCCCTACACCCCCGCCCGACCACTCCGCTCTGCTGCCTCGGGGCGATTGGTTGCCCCGTCGCTCAGAGTTCCCTGCGGCCGATCGACCCACGGCTGTTTTCTGTCCTGGCCCCACAGTGGTGGAATGAACTCCCCACTGACGTCAGGACAGCAGAGTCGCTGCCCATCTTTCATCAGGCTGAAAACTCACCTCTTCAAGAAGTACTACCCTGAGCCTTCCACCATGCACTTATTGTATTCATACTAGTTTGTTGCACTTATTGTATTTGTATTAGTTTGTTTCTGCACTGTACTTCTGCTCTGGTTTATGCTCTTAGATGCTTGTTTAAAAAAGGAGATGCACTTATGACTTCTGGTGACTAGTAGTTCTCTTGAATACCTACGTTGAATACACTTGTTGTAAGTCGCTTTGGATAAAAGCTAAATTACTGTAAAGTAATGTAATGTACATCAGAGAGGGCCTAAGAAACAGAACCATGACAGTAGAGAGGGCCTGTGTTTATTTGATTTTTATATGCATGTAACCCATACAACCCATGTATGTAACATGAACACTACATAAAGCCAGGAACAGTTTCGCACAAATATTCCTCGAAGCTGGATTGACTTTCCATCGGTCGTTGCTGCCTCTGGCTGCCCCTCTATCTCCTGCCATCCTTCTTTCCGGCTTTTCACCGCGTCACTCCTCCCTCCTGTCATTCCTTCTTGGCCTTGCACTCATCACTTTTATGTCATCTCTCCTTCAAGGCTCTCATCCCTCTGTTTTGCTGTCATGCTGACTTAGAGACAAATAGACATCACTATGCAGAGATCAAGAGTAAAGACAGTGATGTTATCACTGTAGATGTTATCTACAGACGCCTAAGGATTATAGCACTAACTTTCACAGTCATAGCTCATAGCCGCTGACACTGTTAATCTGTATAAACACAGGCAATGTACGTGTAACGATTCTTAACGAATGTGTAAAGGGCCTTTACACAGTAGCAGTTATAATACAGTTATAATGATTCTGATAATAGATATTCAGCCGGTGTTCACAACTTTATCTTCATGTGTGTAAGAGACGCAATTTAAATATACACCTTGAAAACTGCAAACCTATCTACGTCATGTTTTTATCCTTTTTTTTATGTTTGTTAAATTCTCAGTAGCAATAACTAAATGATATGCTTACTATACATATTACAAACAAAACACTTTAAAAACTCTAAATAAATAATTTAAATGAATCATTTATTTTTTGCTATTTTGGTCAGACACTATGCAACGCTGATTACTGTGTAATATGTGTGGTATTTGTTATAAATGTACGTTGGTACATAGAGGGTGATAAGAAGCTGTACATGGAGGGACTTAGGACCCAGCGGAATGTAGGTGAAGGAAACAGGAAGAGAAGGAAGAGACGCCACACAAACAGCTGTTCACCGCTCACTGCCCGATTCTTGTGTTAAAAATGTCCGCTTAATAAAAAATAAAAAAACGGCGTTAACGCGCGATAATATAATTGTCGGCGTTAATTAATGAATGCGTTAACGTGATAATAACGCGTTAACTTGCCCAGCACTAGTAACAACACAAAAGCACTTCACTTACCACAGCTGCTGTTCACTTAAAGACAAAGTATATCCTCCTTTCTTTGTTAACAAAGAGTTTAATCCCGCGGTTGTACAGAACATTGGTTAGGGTTAGAGAGAGAGAGAGAGTGTGCAGGTAAGCAAGGAAATTGCGGCTTTTTCTCATGATTCTTTTTTCCCTTTTCCTATTTTTCCATTGTGACACTAAAGGTGCTGATTTAGAGATCACTCTCCTGTTCCAGCACAGAGTTGACGAGACAAACTGTCACAATCCTGCCCACTGTCTTCCATATTGTGCAATTGATATAACTGCTATGTGTGTGAATGCATTTGCGTGTGTGTGCTTGTGGGAACGACAGTGAGAGGGAGGAAAGTGAATAGTGAGGGTGTGTCTGTTTGGGTAAGGTTCTCTGGATCTTCTCATGATTTTGGTTAAATATTGGTAAAGAAATGCCTCATCAATGGAATGAATTCAAAGTTTTAAAATGTGGATACAAATCTTTCACTGTAACACTTTGATGTTTCATTAGCCACGTTATATTTTACTTGAGAATGAAATGTTATAAACCCATTTGCAACAGGGACATAAAAAACTGTGCTGTATTCTTTTCTTTTGCTTAGGACAGCTTTTTAACTGAGATTGGTACGGTGTCCCAGAGAGTTCAATATACTCGTGTAACTTCAGAAAAAACATGCATTTGGACAAAACAAATACAAATGAAGAAAACATGTGAATCTATTTAAAAGACAACAAAAGTGCCGCATTTATTTATAAACTAAAAAACACATTTGGTCTTTTCTGTTGGTTTCTTTCTCCAGGGAGTTTCTGTATTTGGTTGTTCTTTGTTTCTTACAGGGAGTTTGGGTATTTGGCGGTGTTTTCTGTTGTTTTGCTGGAGGTTTCTGTATTTGGTTGTGTTCCGTTTTTCTGCAGGATGCCTCTGTTTTTGTTGTATTATCTGCTTTTTGCAGGGTGATTTTGTATTTGATTGTTTTCTGTTTTTTTGCAGTGTTTTTATTTCTAAATGCTAAATGCATGTGTCGTCAAACTGGTGAATATTTCCATATTTGTTGAGCTCTTAGGGCCACCTTAGATTTTTTATATATATTATAAAGATATTTATATAAAAAAACTGCTTTTACACGAGTATGCTGTTACTGTATAGTCAAAAGGTTAGACAGCAATTATGATATGACAGCTACAGTAGTTCACCAGTGCCAGGTGTATTATCCTCTATATAATAATTACACAATAACTAATCATTGTATTGTTTTTATTACCAAAGCGTTAATTTGTACCAGGCTATTTGGCTATTCACACCCGACCAAGTCGAATATATGACCCTATAAGCTCTGGCCCTATTTTTAGGCCTCTGCTCGAACATTGCATACCCATACTAAAAAGACTGTAATTCTGTAACTACAAGGTCTATTTTAACAATTGTGATGTTATAATACAGGTAACGCTTGTGAGATTTGTTCAGATGTGTAAATATTGTGTATATGTTACTGGTTAATAGTAAATGAAGATGGCACACAGCTCAAATTGAAAAGTTTCAGGCTTGTCTGGCCCCCCTTTCTTCAGGAAACACTTAAAAAAACACACTGTTGAAATACGTAGCAACAGTGTGTTTAGGAGGGAAAACGGAATATGATACCTTATTCTTCATGATTCTTCTCAAAGTAAGGAGCATTAATGTTTTTTTCTGCAGTGGAGCGGCTTGGTTTTGTGGTGCTTGTTGGCTGTATCTTTGTAATGGTTTCACGGAGAGAAATTCTGAAGATATCTCTGGATTCTGTGTCGAATGCTCGTGCTCTGACATGTATTGGTCGGCCGTGTTAGCCTTTTGTTAGTTGAGCTCTCCGGAGTGCATGGCTCGCCGAGTCATGGCGAAAAATACGTGATATTGTGGTAAATATTCTTGTTGATTATATTAGTTTGTGTATAATTGTGTTTGCAGTGTGTAAAATGGTTTACATGATTATGTTGCCCAGACTCTCTTCGTTAAGTCGGTATATAACATGTGTGTAGCATTCATTATATTCGTTTCTGAAAAGTACATTGTACGACACGCTGTACGCTAAACTTTCTCCGTAGCCCCCCAGCGAGGGGCTCTCGGGTCAAGAAGGGGTTAATTTAGCAAAAGCTAGCTAGCCAAAACGCTTTTTGCTTTCTGACAGAAAAGATTAGTAGGAATAGGAATAGGAATAGTAGTGGTATAAAGAGCAACAAAGTATGTGTAAGGAGTAAGTTGTGGTTGATGAATGGGTCAAACTTTTTAATTAATATTAATTTCAGTATTCAGTAGCAGTTTGGTTAGGTTTAGGCAACAAAACCACTTGGTTCAACCAGCAGCCGCAGCCACAGCACTGGACCTTTAACTAATAAAGTACAGTTTAACAACTTTATTCGCAGTGGCGGATTTAAGCACAACAAAGCACAGTAGCATGGAACAACCCTATTATAGCAGCAACAAGCACGACAGTTATGTTACACAACACTAAACGGGACTCGGCGGCTCATAAAATACACAATAACACAGTTACAGTACAGTTACACTTAAAAAAAAAAAAAAAAAAAGGTTACAAACACACTATGACCTATCTCTGCCCAGACAAAAGCCTCATACTTGAGATAGCTCCGTAGTAGTTGGTGTGTTTCTTCAGACTATCTCCTACCTGCACCGGGGACCGACAAGCACTGTGTAGGCGATTTAAACGGCAAGCTAATCCTCTGTATGGCAGTGGGGATCGGCTCTTTCGGCAGAATATCTCCTGCCTAGGACCAGGGACAAACCTGCGCTGTGTAGGCGGGTTGATCGGCAAGCTGATTCTCGTCTGATGGCGGAGAAAACAGTGAATGTTGATTTAAAGAATCCGGGAATTCTGTGATTACATTTTTTGAGATGCTGGGATTGTGCGGTGGGGTCAGTAGGATATACAGAAGCTATTACAAACTTGTTTTGAAACATTGTTCCCCATATTTTCAGGGAACTACTGTAAGAGGTAGTAAAAAAAAAGAGTATAAAAAAGAGAGTATAAAAAATAAATTCCTGTTAAATTGAATGGCAGGATTGTCTCCTGAGGATAAATCACATTTCTGTGTTCCTTGATTGTTAGTACTGTCGATGTAGCAAAAGACATGCCTTTACACTGCAGAAAAACGAGTTTGTCAAACATTATGTGACCTGTTTCTTTCTGTTACAGCTCCAACCGCCTCAGTGTTGACAGCTCCTGGGTCAAAAGGGAAGTTGGCCCTCTGCACTATGTGTCTGTTGTGTTAACAGCTGACAGCTTCACTGACAGTGAAAACAATGTTATCAGGTGCTGATAAGACTTATCAAATTCTGTAATGTCTACAGCTGCTGTTTGGATTAATGTTCTTAACTACAAATTTGTCATTCAGTTTAGCACTCAACACTAAATAATATAATAACTACTTTTGCACAATATTCAAGGTTGAGAAAGAGCTCCATGAAGCCTCAAGCTGAACAATGCATGGGTCACCACCTTACTGGAGAAACCAAGTTTCCATGTGGACGGAGCAGCTTGCTGACACAATCAACACAGAGTGCTTCAACTTTCAGACCCCAAAACACAAAACACTTTCCAAAGCTGGACTTCAACTCACTTGTTGGAATGGTTCACTGAGGCAGTCAATGTCCCAACACACAGTACACTGTTATCCACGGATAGGTAGGCGCCTGTATGCAAACAATCATGTCCAGAGATATTTTCCATGTACTGCACCTGTGTGAGAACAACAAACAAAGCAGTGTGTCCGCTGCTTTAAGAGACACAGACAGAGAGAGACAGAGAGAGAAAGAGAGAGAAAGAGAAAGAGAGAGAGAGACAGAGCGAGGGAGAGACAGAGCGAGAGCGGCAGCTAAAAGCTATGCTATCTCCCTGTCTGCTTTAGACAAGTGGCTGTGCTGCTATCAGCTTCATGATAAGCTCCATCAGGACCCTTACTGTTCATTACTGCTCCTGCTGCACCGCACATCCACAAGCTGATAAACCTCTACAAACTACTGATGCACTTGAATAAGTTAACAAACAATTCTTCTTTTCTGCAGCACAGCCTTCTGGTATCCCATCTCCACAGAGGGCTGCATGAGCTGGGAGTTACTGACATACAGTATATGAGCACAAATGTACTAACGAACCCAGTGAAATGATACCTGAGTGACGCCTGGTCACAAGTCCAAGGCAAGTTCAAATAAGGGTTTACAGAAGACGCTTTTCCCTGCAGAGATTTGGACCTGCTATAGCAGGAAAAGCACAGTAACTACTAATATTAATGATGTTCCATTAACGAACGATAGCACAGCCCAGCAACTGGCTCCCCTTAATTAATAGTGTTCTTAATGATAGATGTGATCTTTCTGTTATGAAAAAGGTCTGTTGTCTTGTTTATAGGGTATGTCTGTCTCCCTGACACATCATGCAATAAACATATTTTAAATAGATTTGAGGAATACTTCAGTTAAACTTCAGGTGAGAAAAACAATTCAAGTTGCATTTTAAATGAGTTTTGGCCACAGGCCAAGCTTTAAACACAACACTGACATATTATCAGCGGCTCCTATAATCCATCTTCTTAAACCAGCCTATTCACTTAAACTACTACTCTATCTTATCTTTACCAATTGAAATTGCTGAGCTATCCTCTGTTGCCTATTATGTGCATTATTGTTGACTTTATTGATCTTTTATTACTGGTGCTTGTTGTGGCCAAGACGGGCAGCATTTAATATTCACACATAAAAGCACAAATAACAAAGTTTAAAACAGAACAACGAGTTGGCATCTGGAAACAAAAAGTACAGCGGTGACACTGAAGGAAACAGTCTATCTCTAATCCATTATACAACAATGTGTTGAGAGGTATTAAAAGACAGTTTTGACAAAGTTAGGGTGCAGAAAGTTCTACGGCATCAGTTCCTTGATGTATTACAGCTGAGATACGTCACAGATAGAGCTACGTGAGAGGCTAGCACAAATATAATGAAGTGCCAGTAGTTAGCAGATGAGGCTGTGATGATGAAGAATGAGCACGTTAGTGATTCTGCCTACAGCTTCATATAGCAGCCACTAACACTGAGGTCAGCCGTGCTGCACATGTACACACTCACAAACAAAACACAAAGTGCTTCAGACTAGATTATACATTATGGACAAACACAATGCTCACGTGTCACACGTGCAGTAACTGCTCTGTGAAGACAGGGAGATGTTTAGTGAGTGGGGAGTCTGTGGGCTTGCACACTGCTTACATGATCTTCTCTGTGATACATGGCTGCTGGGGGTGCAGGAACATACGGGCCTCATCTGTACTGCTCTGTTCTACACCGTCCTAGTCCTGCTGAAGAGCATTACATTCATCTCTATGTATTATCTGATTCTTTCTGTTCTGTACTCTGGTCAGTCCAGTTCACTCCTGCTCTCATTTCCACTGTAATCTATTTTGCCCTGAGAGTGAGGGTAATGAACCAGAATACACAGCAACACGTGACTTCCAGTCAGTGACCATCATGAGAGCATGAGGGAAACGGTTCACTTGAACTTTAAAAACACCCCACCACTATAATGTGTACAATAAATTAGAGTCATGAAGAGTATGTCAGGTGGGGAAATGTAGAAGTACAAAGTTGGCTAAGCTGTGGAATGCTGCCCTCTGAACACCAGACTCCCAGACAGACACCAGTCTTCCCACGACTCAACTAGCGCCTCGCTGACAGAGTCACAGGAAGAATCCACAAACAATCCATTTCACAACCCGGTCCTGAACTCTACTGTGTGCGTTCAAACAGTTACAACGCTCCCACAGAGAGACTGCAGCAAAGAGACACGTCCAGACATGACTGTGTCTATATGCTACACTGAGTGCAATGATCCTTGGGGTTTCACTTCTCACCTAAAGACCCTGAGTCATTTCACATGGTTACTAATGACAGATGTATGAAACACACTACCACCTCGATGAACAAACACACATGAGGAGTGCACACCTTTTACCATCGAGGCCTGAAGGAGAGCTCGTAGGCTATTGTTGTCACAGCATACACACTCACACCTGTGATCATCCAGTTTGACTACATTCCACTGATGTCAGTGGCAGAGCAGCTCGACTATGGTAATCATCAGTGTAACGACTCGCCTAAAAGGCACCAACAGCTAAGATCTATGCCATCAGGACATCTGCATTTATGCTTTCTAGTCGCCGATCTCTGATAATGTTACACTGTGAACAACCAATCCGGGTTTAGATTGACAGGACAGTGGCAGCACCGCTAACGGTGAAAATGAGTTTTGGACGATGGTATTATAACATTATGATGTCTTCATGTAATCTTGTAAAATGTAGTTTTGGTAAGAAACACTATAAATGACTATAACAAAGTTAAAGGAAAACATTAAAACATATTTGATGGTTTACTGACTCACAGTGGTTCAAATGATTTTTGGGACGGTGGCAAATAAAAAAGCCTGGATCCTTGTCGACCAGCTGCTTTAATCAAACAACAAAGGGATCTGTATCTGTTGATATGGATCATCAATGATCAATGATTAGTATCAGCGGCAAAAGAAAACAGGATCAAGGATCTCTAAAAGTTCTATTTGCTCCCTTTTTCCTTTTGTGCTGATCCGACCTGTGATCCGATCCGAACCGTGAGTTTTATTATCCGTTGCACCTCTAGTAAAAAAGAAAGTGAAAGAGAAAGAGGTACAGCCTACATGAAGAAGAGGATTCAGCCAAGGCAGAGCTGTATGAGCTGAGACTGAGCAGAGACGTAGCTCACTTAGCACAGCGTATTACTGGTCATCAGACCCACTTGATGGAGACACACAGGGATACCCAACTGGCCTCATGTCAGCGATGCTGATACTCATTTCCACTGTCATTTATTCAGGCAGTGGAGAAGCTCCAAATAAGCTCTTTTAAAGATAATGTGGAGTACAGATTGCAGCTTTTTGTTTCTACAGTACGGTGGCCCTGAGAGCTCAACACACTGCAACATGTGAGACAGACAAAACACAAGCCGATTAATGAAACGTCTTCACCCGCTTAGCAACACAACAAAATGAGACATGGTGATGCGCTCGTCTCAGCCATGAAGCTTCCGTGGCCTCTGGGCTACTTGCAGCATTTCAGTGTTTACGTGTTTTGTGTATTTGCTTAAAACATAAGCGAGGCTAACTTAGCATGGGAATGTTTTTTAATACTACGTGTGGACTGAACTCATTGAAATCATTGAGGCACTGTGTTTTTTCATGCAGGGCTGACGTCGTTCTGTATGCAAGACTTACTCTATGACATGCTGTCTCTTTAACAATTTTAATTATTACAGAAAATTACCCCAAAATGAGTCGTGAGAAAACAGTGAAGACTGTCCATCACAGACAGGGTGACCGCTTCACAGGGCTGTTTGTCTGAGCAACAATCCAAAATATTCAATTTACAATGATACTCAATTCAATTCAATTTATTTTATGTAGCCCAAAATCAGAAATGTGCCTCAGAGGGCTTTACAATCTGTCCACATGTGACATCCTCTGTCCCAGGACGCTTACATCAGAACAGGAAGAACTCCCCAAAAAACATTCAAACAAATATAAAACAGATTAATACATTTGAAAAGCTAGAGACAGAGACTGTTGACATTTCTGTTGCCAAATCATTTCCTGTTGATCAATTCACAGATGAATCCCCTTCGGCAGCAACTGTCATGTCTTCATTTTGTGTGCATTAGCCTCTTTCTCCTCTCTCCATTCACGTCTTGTCAATCATTTGTAAAGCACTTTGAATTGAATTTGATTTGTTTGAAAGGTGCTATATAAATACAACTTAATTAATTGATTGGTTGATGTGAAAAAGTGAAGGGTTTCAGGCAGAAACTTAGCATGCAGCATGAAGTAAGAGTTTGCAGTATGAATATAGATTATTCTTGTGTTGTGTAACACTACGGTCAACAGACAGCATGCTACTTCATACTCTGTTCTTATTGACAGTGTAACTGCACTGTCCTGCTAAATACTATAGCTTCCCCAAAGCACCATGGGAATATATTCATGAGCTTTGTTGACTTACTCTGATCCTTTTCTCTTCATGAATGAAAATCTGGTCTGAGACTGTAGATGCTATTCATTAAACTCAATCAATGAATCCAGTTTGATACTACTCACTGAGATGTATGACACAGTGTGAATTTGCATGTTGAAGATTCTTTTTTTTACTTTTGTATTCTTGCAATATTAAGGTGGATTCACCCATCACTGCTTTCCTGCTTCTAACACAAAGGGAGCTTTTATGGTAGCGAGGCAGTGAACCAGCAACGGTTGAGGTCTATGAGGAGAAAATGTTCCATCTGCAGTTTGTTTTCTAACTCGCCTGACAGGAACAGAAGGTTGGGAACCTGCTCATCATACAGCAACAGAAAGCTGTCATTGTTCTGCAAAGTGGGAAACCTTGACATTTGAAATTCCAGCATCACCAAAACCTTCACAAGGGTCAATTGTTGGGACGGCCTGTGAGAACAGGAAACGCCAGAATGCTGGTGAACCTGTACTGTTGAGAAGAAGGGTAAAACATTCTCTCTCTCTCACACACACACACACACACACACACACACACACACACACACACACACACACACACACACACACACACACACACACACACACACACACACACACACACACACACACACACACACACACACACACACACACACACACACACACACACACATTACTGTTCCTCCTCATTTGGCTTAGCCTGTTTGGATTAGTGTCACCAGCTAGAGGCCAGACCTAAGCCCCCCAGGCTCTCCTGTCACACAGGGTAAATACAACTGTGTGTGTGTGTGTGGGTGGCCAAGCCAACAAGAAACACCAGATTCTTCATCAATTAACATCAATGCACAGGACCACTGGCGTTTAAAACGAGCTGTTCCGTGTTCTCTCCTTTAGCTCTCTCTCTTTTCACTGCTTTGCCATCTTGGTAGTGAAGCAACTGGTGTCAGTGTGAACAATAAATCTTGAGTTAGACAACATTTTGGTTTGCTAAATCCTCCAGCTGATCTATGTGATCACATTCAAACCTAAGCTGTTCACAGACACGCTGCACAATGAATCAAATATTAATAAGATCACAATGATGGACTATTGATGTTTAAAATGTGCTCGGCTCATGAAAATCTCTGCTGCATATCAAATCAAGCTTCAGGTTCACCAGCATTCTGGCGTTTCCTCAACCAACAGCCAGCCACCAGCGGGGCGATGAAGAAGGACCTTACTTTAGGTCTTATTTTGATGCAGAGATTTGTTCATTAGCAGGAAGGAAGCACAACATAACGCTGCTCTCTCGCCTGGTTTAGCCGTCGTTCACTGATCATAGTGAAGCTCCCGGAACGCTGCCCATGCGTCACATGTTCAATGCAGCCTGGGTGTTCAAGTATGTGCAACAGTACTGAATAGCAGCATCACATATCAGCTACGGCAGCTTCATTTGACTTCTACTGGTGCACACTGCACAAACCCCTTTTCTGTTACTGAACATGGTGACCCGTCTTTGTGGGCGGAGCATAGGTGGAGGCAGAATCATTCTCTGAACACGTTAGTTAACGCTGGCTGGCAAGTTTTGATGGCTTGTTTTTAATAATGGCTGACGAAAACCCTTTCTCTCAATATGTACAGCAAGGCTGCAACTAATGATTATTTCCATTGTTGATTTTCATGATTAATAGATATTTGTATGGTTTATAAAATGTCAGAAAATGGTAAGAAAATGTCCATCAGTGTTTCCCAAAGCCGAAATGTTCTCGAACTGGACCTCATCGAATTTGAATTAAATACCCTTGGACTAAACTATTAGAAAAATAGAGAGAAATAATGCTAATAGACTAAACCAGGGGTATTCAATTAAAATCCAAGAGGTCCAGTTAGAGAGACATTCCTCATGCAAAGGTCCAGAACATCACAGTAACATCTAACTGGTTCTATGATTCAGTCCCTCATATATTGAAGTAGCCAACAGTTGTATCAACGTTTTTATAGTCAACAACTGATTATCAAATCAAATAAAGAACTTTAATAATATCTCAACAATATTCATCATCAGTTCTTAAATTGAACTGGATGAATTTGAAATAATACATGATCTGATAATAAATAAATGTTCTTCTCTTGTTTCAAGTAAAATAAGGGACGCATTTAGGAATAAATTAAATCATTTGAAAAATGTGGCTCTTAAAATAAAGTACTTGTTCTGAATTGTACTGCAGCTTTAAATTCAGTTCATTCAGGTGTGAAGTGATGTCAACCAAGAAAGCCACGATATCCATGTTATTCTCATCTTCTAAAAAGAGAAATTTGTGTGCATGATATATATATATATATATATATATATATATATATATATATATATATGTTAACATCTTTGTTGGTCAGTGAATTAATGTGTTATGATTTTGATCATATTGGGCTGTTAGATTGTTTATTATCTGTGACTTAATTTCAGATGTGAGTTTGTTCAAAAGATTTGTACTTTGTTTCTTAGTGACTCTTCACATTTTCACACTACCTCTTTTATCCTCACAGCCTCTGAACACATGAGACATCCTGGTTATGAACTGAACACACATGAGACATCCTGGTTATGAACTGAACACACATGAGACATCCTGGTTATGAACTGAACACACATGAGACATCCTGGTTATGAACTGAACACATGAGACGTACTGGTTATAAACTGAACACATGAGACGTACTGGTTATGAACTGAACACATGAGACGTACTGGTTTTGAACTGAACACATGAGACGTACTGGTTATGAACTGAACACATGAGACGTACTGGTTATGAACTGAACACATGAGACGTACTGGTTATGAACTGAACACATGAGACGTACTGGTTTTGAACTGAACACATGAGACGTACTGGTTATGAACTGAACACATGAGACGTTATAAACTGAACACACATGAGACGTACTGGTTATGAACTGAACACATGAGACATCCTGGTTATGAACTAAACACATGAGACGTACTGGTTATGAACTGAACACATGAGACATCCTGGTTATAAACTGAACACACATGAGACGTACTGGTTATGAACTGAACACATGAGACATCCTGGTTATAAACTGAACACACATGAGACGTACTGGTTATGAACTAAACACATGAGACGTACTGGTTATGAACTGAACACATGAGACGTACTGGTTATGAACTGAACACATGAGACATCCTGGTTATAAACTGAACACACATGAGACGTACTGGTTATGAACTGAACACATGAGACGTACTGGTTATGAACTGAACACACATGAGACGTACTGGTTATGAACTGAACACACATGAGACATCCTGGTTATGAACTGAACACACATGAGACATCCTGGTTATGAACTGAACACACATGAGACATCCTGGTTATGAACTGAACACACATGAGACATCCTGGTTATGAACTGAACACATGAGACGTACTGGTTATAAACTGAACACATGAGACGTACTGGTTATGAACTGAACACATGAGACGTACTGGTTTTGAACTGAACACATGAGACGTACTGGTTATGAACTGAACACATGAGACGTACTGGTTATGAACTGAACACATGAGACGTACTGGTTATGAACTGAACACATGAGACGTACTGGTTTTGAACTGAACACATGAGACGTACTGGTTATGAACTGAACACATGAGACGTTATAAACTGAACACACATGAGACGTACTGGTTATGAACTGAACACATGAGACATCCTGGTTATGAACTAAACACATGAGACGTACTGGTTATGAACTGAACACATGAGACATCCTGGTTATAAACTGAACACACATGAGACGTACTGGTTATGAACTGAACACATGAGACATCCTGGTTATAAACTGAACACACATGAGACGTACTGGTTATGAACTAAACACATGAGACGTACTGGTTATGAACTGAACACATGAGACGTACTGGTTATGAACTGAACACATGAGACATCCTGGTTATAAACTGAACACACATGAGACGTACTGGTTATGAACTGAACACATGAGACGTACTGGTTATGAACTGAACACACATGAGACATCCTGGTTATGAACTGAACACACATGAGACATCCTGGTTATGAACTGAACACACATGAGACATCCTGGTTATGAACTGAACACACATGAGACGTACTGGTTATGAACTGAACACACATGAGACATCCTGGTTATGAACTGAACACACATGAGACATCCTGGTTATGAACTGAACACACATGAGACATCCTGGTTATGAACTGAACACATGAGATGTACTGGTTATGAACTGAACACACATGAGACATCCTGGTTATGAACTGTCCGTGGGAAGAATGAACATATAACAGTGTCCATTCTTGGTGAAAGACTCTGGTCTCTCTGGTCTCTTTGACCACTTTTCTCTTTTTGGAGAACGTCATGTGAAATAACTTCTCTGACTCGCCTACTTCTTCGACTGTTGGCTCTCTCTCTCCGTCTCTCCCGTGTGTGTGTGTGTGTGTCTCTAACTCGAGTCACGGTGTTTATCAGAATACACATATTTGATTGTCTGAGTGGCATCACATGAGATGTATCAGTTATAGATCCGGGGTCCGGGTCCCGATATAACTGCGTCTGGG
Organism: Anarhichas minor; assembly: GCF_050575085.1. NCBI lineage: Eukaryota > Metazoa > Chordata > Actinopteri > Perciformes > Anarhichadidae > Anarhichas > Anarhichas minor. The sequence continues at coordinate 3,021,835 of NW_027466451.1, read as the reverse complement.
TCCGGACAGCAGACCGCCTATTAGGGACCCCTTTCATAAGGGTTCTCACAAAGAAGGGATCCTCAGAAGAAAATGTTCTGTGTAGAACATCAGCCCTTCAAGAAGAACCTGTTTGGAACCCTTCTTTCTAAGAGCATCACAACATAACAATAAAAACTAAAATTGCCTTTTTATTCCCTCCTGTTGCACCCTGTTTCTTTCTTTCCCCTTTCCAACTGTTCAAGAATAAATTCATTCCGAGCAACACAAGTTTTGTCTTTCCAAAGCAGATGCAGATTTGTTTAATGAGACAATTAAATTCCTGGAATAATTAGCTACTTAACCAAGTACTGTCACACCAAATTGGCTTTATTGCTAAAGCTCTTGAGTATGCAAGTAGCATTTTCCAAAGAAAGAGAATAACATTACAGCGAGACTACAGCCTGTCAATGCTTTATCAAAGATATTTCTGTGGATTTTCATGCAGGACTTGTTTGAGTACTTTAGGATGCACTCAATTATTTTGATTTGAAGTAGTAATTGGACTTGAGTGGGGCCCCTCGGCTCTATAGCGCCCCCTATTCACCTCTAGCCTTTAAACCCATTTTTGACATCCTTGGTATACTCCAAAACTCACGAAATGTAGTAGAAACATCAAAAGCTGTGAACACTGCCAGAATATAAGCGATAAAGAAGTGAACTGGATGCTTATATTGAGTTTTGAACATAGCGCCACCAACTGACAACAGAAAGTCAGCCTCATGTGATAAAGATCATCCGATTTACATGAAATTGACATGGTGTGGTCCACACATGATATACAGCAACATGACATGTAATTAGTGTTTCCAGCACCACACACCCAACTGTGTGTCCAACCGGCGTCCAGCCAGTACCCCGGCGTGCAAAGGGGCGAGGGCTCGTTCATGGCTGCTTGCAGCTTTAATACTTTACTTGAGGCTTTTTGTAAGATACTGTCATCCTTATCAACATAGCATATGTTTAAGAATGAACATCCCTTTGCCTAAGCAAAGAGTAAAGATTCAGTCATTTCTGACCTTTACAAAGCTGAAGAAACCTTTGAACCTTTGAAGCTCCTGAACTATATGGAGGGGTGAGTCAGCTATGGAATATTCCAGCCAGGCTTTTAACCTGCATCTTTCCACAGAAATGTTAAGTTGGGGTCCTCATAGTCTTACATAGCTAGACCTATCTCCACAGCGCTAAAGAAACGTCTGGGTCCACACATTATCATTTTGCTACAGGGAACAAAAACTCTTGTTTGTATCTCTTTAAACCAATCACAGTCCTGTTAAGCGGCGTTAAACTACGTGGCCCATGGCAGTCTTAACCCACAGTCTTCATCCAGTGATAGGGGCCTCACACCAGACAGGGAAAAAGAAGGTTAAAGAGGCTAAGAAATCCAGACTTCTCTGTCCCCAGCATGGGTAAAGCTAAACAAATTACTTGGTCATACACATTTCCCAAAGGACAATATAGCATCATTTTGTTTGACCGTCCCTGTCTTGTCAATGTGAAGTCTGCTCATCATGTTTTATTCTCTAGTTCACCCCGATGGCTTTATCTGGGTTATTTTATTGTTTTTACTTGACAAAGCTCCTCCAGACCCACATAAGACATTATACAACCATCTTCACTGGCTGAGAGGTACTCCTCATGACAAGAAATCTAACATTTATGTGTACAATTGGTGAAATGCTGCTTTAAGCCAATACAGTTTTTCTGAATGAAGGCCACCTTCGTCATCATCAGGCCAATCTCCCCACAACCTGATGAATTCCCTATTCTCCATTTCACATGAAGGTACAAGATCTAAGTGGGCGTCTGAAGAACAGAAGAGATTTGACCATGAACTGCATGCAAAAGTAAAAACAATAGGAAATGCCAGTGCCATCTCCTGCTGGAACCAGAGTGGAGCAAACCAACTGAGACCATGAACTGTTTGTGCTCTGCCAGCTGAGTCAGGTGGAGCTCCAAAACTTTGGCCAGGAGCCTCGTCAGTGATGGCATCCTCATTAACCTCCATCCAGATTCAGTCTAAAAAGAATTACTTCTAACCAACCGAAAAAATACTAAACACAAGCTTGCAGGGTGGTAAACACTTCTGTCTCTAGAAGACTCGCCAAGCATGTAGAGCAGGACAAAGAGGCCAGCACCTTGGCTACAGGAGACTCCAGTTACAGAGTCACAGCCTGCTAAACTAGCTAGGAGAGAACACAGGCAGCTCACATTACAGGATTATGTTACAGTCACATAGGATAGCTGTGTGTGTGTGTGGCTTTTAACGGGTTTCAGGTAAATGTCATCAAGAAGCAGGTGCACAGACGTTACCGTTACCACACACACACAGTAACGTTAGGCTATAAAGGAACTACACCACAGTGACATGAGCGGGAGTACACACCACGAGGCTGTGAAGGCGGATAGTCGGCGTGATGACGTTTAGTCGTCTCTTTTTGACACTTGTTAGCAACCGACATGTAAAAGATTCTCAAATCACCAGAGGAGTATTTACTGACGTATTTTATATCGTAGAAGCAAACGTTCAAATATCTGCAGCTTGTGTTACTGACCTCATCTCAGACATCCATTGAACAGAAGTTACCATATTTGGAATGTGGAGGAGTGATGTAGAGACGCCGTAAAAGGCTCTGGTTGTATCAATCACAGTAAGCCCCGCCCTAAAGCATCCCCTGCTTTATGGTCTGTTTGACTCTAAATGGACCATAATGTACTAAATGAACATCATGCTGTATTGAAGAAGACTTGAAACTAGAGATTGAGACCATAAACTCATGTTTACAATGTTTACTGAGGTAATAAATCAAGAGAGAAGTAGAGTCATTTTCTCATAGACTTCTATACAATCTGACTTCTTCTGCCCCCCTGATGGTCAGTAGAGAGAATGCGGGTTTTAAGACACTTCCGCATCGGCTTCACTCGGCAGAACCGGGAAATGGACCCTTCCCCATTCCCTACCCCAGTGATTTTCAACCGCTGTGCCGCGGCACACCGGTGTGCCGTGAGAGATCGCCAGGTGTGCTGTGGGAAAATGTCCAATTTCACTTAATGAGTCCAAAAATATATTATTTAGTTGTTGCAAATACTTTGCCATTGTTGAGCGTCTGAGCTGTAATATAGTGGCTGGCTAAGTAATACATGCTCTTCCATGCCAGTGGGTGGCAGTAGGTAGCGCAGTAATGACGTGTTAATGTAGGAGAGTAGAATGAAATGACGCGCGGGAGAGGTTGCGATGACAAGACGAACAGCGATGGAGAAATATTTGAAAAGTAAAAATGCAGACTCTGAACTGGGCCCTGGACAAAATAACCCAGATGAAAAGCCTATAAGGATCAACACATTGAGAGACTTGTCATTAAATTGTCAGAATATATCCGGCCCTCGGTACAACGGCCCGCCAGAAAATATCATGTTTATCATAACCGGCCCGCCACACCACAGAGCTCCGGGACGAAAAGTGCCGATGTGAGCTGGCTTTTTGTGCAACATAATGAAGCATCTCACTGCGCTAAACCTCCAGCTTCAGGGACGTGTGATCACAGACATGTGTGAGGCAGTAAAAGTGTCCACCGCTGTGTTCCCGACTGCGCATGTTGATCATAAACTGGGTGCACTTGGCACGGAGTTCACTCTGCGATTTACCGACTTTGCAGCTCAGAAATGTAAATTTGAAGTGCTCAGCAATCCGTTTGCAGTTGAGGTGTAAAGAGCACCTGTGGAGCTGATAGACCTCCAGTGTAATGACACTCAAGGCAAAGTGTGACTCTGAGGGCGCTGCACAGTTTCCAAGCTTCACCCCGAAACGATGCCTTAACTCCGCCTACATGCTGCTCAAATGCTCTGCATGTTTGGAAGCACATACCTGTGTGAGCAGCTGTTCTCTGTGATGAAGATGAACACAAACCCACACAGGAGTCTCACTGATGCACCTTCACTCCATCGTGAGGGTTTCCACAGAACCTAACCCCAGATATTAATGAACTGGCAGCCAAGAAAAGATGCCAAACATCTGGCTCTGGTACGTATGCATAAAATAATGTAGCCTACCTCAACATTCTTTTTGCACTTTGTCCAATATCCCTTCTATCCTGTTTATTAAATGGTGACTCTATTTGGCCCTCAACGTAGTCCCAATTTGTTATTTTGGCCCTCTGGGATTGAGTTTGACACCCCTGACATATATGCTGTATTATGCTAAAAGGTGTCATTTTGTAACGTTTTTGGTTGTTGGTGTGCCGCGGGATATTTTTAATGTAAAAAATGTGCCGTGGCTCAGAAAAGGTTGAAAAACACTGCCCTACCCCACTACATCCAGTCCCTCACACTTCATTTTGATCTCAACCACACAAATGAAGATCTGTCCACAGACAGACAGACATATACAAACACCTTTCTAACTATATATTAAGATAATTTACATTACCATTTACAGTATAGTAATCTCTGGTGCAACAACCATTACAAGAGAATAAAAACTTTTCAAATCTTTCTTTTCTTTGCAGCTTTTGATCGACATTCAATGTATCCTAATTTCATGTAGTGGAAATCCAGCTGCCTCTGACCTCATTCCCATCCCTCTTTTCTCAAACTGTCTCTCCATGCTTTCTCTGCTGCCCTCTCTCCCTCATTGCCCTAATATTTTTGTCCTCTCTCATGGCTGCTCTGTTAGACATTCTTTCTGACAAGTCAAATAGGGATAGATTTGACAACAGCGATGCACATGCCCCACTTTTTAAAGGAAGGGAAATGTGTGTGTATGCAAAGCGGAGAATACCAACTTCTTAAACAATGGCATGTCATGGAAAAAGTTACTGTGTATACTGCATTGCTTGTTGCCAGCTTCAAAACATGAACATCGGTATTCCAGTATTGGTCCCAACCTTTGAAAGCACATACTTAATTTTCCATTAATGCAGAAAAGTGGATATTATTTACCAACTGGGATGCGTGTTAATATGTTGGCTCTGAACCTAAAGAACTACATTATCTAACGCTCTCACAATCACTCACTGTTTTTCTCAGAGAATAAGAGCAGATGGAAACAAAATCAAATAATACAAGCTTTTAGCCTCCACTCGTCTTCTAATTCCCCTTTTTTCCCCATTGTAGCGCTTCCTGTCCACACCCCTACTAACCCTTTCTTTTCTCTCACATTCAATTCTGGACTAAGATCATCATCCCTTTTGGTTTGTCTTTAACTTGGTTTTAGTTGTTGTGTCACAGATCAGTCAATCAGTGTGGATGTGTTAATGGAGGTCCTCTACAGTCCATTCTGAAAATAGGTTGAAGTTCATGACAAGCAGGCAAAAAGAGATGCCCGAGTAAAGAATGGTGATTCATTATATTCACATAAGTCACCTATAACTTGGGTTGCCGTGGTGTGGACTGTTAAATAATCAAAGAAATGTCTGAAAACAAAAACAAAAGAAGTTTAAAAACCTGAGCCACTGCCTTACTATTTCTCTATTCTTATCTCTACAGAAATCCAACGGTGGCCAACAAGCACTGTTTTATTATCTATCTCTCTCAAATAGAAATATGACTATAACCTGTGTAACATCTAAGATCTGCTTTTCTCTACCACCCGTTCTCATTTCCTTTCCCCTCCATTTCTCTCCCTTGACAGCAAACCAAAGATAACCTCTAATGAACTACAGTCCTTTCATTTTATTTCTCTGCCATCTTTCCTTCCATTCCCGCAGAAAGTTGGAGATTATTCCTCGTAGATGCCTTTGTCTTCCTCTCACCTCTCTTTTAAAGACATTCTTCCACCTATATCTCTCCTTCCATTTCTTTTCTCTGTGTCTGATTCTCTCCTCGTTATCAGAGAGCATATATGACCGCCAGTGAACTACAGTAGAGGTGTGATTAGTAGCCGTAGTTGTGATGACAGAGCAGTGAACTACAGTAGAGGTGTGATTAGTAGCCGTAGTTGTGATGACAGAGCAGTGAACTACAGTAGAGGTGTGATTAGCAGCTGAACCTATATGGCTGCATAGGAAAGCGGATTTGATCCAGGGATGAATGCCATCATCTGCTGATCCCATGTGTTTACACAAGGCATGCATATGTACAGAGACATAGCTCTAAAACCTACTCCAAAGTAAGCTAATAACATTGTTTGATAACTACTATGGCAATACATTTGTTATAAATGTCGGGCATTTATTCATCGCCACTTAGAAGTGCTAATGCCACCCAAGAGCCAACCAAAGCAGCGTTATCAATTCACTGTCGTCAGTGCAATGACGCCTTTCAACTCACTCCCTTTTAAATGAGATTTGCAATAGAAAAGAGGCCCCAGCCTGCTGTATTCAGAGGCAAGAGGCTCCTTCAGCTCTCTCAAGTCGCCTGTCTGTGATGTCTGTGCATGTGCACGTCTCTGTCTGTTCATGAACACTATCTCCAGGATTAGATGCAGCAGATGCTTCAGCAGAGGGGAGCCACACATCAGCCTTGATATTCTGCCATTAGCATATCAGCGTCCCCTCTTTCTCTCCCTCCCCCCTTTACTCATGCTGTCACAAATTGATGATCTGCAATTACACAGCATGTGTCAGTGCAACTAAACATCATTTAATAGCTGCAAGCTGACAGTACATGACTGAGAAGAACCAGTGCCACAACTAAAGCACCATGTTTTCTAGCATGTCGCTTGTACACAAGACACATTTTCTGTCATGTGGAAAAAGTCCAGCCTATGAAATAAAAGTGCATAATAATGACCACACACCTGCCCTGTGTATTCTACAGTATGACTGTTACATTGATAACATCAGCAAGTTGAGATCCTTGAGATATGGTGCTACCACATCACTGCACCCATGAATATAGTAGCACAGTATTAGCATTAGTAGCCTCTGTTGTATTTCATATGAGCAGCTACAGAGGATGAAAGGTATGCTAATGTCACAGTCCAGATATACATATTTAAGGTTTATGAGGCTATCATAGTTTGTCCCCAGGGAACATGAAATATAAAATCACTTTTAATGTGTTTAAAAAAAGAAAGCAGAATGTTAAAACCGAGCCAGCCGCACAATACTCCCTCGGAGTCCCTTACATCCAGCTATATGGACTTGTCTATGAAGTTCATAGTGAACTTATCTATGACAGACAGGTGAAGTCTCACTGGAGGCAATACATGACAGGTTACCACAGTAATCAGCTGCGTGCAGTTATATTACTTACGATGCGACTCCGCTGAGGCTTTATCCAACTAAATCCTTTAATTTAGTTTGCTGCAGACACTTGGAGTTAACACACACTCACTCACACACGCACACACACGTGCCCCTCACACACACATAAAACACACTCACACATGCAAGGCGCTCTGGACGGTGGCGGACCGTACCGTGTGGAGCTCTCTGTGCGCTGTGGTGAAGCGCGAGCTTCCTCAACTATCACCTGCCATGTGATAGGCACGGTGCCTTCAGGAGCCCCTCGTAATATCTCACATCTGCCTGACACATTCATACCGGACCTTTTTGTTATAATAATGTATATCGGTGAATGAAAACAGGTGCCACGCAAGTAGGTTATTTCCGTTACTATTATTTAATGCAAACACAAATATCTGTTATAGGCCTATTACTTGTTACAATAAGTGTTTGTCTATGGGCTACTGGTCTAACAAACAGTTACGTTAATCATTTATACATATTGGCAAGTAATATACAAATGCAACACAAAACTATGAACTATGGCAACTATTGATAATCCAAACTATTGGTATTCTGACTAAGTCTTAAACGTTTCGTGTTGGCAACACAGACCTCACAGACAACCCAATTATTTCCCCATATTAATGTGCATTAATGTTGGAACATTAACTGTACCAAAATATATACAAAAAAATGTCTCCAACGGTACATCAATGAAGCACAATAGCAGCAGGAGGTAATGAGAATAATTTGGATAATTTGAATTGAGGGACATTAAACTCAATACTCCTCCAAAAAGTTATTCAGGTAACAACCTCCCATATTTTCAGGCAGTAGAGGGCAACATACCAAATAAATTCAAATAAATAATTTACAACCACTTTCACATCATTGTTGTTACATCCTTTGTAGTATTAATACAACTCAACACTGCCATCTATTGGCACAGTGTATGTTTGCAATAACAATTTCCGTCTCCTTTGACTTGCTTCCGTAATTGGCATGGCATTTGTTCCTGATGAAATAATTTGTATATGTCTGGCTGGAGTGATTCATGTAAAAAGTATGTGAGAATAAGAATATGGGGCTACAGTAGTGCAGATAAAACTGACTGTAATGAGGAGCAGCGGTATTTTGGTATCTTATGGATTGTAATCAGAGACGCACCAATACTTACATCAGATATCGGTCCGATATTGACTCAAACAGCTCGGTTATCAGTGACCATGGGCCGATCTGGTATCAGATACCATTATTTTAATAAATTACAATTCAGTACATTTAAATCTATGTATTTATTTGCTACATTTTGTTTTCATTCATAATTTGTCATTTAATCACAATAATAATAGAATGGTGATGCACCTAAGAAATACAATGTACTTAAATCATACATATGTATGCAGTCAGTGTAAGGTGATTCTTATATTTTTACCACGACTCACCATAAATGATATGGATTATAACCCACTACCCTAAATTAAATTAAGGTTTTAACAACTAACTGTACACTGTTCCACTTCCATGATAATGACAGTCCGTGTGACATGTGGAGAGAACACAGACAGGTTCAGGTAAGGGCAGATAATACAGGTAAATAAAAAATACCAAGAAAATACAGCTAGCAGAGGTATACTAATGTATAGAGGAGTTTGTATATTCACCTTACTTTGATTTAACCTGTAAACTACAAGTAGGCTGACTGTTAACTCTCACCAAGCCTGACAAATCACAGAAGCTTCAGTTTCATGTAGTATCAGCCGGTCTGGTGTCATGTGGAGACAACCGTCTATAAATAAGGAGGCGAGGTGAGGCAGCTTCATCACACCCAAATATTAAAAACACTTACAGTTGCAGAAATGACAGAAACTGAATCAAAATGTAATGAATAACTGTAATGTCTGGCTGGTGGTATTGATCGTTTCATTTGCCCTCCTATAGTTTCAACATAAATTAAAAATAATAACATAAGTAGGGAAAAATCATCTAAATTGTGTGTTTCCATGTTTGGACAGTAGAATATGTAAAGTATGACCAGCAGGGGGCGTCAATGTGCCCAGTGCAGGCAACTAAAGAACTTGACCCAGACAAGGAGGGAGTTACATGTTTTCTTAGTTGCTCTAACAAAATACTAAAATCACAATAAATCCATTTTAGAATGAAAATGATAAGTTTACCTTCAGCTGTATAACAACACCAGTGACACATTAAAGGACCCCAACAAATAACGTGGAGAAACATGATGAATGCACGCCACCCACTACCTCTCATTACCACACGGACTTGTAATGCAGTGTTCTTCATACACACTCTCACACACAAGCTGCCCCTGCATTCCGTTCGACGCTGCCTCTCATTGGTCAATTAGTACGCCCATCATAGGGTCCCAGCCTCAACTTGTGTCTGATTGGCTGGAGTGGCACCTACGGCGGCAGCACGAGCCCCATTGGTTGAAAAACTAGGTTAGTGGTTCGACAGGCATGACGGTGACGAGAAACTGGGTCACCGATCGAGAATCGTTTATGTCACAGTTCTTTGGGTCGCTATTACATATTATCAGCGACTTTCAATGGATAGACCGAGCTCATTGGACCTACTGTGAGTATACAATGAAAACAAGCCTCCGGGTTATCAATATTGCATCTCGGTGACGTTGCTGGCATTTAAACCATGATGGATGTCGTCGATGTTTTGCCAGCGCTGTGGTCATGTCAGTGGGGCTCTCGAGAGCAGGAGGAGGGACGCTAGCCGCTGGTCAGATCTTGACAGTTAGCGCTCCATAGCTAGCGACTGTATGCTAATATTAGTCCACCAACGGGACCACATGCTGTTATTGATAAAAGGAGGGTAAACCGCCCCCGGTAGGACGGGCCAGCTTTGGCGGTTGTCAGCATTTGTCGGGGCTCGAAGGGAGCTCGTGCACAGGTAGGTGTCGGTCCGTGGGCTCGTTAAATGTCCACTTAACGTGTCCGAAGTGCGAGACACTGAGTGAACAATGCTATCCAGAGCTATCACGCTAGCTATGTAAACAGGCCTTGGTGGGTATCTGGCACTCTGTTTCTTCGACAGCATCCACCCCGCTGCGATACCGTTCACGTCCCCGTATGTCTTTTCAAATAGCACCGTGAGTTCAACCTATAAGGACCGCAGCTGCTTCCGAACAGCAGGCACATGTTCGCTTCTGAAATATCGTGACACGGTGTTGGCATTGGCAGTGGAAATGTGGCGACCGCACGGTTTCTGCAGTCTCCGCGGTGTTTGCCAAAAGATGATCATGATAGCGGGCTTTGGTTACACGGGGCACCGGGCTCAATCAGTGGGCTTTGGTTACACGGGGCACCGGGCTCAATCAGTGGGCTTTGGTTACACGGGGCACCGGGCTCAATCAGTGGGCTTTGGTTACACGGGGCACCGGGCTCAATCAGTGCCGTTTGGAGCAGGGGATCCCGAACTCTGAGGGTTCCAGGAGGACTCCAACAGAAGGAGTAGCTTTTCATTGTTATTTCATCTTCTGAGTCATACTCGTCAGCATGAATCCTCACAGATTGTTGCTTTGTTTGGAATACAGTCTTCTCTAATGGGGGTTCTTGGTCTGCTGTAGATTCATTTTTAAACAATCCAGCAAGTGTTGACAGTCTACAGTGGCTTGTATGTTGAGATATTTCACTGGTCTGTTATAGATTGTTAAATTTGTGACTTGTATTTTGCAACATGTTTTCCCATTTGTGCATAACTCGTTCTCACTACTGTGCTTCAACAGTAGTGTTGTGGTAGTTCATGTATTATTAACCCTTTCATGACAGGAGAGACGTCCAGCGGGACCATAGACTTGGACTGATAAGTGATATGTATGCTCAGAGACGGGTAGTAACCTACATAGTGCTCATCAGTATTGATTGGTGTTGCCTCAAAGGCATTTTGATAACTCAAGTTCGTTGTGAGGATTTAGCAGGCCCACAATTAACCATAAAGAAGAAATAAAATAGTCATTTCTGCAAAGACACCAAGCATCCATGGAAGTTTTAATTTGACCATGTTCATTAGATTGAAACAAATAGGTGAAAAGGCTGTTGTAACAGAAGGTTGTATTCCTCCGTGGTGTATCGAAGAGATCTGGTGATGATAGTAGGCTTCAGTTTGATGTTGGGCTTCTTGAGCCGGGGGATTTTAATTTAAATCACTGTAATGTGATGAGATGTTCCTTTTCTCATGAAGGATACATACAGATTCATACACGTTCTCCTGCACGTACTGACTGTGCTTGCTGGATGAAATGAATAATGTCTCTTCCTGTCTTCTACATTTGTTATTGACCCTTGGCTAAGCCCCGCCCCCCCTGCTACTCTGTCTAGCTGTCAGAGATATGTTACCATGGAGCCCAAACTGTCACAAACTGCACTCCCTGACCAAATATTGTCTAGCTTTTGGTATAAACATCAAATTGCTTTGAAAAAGAAGCAGACCGAATGGTCTACGATGTGCATTTGATGGATATATCCAAGATGAAATGAGATTAACAAGATAAAGCTACAGATCACAGTGTGAAAGTGAACCACCTCATCACCTGGCGATGGAGACAGAAGACAATGAAATTAAGGAACAATACTGTTCCTCTGTTACAATCTTTCAGTGTCTAGCGTAGCATAGACCTACTTACAGGGGAGTGAATCTTTCAGTATCTCTTGATTCGATTTAAAGTTGATTCTAGATAAATCGATTCCAGATTCACAATCTATTCTGGAATCGGCACATAGAGCGACAGAATCCATTCAGAATCTTAGAAGATAAGAGTCTTAGGTCTTACGTGAATCCATTTCTCCCTGCTCCCAGTGCTACCGCTAGTTCATGATGCTAATGTTAGCTCCACAGGTTTTTATGCAGAAATGTAACATTCTAGAAAAGTGTTTCTCCTTCCAACCTCTCCGGGTAACGAGTATCACTATTACACAACGTTTAGCCATGACGAGGTCCAAATCCACTAAACCAGCCCGAAAGCATTGATGAGTCTATGGAGTAGAGCTGCTGGTCAGAGCTACACTATGATTGGCCGGTCTGCTTTCAAGAAGCGGGACTTAGCGAAAGGTCAACTAACTATTCTCAACGTTTTCTCGTATCTTCCCAAATTATGGATACCGAGGTACCTATTCCAAAATATTGTGATATTTGATGCTTGCTGTGTCTTGTCTTGTTTTAATATATACATTACATCAAAATTCTCAAATATCCCATACATTGAATAAGGAACAGTAATCATACGTTATTCATTATGCATCGTCGTTAATGATGAGTTATTCTCAGATGAATAGCGACGTTTGTTGTGTGTAGAGGGGACTCTGTCGTTTCAGGGCTCTCCCAAGAACTGAAACACCAGACTGACCGTCTCAACAAAGCCAGGTCCTTTATTTTATAAGTTGGCATGAGCTACAGTCTGTTTATTTATTCATGGAGGCAACGGGATGCTCTGAGACAGCCTGCCACGAGAGGAGAAAACAATTTCTAGCAGCTGTATCCAACTGCGATCCGTTTATCTTACTTACTGACTGAGGCCATGTCCACACTACTACGTCTCCATTTTAAAATGCATCTCTTTTGCTACGTTTACACTGAGCATCCACACTACGCCGGCATTTTAGAGCACCGAAAACGGAGGAGTTTAGAAACGCTCCCGAGGACGGATACATTTGAAAACTCCAGAGTTGCCTTGTCGTGTGGACGGCGTAAACGCATAAGTTTGGAAACGATGACGTAGTAACCCGCATTCTGCTACTCATGCCTCACATCGGTACAATAATAATCTCCAAAAAACCTTTAACGGGTATAAAAAAAAAAGGAAGAAGCCTCAGAGATCAAAAGAGGAGGGATCCCGCTATCAGGATGAACAGAAGTGTGATAGATGTCACGTGTACAGAATGAACAACATTACAGAGTTACAACACATTCAATGCATATGATGTAAATGATAACGTGCATCCAGAAGGGTGAAAGACATTTTCAGTAACAAAGACCCAAGGATCTCTGAGCAGTCAAATGCAGCATATTGCCCTGATGTCTACTACCCAAAGCCTCTATTATTGGCCATGTGCTTCATACACTTCCTGAAACCCCATAATCAAAGAAATCTGTTGCTAAGGAAACAAATATTAGGAAAACCTTTTTGGAACTCCCATGTATTGTGTTCAGGCAGCACTTCTGTTCCTTGTTGCTGCAAGTAAGGTAAATGTGTTGAGGATGCATGTCTTTATGTAACTGCATGTGTATCTCCGTGGTTTGACTTAGTGATGATAAGAATGTGTGTGTGTCTTTAACAAGCTCACGCCCTCTGCACTTTAGAACGAACTGTTGCTCTCAGCTGTGATACAATGTGAGACTGAAAACAGTACAGTGAGAAAATACAGCAAATGACTAATGGCATATATTTACTCTTTGAAGGCCTTACACGTCCGTGGTCTATCCAGACTGGCAGGCTCCAGGCTACCTGCAGTCCTAAGAGCTGGTACAGCAGCGGCTGCTGTTATCCACCAGCAGTATAATCTCATGATTATAGAACAGAGGACATTCTTAGCTAGTTTTGCTTCAACAGTTATTGGCCTAGACTGGATAATCAAGCTTAGTTGCAAGTAGTATTGGTCCAGTTCTGTGCTCATGTTCTCATACTTGTACACATAAAACTAATACGACACAACCGCACCTAGTACCACTGCATGCAGTGTCACGGACACACGTAGCCACTTTCCCAGTGAGTCTGCACTGCATCAGTTAGTCAGAAGTTCTCTAAAACAAAAACCATGAGCTGAGCGACAGTGATCATTCTCTCATTACTACACAGTTATTTCATCCGGGAGAAAGAAAAGGAAGAAACCTTTGGGAGAGTAACAGAGGAGGATCCCTCAGGATGGACAGAAGTGTGATAGATGTCATGGGTACACAATGAACATCATAACAGAGTTACAACACATTATGCATATGACAGATATGATTCATATAATGAGAGTAGTAAACAAAATGATGATGGAAACATTATGACTACTAATAACAACAGCAGCAGCAGTGGATATAGTAGGATAACAATGACAATAAAATAAATAATGGTATCAGTAATAGTAATGTGACTGATAATGATAGTGGCAGTGGGTGTCTCCGAGGAAGAAGCAAAGTTGGTAATGAGCATTAATGAGATATGAATTCATACAGAAAGAGAGAGAGAGAGAGAGAGAGAAGAGGAGAGAGGAGCTCAGTGTATCGTAGGAAGTCCCCCAGTAGTCTATGCCTATAGCAGCTTATCTAGGGGCTGGTCCAAGGCAAACCTGAGCCGGCCCCAACTATAAACCTGAGCCGGCCCCAACTATAAACCTGAGCCCGCCCTAACTATAAACATATCCTGATCAAAGATAACTCTGAGATTCTTTACGGTGCTGTTGGATGCCAGAGCAATGCCTTCTAGAGAAACTACATCATCAGATAACTGATTTCTGAGGTGTTCTGGGCCTAGTAGGATAACTTCAGTTTTGTCTGAGATCAGGAAGTTGCAGGTCATCCAGGTTTTTATGTCCTTAAGACATGCTTTAAGTTTAGTGAGCTGATTGGTTTGATCCGATAGATATAATTGAGTATCATCTGCATAGCAATAAAGTTTATGGAGTGTTTTCTGATAATATTGCCTAAAGGAAGCATGTATAAGGTGAATAAAATTGGTCCAAGCACAGAACCTTGTGGAACTCTGTGACTAACGTTGGTCTTCATCGAGGTTTCATCGTTTACAAACTGAGATCGATCTGATAATTGGGACTTAAACGCGCTGTTCATTGCATTGTTCCCAAATGCCAGAGGGAGTACAAACAACATGTACTGTGAAGAAACAAGAGGACAACGAGTAACCAGCAAAAAGCCAAAAAACAACCTCCACGATGACGAAGAGGGATTGTAATTATCTGTAAACTCATATTTCATAACAATGGACTACTTTATTGTCTTTGTACAAGCCCTGTAAAGAAAGACGTCAAGTATAAAATGCATTATAAAGGAACGAATGTTGAATATCCTGTAAAGTATTTAGTTTGGCTGAAAAATATAAACTCAGATGTAGGTTTTTAAGACCTCCTGTTTCTAAAAAAAAAAGTAATTGTCCGTCTTTGTAAAATCATCAGACATGTTAAGAGTGCTTTTATCAGTGAACTATTTGTGACAGTGTCTGAAGAGCTGTGATTGAGGGTGGGTTGGTGTAAAGTGTAGAGCAGCAAAACCCAGCTGAATGTCGAGCTGACTCACTGATGAAGTAGAAGTAGGTGGTGGATGGAAATCAAAGCTGGCTGGTTTTGAGACCACAGAGACTGGCTGACCCAGTTTCCACTCCCCAGCACCAGTTCCTTTCAGTGTTCAATCATGACACCGTGGTTTTCCCCTGCAGCCCAGAGCTTTGTCCCAGCGCGGCTCACCAAGCCGGTCCTGACCTAGAACTCAGCTGCTCTGCATGTTGCTGTCACTGTACATTAAACATTTCAACTGCCCAAGTGTTAATCGGATGCTGATAGGATTCAGTCTCACTTTCAGACTGACTTTTGTTGTACCATCTTTTCTGAAAGGCACAGTGAGTAGGATTTTCGGTTTGTGAACCAACATCAAAAGTTGGCCCCTCCTCCCCGGCTCAATGGGGCCGGCTGGTGAGACTCTACCTCAGATTCACTCTCGTTCTGGAAACAGCTTTGTCCACTTGGAGCTTCGCCTCACTATGTTTTTGTTTGGCGCTGTGTCCGCCATTTTTGTAGCATCCTCTCTGATGCGTTCTTTAACCTGGCACCTGCTCTCTGAGACAGAAGAGAAGATCCATGCAGAGGGAGGGTCTCTGCAGATACAACACCACACACACTTCTACTGGGTCAGCCTGACGAAGTGACCAATGACAAGAATCATATGAGTAACATCCTTTTACTAAAGGTTGCTCAGTCCGACTATAGAATGTGAGTTTATGTAATTGCATTTTAGAATTTCTTTTAGCGATTAGCGTAGGCGGCCTCTCTGATGTCTGACTAGCACACACATTCTCACATTATATTATCAAATAGTTTAGGCAAGTATGACTCCTAGAGATTTAGGATATTTTTGCATGTTTGACTTGTGATTTTAAAAAGCCTTGTTCACAAATAGCACTTCCACTGTGGAGTATTTCCCTCTACTGGGTTGAAACTGGTGCTAAATGCTGTCAGAGTTTAGTAAGTAAGTAAGATTTATTTATAAAGTGCTTTTTACAGACATAAGTCACAAAGTGCTTAACAGGGCAGGATTACAAACATAAACAACACAATGTGACCATATAAGGGCCAATAGTTTACACACACACAGTAAGTACAAAATTAAAATGTGGTTTAAAAGCAGGCCTAGGCCATGAGTTTTTAGTCTAAACGGGTGTGTCTTAAGCAGATTCTGGAATGAATTCACAGAAACAGCAAAGCGTAGAGGTGCAGGCAGAGCATTCCACTGCTTTGGTGCTACTGCCTCAAAGGCTCGGTCACCACGGGTCTTAAGTCGTGTGCGTGGGACAGACAGATAATTTAACATGTTTGACCTGAGAGCGCGGGAGGGTGAATAAGGGTGAAGTAGTTCAGCTACATAAGTAGGAGCCTGACCGTGTAGTGCTCTGTAAGTGAGAGTGAGGATTCTAAAGTGTATCCTAGATGCTACAGGGAGCCAGTGAAGAGATGAATGTGTGTATGATCATCTCTAGTTCAGCTGTTGATACTACAGATCTCAGTTTACTGATATTTCTTAGGTGGAAGAAACATGATCTGGATGGCTGCTTAACATGGGGGTCAAACGACATGGATCGATCAAAGAACATCCCCAGATTACACAGGTTGCAATGGGCAGCAGTTTAGGCTCACGTTAGCGACTATGATCTATGCTATGCTAAGTTAACAGTCCAGCAACACCAGCCAACGCTACCTGTGAAAGCATTCCATTTGCCAAACACATCAGTTAATCCACATCTTAATTGTCCTCTTCATTTGTTTCTGGTCTAACTAGATAGTGAAAACATAGCGGTTTAAAATACAAACACGTAGGTACGCTCACCAGCCACACAGGGTTCTGACATAGCTTTAGCCTCAGTCTTTTAGCATAATAGCTTCTCCATATGTATGATTAAGAGCCGGTTTACTGGGTTTAAAACCGGAAAGTTAGCCGGAGACGGATGGAGCATCAGGAAACGATCCAAATAGCCCAGATTCACTTTTTTCAGGTCAGCAGTCGAGAACATAACGACTTCAATTGTTTTTGTGTTTCATGTTTTGCTTTTAATCAAGTTTTGTAATGTTACTTACATATGTGGTGTTGTTTTTAATTTCTGATGTCTTTTGTTTACATCTTTAGATTTGTGAGACTAGATTTACATTTAACTGACTTTTCTTTTCTTCTCTCTCCAGGGGGTAGACTGGTTGCATCAGCTGTTTGAGGGTCAGTTCATATCGGGGCACACTGACCACATCAAACCGGATGGAACTAGGTCCGGCTGAATCGAACCAGACTGAGACTAGACCAGGACGAAGCAGACCAGACTGATCCAGACAAAACCCGGCCCCTCCAGGAGGCCTGTTCCAGTGTCCTATCCAGGTAAGTGAAGCAGAAGCAGCTCTGCTCCTCTCTTCACTGAGGTCAGTGTGAACCAAGGAAAGCTGCCTGCTGCTCTTTCAACAGAAAATGAAGTGAATGTTGGGGAGGCCGCTCAGCTACAAACAGACATTTGAAGCTTGGAATGTAAAAAAGGACATTGGATACAGTTCACTTTGTGTGTTTCCTACTTACAGTGTATGTGTATGAGCAGAATTTGAAGTGTATTGGATTAGAATCACAGACTACTTTTGAATACGCATATGTCTTATTATCATGAAAAGTGAATTTGATGGGCAATAATATATTCAGACCCTGAGAAAGTCTAAAGCCACCACTGCAGAACACTGTAGGGCTGTGTGATAGAATGTTCTCCAAGTTCTTCACGCTAAAATCTTCCATGATGATGATGATGAATATGTATGAGATATATTTTCCATTACAACCTCCAGAATTGTATCTTTTTGGTCTGATATCATTGAAGAGCCGGATGATTGAATTGTTTTGTCCCCATTCAGGTTAGCATAGGGCTAACCGGTAGTTAGCATCGGGCTGACCGGTAGTTAGCATAGGGCTAACCGGTAGTTAGCATCGGGCTGACCGGTAGTTAGCATAGGGCTAACCGGTAGTTAGCATCGGGCTGACCGGTAGTTAGCATAGGGCTGACCGGTAGTTAGCATCGGGCTGACCGGTAGTTAGCATCGGGCTGACCGGTAGTTAGCGTCGGGCTGACCGGTAGTTAGCGTCGGGCTGACCGGTAGTTAGCGTCGGGCTGACCGGTAGTTAGCGTAGGGCTGACCGGTAGTTAGCGTAGGGCTGACCGGTAGTTAGCGTAGGGCTGACCGGTAGTTAGCATCGGGCTGACCGGTAGTTAGCGTAGGGCTGACCGGTAGTTAGCGTCGGGCTGACCGGTAGTTAGCGTCGGGCTGACCGGTAGTTAGCGTAGGGCTGACCGGTAGTTAGCGTAGGGCTGACCGGTAGTTAGCGTCGGGCTGACCGGTAGTTAGCGTCGGGCTGACCGGTAGTTAGCGTAGGGCTGACCGGTAGTTAGCGTAGGGCTGACCGGTAGTTAGCGTAGGGCTGACCGGAAACAGCAGAGTCATTATACTTATAAATATCTCACTGGAAACAAATCTAAACTGTCAATAAGATGAATTCCTCTAACATCGTAGCTCATCAATGCTCTGGTCGGGTTCTCGGTACCCATCCCTACACATGACACACCACTGTGACTGTAATGTAAACCGTACGGTATGAGAAATGGTGTCTTCCTCCACACGTGACCTGGATGCCACGATGTCTGAAGCTCTAACTGTGTGTCTAGTTTCAGAAGGGCCGCTCTCCTGCTGGGACTGACCCTTCATGTTGTGTGTTCACAGTTGAGGGCTCCAGAGTGGATGGAAGGAGATGATTTTAACACAGAGGCTGTGATGAACATCTGTGGTGAGTGGGACTTGATGACAGAGACGGTCCTAAGGAAGAGGAATGTCCGGAGCTCTCCTTACTAGATGTTTCCACGGAGACCACTTTGATCTTTGCTGTATTCACATTCAGATCATTAATATCTCATCAACATCTATCATCTATGTATAGATATGGAGGAGTGTGTGTTGTTATCAGAGCCTCTCATCTCTTTGTTCACATAGCCGGTCGCAGTGTGCATGTTGGTGCACGTGATCGTGTCCCGCTGGTTAGCTCACTGCTCTGCTCTCATACGGCGGTCACAGTCATGGTACGTTTCCATGACTGAACGTAGAACCCCTCCACTGTTCGCTCTGTCAGCACTTTCTCTGCTAGCACCGTTAGCTGCTAGCCTCAGGCTCGCTGTCAACATGTTGAGAGCCGTTAGGAGGCAATCAAAACGCTCCCAACCTCGGACGCTGACCTGAACTCCTCTAAGGATTTCTTGTCAGTAAGATAACATGACTCATCATTCGCATGCCTTGGTTCTTAGTTGGCAGTTTAATGTCATGGAAGCGGTCTGTACTGCACTGTTTGTGAGTTTCTCTTATCTGTTGACGTAGGAACCTGCAAACTTCATGCATTTTAAATAAAAGTAACAATATCACACACAACTTCATTTATTTCCACTCCTAAATGGGTTACCTGTGAGACTGCAAGCTTCAGGAATTCCAGAAGAGCTGAACCCACCAGTTCATTCCTAGTCCCTTCAGTAAAGTCCGGTTTTTGTCTCTGCTCTGCAGATGACCTGATGGCAGACCAAAGGATGGACATCTCGTCTACGATGACTGACTTCATGTCCCCCGGCTCCACTGACCTCATCTCCAGCTCCATCAGCACGCCTGGCATGGACTACACCCGCAAGAGGAAGGGCAGCACTACCGATTACCAGTAAGGACACCCGGAGGAGAGAGAGAGAGAGAGAGAGAGAGGAAATAAAGAAAGGACAGAAGAAGGGCTGAAGAAGATTATACAAGGCAACAAATGGAACTAAAGGCAGGGTGGAGAGAAAGAAAGGAGGGAATAAGATGTGGGAAGTAGTGCAGGAAAGAAAGAAAGCAAAATCTGTACTCTGGTAGAGTAGTCCGTTGTTTTTTTACACATTGTAAATATTCACATTTCTCATTTTCATTAATACATTTGTGTTTCTTTCCAGAATTGATGGCTTCTCATTTGAGTAAGTTCAAACCTGACTCAATGTTGATAGATGTTGCACAAGGTTTAATTCATCTGACATATCAATGACCCTCAATAGATTTTACAGCATGAGATATTGAGTAGACTGAAAACCCGAGGCAGTGAGGCCAGTGAGCCCCTTGCTCTTAGACAGTGCTGTGGGTTTGTGAATGTTCCGGTGTACACTAACCTCTCCTGTCTTTGCTCGTTAGTGACATGGACCCAGACAAAGATAAACTGGGAAGGTAAGATAAAGCAGGTGCTTTAATCCTCAGTAGTGTTGTATTTCTATCCCATCCCATAATCATAAGAACCATATTTCCTCTCTGACCTCCAGTGATGTCTATCAAAGTGGATAGTTGTGTTTTGATTTGTCAGAGATCCATCTCTTGAGATGTCTAACAGCACACCGACACCATGAAGCCAGAGGTTCGGTTAGTGGAGCTCACAGGAGTAGAACATGACTTTTATACTAAATCTATTTCTCTTATACACACCTGAATATAATATTCATAAGTATGTGTTTATTAGTGTATAATCAGCTGTTTTAGTTGCCTTCAAATGAGCTCTTTATATCTCCAAAGGGGGCAGGTCCTCTTTACAAAAGGGGAAGAGGACCACGTTGCACGTGGTGGACTCCAGGATTCTATGATCCAATATCATCCCTGCAAAGATAAAACATTGATGCGTAGCTGCAGATGCTCCTGGTGTTACTCTGGAAAAGGCCCTTCATTTGATTGGTTGTGTACTCTCCCTCACCCTGAGGGTGTCCATGCTGTCCAGGGGAACATCCTCTGTAGCACCCAACGGTGTAACGTTCTGGAACACGGTCCTTGTTCCACTCTGCTGCAGCAAGACATATTCTGTCATCTCTCGCCGTGTCAAACCCTTCCTTTCATCTCTGTCGTGCTGACAGCTGTACTTTTATTACTAATATTTTCTGACACGTCTAAACATCTCATTGTCTGCTGATTTCTAACGTCATATCTCAGGAGGTCTGAATTCATACGCTAGTTATGAGTATTCCACACAAATGTGTAAAATGATGAAGTGATGACATTTTGGACAGACGTGGATGTAAGCTGACGGTAATTCTAGTTGATGATTCTTGTCTTCAACAGAGTGACCGTGTAGCCTTCCATAGCAACACACTTTCAGGAACACACACTCACAGTTAACATTTCTAAGACAAATCCATGCGTGAGGATTAAACGTGACTTTACTCGCAGGAGTAAACCTGTTCTGAGGCACGGTGACATTCAGGTATACAGCACACTGTCTGCATGACTAGATATGACTGAAGGTGTTTAGAAAATAGCTTTTTAACTTGTTTAAAAGGGGAACTGGAAAACTGAAACCTTTAATCTCAACTCTAAATGTGTCAATGCGGTAAACTCTTCCTAAATCTGCTGAGATGCGGAAAGTCAGTCAGTCTGTGTAGGGCAGAGCTTTTGGGGGGGGGGGGTGTAAATAATTGTTTCACTTTTACATAACTGTGTGTGTGAGAAAGAGCTCGATGCTGGTTACAGAACCTCCTCTTCTCTAATGTTGCTCTGTTTGTCGTTCCAGTGACCAGCAGGGCCGGATTAAGAATGCCAGGTATAGAAGCTCCTTCAGTTCTCTCTCACTGCCTCCTCATACCTTCTCATCTCCCTCACATGCATTAAATGTCCCTCTGTCTCATTGAACAGAGGGAGCTTTGTGTGCGTTGATAGTAAGAAACTTTATACATTGACGTGTATAGATCAGAGCATTATGTGGAACTCAGGGACTGTAAGAGCATACCTGGTGGCTGATGACTAGCTCTCTTTCTGTTGCGTGGTAAAGAACGGTGGATTTAGTAGCAGCTAGTGGAGACAGAACAGAGACGTGTTGTCACGGTGCTGAAGGACAGACAACACCGAGGCACTTCATCTGGAGAGGGCAGCCGCTTCTTAGTGTTGAGATTTATAGCATGTTACGATAACTTCCACACTTTTCTGGATTCTGTCTTTTTATACAACAGGTGAGAGAGATTTTTGGATTTATTGGGATTACTGCCAGCCAGATGGGAGAAGAAGAGAGTCCTCCGTGTGATCACTGCTGATGTCTGGTGCTTGTCCCTCCACAGAGAGGCTCACAGCCAGATCGAGAAGCGCCGCAGGGACAAGATGAACAGCTTCATCGACGAGCTGGCATCGCTGGTGCCCACCTGTAACGCCATGTCCCGCAAACTAGACAAGCTGACGGTGCTGCGCATGGCTGTCCAGCACATGAAGACACTCAGAGGTCAGGATGAACGACGTGTGAGGGTTTGGGTTAGCTGTGGCTGGTACTGTAAACGACTAACGACGAGTATGATTTTCACCCTATCAGGGACTGAGCTGTTCCTCGTGTTCCAGTAAAACATGTCTGTTTAGCAGAATTCTGGAAGATGTGAAATAGCGGCTTACAGACAGTGTGAATACCTTTACTGTTGTGTGCAGGTGCAGCCAACCCGTACACAGAGGCCAACTACAAGCCCGCCTTCCTCTCTGATGACGAGCTGAAGCACTTGATATTAAGGGTGAGTGCAGTTCACATGACCAGACAGCCAACACTTCCACCGTGTCGTTGTTAAGTAATGAACAGTGTAGCACCACGCTGCTGTTACATCCTCT
This sequence comes from Anarhichas minor, assembly GCF_050575085.1. Lineage (NCBI taxonomy): Eukaryota > Metazoa > Chordata > Actinopteri > Perciformes > Anarhichadidae > Anarhichas > Anarhichas minor. The sequence goes on along the minus strand of NW_027466451.1, from coordinate 2,998,773 downwards.
TCTTACTCGTGATGTTCAGCCTTGTCTCTCAACATCAAGCTGCATGTTCTAGAGCTGTATCACACTGTGTTTCTGAAGAGCTCACAGAGCTTTGTGTTTGACGATGCAGGCTGCTGATGGTTTCCTGTTTGTGGTCGGGTGCGACCGTGGAAAGATCCTCTTTGTTTCTGAATCCGTCTACAAGATTCTCAACTACAGCCAGGTATGCTGGCCGTGGTTGTGTTGGGAGGAAAGAGCGTTTAGAGCGTTTCCCTCTAACGCTAGTAGAAGATTTTAGTTAGTAGTTCTGTGCTCTGTTCCCGTCTGACTTCAGTCCCTCTGTTCTCTCTCGGTGTCGCTCACGTCTTCAGAACGACCTGATAGGTCAGAGCCTGTTCGACTACCTTCACCCCAAGGACATTGCCAAGGTCAAAGAGCAGCTGTCCTCCTCCGACACGGCCCCACGAGAGAGGCTCATCGATGCTAAAAGTAAGGCCAAGCATGCAGAATCAGGACTGTGGTCCAGCCTGAGCCTCCATCTTAATCTGATGTGTTCTCACATTACCAAACCAAACTGTGTCTGCCAGCAACCTCCAGGCTGCCAGTGTTGTGTGATATGAAGCAGCCGTAGCACGACGAGGGAGCGTTTACATGGGGATCATACACAGCAGAGAGGAGATGGAAATATGACTAAAAGCAAGTAGAAAGCTATGACGAGGACACGGGGACGCAGCTAGTAATAGTTGAATTCATTCTCTGCAGGATGGAAAGAATGAGCATCATTCAAGGAAGTGAAGATAGAAATCTCATGTTTTATTGGTTCATGTTATTTTTGTGTATTTGAGAATAAAACACTTTAGCCTCTAACATTGCACCGGATGTGAGAAACAACTCAATCGTGTGTGTGTGTGTGTGTGTGTGTGTGTGTGTGTGTGTGTGTGTGTGTGTGTGTGTGTGTGTGTGTGTGTGTGTGTGTGTGTGTGTGTGTGTGTGTGTGTGTGTGTGTGTGTGTGTGTGTGTGTGTGTGTGTGTGTGTGTGTGTGTGTGTGTGTGTGTGTGTGTGTGTGTTTGCAGCGGGTCTTCCAGTGAAGACGGACATCACCCCCGGACCGTCCCGTCTCTGCTCTGGAGCCCGGCGCTCCTTTTTCTGCAGGATGAAGTGCAACAGGCCCTCTGTCAAAGTAGAGGACAAGGACTTTCCCTCCACCTGCTCCAAGAAAAAAGGTACTTTCTCTTCAAACATGGATTCAATTCTGTCACCCACATTCCTCCTCTTACCCTAAAGTGTCAGGCTGCCCAGCAGCAGCTTCTCCACCTCCAGCTGTTACCTCAGCTACTTTCAGTCTCTCAGCTACCTCGTTACCAAAGCCCTGCTCTGCTGCTCTTCCATCCCGATTAGAGCCAGGAACCACACATCAGTGATCGGAGAACCTCTCCGTTACACCACCAAGGAAGTGGGCCTCTTTAAGTACATGGCAAACTGGGTTTTATCACGCAAGGCCTAGTATCCCAGAGAGATGTCGAGTAGCACGCAGTGATCGCTGTCGCTGCTATAATGGGAGTAGAACTCACAAATATTAAGAATAGTGATAGCTGGCACATTGTGGGAAGTGAGGGAGCTTTAACACCAGTAGTTTGGTTCATTCTGGGACAAACGGGTTCACTGAGTCCATTTCATCTTCCTGCTGCAAACATGGAGTCATCTGCACTGAGCCATCAGACTCCATGCTGCACTTCACTGAACCTGATCACACAGAGCCATGAAACACCTGGTTATGAGCGTTACTGTCATAAATGGCCCTGTGGGTATGAGTACCGACCAACATGTTTGTACACGGGCATCCTCTCACCACAAAGACCGGCGGTTCGATCCCCGGCTCCTGCTCTCCACGTGTCCACTGAACCCCGAGCTGTTCCTGATGCTGATGCTGAAAAATATGACCGAACTCCTCAGAGGCTCATGTTGATACAATATTCAGGTACTTGTGTTTCATTTTTAGAAGACAAATAAAGACATAAACCTGCACAGGCTGCGTTCAGGCTCGGTGTAATGTGTACTACATGCAGGTACTCAGAGCCCTAACTGCCGACATCTGGAGAAACTCAAAAGGAGGTAAAAACAGGAGGGTATACATCAAATAAGGGTCAAAGCATCGGTGGTAGAAAGGTTTAAGAACGGGAGCGAGAGCGGCTGATAAGTTAGTGTCCTTAGCTTCCTGCTACGCTGGACTTCACGGAGGATGTTCTCGTTGTCTTCCTCCTCCTTCTTCTCGTTACTCCTGTGAGCTTTTACATAGAAGCCGTCATGATTCTCTTGTTTAGTGGAGTCATGTTGGACACTGAGTTCTGGAGGAATGATCTTGCACAGTATTTTAGTGGAATGTGTGTGGAATGAGATGCTACGGAATCTTAACATATGGAAAATGTGAAACACAGACGAGCTTTGTGTCAAAGATTTGCCATATGACTTGTTTTGTAGTTTCACCAGAAGGTGGGAGTGGCCACTACTTAGTTTTTTACCCTATGATTACTTTTTTAAGAAGGTTTTTATTTCTTTGGTTATTAATAATCCTAAATGGAAGTCTCAGTATATTAAAGCTCTTCAAGACATCATTTAATCTCTTATGGGTTTCTACATCTGGTTTGGTAAGAGCTTCACATGGTCAGCCAATCAGAGACGCTCACGCCTTTACTCTCAGTTCACTGAGCTGAAAAGCATTTCCTGTTTTCCCCTCATCACAGCGGACCGTAAGAGCTTCTGCACCATCCACAGCACAGGCTACCTGAAGAGCTGGCCCCCCACCAAGATGGGCCTGGACGAGGACAACGAGCCCGACAACGAGGGCTGCAACCTGAGCTGCCTGGTAGCCATCGGCCGCCTGCACCCCCACATCGTACCCCAGCCCAGTCTGGCGGACATCCGGGTGAAGCCCACGGAGTACGTCTCCCGACACGCCATCGACGGCAAATTTGTCTTCGTTGACCAGAGGTGAGACGCCAGAGAGTGAGGGAGCTTTAAACGGAGACTCGTGGTTTATTTGCGTGATAGGACGTTCAACATGTGGCCCGTCCTCAGCACATTTTACAGCTTCACTTTATCTCTGTTGTCATCTGAGTCTGTAGATCACTTCATACTGAAAAGTGTTTCTAACCTTTAGAGAGCAGAAAGAGTATGAAAGAATATGTTGCCACAGTAATCCGTGTAGTGGCATCCCTACACATGTGTGATGCTTTTAAAGACCAGTGCTAGAGGAAGGCTGTACTGTCTCTGAGACGAGGACACACAGTCGTATATTTAAAACCAGCCTACTTATTATTGTTACTTCACTGTAAGGCTTTTACAACATGCCAATGATGGTTCATGTAAATGAAGACAATGCGGTCATTGGTTCATTCATCTGATGAATGAATGGGGGGCTGATACAGACAGACGGGCTGGCCCCTCTCATCATGCTCACATTGTATAGAGGCGGAGCCTAGGAGTAAACATAGCGAGTGTTAAGAGGATGTTGGTTCAGCCAGCATGGTCAGGGTTTGTTATAGGTGGTCACCTTTAGATGTCCTATGCAGAAGAAGAGAGTTGAGGTGAGAGGGTGCTGGATTCTATCTGGATCCGTCTGATGGTGGAAGTCAGAGAATGTAGCTGACATGACATATTGTCACAGTTCACTCAAGCTTTCTCCATCTACCCGTCTCACCTTCAGGGCCACAGCCATCCTAGCCTACCTGCCCCAGGAGCTGCTGGGAACCTCCTTCTACGAGTATTTCCACCAGGACGACATCGGCCACCTGGCAGAGTGCCACAGACAAGGTAGCTGCCTCATGGCTGTCGATGGTGCAGTGGCTGAGTGAAGAGCACGAGTGGAGTCTTCAGTGTGTGTGTGTGTGTGTTTCCACAGTGCTGCAGATGAGAGAGAAGATCAACACCAACTGTTACAAATTCAAGATCAAAGACGGCTCTTTCATCACGCTGAGGAGCCGCTGGTTCAGCTTCATGAACCCTTGGACCAAGGAGGTGGAGTACATCGTGTCCACCAACACCGTCGTGTCGTAAGTAGACCAGAGCACTGTCCCCCGTCCCCCGTAGTAGATGATGGAGCACACGTAGGTGAAACATGGCGTGTGTTTGTCTCTGCAGGTGTCCTGTGATGGAGGGATCAGACTACCCTCAGTCTGCTGCCTCACCACAGAGCATGGACAGTGTTCTCACCTCAGAGGGTAAAAGACTAACACATGCTCATTTGTCCACCGTCCCTCCGCCCGCTGTCAATCACTCATCCTTCTCAATGAACTGTTGATTGGTAGGTGGAGGAAGGCGGGCGCTGCAGACGGTCCCTGGCATCCCCGGGGGCACGAGAGCGGGAGCCGGTAAAATTGGACGCATGATTGCAGAGGAAGTGATGGAGATCCAGAGGTGAGTGCAGAGGAGAGCGCTGCATGTCGGTGGCGTTTCTGAAGCAGATGAAGTGATTCGGCACACAGCACAGGCTCATGTACACACTTGGCAAATGCAAACATTTCACATTTCATATCATTTGAAAAACAGCAGACGATAAAATGAATAAGTAGCAGAAGTGCTGACTCTGCCGATCTGTTCTCAGTCCTCCTGACTGACGCTGACTCAGACAGCTAGTCTCCACTGAAGGATGTGATGTCTACTTACTGTCATGGCAACACTGGTAAAATGTCACATGTCTTAAAACCTGTTACCCAAATGACACACTATGACTCCACTGAGGTTGATGATTAGGAAATCAAAACCATCTGTGTCTCTGTGTCTGTCAGGATCCGAGGCTCCTCCCCCTCCAGCTGTGGCTCCAGCCCTCTGAACATCACCAGCACACCCCCACCTGACACCTGCTCCCCAGGGGGCAAGAAGGTAACGCATGCACACCTTCAGAAGCATTTGATCATATCTGACTTCCCTTTCAGCTGATTGGTTCAGCTCCATGTTCCATGATTAATGTGGTGTGACGTCCTCCACTAAACATCTGCAGCTTGTTGTTTCAGCACGGATGTCATCCGATGTTTGACCTGATGAGCAGAGATTTAGCCAGCCGTTGATCTGAAGGACGAGTTACAGTGTGAAATGAGCTTATTGAGTTATATGAGAAGATCTAGTCCCCTCTCAGGTGTGAACCATGGACATGACGCAACAGCCAGCGGCTGGTTAGCTTAGCAGCTGCAGTTTCCCCTGTAACGGGTAGCCTAGCTCTGTCTAGGAAGGTGTGATGCATGTACATTTACACTGACACATCCTACACTGTCTGTTCTGAGAGGTGTGTGTGTGTGTGTGTGTGTGTGTGTGTGTGTGTGTGTGTGTGTGTGTGTGTGTGTGTGTGTGTGTGTGTGTGTGTGTGTGTGTGTGTGTGTGTGTGTGTGTGTGTGTGTGTGTGTGTGTGTGTGTGTGTGTGTGTGTGTGTGATCGATCGATCTACAGATTCAGAATGGAGGGACACCCGAGCTGCCAAGCACAGGGATCCTTCCTGGACCTGATTCTGTAGGCTACCCCTACTCCAACCAGTCCATCATGAGTGAGTTGGACATTAACACATGCTAAATACTCTCTTACCGAGTTTATTTTGGTGCTTTCTCAACCACTCGTCCTCCCTCCAGGTGACAACTCCCACCTGAGTATAGACATCATGGACGATCCCGGTTCCAGCAGCCCCAGCAACGACGAGGCGGCCATGGCCGTCATCATGTCCCTGCTGGAGGCGGACGCCGGCCTGGGCGGCCCCGTGGACTTCAGCGACCTGCCCTGGCCTTTGTGAGGACGCAGAGGGAGACGGACCTATTGGCACCAGATGGACAGAGTTCAGCCCTCTGTAACATCTACACTGCAACAAACATCCATCTTAGCTCATTCTATTGTCATAGAAAAGGCTGTAGATACTGAACGTTTTCCCAAAAGTACTACACACAAGAGGAGATCCTGTCAGGCTCTCACTGCTGGATTTCACTCCTACTTTCTCATTCGTCATTCCCTGTAGGTGCACAAGTGACCCTGACTTTCTTTGGGATTTTATGTAAATGAAGTGTTAAGATGATCCTTTTTTGCAGTGTCGCCTGCAGACTGGGTGTCCCTAACATTGCCACGGTGAGAGAGCGTCTCTCTAACAGGTCCCAGGATGCAGCGTGTCTGCTAGTGGACTGAACTCTGTCTCCTGAGACGTTCACAAACAGCTAAACATCTCCAGCTGTACGCTCACGTGTCCCTGTAGGTTGATGCTGTACAGACACTGCTGAGGTGCACCCCACCCCCCCCAAAACAAAAGCCAGCTGATCTTCGGCATGGGAAATGGACACAGCAGTTATCTTCTGAAGATTTGCTCAGAAGATTCTTAGAGGTCCTTTATTCCCGAGCCACAAAATTTCACAAGCAGGTGTATTTCAGTCCATTTAAAAAGGAAAAAGACTCCGAGCTGCTGTTTCCTTAACTCACACCACAGTTATGAGCGACTCCGTCACATGGTCCCACTTTTTACAACACATTTGAAAAGTTTCAGACACAAACTACTTGCAGGACATCTGCCAGAAGGAAGTTGAGAGGATACATTTAACGATAATGCTCCTGCTGTGGCAGCCAGTGATTCGTATGACTGGCTCAGTGGAGGTCTTCATAATGATGAACCAGTGGGGTGATGGGACGAGATCCAAACTGTGACCCGAACACCCAAACAGAGAGACGCTGGCAAAGTTAAAGCTCGATGTGTCTGGACCCTTAGAGCTTCTCAATCTGAGTCCTCATCACTGGAAATAATCATAACTCATATGGGGCAGATTCTGACAATGCAATCACTCAGACAAATGTATTCATTGTGAACCAGTTTGCATCACCTGCCCTGCAGTCCCCACTGCGTCCACTACACCGAGCTCCACCCACCCGTCCCAGACTCTGTGGTCCAGACTACATACGGTGTGTAAGCAGCTGCTCAGCCTGAAAAACAGCATTGGTATGAACCCCTTTGATCTCTGAGTGTGCTCACTGTTCAGTGCACAAAGGAAGGAAAAAAAACACTTCAGAAATCAAAAACATCAGAAGCTGCAGTTCAGTTGACATTGAATGTCTTTAATTAATTCCATCATTTCTTTTGATAGTAAAAACAAATTCCGTATACCATATAAAGGAGTACGTGGTTATGGAACTGAGATGCAGTTTTGGCGTCTGCCCTTTCCTGTCCAGCTCTACCCCGTCTCTCACCTAGTGCATGCTGGGAGAGGCCGCACCCCCACTGACCCTCAAAAAGACAATACACAACAATGGAGGACAGGTGGATGGACTGCACAGACACGTGCATGAGATCACAGCTGTCTGCTCAGATCCAACACAACACAGTTCCAGTGAAGAACACCACTGCTTTGTCTAGTGTGTGTTTACTGGTCCACCATGATGGACCAGTAAACAGCTGTGTGCTGAGCTGTATGTCTCTTTAAACAGCAACTCGAGGTGCGAGGTGTGCCAACCAACCAACCACACACTCACTCTGCAGTCTACAGGCTAACACATGTTAGCAGGCTAACTAGCATCAGCCCGCTAACAGAAACAGCTGGTGGCCTGGGTCACATTCTCCCTCTACACCAGTACCCTTATGGAGCACTTAATGATGCAGTTCGACTCACAACACTCTGTACCAGCAACAGGAGGGCTGACTGTGGATTTTCTTGAACGTTGAACCTGAGCTTCAGATGAAAACAGAGGAAGTGACCCCTTGTAACTTGTTCAAGAACCAAGACCCCTGCGTTAGATTCAGTGATGGATCTGTTTAGCACTTGATGACACTCAGAGGCGCTGTGGCTACATGTGACCGGGCTGTTAGCAGAGGGCTAGAATGTGGACAGGGCGAGTACAGAAGATGGATGAAAGTCATAGGGGACAGAGCTCATGGTGTCCTGGGGCGGTCTGAATGCAGTGTGGGTCTTACATCCTCTTCCCCTCGCAGCTCACTTTCATCGGAGGTGGACGTGTCTGTAACAACTACTATATATTCTTGATCTTGAAACATGACTGTTGGATTTTTGAAAACAAATAAGTCCTGAAATATGCTGGACATTCATTTTAGATTCACGAGTTCTGTCCATCCCTCTCATGTATTGTTACATTCACAGAGCTAAGCATCAGGTGTTCTGAAAGCCAAAGAACCCTGAACGTTGTTCCAGCGCTCACTGCTGCTGACCACGTCACCATGTGGATGGATGGATGATGAAGGGGGTCTATGTTTCACAAAAACTGGGCAGACACTTTCTTACTTACGTTTTTAATCTCTGGCTGAACATGAGAGGAGATTCTCTCCCATCGGGGATGCAAAATGGTGCAAGAGCCGCAGCAGTCCCTGTGAACACGGGCGGGTTGTAACAAGACTGACCATGAAATACCTGCTGAGCCCAGGCTCCGCCCCCTCCTGTCCTCTTCCAATCAGGCAGCAGCTGTATCTGTTCTAGTGGTTTTGTTTCATTGTTTTACGCTACACACTACAATAAAGTGTTCCTCTTGTCAATATACCCCTCCCCACCTGACTATCAATAATGTATCAAATCTTTAAATATTATCATGTTAAGAGTATACTTTATGCAAATATATATATATATATGAGTATGATGAGTGTATTGTATGTATCAGCAGTGAAATATTTTTAAAATAAAATTTGTTTCCGTCATTATGGACAAAATATGGTGCTAATATCTTTTTGTCAGTCCCGTAAAAACGTGATCCACGTAGTCTGTGCTCTCAGCCAATCAGTGCAGCCCGGTGGTATTTATATATGATGTTGCCATGAGAGAGAGTCAGAGAGAGAGAGCGCTGCTTTCTAAAGCCTCTTTGTTGAACACAGCTGTGTGAAGGTCAGTGAAGAACTCTCTCCACATGTTCTCCTCTGAGCTTTAATGGGTTTGATTTTTGTGCCAAAAGGTTATATAAAGATTAAATACACATTAAATCTGAGTCAGCTATTATACATGTCTCTGGTGCTAGTGTAAAGGTTTAAACTCCAAAACAATATTGTTCAGTTAGAACTATTAGATTCATATGTAGCAACTTATTAATTGAAATATAATTAAAGCTCAGAATGTATTAATCGTCACATAATGTAAGAAAAACCACAAGCACATAACCTAATAAGATTCAAACATAATGAAATAAGTAATTACAATATGAGAAAATATAAGCTAAGCAAAAGGAACCCTTCATGTCAAATAATTGTTCCATTCATTTATTGTATGTAATTATTCCAGAATAATCTAAAGTAGGCAAACACTCCTTGTGTGCTTTCAGAACACAAGGAGACTATTCCACGATGCACTGAACTCATCATTCTACTTTGTTTCTTAAGTTTTCTTTTTCTCATGTCATTTCTTATTCTATTATGCACAACTGCATTAGGTTGTGGGCTCATGATGTTTTTACCTTATGAGTTGCTCCATGCTTATTCAAATGTTGATGTGTCATCATACACGGTGTCCTGGTTGTTGTTGTGAGAACGTTCCTCTCCAGCAGTCTGCTCTGGACCCAGTGCAGGTTCTCCATCCTATCAAATATGAAGACAAATCTAGATGGACTCTAGAGATGGACTGAAATAAGGAGGCAGGTGTTGTGAACAGCATTTATTAGAAAACATGGTGTCCAACATGTCCTCTGACTCTGTGGTGAGGAACCTGTGCAGAGTCTGGGAGACGGTCAGCGGAGAGGAGCCGCAGAGCGAGGACGTGGACTCAGAGGACAAAGGGAAACTAAAAGCCTCACACACACCTTCAGATCCAGCTAACTCACTCGCCTCCAAGTGACGCCGGACTACAGAGAGGCACTGAAATCCGCGCGCGCACACACACACACACACACACACACACACACACACACACACACACACACACACACACACACACACACACACACACACACACACACACACACACACACACACACACACACACACACACACACACACACACACACACACACACACACGAAATAGTCTTTTCACCCGATCACAGAATGGAACTGAACCGTCCTTTGGTCAGATAAATAAAGAACACAGGGAGTGCTGACTGAGACCGGCTGCAGAGTTGCAACAGAAGGCAAAGTGGTGGTTTGCCATTCGGGAGGAGGGGGGTGAGGGAGGGGGACACAGTCTGCCTTCACACTGAAAGCATCGAGTGGCCAGAGGTGCTTCATCTTCAACGCTGTGTGCATATTGGCTGTTGAAGGCCAATCAGGTGCCTGTGCTTCGGAGCCTCTCTTCCAGAGGAACTGTGTCTAGCGTCCTACGTGTTGTGGAGGGACTGTACCTTCTACAGTCACATGACATGGTTCCACTCGTAGTTTAGTGTCAGTGTAGTGGTCTTGATGCCGTTGGTGTGACCTCCGCAGCCTCATGCAGAGGGTGAGGGGGTGTCTGGGTCCGGCTCGTAGTGGTAGGTGGCCTGAGTGTAGGTGCCGCCGTGGGGTAGACCGTGAAGAGCATCCCGGGCCTGCTGGTTGGGACCGTCGTAGCCTTGCGGTAACTGGGGGCCCGCGGTGTTCTCTGGCCCCGGTCCGAGCACCTGCTGGTTGGGGTCGCTGGTGCCCGGCGGCTGCGGCAGAGTGTCCAGCTCGTCCACCTGCGGCCCCGGAGGCTGCATGACCACCAGCTGGTCCTGGGGGATGTCCGCGGCGGCCGCGGCCAGGTTAGTGCTGGACTTGGACTTGACGCACTGGAAGTCCACGTGGCGGCTCTTCCCTTCCTCCTTCTCCCAGGACATGCGGATGAAGGGACGCTGGACGTAGTTATAGATTACCTCTGGACGACCTCCAGGACGCCGCTTCACCTTCTCTTTGTAGGTCGGGTACCCTGGAGACAACAGACAGAGAGAACCACCACAGCTCTTCACTACAGGAGGAGGCAGACAGCTACAGAAGGTGTGTTCACTACAGGAGGAGACAGACAGCTACAGAAGGTGTGTTCACTACAGGAAGAGACAGACAGCTACAGAAGGTGTGTTCACTACAGGAAGAGACAGACAGCTACAGAAGGTGTGTTCACTACAGGAGGAGACAGACAGCTACAGAAGGTGTGTTCACTACAGGAAGAGACAGACAGCTAGAGAAGGTGTGTTCACTACAGGAGGAGACAGACAGCTACAGAAGGTGTTCACTACAGGAAGAGACAGACAGCTACAGAAGGTGTGTTCACTACAGGAGGAGACAGACAGCTACAGAAGGTGTTCACTACAGGAAGAGACAGACAGCTACAGAAGGTGTGTTCACTACAGGAAGAGACAGACAGCTACAGAAGGTGTTCACTACAGGAGGAGACAGACAGCTACAGAAGGTGTGTTCACTACAGGAGGAGACAGACAGCTACAGAAGGTGTGTTCACTACAGGAGGAGACAGACAGCTACAGAAGGTGTTCACTACAGGAAGAGACAGACAGCTACAGAAGGTGTGTTCACTACAGGAGGAGACAGACAGCTACAGAAGGTGTTCACTACAGGAGGAGACAGACAGCTACAGAAGGTGTTCACTACAGGAAGAGACAGACAGCTACAGAAGGTGTGTTCACTACAGGAGGAGACAGACAGCTAGAGAAGGTGTGTTCACTACAGGAGGAGACAGACAGCTACAGAAGGTGTGTTCACTACAGGAAGAGACAGACAGCTACAGAAGGTGTGTTCACTACAGGAAGAGACAGACAGCTACAGAAGGTGTGTTCACTACAGGAAGAGACAGACAGCTAGAGAAGGTGTGTTCACTACAGGAAGAGACAGACAGCTACAGAAGGTGTGTTCACTACAGGAGGAGACAGACAGCTAGAGATGGTGTGTTCACTACAGGAGGAGACAGACAGCTACAGAAGGTGTTCACTACAGGAAGAGACAGACAGCTAGAGAAGGTGTGTTCACTACAGGAAGAGACAGACAGCTACAGAAGGTGTGTTCACTACAGGAGGAGACAGACAGCTACAGAAGGTGTGTTCACTACAGGAGGAGACAGACAGCTACAGAAGGTGTGTTCACTACAGGAGGAGACAGACAGCTACAGAAGGTGTGTTCACTACAGGAGGAGACAGACAGCTACAGAAGGTGTGTTCACTACAGGAGGAGGCAGACAGCTAGAGAAGGTGTGTTCACTACAGGAGGAGACAGACAGCTACAGAAGGTGTGTTCACTACAGGAAGAGACAGACAGCTACAGAAGGTGTGTTCACTACAGGAAGAGACAGACAGCTACAGAAGGTGTGTTCACTACAGGAGGAGACAGACAGCTACAGAAGGTGTGTTCACTACAGGAAGAGACAGACAGCTACAGAAGGTGTGTTCACTACAGGAGGAGACAGACAGCTACAGAAGGTGTGTTCACTACAGGAAGAGACAGACAGCTACAGAAGGTGTGTTCACTACAGGAGGAGACAGACAGCTACAGAAGGTGTGTTCACTACAGAAGGAGACAGACAGCTACAGAAGGTGTTCACTACAGGAAGAGACAGACAGCTACAGAAGGTGTGTTCACTACAGGAAGAGACAGACAGCTACAGAAGGTGTGTTCACTACAGGAGGAGACAGACAGCTACAGAAGGTGTGTTCACTACAGGAAGAGACAGACAGCTACAGAAGGTGTGTTCACTACAGGAGGAGACAGACAGCTACAGAAGGTGTGTTCACTACAGGAGGAGACAGACAGCTACAGAAGGTGTGTTCACTACAGAAGGAGACAGACAGCTACAGAAGGTGTTCACTACAGGAAGAGACAGACAGCTACAGAAGGTGTGTTCACTACAGGAAGAGACAGACAGCTACAGAAGGTGTGTTCACTACAGGAGGAGACAGACAGCTACAGAAGGTGTGTTCACTACAGGAAGAGACAGACAGCTACAGAAGGTGTGTTCACTACAGGAGGAGACAGACAGCTACAGAAGGTGTGTTCACTACAGGAGGAGACAGACAGCTACAGAAGGTGTGTTCACTACAGGAAGAGACAGACAGCTAGAGAAGGTGTGTTCACTACAGGAGGAGACAGACAGCTACAGAAGGTGTGTTCACTACAGGAGGAGACAGACAGCTACAGAAGGTGTGTTCACTACAGGAAGAGACAGACAGCTACAGAAGGTGTGTTCACTACAGGAGGAGACAGTGTGACTGTGAACACTGTTGTCAGATAACAGAAGAAATGTACCTTCTATTCCCAGTCGGATCTTCTTCAGTCCTCGGTCCTTCAACACAGACTTGGCCACGTCTCTGTTCTCGATGTACTTGAAGAAGCGGTACAGTTTGGTGCTGTAGATGACTGGAGAGGAAAAGAGGAAGTCAACTCATGGATCCTCCACATAGACCCCCATATAAAGAGTGTCTGTACCCTCTGAGCCCCAGGTCTAGAGTCGCCCTACATACGGCGTGGTGTTTTAAAAAGGTCAGTGACGTCCTGAGACGCTGTAGATTCTACAAACGGAGAAGATGGTGCACGAGGAACTTTCAGCGACTGGTGAAGAACATACAGTGGTGTTTCCTAAATGTGGGCAGCCTTCATCAAGATACCTTCTTCAGTGAACATGCTAACGTCACCTCTAAAAGGATCCTTCACTTTTTTACATTTTGTTATGTTGCAGCCTTAAAGTAAATCCTTTAAACTCATTGTTCCTCATCAGTCTCCATCCAACACGCCGTAGTGGGTTCAAGTCTCAAACAGAAAAGTGAAATGTATGCTTTGGATCATTGTGTGAACAGAAGCTCTGTTTGACTTCTGAACCTCTAAAGTGTCCCCAGCTGCCCCACTACATAATGGATACATCTCCATGTTCCAGGGTGTCCTCTCTGTTTCCTCCAAACAAACCAAAAAGTTCTCTTTGGTTTGCTCAGTCCTGTTGTTGTAAAGGCTTCAGGCTTTTCAAGGTTTTCTGTTGCATACGTCAGACGGGTAGGTCTCTGTCCTGTATGACTTTGTTGTTCATATATATGTATATATATATATATATTTATATATATATATATATATATATATATATATATATATATATTTATATATATATATATATTTATATATATCTATGTTGTATTGTTGTCCTCTGAACAAATAGACCTGTGTCTCTTATGCACTGATGTTTGGGGCTTAACAAAGGGTGAATTAGGCAGTGTAAAGAGATGGAGTATCTTACTCTGAGAGTACTCCTCTCCCATCTGTGGAGGGTACTCCTCATCCCAGTCCACCACGTCGTCATCGGTCAGCACCACCACGTGACACTCCCTCTCTCCGCTCTGAGCACTGGCCACCATCAGCGGCAGCACCATCTCCTCCAGGTAACACTCGAACTGATGGCGGGCCCCGTCGTTAGACAGCTCGTGCATCAGGGCACCTGAGGGGGAACCGAGAGGACGTTGGTGAGGAGAGAAAGGACAGGATGTAGGACAACGAGGACAGGATGTAGTACAGGATGTAGCACAGGATGTAGGACGAGGACAAGACGTAGTACAGGATTTAGGACAGGATGTAGGACAACGAGGACATGATATAGGACAAGATGTAGGACGAGGACAGGATGTAGGACAATGAGGACAGGATGTAGGACAGGATGTAGGACATGATGTAGGACATGATGTAGGATGTAGGACAATATTGTACAGCAGTCTTAGACAGAAAATCCATCCCTACTGTTCTTATTACCTCCTTTAACCGTCAGACGAATATCATGTGGTTACAGAAGAAATACATCAGAGATGCTGCATCCTGTATTTCTTTCTACTAAGCATTAGCAGGAGTTTAAATGAACGGTGATTTTATCCAGATGATATATTAAAGCTGGCAGCCAACCTCTGCTCATTTGCAAACAGACTAACAGCAGTGGACCGATGATTGAAGTGTGTGCAGCACCCATTCTAGTGTTTCAGATGGAACTAGTTACAGTTACAGAACACACACGTTGAGTTTTTGCTGTGACTAGGCTCACCTCTCTCTACCGCAAAATGTACTATGTTTTTGAAGGGTACCATCACAGGAGCTCAAACAGACTGAAAGTTACTATGACACAAGGAAACTGCGCATGTGTAAAATACTTTAATACTTATGAATGCAAAAACAAAGAGAGAGACGTTCAGTAGAGCTTTTTAAACCTTTTGATCAAGGTAGAGATCTGACAACTAGCAGGAGCATTCTTTGTATGTTTTGTTCGCGCTTAGTGAGGCATGTGCCAGATCAAGCAGGTCATGTGATACAAATGCTACTCCACCGGTTCACACGGGACAAATGTGCCAAAAAAGACGAAGAAGAAGAACACTGTAGTAAACATGGATGTAAACAATGCATTTCCTTTTCACTTGCTCAGGCAATACAGCACCAGACATGTGGGTCTATCCAGAACAGAGGCTGATTTAAACTAGACTCAAATCAAAAATATAAACTCGGTGAAAAGCAACGACTGCAGAAGGAAAACTCAGAAAAGCCCTTGGTGTTGGTAGAGGAGACCTGCTCGCTGGTTTGTTATGTGGCTGGCTGCATAACAAGCATTACATCTCACAGCTAATCATGACCTACTTAGAGTCAAACACACACACAGCAGCCTCCCACACTCACAGAGAGGCACCCACACACACTCACAACACAGATATCACAAACACTGACCGGTCACTACATGGCCGTTCCATGGAACACTGCTATGTCGTCACAGGTACGTCAAATATGACTTAATGGGATTCAAGCAAACCACGCTGATGTAAACAAGCAGGTAGATGAGCCTGTCTCAATATATTAATGTTTACATTTACATTAGCAGCTGCAGTAAATGCTGTAGATAAAGCAACAATAGTGCCTCCTGTATTGTGGACATAATATTGCTCATGTATTCTAAATGATAAGAAGTTAGCAGACGGTGAACACGACCTGTGACCAAAGCAGCAGTCAGTGTGCAGCTCCACACAGAAACTCCATAGAGTCCAGCGGCAGCTAGACGACGTGCACGCAGAGTTTGGTGTACTCACTGAGGTCTCTGCACTTGACGGTGCTGTCGTTGAAGGAGATGCAGAGGTAGTCACATGCCTCCCTCAGCTCGGGAATGGAGACGCCGTCAGGGCAGCGGATTATCCCCGACTTGTAGTAATCCTGCCATGTTCAGCAGCGCGCACACACACACGGAGGAACGAGCAGAGCGGAGGGTGTTCACGCACACACACAAGCATGGGGGAAAAACAAGACGCCATTATTGATGCTGCTTCGGTCACACGGGCGAGAGAGAGAGAGAGAGAGAGAGAGAGCGAGACAGAGAGAGACAGAGCGAGAGAGAGATGGATGAGGAAAGGGAGGGATGGAGAGTGAGCTGTGATGAAAGTAACAACCAGCGACGTCACAGGCAAGAGAGAGAGCGAGAGAGAGAGTGAGAGTGAGAGCGAGAGCGAGAGCGAGAGAGAAGGGGGAGGGGGAGGGGTGGAGAGCAACAAGGGGATGAAAGCATACGCCAACTTCACTTTCCCTCCCTGCTCCACTTTCCCTCCGGTCTCTGTCTCTGTGTGAGACTCTCTCCATGGCTGCAGCAGAGATACAGTGGGGGAAAAAAGTATTCAGTTAGCCACCAATTGTGCAAGTTCTCCCACTTAAAAAGATGAGATGCCTGTAATTTTCATCATAGGTATACTTCAACTATGAGAGACAGAATGGGGGGAAAGAATCCAGGAAATCACATTATAGGATTTTTAATGAATTAATTGGTAAATTCCTCGGTAAAATAAGTATTTGGTCACCTACAAACAAGCAAGATTTCTGGCTCTCACAGACCTGTAACTTCTTCTTTAAGAGGCTCCTCTGTCCTCCACTCGTTACCTGTATTAATGGCAACTGTTTGAACTCGTTATCGGTATAAAAGACACCTGTCCACAACCTCAAACAGTCACACTCCAAACTCCACTATGGCCAAGACCAAAGAGCTGTCAAAGGACACCAGAAACAAAATTGTAGACCTGCACCAGGCTGGGAAGACTGAATCTGCAATAGGTAAGCAGCTTGGTGTGAAGAAATCAACTGTGGGAGCAATTATTAGAAAATGGAAGACATACAAGACCACTGATAGTCTCCCTCGATCTGGGGCTCCACGCAAGATCTCACCCCGTGGGGTCAAAATGATCATAAGAACGGTGAACAAAAATCCCAGAACCACACGGGGAGACCTAGTGAATGACCTGCAGAGAGCTGGGACCAAAGTAACAAAGGCTACCATCAGTAACACACTACGCCGCCAGGGACTCAAATCCTGCAGTGCCAGACGTGTCCCCCTGCTTAAGCCAGTACATGTCCAGGCCCGTGTGAAGTTTGCTAGAGAGCATTTGGATGATCCAGAAGAGGATTGGGAGAATGTCATATGGTCAGATGAAACCAAAATAGAACTTTTTGGTAAAAACTCAACTCGTCGTGTTTGGAGGAGAAAGAATGCCGAGTTGCATCTAAAGAACACCATACCTACTGTGAAGCATGGGGGTGGAAACATCATGCTTTGGGGCTGTTTTTCTGCAAGGGGACCAGGACGACTGATCCGTGTAAAGGAAAGAATGAATGGGGCCATGTATCGTGAGATTTTGAGTGGAAACCTCCTTCCATCAGCAAGGAGATCTGCATGGAGGAATGGGCCAAAATACCAGCAACAGTGTGTGAAAAGCTTGTGAAGATTTACAGAAAACGTTTGACCTCTGTCATTGCCAACAAAGGGTATATAACAAAGTATTGAGATGAACTTTTGTTATTGACCAAATACTTATTTTCCACCATAATTTGCAAATAAATTCTTTAAAAATCAGACAATGTGATTTTCTGGATTTTTTTTTCTCATTCTGTCTCTCATAGTTGAAGTGTACCTATGATGAAAATTACAGGCCTCTCTCATCTTTTTAAGTGGGAGAACTTGCACAATTGGTGGCTGACTAAATACTTTTTTTCCCCACTGTATATGGAGTGTTCACATATGTTTTCAGGAGTATTGTTTGTTGGAGGAATGGTAAATAGTAAATGGACTGTACTTGTTAAGTTCTTTTCTAGTCTCTTGACCATTCAAAGCTCTTTAACACTGTCATCGTTCACCCATTCATACACTGATGACAGGGGCCAACATGCAACATCAGGTATCTAACCATTCATACATTGTAGGCACAGCTGAGGGAGCAATTTTGGGGTTGTGTGACACATCGACATGGACTAGCAGAGCCGGGGATCGAACCACCGACCCTCTGATTGAATGACGACCCGATTATATGGAGTCAGTTACGAAGATAATACTGAGTCAGGTTTATGGTTAGGGCCGGCTCAGGTTTATAGTTAGGGCCGGCTCAGGTTTATAGTTAGGGCTGGTTCAGGTTTATAGTTAGGGCCGGCTCAGGTTTATAGTTAGGGCCGGTTCAGGTTTATAGTTAGGGCCGGCTCAGGTTTATAGTTAGGGCCGGCTCAGGTTTATAGTTAGGGCCGGCTCAGGTTTATAGTTAGGGCTGGTTCAGGTTTATAGTTAGGGCTGGCTCAGGTTTATAGTTAGGGCTGGCTCAGGTTTATAGTTAGGGCCGGCTCAGGTTTATAGTTAGGGCTGGTTCAGGTTTATAGTTAGGGCTGGTTCAGGTTTATAGTTAGGGCTGGTTCAGGTTTATAGTTAGGGCTGGCTCAGGTTTATAGTTAGGGCTGGCTCAGGTTTATAGTTAGGGCTGGCTCAGGTTTATAGTTAGGGCTGGTTCAGGTTTATAGTTAGGGCTGGCTCAGGTTTATAGTTAGGGCTGGTTCAGGTTTATAGTTAGGGCTGGCTCAGGTTTATAGTTAGGGCTGGTTCAGGTTTATAGTTAGGGCTGGCTCAGGTTTATAGTTAGGGCTGGCTCAGGTTTATAGTTAGGGCTGGTTCAGGTTTATAGTTAGGGCTGGCTCAGGTTTATAGTTAGGGCCGGCTCAGGTTTATAGTTAGGGCTGGATCAGGTTTATAGTTAGGGCTGGTTCAGGTTTATAGTTAGGGCTGGTTCAGGTTTATAGTTAGGGCTGGTTCAGGTTTATAGTTAGGGCTGGTTCAGGTTTATAGTTAGGGCTGGCTCAGGTTTATAGTTAGGGCTGGCTCAGGTTTATAGTTAGGGCTGGTTCAGGTTTATAGTTAGGGCTGGTTCAGGTTTATAGTTAGGGCTGGTTCAGGTTTATAGTTAGGGCTGGTTCAGGTTTAT
The DNA here is from genome assembly GCF_050575085.1 of Anarhichas minor. Taxonomy (NCBI): domain Eukaryota; kingdom Metazoa; phylum Chordata; class Actinopteri; order Perciformes; family Anarhichadidae; genus Anarhichas; species Anarhichas minor. The sequence continues at coordinate 2,979,669 of NW_027466451.1, read as the reverse complement.
AGTTAGGGCTGGTTCAGGTTTATAGTTAGGGCTGGTTCAGGTTTATAGTTAGGGCTGGTTCAGGTTTATAGTTAGGGCTGGCTCAGGTTTATAGTTAGGGCTGGCTCAGGTTTATAGTTAGGGCTGGTTCAGGTTTATAGTTAGGGCTGGCTCAGGTTTATAGTTAGGGCTGGTTCAGGTTTATAGTTAGGGCTGGTTCAGGTTTATAGTTAGGGCTGGTTCAGGTTTATAGTTAGGGCTGGCTCAGGTTTATAGTTAGGGCTGGCTCAGGTTTATAGTTAGGGCTGGTTCAGGTTTATAGTTAGGGCTGGCTCAGGTTTATAGTTAGGGCTGGCTCAGGTTTATAGTTAGGGCTGGTTCAGGTTTATAGTTAGGGCTGGCTCAGGTTTATAGTTAGGGCTGGCTCAGGTTTGCCTTGGACCAGCCCCTAGATAAGCTGCTATAGGCCTAGACTTCCTAGGATACACTGAGCTGCCTGACACCCACTACTACTATCAGTATTATTATTATTAGTCACATTTCTATTACTATAACTGCTTTTAGTTTCAATATTATTATTAATATATTATATCCACTGCTGCTGTTATTGATAGAAGTCATACTTTTTCTATTATTATTGTGTTATTACTGTTATTACTGTCATCATGAAAAGTATAATTTGTGTCATATGCATTGAATGTGTTGTCACTCTGTAATGTTGTTCATTCTGTACACATGACATCTATCACACTTCTGTTCATCCTGATAGAGGATCCTCCTCTGTTGCTCTCCCTCAGGTTTCTTCCTTTTTTTCTCCCTGTAAAAGGTTTTTTGGGGTTTTCCTGTTCTGATGTGAGGGTCCCGGGACAGAAGATGTTGTATGTGTACAGATTGTAAAGCCCTCTGAGGCACATTTGAGATTTTGGGGCGTTAATCGCGATTAGTGCATTAGCATCTGATACTGATATTAGCACCTATTCCAATGCAGTAGCAGCTAATGTTGCTGTGTGTCGCTAGTAAGCTACGCGTTAACGCTAGTGTGTCAGCTAGTTCAAAGCTCAAACAAAGTGGGTATGAGAAGTAAAGCAGCTTTGTGAGGAGAAATGTCCCAGAGAGGCTGCAGAGAGGAGCAGCACACACTAGAAGAACAGCTGGTTAAATGTGACCATTACACACGGCCATTAGCATGAACTCATCACATGCGCATGTAAACCATCACAGTGATATCTCAGTCATCATATTTAAACATCAGAAGGTTGATCGGTGATTCATTTGTCAATCGACTGCAGAATTTTGAATGAAATGGAAAATGTAATGAGCATAGCCTGGGACAGACCAAAGTAGAAGCCGGGACAGAGAGGAAAAAAGTGTTTTGTACTAAAAAAGATATGAATGATTTTGATGAGTCTCACTTTAACTCACTGCGTAGTCCACCATGGACTTTGCACATACTCTCATCAGACACACTACCTTACCTCTCTCCATCGTTTCTGAGAATAAAAAGCTATTTTGGGAAGTTTTGTGTTCTTTCTATTAATAACATGGTTCTGGGGTGACTATATTTTTCTTTTTTTTCTTCTTTATATTCTGAGAAAAACCCATCATCATATACGACTGATTCCCAACAGGACAGAAGAAATACATCTCATTTTCAAACTTGGAAGTCTAATGATATAACTGAAGAGAAAAAAATAAAAACGGTCTGGCAGAAAAATGCACATGATGCCAAAAGTGTTCTTGGTAATTATGGCCCAGATCTTAAAAGCCCAGACGGTGATTAACACACGAGGCAAAGCCCCTCCCCCGTCAGTACAAGCAGTACTGATGGAGCAGTGGGGCGGGGGGGTAGAGAGGCAGAGAGGGAACAAGAACAGAGAAATAGAGGTGCTAGTTAGTGAGATACATCTTGTGCAGCGAGATGGGTGGGAGAACTAGATGCAGTCTCAGGAGGGTTCTGAACTCACTGGGAACAAGAGGAAGGAAAATAGAATGGGGAAGAAATGTAGAAAAAGCATACAGTGTCCGTAGAGAGAGTGTATAGAGCTGTTCCGATGAACAACTGAACTCACCAGGATGGCTCTGAAGACGGTGGAGCTGATGCCGTCGGCCACCTCAAACTCCCCTTTCTCATTGGGTCGCGTAAAGTTGTTGTCCCGCCCGGAACCGAACATCCTGAAACAAACAACAGACAGGTGTTTCTTCAGCGTGTGGTCACAGGTGATAGAACAGATCCAAAGGACGGTGGTTGGTCATGTATTTGTATTGCTGCTGCTTGTTTTATGTTCTAACATGTTATGCACATTAAAGACGTTGAAATTGTGGCTTTCATACTTTTTAAGCATCAACTAATTGTTACTTAAACAATAAACAGTATAAACAAATACCATGTGCTGTTTTATTGTAAAGTGTGTTTGGTCACCTCGGTGTGACTAAAACAAGATCTCCACCATTGATGAGACAACTGGCAGCATCAGAATGGCATTATAGAGTGTGAGCCACCAGGTGAAGCTTAACCAGTCACCCGGAATGCTACGGGACATGAGAGGAGAGGATGAAAGAGGAGGAGGAGGCTGTTCTTCCTCAATACAGGAATACAAGACAGCCTTTATTCTGGGAATAGAACTTAGTGAACGGAGCAAAAGCAAACTCACCGTTCAGACTCATCGGAGACTGTTTACCATTTTATTCTTCACATACTTTTATGCATTCTATATCATCCCAAGTAATTGTGTAGTGAAATCATTGTCTCAGACATTACCTGCCCAGCATGGTGTTTGGTTGAGCTGTGAAGATGGCAGGGTCCACCACAAATCTGGTATTGTCCACGATGAGCGTAATTCTCTCTCCCAGCCTCAGCCCACTGCGATGCCCCTCTTTACCACTGAGGTCATACACATAGATCATATCGCACGGTCCGGGGCCCGGCAGCTTCGAGTGGTGGTCTGCTCCAGGAGGACCCAGGGGCCGAGGAATGTGTCCCCCGATCAGGGCCCCACCAAAGTGAGAATAGGGGATAGAAACCCTGGGAGGACGAGGACTGGAGGACCTGGAGGACCTGGAGGACGAGCCTCCATCACCACGTTCGCGGTCTGTGGGAGAGAAGAGGACACATGAACACCAGTGGAGCTTCCAGTCAAACACACACATGGAAGCTGTTGGGAGACTTTGGGCTGTGTAATTTAGACAATAACATGTCTTCTTTCTTTTCTCCTCACCATGCTGGCGAGTGGGAGAAGTGACATTCCTGATGCAGGGCGTCAGCTGGCTCTCCCCTCTCTCGTGGGAGGAGTCACGTGAGCGGTCGCTGGAGCGCCTCCTTTGGTCCCGGTAATGTTCGGCTCCTCCGCTTTCTCTGGCCCCGCCTCCGGCAGCACCGCCACCGGCAGCACCGCCACCGGCACCGTACAGACTCATGGTGCCAACCTGCTGCTGCTGGTCCAGTACTGACAAACCACACTGCCGCTCACTGATGGAGAGATGACAGCACACAGAGGCACTGTTATGAACATGAACTTAAAGTCATGTTGCACTGCTTTATGCTGAATGTTGTGGCCGATGCTTGGTTCAAATTGTTCGACTGGTCTGCAGCATAGAGATCTGGTGCAGAGTGTTTTAAGGATAGAAGATGACCCAGAGGTACGTAATGACCACACTAATTATTTTATGATTTTACTTTTCCACTACTCACAGGTTTCCCCGTTGGTCCCACCAGACCACTCAACCGTCCACACGCTCGCTAGTCGAGGTGACTCTTGAGACTTTTAGGGTCGTATAAGCTGATGTTTGGGTCGCAGACAGTCTAGAGCCCTGGGACAATTTTGACACAATTTGTTTTATGAAGTTACTGTTGCTGATGTTGATGTTATGGACATGGAAGAGAATTATGAATAGTCCAAACTGTCATAAGAGTTTGATAGGGTCACAACTTCCAGTCCAAGTGGGATGACACTGCTGATCCTACAGAAACCAAAGCACTGATGCATGAGTTCATGCAACAATGAGAGACATTAGAACCTCTCTAGGCACACGCATTCAAGGATTTATTATTGTCATTATACAATGGAGGACTGGACGATGAAGTGTAAAGCAGGCTTTTTTGATTTTAGAGTGCAGAGCCTGTGAAAAGTCTGCAGTCCACTCATGTGAACCCTCACAGGGGCCGAGTGCTGCAGAGACGGAGCCGGCACCAAACCACCAACCTCAGCCTGCAGCCACACACACACACACACACACACACACACACACACACACACACACACACACACACACACACACACACACACACACACACACACACACACACACACACACACACACACACACACACACACACACACACACACACACACACACACACACACACACACACACACACACACACACACCCCAGCACCCATTAGAGTTTGTATCCATGTGAAGCTATATGGAGGAAGCAGAACTCACTTAGGTTCAGGACAAAAACTCTCAGCAGGCTGCTTTTCCAGAGGTTCAGGACTGATGTAACAACCAGTGCACCTCGCCTCAGAGCAGGTGGTGCTTCCTGGAGGGGTTCATGTAATCCAGACAAGCAGCCCTGAGAATCAGTGATGAGTAGGGGCATTAACAGCACTAACAGAGTAAAAACTGTTACTGTACTAAAGGTTTTGGTATTGATGGGGAAAGAATGGCACTAAACCTTTTCCAATTATCTCCATTACATTACAATTACATTATCATTCAGTTGAATTCTGATAAATGACTCTATGTAGTTGAGTTGATGAATGTCTGTGACAGTCTTAGCTATCTGATCAACAGTGTTGAGCTTCTAAGCCAGAAACACATCCAGGTGCCATGCTGAAGAGAGCTGCTGTGAAACATGAAATATGATGATGATGACCCTCTACTGTAGCCCACCATGAACCAGAGAGCAGGGAAGGCAGATCATCTCAAAGAGTGAAGCCCTGACCGACAGCTCACCGAGGCACATAGGCATGGAGGCTTTATATCGCATGTTACACCGAATAGATCAAGTGCATATCATCAGTTGCTGAAGTGAGCTGTTCATTATTGAATCAACTTTAGTGTTTTGTTCCGATGCACCATGCCCAGTGGGCTGCTTCTAGAGACGCCGGAACATCTGGATCTGACTGAGCGGCTGATTGGACGGGTAGACTGAGACATAGCACAACATTTCCTCGGTTGCCCCTGACCTTTCAAAACTCAACCGATGAGATTCTTTCCATAATGTTGACGGACACTTTTAATAACCATCTAAACAACAGGCACGTCTAGTGAACGTAACATTACATTGATGCTGCACAGCTGACCTTGCCGCTCGTTGAGCAGCTGGTTACAGCGGTCTCCCTCAGTACCGGCCAATTTATTTTAGATTTGTGTTTCCACTGGTCATTTAGAGACAACAGGTTGACCTTCAGCTTTTGAACATTTCAGAAATCGGAGTATTTATAATATGTCAGCTTCACAGCACAGCAGCAGACTGGCAATGTCCTTGAAGACAAGGGTCACCATAGCAGCTGAGGAAAGGAAGAAATGCGCACGCACGCACGCACGCACACACACACACACACACCTTCCCTCAGCCTCTATAACAGACACTACCCATCAGTGAAAACGTGAAACAACAGCATTGAAGGTTTTTAAGAGAAAGGCTCAGAACAGTATTACTCATTAAACCACAGGTATTGCGTTTTACTGAAGAGAACATTGACACAATGAAGTAATCTGGCTGAGAGGAGACTGATCGTAATATGCATGCATTTACCCTAGTGCCTCACAAGGGCATAAATCCATCTTTTATCTCCAATGGGATTTAAATGGCTGACAGAAATGTCATCATAAACACAGAAGTGTGTCTTCCAGCCAAACAGCAGCAGGGCAGAGGAACAAAGGAACTGAGGAGGCAGCACTTCACTCAGGGCAGGCAGCTCATCTTGCACATTTACAGCAGACTCGATCTCACACAGCCAGAGAGAACAAGAGGGGGGTAATATTTCAATTGTCCAATTTCCCGTTTCTGACCCCCCCCCCCACACACACACACACACACACATCACAATTTCCATCTTTTTCGGCTGAGGTGCTTACAGAAGCTCAGGGTGCACGTGTGAGATACAAGTGACGTGCACCAACACTTCTAAGACACATTAAGTCGGATAAAGATGCAAGGCGTCCTGGCAGTCTATTAAAAGCATGAAGTGAGAGCCCCGAGGGGTGAGGGTCCCATCTATTATTTAGGGTCTTCTGACACCAACACACTGACGGGCAAGGGCAGAGGAGCTGCTCTGCTGCAGTCTGTGTGGACACCCGTTCAAACGATGCTCAACACTGGATATGAAATATTACACATATGAAGATCATCCTGTCTTTGTTTACATCTTAAGGAATAGCGTGGGGATCTCTCACATCGTTGCCATTAATAAATACCATGAGATCACTATTAAAGCCGATTCTCCAATGAGTACCAGAGTCAGCCGAGTCCCATCCAGGACCACACGGGCAGCGGGTTTCTTTCTAGGGCACTAGAATAATAATCGGCGCTAACATCACAATGACGGAGCTAAAAGCTCGCGGTCACCTACCGGTCTGTATCGGAGGGCCAAGTGAAGACAAAGCAGCAGGGGATGAGCTGCGGGATGACCGCGGCACAGAAGCCCCGCGAGCCGAAGAACAAAGCGGGCTCTCCGGCAGCTTCAGCATCCTCGCTCATTACTTTCCGACTTCACCAGCATCGTTTCACACACGCAAACCGGGATTTTAACTCGCTGCTAAAAACCCACCGCTGCGACCGAGAGCGTTCAATGTGTCCACGCACCGGCTCGTCGTTCAGATTCACCGGAGGGACCTGGGACTGTGAATGGCCGCGTGCTCCACTGAATCACAGCGATGCTGCCTTCACGTGCTCCCTGTAAACTCCCACTTCTGAGTTCTCCGTTCGCTAGTGATGCAATTCACTGACGTTGGTCGTTAATTACAGCAAAACACATCCTACAGCGGGATTTCTTCGGAGAGGAGTCTCACAAAAAATAATAATAATAAACGAAACAAATGTTGTGAAAAATATTGTAGTCTACTAAACACCTCTTCATATTCCACACAGTGGGAGAAAATGTTTTGGAAAAGGAAACAGTGCATTCGGTAGAGTAACCGCAACATATAGCATTGGTTATGCAAGAGATACTAATATTGATTTGACATTTGTCTGACATCCAGATTAACAGAAGGCTACCAGTAATCACAGGTGTATTAAAGTAGACTAAAGTAAGATCACTGACTTCACAAATGTTCCACCTATATCTTCTCTGATCCTTCAGCATCAATATTGCAACATGAAATATACCATCAACATGTCATATTATTACATAACTCTCTCTCAGTTATGTTATTAAGAGTTTTAGTTATTATCAAGAGTCAAAATAGCAGTAGATGCTGAGATAATGTCTGCATCTCTCCCAGATGAACTGAACACTGTGAGAACAGCTTCCTGGCTGAGGAGGTACAAAAGGACCAGGATCCCTGCCCACGAATGAGATCCAGGACAGATGTGAGCAGGTCCTTCAAAAGGATCAAATTACAAATGTTCTACCGCTCACTACATCAAGCTCAGAGGTCTGGGACTAAACACCACCTTCTGTGACTGTATCCTGAGCTTCCTGATGGGCAGACCTCAGGCTGTGTGGTTAGACACCACCACATCCTCCAGCCTGACTCTCAAGACCAGGGCCCCTCAGCCCTCTCCTGTAGGCCTACTCCCTGTTCACTTATGACTGCATGGCCCCCCACAGCTCCAACACCAGCATGAAGTCTGCTGACGGCACGATCTTCATCGGCAGTGATGAGACGACCTCCAGAGAGGAGGTCAGAGTCCTGACATCTTGGTGCCAGGAGAACAACCTCCATCTCAACATCAGCAAAGCAAAGGAGCTGATTGTGGACAACAGGAAGTGACAGAAGTGCTGTCCGGCAGACAGTCGGCAGCATCCGGTCCTGCACTACCAGGAACAGCTTCATCCCAGACTTTTGAACTCGAGTTCATCCCTTTGACATTTTCACTCTGCGTTTATTTACTTTTACAACCTGTTTACATGTATTTATGTATTACTTATTTTAACTTGACAAGACTAAATGTATCATTCATCACTTTGGTTGATTCGGAGCGTATTTCACCCTTTTGGCTCCATGTAGCCGACACTTTTACACTAAATACTACATGAAACTCTTCCAGGCTTGGACGTAAGAGGCACATTGCCATCATTCCCAAATAACACTGCTTTCCGAATTATTTCAAGTACAGTAAAAAATCTGGACAAATACCATAACCTCACTTGTTAACTCTTCAGGTTTTTTTGGTCTCTTTTGCCAGGTCACTCTTAACTCCCTCTACATGGGATGATCCAGATGGCGCCATCAACAGGCCACCTCCAGCTCAGCTCTACCATACTTATATTAGAGTAATAACAGATGATGCACAGTGTGGGATTAACCATCGGAACATCTGTCTGTACGACAACACCAGTCCATCCACTGACAACCAGAGGGCTGTGCTGTTTGAGCGACTCAAACAATATGGAAATGATGGTCACGGCATGGAAATGGACCTCAGAGAACTGCACACGTCTCATGTATATAGTGCTTTGTGAAATGAATGCATGTGCAGACAACGTTACAAGTAGACTCGTGTTCAAAGAGCTTGTTCTCGGCATGGTGTTACGGTAACTTCATAAAACAGCATTCGTTCATGTTCGCTAAGCTACATGAAGAGAAACACGAGACAGAGATTCAGACCTGTAACGCTAGCGCGAGGAGCTTCTGTTTCTCGATGGTTCCTCGTGCTAGACGCACTCTGGTCATAGTCTGGAGGCAGCTTACAGTCCAGCAGCACTAACCTCGACTAACGTTACCGTGCAGCCCTCACATTACATATCTCAGTAGTAACGTTGAACAGATAAAATAAATACACGGACACACTTTTTGTGTCTCGTACATCAATTCTCAATTCCGATATTCTGATGGCGTTTGCCTACCGAATAAAACTCAATGCCGTTCTTGCGTTTAATGTGATTTGTATGTTTAATGTTGTATGAAGCAATAAGTCACTCAACAAACAACAACGTTAACGCGGCTCAGAGGATTTGAGACTTTCTGGTCCGCCTGGTAACCGATAGGCTAAGCTAACGTTAGCCAGCCCGGCTCCATGAATACCACTTTAAAACAACTCTTCTTTACCTCCTCGCGTTACATGCCGAGTGATGTTTAGTCCAGGAGCTGCGACAGTCCGCTGTGCGACCGCCTCAATACGTGTAGGACAACAGACCCGTATTCCTGGAAGCCCCCCAGCTTCATGCGCTGGCGTTGGTTACCGCTACACCGGGCTGTGGATCCCTTGTTTTGATTTGGGAAAGCGGAGTTCGCGTGAATCATATCGCGAGACTATCGCACATTCTAAGGGACAATCCTCCCCGCGTGCACACCATAAACAGGACATACAGAATAATCTATTTTAGTATAACTGTAGAGAACAGCCAGTCTACATTTCTGAATGTACAAATAATCAATTCAAACAACATTATTAAAAGCAATTTAAATTTTTTTTTTTTATATTTTCATTTTACACACGCCTAAAACATACATATAATAAAATAAAAACATACAAAACATTGTTGGTCCAACTCTTTATCGCCTTCAGTTTGATGAAGTAAGTCGCTTTACGAGTGGTTTACACCACCACCTGTTAAATAAAAGTGCATATACACAACGGGGAAGCTTGCCTTTAGCAGTTTCATAAATAACAATTTGATAAATAAAAAGCAAGTAAATAATATAGATAATGTAAAATAAATAAAATAAAAGTACATCCTAATAAAAGCCGGACCCATTCAGACAACTAGTTTCAAACAAAAATAAATGAAATGGACAAACAGAGAAAGTGGCCTAACATTCTGTGAGAGGGTGTTGGAAATGTTGCCGAACGTCGAAGATGAAATTAAATCAACCAAAATCAGGACTGCTTTGACTTGAGGAGATTTTCCAATAAGGTCAAAGCCAACTGGATCTCCTCTGGTGTCATGTCGCTCAGGTCAGGCAGCTCTTTGGGGCGCAGTCTCCTCCTCGTTCGGCCGGCCTCCCCGATACTCCCCCATGTCGGCCCGGTGTGGGCGCCCTGGAGCTGGAGCCTCATCTGCAGCCACTGCCGACGCTCCTGCACCTGCTTGAGCTCCCCGAGGTCGTGCATGAGCTGGACCTCACTTACCGTCCTTTTCCTATACACAGGAGCATGGCGTTTAATTAACATGTAGCAGTGAAGGTGATCTTAATTGATAAATAGAGGCGAAGGAGGGGAGGGTTACCTTAGGGGGCGCCCTCCACTGAGAGTGAAGAGGTGTACAATGCAGAGCGAAATGAACACGTTTTTATAGTCCAGATTGCGCATGTTGATCTGTTAAAGAAAAGAATTTCATCAAAATCATTAAAAATCTTTCATGACTTAAACTATATTGCAAAGAAATACAAAATAACTGAATTTGAAATGTCCTTGTGTTAAAATAAGTGTGGAATAAATTAATCAATTACATGTTTTTGTAAAATGTAAGTTCATTTATTTTTATTGTTGAAACTCCTATAGCTTGAACACTCAAATATCATGAAAATAATATTAAAATGGATAAAAGAATAAACTCGAGTTGAGGTGCATTCGGCCTACAACTCTGAAGCTGAACATACCTGGTGGTGGCTACCAGCCTAGGAAGTGAAGCCGTCTGGTTTGGGGGTTAGCTCCTATCAGTTCTAAGCACTGGACTCCCAACATGCTTTTATAGCCCCTGGGCCAGCCATTGATGAGCTGCCCTCCTTATTGCTGTTGATGTCACACCTCCAGCTGGGGGGGGGGGGCTTCAGGCTGTTGCTGTCATACCAGACCAAATTAAAGGCTTTGCATGTTGCTCACACCCACCGTATACACACACGTACACCAAAGTTCCTAACTTTAAAAGCAAAGCATTTCCAAGTGGTATATCAAAGAGTTATTTTTATCTCCTCACTATGTTGTTTCATCATCACATTAGTTATCCCAATAAAAGTGATCACAGGATGACTAAACTGTTTTTTATTAAAATGGGTTTTACATAACAAACCCTGTTTCCAAGACTGATACTTTTCTTTCTCAAGTATTTTTTATGCGCACATTTTCAATTTTGCATGCCTCTGGGTTATTTTCCCTCTACTTATATAGAGTGGCCAGATCTATTAGTACACATCTGTTGTGACCTTTTTTGTCTGACTCCCAGCCTGTCGCACAACAATGAGATGAATTTATGACTCTCATTGACCACTTGGGAGTCTCCCTGGTTACATAGGACCTTGACTCAAGAATTAACATTGTTTTAATGAGTTTGCCTCCCAAAAAAAGGCTTTTACACTGACCTGACGTCAGACAAAACATCCTGAATCAAAGAGTGAGTGGGAGTTCAGGAGGTGTGTCAGTGGGTGATGCCATTGTCGTCACTGGCTTGGTCATGAAAGGTGTGTGCATGCATGCGTGTCAACTTGGGAATCTCTGAAGAATTGTGACTCCCTTGCATCCACGGTGGTATCTAGATTAGTCTGAGTGTTAAAGCATTATTTTTGTGGCCAATACCATAAACATTTCAAAGTTTAAATAATGTGGTAACAATATGTTGTCCGATAGTCATTTTTCACATTAATATACAACAAAGCATTTTTGATAAAGAGTCCTTTAAATCGTATTTTTAGAGAGCAGTGACCACACTTTGTAATGTTTTCTGTACAGCAATTTATTTAATAGGCCAACACAGTAAAAATGATAGTTATATATCTGCAATAAGCCAATATTGGCCGATATCCATATTGTTTTATTGAGACATAAATAAAGCGTATCTAGCCGTCTAGTTGTTCATCTGCAGAGCTATGAGGGTAGGATGAGAGTTTGAGAGAAACATAGGTAGTAAGGAAAGCACATATTAAGTGAGGAAATCACTCACAGGACACACACACAACATAGCCGGAGTCAAAGAAGAAAAGAAGGAAGCAAGGCAGTATATATATATATACAGCCTCTGGTTTAGGTGAGGGGATTGTACTTGAAGGGGCGTGTCCTTAGTGCCTCAGGTGTTATCATGTGACCTCTTGATGGGGACTTCTGACACTAGTTTTAAGTACCAAACATGTCACCCAGATCATTTTGGTTTCTATTATTTTCACCTTGGTTGGTCAAGATAATCCACAGACTTACTGTGGATTGAATTCAACATGACAGTAACGCAGCATGCTCAATACCACGAGCTCCAGTCACAGCAGTGGTGGAATGTAACTAAGTACATCACTAGCACTGTACTTTTGAGTACTTGTACTCTACTTGAGTATTTCCAAATGTTAAAACTTCATGAGCTCGTCCTCCACCCTACCAAAAACAAATCCTAATAGTTTTTACAGTTGAATTCTCTGCACCCTCCACCCTCCCGCTCTGTCTGTCATCCAGGCATCAGGGTCAAGCCCCCCCCCCCCCCCCCCTCAGCTTTCACCCACAGGTGTCCCAAGAAAGATCAATCCATGGGACCACTCAGGTCACGTTAGAGAGAAACACCCTGCAACTTATTATGGTCACCCACACACACACACACACACACACACACACACACACACACACACACACACACACACACACACACACACACAACACATTAGGTAACCACGGGTTTTCTAAATGTAGCAGGAGTTGGGAATGTCTATGTAATGTCACAAAGGATCTGTTCACACCAAGCCCCTTATTCTGTGGTCAGACTGATTTAAAGGTTAAAAAAAGAGCAAATAAGACTTTATACTGCATTGCAGCGATATCACTGTGATGTAAAGTAGAAGTGTCATTTCATCTTTGCAAACTGCAGAACTAAAACGCTGTAAAGCTCCATTGTGATCTGTGCCATAGTGCTCATTCCTGATTGGTCCAAACATATTAAACCCTCTTCCCACGAGGAAAAAGAAGCATGACGGCACAGGAAGAGAGGTAGAGTATAACCTTGTGCCAAGCAGAAACTTTTGTTTCCACCTAGGCCAAGAAGATCTGATAGGACGTAGATTTGTTGAAATGTATCTGCATCTACCGATAGTATAGAGAAAGGAGATATTTTTTACAGCCCCTTTGGTTTTTCATGCAAAATCTTTTATTCAAGCAGTTTACAGCTGTGATTGAACTTGATGATACATAAAGAAATGGCTCATGTAGTCAGCGATTAAAGTTGTTTACATACCAGCTTTAAAAAGATTTACGGTGGTCGGTGGGGCCCTTCAGAGACATTGACCTCCACTGGCTTTCCCGTAATACTATGACGGACTACGGCCTGTTTAGATGACACCCGCTGAACACATCGACCTCTGACCTTAGGTCCTAAACCTCGCCGCTCTCATTACCTCATGCTGCTTTAATGTGTAGCATGTTACCGATGGCATGAAAAGGCAGCAAGGTGTGCGGGAGTATAACAAGGCAAGAGACTTCAAAGCCAACAATTCCACAACAACAAATACCGGTGGCCCCATCATCCAACAGTCTAGTGATAATAGATACAGGCCAAATCATTTGTACCGTATTCATCTTTATATTAACCTGACATTCACAGTTATTGCAAGTCAGGTGCATCAGTAAGGCAAGCTGGTCCCCAAGACTTAAGAATAGTTACAGAGGAGTCAATAAGGAGAGGGGGACTGCTATTTCAGGGTAGGCTTTGACTTTTCTAGAGGGTGACGGCATGTCCTGAGAAGGGTGACAGAGAAGATAAATAACATTGCACAGATGCTGCTCGTCTCAAGTCACTTGAAAGATGATTTGGAGAAAACAAGAGCACGGATGTATTAATAAATGTGATTCAAGGACGTTGTCATGGATTTCATAGAAACACTGATGAATGAAAGGATTTGGTTGGCTTTTTGAAAATATTATGCCAAAAAAGAAAATGATCTGTTTGTTTTGGAGAGGGTATGATAGGATTTAGATGAAATGACTAAAACAAGATCTCACAACAAAATCTAAATACTTACAGCTGCTGTTACTGACTGTTATTTGGCTACTTGGGAACAGCAGAACTTTGTAACGTTTTTATGCTAATCGTGTTAGCAGCAGATTGTCTATTAATACATATATCATACACAGTTAGCAAGATTAGTATTCATTTAGAGTTGATCAATGTAAGTTCAATATGTGCGATAACTCTGTGTTCATCACTAGAAGTAACACCTTGTCATTTGATTTATTGTTGATTTGCAAACTAATGAATATTCAGCTTTATGGAGTGGGAGAACTATGTTGGTACTTTTGAGATTGGCTGTTGGTGATGAGAAGAGGTGGGTCCAAAACTCACCAGTCTGTTAGTAATATACCATGCAATATAAAACAATTACAATTCTAACATGATCACAGCTCAGACAACAACCTATAGGAATGCTTACATTTGACAGCCCCACAGCTCAGTGTGATTGGCAGGATTTATGGTGAGGGGAGAAGGGTCCTCTTTAACCAGCTCGTGTGCATTAGGCAGTTCAATACTCCAGCATGACACGGTTTTCCCGGAACTGCAGACTGGCTTGTCCTCCCTCTGAAGGCATGGCATCGTCGTTTTACTGCCACCAGACACCACCACACCAGACCATTACTAATGCCTCAATTCCTTTCACTTCGCTGGGTTGCTTTGATCAGGCATCAGAGAAACAAATAATTCACATGGCAATTTCAACCAGTACATGGTAAATGGACTGTGCTTGTATAGTTCTTTTCTAGTCTTCCGACCACTCAAAGCACTAACACTACATGTCATCATTCACCCATTCACACCCATTCATATGGAGGGGCTACCATGCAAGTTGCCAGCTGCCCATCAGGACTAACATTCATACAACATTCATACACCGTAGGGAGCAAGTTGGGGTTAAGTGTCTTGCCCAAGGACACATTGATATGGTCTGGCGGAGCCGACGAGCCTGCTCTACCACTGAGCCACAATTCACACCACTCTGAAAAGAAAGTTATTACAAGCCATCAAATTCCCCTTCTGGGCTTCACACAGCCAGCTTTCAAGCAGTAACTGCCATGAGCCCAAAATGCATACATAATTTTTTTTTTACATTTTACAACATCCATGAGCATGTTTGTATGCTGAAATTTGTATTAAGCTAAAAGTAAAAATATACCAAGGCCTTTACAAATGGGTTGTATCTTTGACGCGATTAATTTGGAATATATTTTTGTCATGAGTACTTTCACAGAGAACGCAAATATTATGCATCCACAAGGTGATGTAAGTTTTCTTGAACAAGGTCAATTTTCTGAGCTGTAGCATTGCAAAATAAGGTCTCAACCAATTACGTTTTGCGGGACGGATGTTCTCAGTAGGTACACTTATATTATACAACAGGGAGGCTCCATGGTCCGAACCAGACAGCAAAATATATTACTTCGTTCAACCTGGACAAAAGCAGCGTAGACAAGATCCACTCCTTAGTTCTTCCCTTTCACAATAAAAGCCCTAGACATACTGTACACTCTGCTTCACTGTTTACCAGAGGGAACTCAATAAGATAGCTCACAGTAGCTTAGGCTTTAGGTAGTTGTCCTTCTGCCTGCCAGACATTACTCTGGGTCAATAAATTCGGTGTAGTTTGTCCTCTGCCTGCCAGACACTGCTCTGGGTCAATGGGTTCTGTGTAGTTGGTCCTCTGCCTGCCAGACACTGGTCTGGGGAAAAGGATCACTTTGGCAGCTAGAAGCAGTCGTGTCGGCCGTTAGAATGTGTTTCAGAGCGCAGTGAAAGGCCCTTCAGTGTCTCACAGAAAGCTAGTATTGCTATCTGATCTGTTCAAGTTGTATTTTAGATTTTTACTTTACTTTTTAAACAAGAATATGTAGTAATTTACATGAAGTATTGTTACCACAGTCTGTAGTGCCTATAATTTGTCTTCCTACTTAAATGTTCATCTGCAATTTCCTGTCGGGACCCCAGTAACATTCGTTCTTAAAGTGTGCTGAAGTAGGAGGCTTGTTGTTCTCTCTCTTCTCTCCCCTCATATATAAAAGTCGATTTTCAAACAATGACATGTTTGCCACAAAGACATAAAAGCTAGACCCAAATTCAGGCTGGGACAAAAAACAACAACACGGCGGATTCCTTATCTCAAGTAATTGTCCTATTTCAGGTTTGATGTGTGTTCAAAAATGTTTAGTGGGAACATACAAGTGTCACAAGATTACAATGTGAAGTAGTGCATGGGAAGCAGGCAACCTTGTCAGGAAATGAAGGGATTCTGTGCACTGCAACAAAGCTTTTAATTTGAAACAGTTAAAGGGAAGTGTGGAGTTTGTATTAACAGCATACTGCTGTAACAAAATGTCACAGGGCAAACTGGAGCAGATCAGAAAAAGGAGGAAGCTTCACTCTTCAACATGACCAATTATACTTATCAAACAGAGTGAATGAGAAATATCAGTCTGCTTCAAATAAAGGCCTGGTATGGTCCGCTGTTCACGCAAGTAAAGGTGACACTATCCAAGCATGGATAGGGCTAAAAATAGGGCTAGGGTTTAAGAGGTTAATATAGGCTGATTTGATCTCTCCTGAAATTATGCACATAAGGCATGTGTGCATACTATCTAGATAGATTAAATATGTCATAAGCATATAGTCTAACTTCATAATCAATAAAACACACTCTTGATCAATGCAGTACATTCTGGTCCTGGGTTCTTCTGCACTAGCCTTTCTGGGTCTATGACTAGTAGCATTATGGTAGCTAACGTTTATTGTGTAAACCTTCCATAGATATTGCTGTGTAACTATCATTACTGAGTCAGTTTACTGTGCCACTCGATGCAAAGCTAAAGTTAGTCTTGCTCTAAAGTCAGACTGTACTGTGCATGTATGTGTATGCCTGTGTTGTGTCTACGTATCTAAAGGAAATCCAAACTCCCTCTCAGCTGCCTCCTCCCTACAGGACGCACACATGATGAGAAAGAGACAAATATAGGAAACATCAGGCCCTGCCATCAACCTGAGCCTGCAGCCTGCAGACACACAGATGTGAGCTCTCATCTAAATGTGAGGAACAGGGAGGCAGGCAGCTCAACAACTACCACCTGAAAATACCCCCCCCTCTTTCTGTCTCACAGTTTGGCTGCCTAGCTGCATGTGATCACCATGGCAACAGTAAACGCCTCACAGATGAAGAGTGAAATGCCCCACACAGGAGTAATCTCGGAGCAGAGAGAGAAGATTAATAT
This sequence comes from Anarhichas minor, assembly GCF_050575085.1. Lineage (NCBI taxonomy): Eukaryota > Metazoa > Chordata > Actinopteri > Perciformes > Anarhichadidae > Anarhichas > Anarhichas minor. The sequence goes on along the minus strand of NW_027466451.1, from coordinate 2,962,418 downwards.
GAGGGTTTGTGTGGATCTTATTGCTGCTCCAACATGTTAATGCTTTGGGAGATAATGTAATTGCAGATTAGAGGTCATCATGAGACTTGCAGGTACTTTCACACATTCTATCCCACCACCAAACCATCAGAGGCATCTCCCCCACAACACAGGGTGGAGATTGGTTTGACAGCGAGTTGAAGGGCTAGAAATCTCAGCCCGTGGCAAAGTGGTTCCTGAGTCATACGTGTTAACCAACCCCCACAGAGGTATTATGGTCTCACTCACAACCTCCTTAAACTCCCAGTTGGATCAAAATAGCCAACAGTTCTGAGTTGATGCACTACAAAGCAGAATGTATGTGGCGAGGTTTCAACAGAAGATTAGATACGCTTTTGTTTGTTGTTGTTATTGGCCTGTTCTGAATAGGTCCAAGGCCAACGTTGTTTAACCTAAACAAGGGTTTGTTGGCCAGGCATTGTTAATGTGCTCAGCATATCCCACAACAATCGGTGTAATAAAGTGTGAAATGTCATGTCAAATATCAAATAACATGAGCGTGAACGTGTTTGGCAGAGACCTTTGCATAACATGACCTCACAATTCAAATACTACAGAACCCAACGTAGGTTTGGAATGTCTGCATGTTACCCCTGTGTTCATTATGTCGCGTCAAAAGGAGAGGGACCGAGGAGGATGGAGTTTACTCCTGACCTCAATCATGGGTCTGGACCCTTTGGATTGTGTAAAAGTTATTGTTTCCAATAAAATCAGATTTTGACTTTGACTTCCTTTAATGATGGATGACAAGAATGTATAGAGAAATCTGAAAAACCAGTGTATCTTATTCGCTTTATACAGTTGTATTATGTATACTGCTCTTTAAAGGATAATGCATGATCTCAATGCACTATCAAAGTATGCAAGAGTGGAAACTGACTTTTTGACTTTAAATATTATACAATACAATGGTAACTTCTGTGAAAACAGCTTTTTAAGAATATTATTTTACAGTGTATAACAAAACACTTGATTTTTTTTATTGTTGGCCATTGGTGCTTTTTACATTTATATAATAATCATATTTTCACCTATTTTTCCATTATGACTACATAACAGTCCTGTCTATTATTTACCTTTATCTGCCCATCTTTGTTGTTCTTGGCCCTAAAAGTAATTTCTATTTCTGTGTAAGTACATTAAGAGAGATGAAAAAAAATCCTCAAATTCTTGGCCAATCAAGATTGTTCTGAGTATGAGTAACTGGTGGTAAATTGCGACATCTCGTGGTTTTATTGAGACACGTCAGTGAAATGTGAACTCTCTTAAAGATTCATTTTTGAACCTTTCAACCAAACAAAACCTCTCTCATTTAATCCAGAGCAGGGGCCTTTGTGGTGACATGAGACCATCAGACCGGACTGTCCTTAAACTCCGAGGAGATCAGTGCAGCAGCGCTTCCTTCACGGGCTATCAGAAATATAGTAAATACCAGGAGCCTACCAGCAGTACCCAGCAAATGAATGTAGGATGACTGCAAGGAGTTTCTCTGGCACTCGAATTGGTGAGATTATGAGATATGAGGTCAGGAGCATATAAAACATTAAGTTAAAAAATAGATATATTTGTAATGTATTTTATTGTTAGAAGTATTTTTTGGAAATAGTCAATGCCTACTGTATGTAGGCTATTATGGCAAGTTGAATTGGCAGTGTGTTGCATTTAAGACTTATGATTTAAAACTAAGAGTACATTTTGTTCTCTAGATGCTATGGAAATGATACAAGTTACTTATGCATCATGTCATCTCAGTAATTCTATAGTCATGTCTTGCTAAAACGTAATAATCTGTTTACATTTACTCACTCTGCTATGTGTAACCTACTTGGATAAAAATATTTGATTATTACACTTAATGGAACAATTTACATTGAAGTATTTTGACTTTCTCTCATTAAAGCTACTCTGTAGTTTTAGCCCTACATGCTTCTAAACAAGGCGCGAGGAGATGTCCATGTTCGCTCGGGTCATTAGAAGCCGGGCCTTAAGAGAAGCACATGAATGCAACATGAACTGGGCGGTCGAAGCGGTCTCTTTGAAGTTGAGTTTGCCGGCTGGAGTTGAATCTGCCTTCTGAGGTAAGCCTAATATTGAAAAGAAATATTAAGTTATTGTAAAAAATAAATTTTAGTTTGAAGCCTTTTAATGTTACAGACTATAAAAAGGTCTAAATTGTGTCAAAATCACTCGTTTGGTTTAAAGTAATACCTTTTAAATAGCGACAATATCAGCTGAAAAGGACAGAAAGTTATGCGAAACGTGTCAGGTTTGCAGCTAGGACATAACGTTACTGAACTGTAGCAACTATGGGGAAATATGTAACTAATTGTAATTCCATGCTGTCATTAGTACCGGGAGCATCACTTCAGCAACTTGATACTGTATTGCTACATACTCCATTTGTACTAGGACGTTAACGTACAAACGTAGCAAGTTGCTAAAGTGATACTTCCGGTACTAATGACAGCATGAAATTACAATTAGTTACATTTAGTACATTTTCTACCAGCAAAGACATTCCTTCCCGCTGTAGAACGTGTAATAAAACACAACATAGATATCCGAAATTAATTTTTAACAAGTAAGTTAGACCACATATCTGTTAAGAAAGCAAACACCTGCTAACGTTAGTACATCTATCTAAACGCGTGGCTGGTATGTTGCATGGTAATAATACCGTTACCCAGAATGCATGTCCTGCAGCAGGCCTAGGTTGCTATTGAATGTAGAAAGTGTTTACAGTTTAGCCTTGTCTGTCTGTCTGTCTGTCTGTCTGTCTCTCTCTCTCTCTCTCTCTCTCTCTCTCTCTATATATATATATATATATATATATATATATATAAATATACTAAAGGTGTATTGCATAATGTATCAGAGAGAAGTTAACCTATGTGTTGTATCATAGACATGGTCAGTACTTGACTGAGTTGATCTTAACAGAAGCAGTGCATGTCCCTTTGTGCCTGGGTTTCATGTTTAACCATTGAAGTGTTAATAACCTCATGATGGAGCAACACGTCTGAACCTGGTAATAAAGGATCTGTAATCAAAGACCCTAACCCTAACCCTGCTAGTGGACAAAGCAATATGAGGCTGTTGAGCAAGTTCATACATATAAGCATTCCTGTATTTGTAATACAGGTTTATTCCTGTCTCAGCTCGACTGTGCTCATACCATTTACAGATGTATAAATGCGTGTCCCACTACTTTGGCCTTACCTGACCCACTTCATCATGCTGCTTTGAGACGTATTTCAAACTCAGGCTGTAGGACTCATCACTGCACATTGTACAATCTGGTCAGATGCTCTTCACTTGCTATGCACAGGATGCAGCATCGCTATATTTGAATGTACAAGTCCATTCTAGACAGGCTACTCTTGTACATATGCTCTGTTTGGACCTGTACAAAATACCTACGTATAATTGACCATTGTAAATGAAATGTTTCAGTGTAGACCGGTGGTCAGGTAAAACAAGCTTTTTGAAAATGTCCCCCCGGACCTTTTTTGACATTTCGTAGACTACATACGATTGATCGAGAAGATAACAGTCAGATTAATTGAAGATGAAAATAACGGTCAGTTGCTGCTCGACACCTAGCTAAAACTAATACAGTCTAATCAAACAGCCTGCCGTAAAGCTCACCCTCCTGAAGAGTATAATGATCAGTTGAGGTTGAAAGGTCCTTTGGAGGCTGTGTGGCATGTATCCTATTGAATCTAACTGCGTTATATTGAGTGCGGTTTCTAACGTTTAGTCTACCCTCATTAATACGAGACAACAACAATAAAATGGGCAATAGACAGACGGGAAAAACCAGCGTCCAAGTCCAAAGCAAAACAGCAATGGACTACTACGGAGTCCCACTCAATATAACAAATGACAGAGAAATAACAATGTACTCAGGTAAAGAAAAAGCAGCAGGTATTTTGGTGGTGGTGGTGAACGTGATTGATTTTATCAAAGATTTGTAGGATAGATGTGACTGTCAGTTGGAAAAGTGTTCCAGAAATACGAGGCTGTAAAACAAGACGTCCCAGGTGGTATGACACCACTCTGTATTCTGTAATTAAAACATTATGTAGTGACAGAAAAGGGAAGTAACAGAATTAACATCTAAAGAAAGCATAGCCACTGTTTGTCTCAGATACACCATTTTAGAATAAGCAAATAAACAAAACATTTAGACTGTATGCAACAAAATACTGTTTTTTGGCCCAAACTGCATAAAGTGGGCATGTCTGTAAAACGGAGACTCATGTTACCCATAGAAACCTTTTCCATCCACATATCCTGAGGTCAGAGGTCAAGGGACCAAGGGAATATTGGCATGCCAGTTTTTCCTCCCCAAAATTTAAACTTTGGAGTGTTATTTAGACTCCTTCCCGACAAGCATCACATGACATACCTTAGTTTTTCTAGTTTCATAGAACACCAGCATTTCACTATAACACTGAGCCCACTGCAGCCTCAGAAAGACAGTATGTGGGCTGCCCCTCCCCCCGGCAGTGTTAGGCTAACTGCTGTATGTAACTTTCTAAAAGTATGCACTTTCCTCTTTTTGTTGAACAGACTCATGATTGACTGTGAGGAGACAGAAGTCTTTTGGGAGTCTTGGTCTTGGACACCTGGGAAAGAAAAAAAAAAGAAAAACTCCAAAAAGGACAAAAAATGCCTGAACGCAAAAACAACATGAGCATGAAAACAGACGAGCGCATCCAGAAGAAAAAGAAAAAGAAAAACTCTAAATCCAAAGATGCAATGGAGGGAAGGAAAGAAAAGAAGAAAGGAAAGAAGAAAAACAGATTGTTTTTGGAACTAGATGACAGTTTGATCCACACACAGGCAAAGCCTGCTGTGAAGCCTCAAACTCTGAATAAACACAGTGTTGACAAGCTCAAACCTGACCACGACCGCAAGAAGAAAAGCAAAAGGAAAAAGAAAGTGGCGTTTGACTTATCACCAGACATCTCCTCTGTCAAACCGCCTAGATGTGTGTCTTCGTCCCAGCAGTCTGCAAAAAAGAGCATCCCCTCAGAGACGGCAGCTGTGAGAGACGGTGAGAGGACAGGGCACAGCCACAGCCAAACACATGCTAATGAATCTCAGTGCACCAGTGAGGACATAAACAGTCAGGACCTGTTCATCACCCAGAAGACATTCAGAGCATCGCCCTCCCAACCGTCGAGTGGTGAAAGCAGCGACAACGCCTTTTCTACAACTCCTCCAGTGTTCAGACCACGAGACAAGCTGCACACATCTATGGCACGGAAAAAACAGCATCCTGGAGGCTCGTACAAATGTCCTCAAGACTCACACTTCCATCAGCGTCACAGAACGACAAAGGAGCATGTGCAGAAGTCAAAGACACTACAGGTACTTCTCACAGAAGAAGAAGAAGAGGAAGAAGAGCAGTTAAGCAAAGCACATCAGGACCTCAAGAAGTGGAAATGTTTAAAAGCAAACATTGCTGAGGAGAGAAAAGTATCACGCCCTGCACATACAGCGCGCACTGTGAATTCATACCTGAGTGAGACATTTGATCTAAGCCCCTCCCTGGATGTTGCAAAGTCAAAGAAACATTCCCGTTCTTCAAGCCAGCAGTCTCCTTCATGTGTGTCCCACGAGCCCTCAGTGCCCCCTCCTATGTCCACGGGAAGCACTTCCACACAGACAGAAAACTTCTTCACCACCCAACTCTCCTCTTACCTCAACTTCTGCCAAAAGACTAGAGTGACTGTACACCTGGAGGACTTGCAACCTGTGGACCTGAGCTTGCCGCAGAGGGCCAGAAATGACCTCGGGACGTGTTTGTCAGTGAAGACATTTTCTTTACCAGGAGAGCTCAAAGGCAGAAATCCCAAAGAGCCCGACCTGCATCCATCTGGTTCCTCACACATGAAAGATGCAGCGGTAAAGGAAGAGCCCTCTGGTCATCACCCGTGGCCTGGAAGCACTCAAGGTACAAGGGGAACATCTCTGAGCCCTCAGTCAGATTCTGAGCCCAAGTCTGCAGACCTGACCACCTCCAGCGAGGACGAGCCCCCCTGTCGCAGTGGCAGGCTGGACCTGACCCAGGTGATACCACACGATCAATGAGTCACACTTGTTCCTCCATCACCATGAACACACACACACACACTGTAGTTTACTTCCACTCAATCTCATGTACACCGTGCTGCTGTACAGTGAATACTAGCTGGTCCAACAAATACGTGTTCATCCTTGGCTGAAAATTGTCCCCATCAAATGCACTATTGTAGTGGTAGATGAATATTTATACGTTAACATGATTCTTGTAAATCTGCTGTAGGTAACAATGTAAAAGGACCTAGTACTGTCTCAGGATAATCAGTGATGTATGTGTCAAACACAAATGGGCTGCTGCATTTATTTGTAAGGCAACAGAACTTTCATTCAGATGATCACCATGTGTTGTGTGTCGTTGTGGAGTGGAACCACATAATAGTGCAGATATGAGTTAGTCCTCACTTATTAATAGGAGAAATGACCTGTGATCTCAGGCACAGACAGTTCACACATCCGTTTAGAGTTCCTGCGGATCCTTATGAAGCCTTCAATTCATTCATATTAAATAAGGCCATAAGTGGTATTAAATTGTCTTATGTCAATCTTTAAAAACACTAAGACATGGGAAGTCAAATTGTATTGTGTTTTCTGAGGTTGCTTTGTAAGATCTCAAAATAGCAACATTATTTAATAACCATTTCTTTGATATATGCCTCTTACATCACCGTGATGCAGATCAGGACAGTGGAACAAAACAAAGGTTTTTTAAACTGTCTGATGGGGCCAGGTTAGTGGAACCCTACACACAGAGTGAGAAACAGAACACTTAGCAACAAACACCAGGTGTTTCACAGCTGTCTTCTCGAAGTCATGTTTTCAGATACAATTCATGTTTGGGCTAAATCTTATATAATTGGTTGTAAATGTCATTCCTAGTGGCATTAAAAAGTCCTAATCTAACTGGCTTTAACCCGTTTATGCTCATGTGAAATCCCATGCTCAAAAATATAAAAGTGAAACAAACAACTCATTGATATCATATAAACGTGTGTCTCTACTGCACCTGTCAAATATGTGGCCCCCCATGGAACAATGGTGAAAAGCCCCTGACCTCAGACAGGGTAAGACGTACAGACCTCTGTCCCTGTCGTGTCTGCTAATCAACAGCAGAACGCTGTTTGTGTAGATCACCACCATTTGTTCAAAGGGTCATTGAAATGTAGGGCACTGTTCAGTAACAACGGCTTTGTGTTGGACTTCAGGTGAGGGCGGTCCAGATGAGACTCAACGAGTCCTTCTTCTTCAAGACCAAAGGAGAGGGACAGTCCCCCAGACCAGAGTCTCCACTGATGAAACTGGTTCAGGGCAGAGAGGTGAAGAGCAGGAAGCGCCACTGAGGTCCCGTCAGAGGAGGGACCTGAAGGTCTGCTGACTGACCTACAGTCAGTGGCTGCCACAGTCAGACGCTCTCGGCTAGAGGCCCTTTAATGTCTGGAGCAGTTTCAAGAGTCTTGGGTTGAAGAGCAGCCATGTACCAGATTAACAGATGTATTCAAACTCTTGATGCTGAAACACAACCTGAACCTTTGTGTCAACAGGACCTTTATGATAGAAAGTACAATGTTGTCATGATGGTATGAGGAAGATCAAGAGAAAAGTCCAGTCATCTCCAACATTAAGAGAAAGGGAAGTCTGGAGAAACAGGACATCCTCATTAATGGGGACTTCATGTTTTTTTTTTTCCAATGTTAACATTTTCAAGTTAGACTTTCCTGTAATGTTGGTAAAGGATTTGAAGTGCAGAGCGGTGTTACTCCCGCAAAGTTTTAGTTCCAGCTAATTTATGTTTTCAGGAAGCTGTTATCTAATTGCAGTTCATAGTTTTGGTTGTTATCTGTTAACGAAAGCATGTCTTTTGTCAATTAAAGTGTATTTATTGTGTAGAACCAGTGGTTTACTCACTGTACAGTCTTTAAGATATATTGTTGAGTTTTAAAAGTAGTTTTCAATGAAGCACAGTAAAGTTTCAATGTTAAGTTGTGTAACGTCGCCTTTATTCATTTCACCACCACAGCAACGTACATATGTCACACCCAAATAGTCAACCTTCCAAATGTGCCTGACACTGTACCAACCACATGTTCAGGTGTTACTCTACTACTTTGTCATCAGGAGCCATTGTGACTGGAACAGATTAACCTTCTGGCTTTTGATGAAGCCCTCCACCACATTTGTTTGTTGCACTGAATTTCCTTCATTGTGTGCTGTGTAGTTGTGTCTCATGTCCTGCAAAGTGTCCATTTCCTTTGTATCGCAATCAAAATGTGGACGATAGCAGAATATCCGTCAACTGTTTGTGTCTATTAAACTCCATTGTAGCTGTGCTGATGGAATGTCAAACCGTTCTATTTTTACCTTTTATCAATGAAGAAACAGAATGGGTCCAGAAAGGCTCGGTACATCACCAACAGATGAAGTGTAACAGAACAGAAGGAGAACAGCCTAGTTGTGTCTAAAGAGCTTGATCCCGATCCAGCTCCAGAGGTGGAAGAAGACGTAGACGGGGATGGTGACGGGCAGCAGCAGGCTGTAGAAACACAGACTGCTGCTGCTGGTGCAGCCCTGAGGGAAGCTCTCATCCACCGCAGCAGAGTAGAACAGACCAAAGAGCGACACCACCGGGACCAGCCCCACCATCATGGACAGGGAGAACATACTGGTAGATGGGTTCTGATACAGGTGGCTAGAATGCAGTATAGGTTCTCACTGTAATACAATATGTCAATTTGAGCTGAGCAGGGTCCAGTTGCAGAAGTATTGTCTCATTCAGTCCAACAGCCTTTAGAACACAACAATGGGAAGTCTCTGCTTGGGTCAGCCGGAGGTGTGGGGATGGAGGTTATAGCCTTGTGTTGGTGTGGGGATGGAGGTTCTAGCCTTGTGTTGGTGTGGGGGTCGAGGTGTCTGTGTCTTTCTGTATGAGTCTGGCTTCCTGAGGGATCATGTTGGGGACTCCGTCAATGATGGGATAGGCAATACCAAGCTCCTCGTTGATCAGCTCGTTGGTCTTAGCCTCGTACCTGTGGAGGGACAAGACCAAGAGAATTATTCTTTTTTTAAACTTTAAAATTATTTCAGTGTGTCACATTTACAACATGCAAGCTGAGGAAAAGGGAGTTTTTAAGTACAGCAAATGAAAGCTAAACTCATACTTCCCACAACACCTGAACGTTGCAACCGTCACGTCACACGTGATAGTATTTAGCTCACTGATGATAACTGTTAACACAAAGTGACCTCTTTTAGATAGTGTAACACGTCTGCTACCTAAATTCACTACAGTATTTCTATGTAGTGTCACATATTTGTTGGTGATTTGCAAGTGAGAAAACTTTAACGTTAAATATTGGTGGAAACGCATTTCATATATTTCAACATGAAATTAGGAGCTGCTTCATTGTGTGGAGACATTGTCATGAAACTGATGTTGGCCACATTAATCTCAGATTAACGTTAGCTAAATCACGTTTAGTTTGTCCTTTATCCGTCTCACCTCAGCGGCTTCTTGGACAGCGGACATACCAGGAACTGGAGCAGCGAGCTATCAAAAGGCGGCTGCACTTCGTCCTTCACATCCGAAAAGCTCCTGGCCGACACGGACACGGCTGTCAGCCTCTGTGTTAGAGCAGTAGTCCTCATGCAGCGGGGAACACGTCCTGTTTCCGTCACCAATCTACCCGCAACACTCCGAAACATGACCGAACTGTTACACAAGCTAGCGAAAACTCCCCGACGGGAACACGGATGTATAAATTGAACGGACAGGAAGCACAGACACTGTGTAACCGAAATATGAGTCCTCTTCCTCTAAGCTAAGAAGTGTTATCATTAGTTCCGCTTATCCCCCTCTCAATCAAGTATGTGATACTGTTTCATTTGATCATGAACTATCTAGAGTACAGTACTATTATTAGAGCAGCCTGATAATAAGGAGTTGCAGTAATCTAGTCTAGACGTAACAAATGCATGAACTCATTTCTCTGCATCGCTTTGAGACAGGATGTGCCTGATCTTTGAAATATTCCGTAGGTGGAAAAAGGCAGTCCTTGAAGTTTGTTTTAACTGGGAGTTAAGAAGCCCACTCTCGATCCAGAGCTGTTGGCTTTGAGTGAGTCATAGCACAGAGACAGCGCTGGTGAAAATTGCTGACTTTTTTGGTGTCGAATGCAGCTTTTTAGACCTTAGTGCTGCGTTCGACACCATTGATCATTACATCCTGTTGCAGAGACTAGAACATTTGATTGGCATTAAATGAACCACACTAAACTGGTCTAAGAAGAGGTTTAATTACAGCTACTCTGAAGGACTGTGGTACATGGCCTGTTAGCAAAGACAGATTGATAATATTTAGCAAAGACGTGCTAACTAACGGCTGAACCTAGTCAGGATGGGGACTAAGAGACAGGTAGAAGGTTTAGACGTAGACATTGTTGAAGTCAGTTGATGAAGGTCGATGGGAGTAAAGCCATCTAAACATATATCAGGGTTTACAGCTGTTTCTAAGGTTACTCTATTTGAGGATAGATGGGTACTGGTTGAGGGAGGAGATTATTAATGTTCTCTCTAATAGTTATAATCTCATTATTAAAGAGGTTCATAAAGTCATTACTACTGAGGTCTAAAGGAATACTCTCTGTCAGCCTGGCTACAGTGCTGAAGAGAAACCTGGGCTTGTTCTTATGTTTCTCTATTAATGATGAGTAATAAGCTGCTCTGGCATTACGGAGGGCCTTCTTATATGTCTTCAGACTGTCTCGCCAGACTAACCGAGATTCTTCCAAGTTATTGGAACGCCATGTTCTTTCAGGTTTTCGTGATGTTTGCTTTACTTTGCGGGTTAGAGGGTTATACCATGGAGCCAACCTCCTTTGTTTTACTAACTTCTTCTTTAGAGGAGCAATAGAGTCTAGTGAGAGCCGGCCTGTTCTTTCTGTCTCAGCTCCCCCTTGGTCTCCTGGTATGTGTGTCTTTGTCTTTTCTTCAGCATGCAACATATAGTTACACTATTTTCATCACTGATGTTGCTAATTGTTCACATCTCAGAGATTTGTTGAGTTAACATGATTTGATAAATTGTCTTGATCTCTAGCTTTTTGTGTGCCTATCTCCTTTTTTGTCTGAACCGTGAGGCAGTTGATGTAAATGATATTACATATATATACACATATATATACAGGGATGGGTCAAATGCAGAGAATAATTTCCCCACTGTGGGACTAATAAAGGAATGTTTCTTCTTCTTCTTCTTCTTCTTATCATTGTAACTGTCATACATGTGAGATGGAGAATGGTTGTTTCTACTGTTTCCTCATTTGTCCGCATGGTGGCAGTGTTGCACTGTTCAGCTCAGTAAAGCTAACTTTGTGTATGATTGGACCATAATGTGGATCCAGAATATAAAAATAACTTTTTAATCAGCAAGACTACAATAGTTATGTCATGTTTGTCATTAATGAATTGCACCTGAGTGCAATTTAGCCTTTGTGAGTAATATAAGATAAAGTATTGTGGTCCATTTTCTCAGAATAGTAAAATCACAGACACCAGATCAGTTAAATGGACTCTAGCTATCCATGCAGCGCTGCTCTAGTCTTTGGCCTGCTCAAAGCGCTTTACAAACACATTGACTCACATGCATACAAGGTGCCACCTGCTCATCAGGAGCAACAGCAGTAACTCACCGGTTCAGCATCTTGCTTAAGGACACTTAAGTTAACACGTGTGTCCAGGGATTGAACCACCGACCTTCTGATTAGTGTACCACCACTTCTCTAACTCCTCTAGATATCGGCTGGGTTAAGAGAAGGAAACTAATGGAGGTACATATTTGTGAATTCCACATCAGTCACGGTTGAAGTTTGCAGGTTCATTTTATCCCCATAGACATCTTGAACTTGATTTCCCAGCAGGTTATGTCTATACAATATTAGATATTATCAGAGAGCCCTGTGCCAGCTAGAGCAGAATCCATATTGCTGAAGATATTGCTCTGAGACTTTCTTGGCAGGGCCCCAACTTGTTTTAAAACTGCTTCTAGCTGTAATATATCCCACCGCTTGGTACTTGACGGACCTGCTAATATCGTTTCTTTTCTTCTCCCCCAGCTACCAGGCCTTGAACACACCAGTGTAGCTGTGTATCTTTTTCCGTTGGGTCTGTTTACTCATGAGAGGTATCAATCATCTCTGACATTTCCCACAGTGCACCTGGACTGGAACGATCCTGCTGAGAGAGGATCACGTCTTTAAGGCATTGTGCTGTAGCACAAATGATTATTGATGTTTAATTTGAAACTTAATTTGTGTATTTTACCCCAACACACAAGAACAGAATGCATAAGCTGTCTTATGTATTCTGAGGAACATCTGGACATGACCAGCCACCACTCATCTAATTTAACACAACATGGCTCTTGAATTGCAGATGAAGTTTCTCAGTTGTGATGAGAGAGATGTTAGGAGGGAACATAATCTCTGCCTAGAAAGCTGAGACAGGTTTTCTCAAATGGTGAGCCAAAGAGATGTGTAAGGAAACTGCACTTGATATTTGTAATAACATCAAATGTAAAAAGATCCAATCTTGGAACATAACCTCAATTAACATTATGCAGTGTGGTTCACCCCATACAGTACAACCACCCACCGTCCAGATAGCCTAGTATCATTGGTATTTATAAGATCGTGTACCTAATCTCTCCCTTTCCCAGTTACATATCTACTGTGAAAAACACCTGCGGTTGTTCCTGGTGTTGTCTGTCTCTGGGGCGACATACTTGGTATGAGGAAGAACTACGGACTGCCACTCTCAGCTTTGCTGGCTTTGGGGCGCAATGTTGCTCTAAAGCTTCCTTGTTCCTGTCGCTTGTGTTACGTTTCCAACAGCGAAAATGACATCCTAAAATACGAGTGCAAAGGATGTTATGAAGGATTCTTTACAGCGTAGATTTCCGGCTGACTCTGACATTCGGTTGTATTCAGCCGGAGAGAAGCCCCTCCAGGCTGCAGTGGAAGGATAAGGCTGGTGGAGCTCCTCCAGAGTCTGAGACAGAATCATTCTGCTTTAATGAATGTCAGCGTGGGCAGTTGTTGTTGGATGCTGTCGCCCACGACAACCCAGAGAGAGTGGTTTTCCTCCTCACTGGGACGGAGGGTTGCTGGAGACCTTCTTCAGGATCCCGAAGACAAACTGGAAAAGACAAACGAGACCCGCAGAGCGAGGACAACAGCGTGAGCCGACATGTTGTCTATCTCACTCAGTGAAATAAGGATGTGTTTCTACCAAACCAGAGTTTCTCATTGTTGGAACAGTGGAAAGACTAACGGACAAATGGTTCAGTTGAGTTTGAATGAAGTGTTTAATAATGAGTTAACAAGGTTCAGCCCGTCTTAGTTCGACGTAAAAGACAAACTTAAATTCAGAAGGTGTACGTTTGTTGTTTTCGGTTCAGGTGTTTTTAATATTTCCTTCACTGACGTTTTGCCTTCTTTCTTTTATTTATCAGATGTAGTAAAATCACCACTGGCGCGCATTGCATTCTGGTACATGGAGTCACAGCCGGCATGGCTCTGCAGCAGGAGAGGTCAGCTTTCTCGGTCAATATAGCAGCTCTGGGGAATTTATTTTATCAGTGGACGTCATTTACCATCAGCACTGATTGGACATCCACATAAAGGGTTTCCCTCTAATACTTCTGCTTTTAGCAGCTTTCAACAAACACTGTTTCCCACAAGCCCGAAACCCCCGACATGGCAGAAACAAACACGGGACAGGAATGACATGTGCTTCAGGCAGCAGAGATTACAGCCAAAAAGGTCAAAGATGACATTAGAAGATGCTGTTGTTGTCCAGACATTGCCGTGCTCACATCATGTTGTTTAGACCGTAACTAAAGAAAGGTTTGCCTCAGCCTCCCAGTTGAAATTCTCAGATATGTGGAATTTGAACAGACTTGACAAAAGGAATTTCAGAGACATCAGCGGTTTGTAAGGTGGCTGCAAAGCCAACGTTGCTGGCAGTTTCATCTCAACAAAATCCAATATGATCATTATTGCAATCAGAAACAATGTATAACTCCCTCTTAATGTGCTAAACTGTATAGATTCACTTGTTAATACAAATAAGTAATGCTACTTTAGGCTAATACAAGGGTGTGGCTAAGGCTAGCACTAAGGGTAACCATCTTAGAGTAATGAAGTCAAAATAACAAGGTTTTTGAGTTCTTTGCATTCGGTCCAAAATGCGTGAATGCAGCAAAAAGCAGAAACGGTTACAATGATGTTCACTTCTGCTCGAGTAAAACCTCATGGGAGATGTAGTTTATTTGTATGCTGACAAATACATACCCAGAGAACATCCAGAGAGCACCCAGAGAGCATCCAGAGAGCACCCAGAGAGCACCCAGAGAGCATCCAGAGAGCATCCAGAGAGCACCCAGAGAGCATCCAGAGAGCATCCAGAGAGCATCCAGAGAGCACCCAGAGAGCACCCAGAGAGCATCCAGAGAGCACCCAGAGAGCACCCAGAGAGCATCCAGAGAGCATCCAGAGAGCATCCAGAGAGCATCCAGAGAGCATCCAGAGAGCATCCAGAGAGCACCCAGAGAGCACCCAGAGAGCATCCAGAGAGCATCCAGAGAGCATCCAGAGAGCATCCAGAGAGCACCCAGAGAGCACCCAGAGAGCATCCAGAGAGCATCCAGAGAGCATCCAGAGAGCATCCAGAGAGCATCTAGAGAGCACCCAGAGAGCATCCAGAGAGCACCCAGAGAGCTCCCAGAGAGCATCCAGAGAGCATCCAGAGAGCATCCAGAGAGCTCCCAGAGAGCATCCAGAGAGCATCCAGAGAGCATCCAGAGAGCTCCCAGAGAGCATCCAGAGAGCATCCAGAGAGCATCCAGAGCAGATGAAACCCAAACAGAGCTACAATGAGAGTGAAGACTGGACTTACAGTCATGAGGTGCACAGACCAAAGAAATGCTACTCCAAATGAACACTCCGTTTGATACAAAAGATGCTCTGGACCTGCAGCTATATAGGTTGTTTATGTCAGTGTTGTTGTCTCATGTGGTCAAAATGATCATTAATGTAGGTTTAAAATCACCACTGGGTAGCACAGTGAAGATGATGCTCCTTCATCATACGTTTCTGCACAGACTGATGTAAGAATGAGGGATAGCACTGAGTTACAGAAGCTAGTGGAGCGGGCTAGCTCGGACTTCAGCTCTCTATTCCATTGCAGCTTGCAGCTTCCTGAGCTCCACATGATAACCTCCAGCGATCTGTGGCCAATAACTGGAATGGAAATGAGATCTATGGAGCTCACAGTGTGATGCTGCCAGAATCATGTTGCTGCACATGTTGGGGGGATACTGACACAAGGATGGCCGTGTGAATCAATGCTTCTGCTTCGATGGGTTGGTGCTAATGACACACCAGAGTACAGTAACTGAGGACAGTCCTGGTTTCAAGCCGTCACAGTGTCCTGACTTATTTCACCTGATGAAAGTCCGTCTACCGAAACGTTCTCACTAACTATCTCTGAAGGCAAGTGAAGAAGACAGTGTTTAGGAGTTTTTTGTCGTATATACCGACTCATATCTCTAAAATATGTAAAAAAAAGAAGAAGACACTTGAATGGGAGTCAGCGCTGCCCCCTCACCAACAGGCGGCTCGGACTTGGCAGGAAAGTTAGTGTCTCCCTGCCAAAGCTGTTACAACACTAATTACGGGGAAAAGGATGCCTCATCATCTCCCTGCTGTCATAACCAATGCTACTCAGCACTTCACGGGCAATTCCGCCGTAGATTGGCGTGGTGCATCAGACCTGGTTGAGCTATATATGGAGATGTGCACAAGGCCCTGTGTCCCAGTTTGGGAGACTGTTTGTATGTTATACACCATTGTGTGTTTTCTGCATGCAGGAGTTCCTCACAGAGAATTCACAGCAGCTTCTTCTCATGCCTCTCTGTAGTTCCCTACGAGTGGGAGAAAAGGCCGTGCTTGGAAGGCAGCAGCGCGGGCGTCACACACTCAGCAGCAGCAGAGCGAGGGGCTTTTCTTCTGACAGACTCTTCATCAGGCCCACTCCTCCCAGCGATATGTGACGGAGCTGGGGGATGACTTCTTGGACCGCTTCGGGCGGTTCTTCAGGTCTGTTCTCCTGGTGTGTACTGAGGAGACATCTTCAAGTGAACAGTGGCAGACTCGACTGAGCTTTCACTGCCTGGTGCTGATATTTTATGCTTCTTATCCTATTTTTTCTCCAGGCAGCTGTCGTGGTGAACAGACAGGTTTCTGTGTGTTTCATGATGATAGAGTGAGTCTGTCAGGCTTGCACTTCATAATAGAATATTTTCTCATTAGTCTAATTACCATTGACCCATATACTGAGTTTATGGTAATGCTAAATTACCCATCCCCAGTTTCAACAATATTAACAAAGTAAAAGCCTTCATTTCCACATTTTATGATCTCATCTTGTTTGTAGGAATCACGTATAAGTCCATGTTATACCTGCCCGTCACCCAGCAAACTCAAGTTATATTTGCATAACTGCAATGATAACTGATACTTTGAATTTGACCTCTGCTCTACATACAGAATGAGAATAAAACGTTAATATAATGTATTCTTGTGTTCCCTATATATATGGCCCACAGGAACCTTTCCTGCAGAATGAGAATCTTTAGATGAAATTGAATATAAAATGGTTTCCTCGTCGTTTCTTTGCTGAGCATAGGTTTTATCCAATTAGAAATGGGAGATTGATTTTTTGAATTGCCAGGATAGCTTTCATTTTCATGCTGAAATGTTGCTGATGTAGCATTTTCTGCCTAATCTGATAACCAGATCCCCAAGGACTTCCGTCTCCTCCCGTCTTTCTTGTCTCCCATGGACCCTTAATCCTCCTCTTTCATGCCCTTTCCTCCTCTTTCTGCCCCCCTTACTTACCACTACTTTCTGCTGCAGCACACTGCATAATCTTTGGGGTGTCCAGTTCGGGCCGTATGCTCCAGGACCTCTTGTGGTTGCAGAGCCTCACACTTTCTCAGAAGACCTTTTACAACCTGTTTCATGCTGCCACTGCCTGCCTGCTGACTCACTACACTTCACTGGCTCCAGGCCTGTAGGGGTCGCTAGTGATAACACAGCTGCTACCCTGAGACCAGAATCACAGTGGCGGAAAACTGTTTGCTCACGTTTGGTGTTCTGGATGGTGTGTTTGGCTAACAGCTAACGGAACTACCAGTGCACACACTGCCGTACGTCGCAGCCACTCAGCCGCTGCTGTTTTGGCGCGACTGTATAAAGTGTTCTGTACGAGGCCTTGGAGATCATTGCTTGTACAACGTTACACGTCCGCTTGTTTTTGAGTTTGAATGGAGTCTGTTTGATGACGATTTACATCACTGGTTTCATTCTCTCCCCACACTTCTTCTCTCTTCATCACATTCCACTGCCAACAAAGATAAAAAGCTAGGCTCGTGCTAATTCACCTGTTTGATGGACAAGCACAGATCCAATCAAGCGTTGCTCTTCAATTAGGCTTCCGTGGTCACCTGGCAACAGTGTTAACAAAGTGTACTCTCAATTAAGTCAACAGTGGCTCAGTGGAAGCGTGAGCCAATGAGGCGTGAGCAAAGGTTGACGCTGCATCATTAGCGTCCCTTCAAGGCACTGGAGTGTCTTGCTGGCTTTAATCACTCAGTTGCCGTTAAGTGCTACGTTGTCACACTGGTGTGTGTGTGTGTGCTCACGGCTCATTGGATGTGCTCAGTTTACAGGGCCTTTGATGTTATGAGAGGCTATGAGACTTGTTTATGAGATATTCATGGTAACTCCCCCAAACAATATCGGTGCAGGGTTTCAGCTTTTATGGCAAGTCATCCATGGAAATGCTTTATTGCTCATCGAGACAATGAGTAAAGCGGTTTTGATTACTGGGCATACTCATGCATCATTGTAATCCTTTAAGAAGGCCGGATTCCTCGCATCCTCTCTATAATGGTATCTATTAAAAGAGGGGGAGGCAGTGGGGGAAGTGAATTATAGGGAGGGAAGGAAGAGGCCTGAGTGAGAGGAAGAGGGAGGGACAGCAGAGAGGATGATGACAGTGTGAAGGAGGGAATGAGTGAGACTGAGAGAAAGAGAGTGAGTCCATCCAGCTCCTCAGTGGTCTAACGAGACAGCACGTTGTGGCCTGGAGGTAATAATTAGTGGATCCTCAGAGGCTGTGAGGCTGCAGAGGCCCACATATCTGCCCCCAGTTTAGCTGAACTACAGAAGTAGTAGCAAACTGCACCAATAATATTTTTCCTTTTTATTTAGTGTTTTCCCCAGGCTGTCATATTTTTCAACGTAGTAAACCTTTGGAGCCTTTGATTATCATGAGAAGCTCAGGTTCTCCACTGAAACCCAGACGGTTGACAAGTTAGCAGCTCTTTAAAGCACTCATCATCACTCATGAGGAAATGTGCTCTAAAAGTCAAGGAAACCTCAAAACAGAGCTGTTTATAAATGGAGCGAGTCTAAGTCAAGTCTGAAGTTGACAAAAACAAATGCAAGTCAAATCCTAAGTCTTGTCAAAGCCGAAGCCAAGTCTCAAGTTTGTGATAACAAGTCACAAGTCAGTTGTGACAAGGACAAGTAGCCTAGTACCTAGTCCATGACACTCAGTCAAGTCTCAAGTCTTTTCAGAGCAAGTCAGAAGTCAAAGTCAGTTGAGACAAGTGTAAATCAAGTCTCAAGTCAGTTCGGCCTAGTCTCCCATAGCCAGCCCTCTCTCCACACTGCCAGAGCTGGAGAGAGGGCTTTAATGCAAAGTGTCTCATGCACATTCTTTGGGAAATTTTATGGAGGAAAAAACCTTACAAGGACCATTTTTATACCAAAAAACGTCTCAGTCATGTCTAAAACGAATTGAGCCCGAGGTCTTGTCAAAGCAAGACTCAGGCCAAGTCCTTGATGGCAAGTCTAAAAGAAAGAGTAAATTGCCTATTAACATTTTAAATGTGTACAGGAAATAGACTGCTATTGGAAGTGTTATAGACTTTTCTGTTGTTTTGGTCTGTTTAAAGTGGAATTGCAACAATATCAGCAGTGGAGGATATCATGGACGAGAGGAAGGTGTTGATATCTGTGAGTTTGTTCACCTATAAAAAGAAAGACCAAAAATGAAATGGCTTAAAAACATTTGAATCAGGCAAAACAATGTAGTGAATGAGCATCAATCTCTCCAGCAGTCTTTTTTGCCCCCAAATATATGAAAATAGTTCAAATGAGAAGGTCATAGTTTTTATAAACGATCTGAAAATGTACAGTTTAATCTGTAATCTAGTGGAACACATCCAGCCTCTTACATGATATCACTGTAAATCCATTACATAGAATGCTTTGCCCCAACAACGCTAGTGCCTCAGAGATCCTGGATCCTACTGAGCATTCACTTCTGTTTCATTCCTTGTTGTGAAATGGTGACATGAATCATGCAAAGTGTTTGCTTGTCTGTGTGTGTGTGTGTGTGTGTGTGTGTGTGTGTGTGTGTGTGTGTCTGTGTGTGTGTGTGTGTGTGTGTGTGTGTGTGTGTCTGTGTGTGTGTGTGTGTGTGTGTGTGTGCATGCAAATGACAGCTTTTATGAGACAGTGGGAAAGTAAACATCAGCATTACTGGGACTGATGTTAGCCGTGCTCAGAGAGTGACACCTCATTCATGTTTAGTGAGCTGCATATTTGAAACTAATATAAAGTGCAGCAGATGCAAGTAAGCAACTCTGTCAATGATTTTAGATTTAATATTGATATGATGCATGAAGCTATATGTTGTCTCTTCACCTGATTCAAAATGACCTGATGCTCTGGGACGACCATGTGGTTGGGATACGCTTTACATTAAGGTCCTTGTAATAAGCCTTAATTAATAGGTAGCCCCTTATGAGTCCTAATTAGATTGTTATTCACATTGTTAATAGTGAGCGTGCCCCACTGCTGAGCTCACAGCCGCTCTGCTCTCATGGAAACATAGCACCCCCCCCCTCCGGTTCCCCCTCAGTTTAACTCTGTCTGCTTCGTCAGCACTTTTACACTTTTATTCAGTTTTGACTAATTTACCTATAATAACATTGTAAAATCATTACTAACCTGTTTGGATGCTTTATTAACATTAATGCATTATTGATTATGCATTTCACTTGTGATATGCTTATTCAGGTACCAGATCTAAAGCGAGAACAATGCCTATTTAAAGTTGATCAATCTTGTATTATTAGTGGATTGTAAGATTATTGTTTTTCTTTATTAGATCCGGCTCAAGACGATATAGCCTCAGCCTCAGTAACGTGGTGTCCAGTCTACCAGCGGAGCTACCGGGGCTCCCCGACCTCGTTACAGTTAACTACGCTGCTGCCAGCTGTCCTGTCTGGAAAGAGACAATATGTTGTTTAGGTTGATGAAATGTAAATAAAGAATTTTGTTTTGTTTCCATGATCTTCGCGGAAATAGCTGCCACATTCTATGGACCATTCCATTCAATATAAAATAAATACATATTAAATATGCCCATGAAATAAATACGTCCATAACATAAATCATACCAATTGATAAATGAGGCAATAAATATCTGAATAAATGTATAGATTAATATACAGTACATCCCCTTTATAAAGCGCTTATTAAATAAAATGTATTAAATGAGTCAATAGCTCAATAATTGAGTGAAAATGTTTTTATTTTAAAGGTATACTTTTATTCATTTAAGGAGATTTTTATTTCATAATTACACATTTGTTTATTTCAGGGGACTTTTTATTCCTAATGCCACATTTATTTTACAGCTCTTCTTATTTCTATCTGTTATATTCAGATTATTGTGGTTATTTTACAGATTCAGGCCAAAGCAAAAGAATGAACTAGATATTGGATTTATTAGATTTACAGCGACAGCACCTCAAAAGAAAAGTGTATTAGTTTATATTAAAGGATTTAATTTATTTACCCGAATAAGACATTGTAGCTTTAGACCTGGTACCTGCAAACAGCATAGCTAAATGTTTGTACATGCATAGTTAACTGATAATAAATGTACAATAAAGTATGCATAAATGTTATCATTTGAATATTTGCTTTCTTTTAGTGTCCATTGAAGTTGGAAATAGTGAAATCAATGACAACGATGTTAAGATGCGTCAGTTTCATTTTTCAAATCAATACCATCAAAATTCAGTCTTACACAGTAGGGAAGTAAAAAAATACTTTTACTCAGTTCTGTACTTAAGTACACAATGTACACTTGAAATCTCATTGAGAAAAAGAAAATATTTGTACAATTATTACATTTTCCATAAGTTATGGAGATATGGATTTTGGCAAAGAGTGTTTTCTGAGTGGCTGCCACAGTAAACATTCACTCAGTGACTTCACAGACGGTCTTTTTCAATTAAGAAACGCCTTTGTCTTGTTTCTGTCTGCTTGATTTGCAGAAGATTGGAACTATAAACAATAGTGTCCTTTATTGCTCTGCTCCACCACGTTTAGAGGGAAGTACTGAATACTTTACAAAACAAGTCAGTGTACACATTATGCTGCACTGTTTATTAAAGTTACTATGAGGAACTTTTATCTGGTTCTGAACCAGTCTCAGTGTAGTCCTGATCCTCTACATGAACCAGTCTCAGTGTAGTCCTGATCCTCTATATCAGGCATGTCCAAAGTCCGGCCCGCGGGCCAATCACTCTATCTTTATCAGCTCTAAGGCTACATCCACACTAATACATTTTCATCTTAACACGGTGCTGGTGTAAACAGGAAGTAGATCGGTTGCTTAGTTAAAAAAAATACGACAAAATAATATAATAGTCTTTAATAAGATCTTCCTCTATAAACTCAAACAGACACATTTTGTGGAAAGTTTTAATTTTCAGACTTAGTTACAACACTGCAGGTCCTACTCTCTCTCTCTCTCACATCAAATTTACTTTAAAATGAACACTTAGACATGAAAGGTGACTAGACTATGGGTCAATGAATGTGGTCAACACACGTCTGTCACTCGTTGCCTCTCGGTTTCGTTGTTGTCTGTTCTCACTCGTAGCTCTGCTGGTGACTGAAGTCTGTCCTACTGGAGAGCAATCCATGTTTAGTTCCTTTAGTTTATGTGTGTGGACTTCACAATGGATGTGCAGAACAAAATAAGCATTGATAAGAAATGGAAGTCCTCTGTTTTATGTCCATTGTCCTCCTCAAAGCCACAAACTGTGGACGCGGCGCTGGACGCGGCGCTCACTAATCGCTCCAAAAACAGCTGCTGGACAACAGCTGCTAGTAAAGACAACAAGGTCAGCAACACCAGTAATCAGTTGTCCATGTTGACTTAACCTGGTAGTCCATCGGTAATCAAGGCTGTTGTTGTTTGTGATTTTCCGGGAAAGGCTGACGTGATTGGGGCGTGATGAATCAGGGAAGGACACGTCGCGACTGCGAAGGACCAATCAAGTAATCAATGTGGGCGTCTACGTCATCGTTTCCAAACGAATGCGTTTACTCCGGCCTAGTGTGGACGCTCAGTATAAACATAGCAAAAGATATGCGTTTTCAAATGGAGACGTAGTAGTGTGGACATGGCCTATGTGAGCTCGTTCATTCATTCACGTCAACGTTGTGTTTACAGCTGGTTGCTCTGCTCCCTAAAAAAATACGCAGGTTTACATTTAGCTGATTATGAGCACTTCCCCTATCAGAGGCTACTTTTACCGTAGACAATCTGATGACTTCTTCCATCACCTTTAATATGCAGCGCAGTCACAACATGTCTGCATGCTATTAGCTAATCCACCATGTGTTTTAGCATATTAACCCCCGAAGCATTTGTGTTGACCAGTGACTGAACGTTCAGTGCAGAGGTGGAAAGAGACACGCAGGACAGTTTTTGTCATTATTATTTTTTTACTGTTGGTCCAGTTTAAATAAACTAATAAAATAGCTTGGACATTTTCATGACTTCATATATCAACAGCTTCCCAAAAATTGAGATACTTCAAGATTTACAAACCTGAGCCACAGAGACAGAGGATCAATGGATGGTTGGGTAACGGATGCTACACAGTAGCCAATAGAAGAGAAACACAAGTTACCGCTGTGCTTTTATACCTCAGTGGGCTGTGATTGAACAAAGAAATGTTTTGAATACATAATAGCCAGATTAATAATGAACTGTGTTTTTGTGTTGAATTATTGATAGAGATTGTTTAAGCTGGGGCTTTGAATAACTAGGAAATTGATTGCAAAACAGTTTGATCTAATTAAGAGCTTTATGACAGTGTGTAAGGATGATGTTATGATATAGCAGTGAGGACGGTGTTTGATAATTGTAATGATTATGTAATAAACCCCACCGTTTCAGAATATTCTTGCTATTTTCAGATTCAATACAAATATATTTAAATCATTATGGCTGTGGATGTTTTCATATATTCAGGTAAAAAAGGATATGATATTGTGTGATCGTATTTTTTAGGGTTTCTCTATAAAACCTAAAGACGGGCCTCTTCTGGCTCTCTGAAACATTATTTAATGATTCATCGCCCATGTATTGATGTCACATCAGCTATTTATACATTCTCAGTAGATCTGTGGTTCAGGTTTCGGTACAGACACTTGTTGTGAGGGGATTCTTGGGCCGGGTCACATGTGCAGGATAAAGTGGTTTCAAACATACGGCTACTGAAGTGTGGACTGGAGGCGATCTGGAGTCCAATTGGGGAAGGGGGATCCCAGCGGAGTGGACAAATCTGGAAGATGGGACAATTAATAATACACAACACATACATCTTCCTCCACATCATCATGTAAGAGTTAAGTCATTCCTAAGATATGTAGTATTGTATGCGTTATGTATTATTCACCGCTGGGATCAACCTTCACCGACTGGACTATATATCCAGATGGCCTCCAGTCCACACTTTAGTAGCCGTATGATTGAAACCACTTTACTTTGTAGTGCACTCACTGAAAGTGAGTGCACTTGAAATGTCGGTAATTATTTTTCATTGCACAAGAAAAGTGTGTACCTGCACGAGGTCATTTGAAGCAGGAAGTCGGTCTGTAAACTGTGATAGAACCATCGGTGTATCAAAAAAAGTTCCCATGTTCCAGGATGGGACCCCATTCATCCCAAAGGAAATCACCCTCTGGCCAGTCAGACTGACTTTGTCCTGGCCTCATTTACACATCAAGGGCCACTACGTTAACGGCTTCATGACTCAGTGCTCCTGGGGGCTAGTTAACAGTTTCACTTTGTTTCTCTTCCAAAGACGTCTGACTAACCTGCTGTTTGATTACAACCTGTCAGATCATCTGCAGACTAATGTTTAGCAATATCGCTGTGTCACTTTTCACCAGTTAGCTTGGTTAGTGCAATGGTATTACTGATGGTGGTGATGATGATAATAATGGCGCGGACTACACAAATAAGAACCCAGTTGTAATAATCCAGAATTATCCAACATGTCCAGTTAATGGTTCATACATCTACATAACTTAAACTAAACTGCATGTGTAGCAGTGATGTCGCCTTCAGACTGCATGTTACACGTCTCAATGGCCTCGTCATGGCTTTAAGTTACATGATCAGTATCCAACAAGGATGAAGTATCATCAATGTAGAATATTTTTAAAATTTATTTTATCATTATTTAACTAGATAAGTCAATTGAGAACAGTTGTCATTTACAAGGCAAGTCCTTACAAAACAGCGTGAAGTGAGTTGGAGGAGAAATAAGACTGAGACTCTGTTAAAGCTGCTGCACACCCGTCTCACACCCACACAGCCTGTGTGAGTGTATACTGACTGTGTTCAATCAACATATTCTTGGGTCAATATATCGGTGAACTCAACATACAACATGTAAGCATAACATGTTGAAATAAACTATAACACCAGTGTGGATTGAGTATTGGGTGGATTTCCCTCTCCTGTGAGATCACCTGTCTGACGGCTCTTTGTCTGCTTTTATTGAACAGATGTGTTTGTGTTTCTACATCACTTTCCTTCTTTCAATGCTGCATGAGCCAAAGTTGTGTTATGTTCTGGTTTTACAGGTGCAAGTAAATCTAACATCTTCTCTTCCGGATTAATCTCCTGCTCTGTCCACTAATGTGACGCCTGCCAGCATGACGGTCGGCTCTGCTTCTGCTCAAATGATTTCCTAAGCACTCTCTGAAACTTCAGAGTTTCTATTACAATGCCAGTTTAAATCACTCACTGGTTCATCTCCATTACACTATGTCACCCTTTTTGCAATACTGAGTAGATCTATAGCTCCTGGCCTACACTGTGAGTCAGGTAGTGTATAACGCTAATAACTCCAAATCAGCCAGCATTGTAAAATGACTTGATTTTTCTGCAATGCACGCCTTGTATTTCTCCCTCTGCACACTTACATATTGAAAGATGCTCAATCTATTTGTTACAGTGACTGTGTGATGAGACCGGGTCAGTACAGGTCTTAGTATCTTAAATGGTCGACATGGACCCAAATTCCTGCTCCTGCAATGACCAGAGTGCTGACATGATTTCATGGGCCGGTCCTCTGGAACAAGCGGCTGTACTTCTCATTATAAATGCAGAGTGGGAAGGTTTAAGACCCCGGCTCCATCTGTCTCTCCTGTCTCTTCTCTCAGGTCATTGGTATAAAAGAGTTATTAGGTTACTGATTGTCCATGTCTGATTAAAGCACACGTTGTCCTCTGCAGATTCTCTTTAAAAATAAGCTCATTTTTTGGACACGTATTTGCTGCTTAGGTCAACATGTTAGTCCATTTCTAATCAGTCAATTGTGTGTCTGAGTCAGCAGGGGAGTTCTTCGCTTACTAGATTAGTCCATCACAACAAATATGTTCTAGTAGCTGACTGGTGAGTGTTCACTGTGGCAGGACAGTCAGTATGTTAGTGATGGTCCACTTCTGATCGGTGCAGTCCTGAATGACCAGCTGGAAAGTGACCTCTGGCTGTCTGCTCTCGACCAGCTCCAGACAACCTAGAGACTCCATGTTCTGGATGGAGCCACCCTAAAGGGAAGGAGAGAGAGAAGGTGGGTGAGATTTACAGACAAAGAATGGATAAGAAAGGTGAAGAATGCCGCTCCATTTGGTGTCCCCTCAGCCAGAACCATTATTTATATCACGACACATCTGAGTGCATTATTGCACTTTTATGGCCACAGTTCTGGTTTATTGTGCCAATATAAAACAAAAGTGTAGTCAAAGACAGTGAGGCTCTGCTAAATATCTTGGAGCTAGGGTTATTTTTGTAACCACCAACAACCATTATCTCCACTGGAGAGACAACAATGTCTATTGTTGTCATCAAACCGTACATTTTTCTTTCTCTCATAGTTTTAAAACTCATGGTTTAGCCTCATGAATCCCTTCCTGTTTAGCTTGGTGTTGCCTAGCAATGCTATTTTGAGGCTAAGGAAATATATTCTATGACATCTTTAACAGTAAAGCAAAACCAATATTATGAGTAAAGCAATGGTGGATAGTTTGAGTGGCAGGTGGCCGTGGTATAAGCCCGATAACGGCCTCCATGTTTGCATACGTTCCCTGATTATAACGGATGATGCAGAGGAAAGAAGCACTCGATACATACAACAGATTGAAAGCAGACATACTGTTTTCAACAGACACCGTTCAGTCAGCGTTCTCAGTATTAATGGCTTAACAGCCAAACGACCTTTTTAACTAAAGCTTGAGTTTCTGGATCTTTTACAGCACGAGTCCCACTAGCTGCTGGATGTATGCTGTAAAAATGATGAGCCAGTTTACAGCAGAGCTGCACAGGCATTATAATCTGTGAGACAGGGCCGGTATATATCTGACCTTGTGTTTTGAATTTCACAGCCTATAAACACAAATTAGAACCAGTTTAATGCAGCGGGAAGAGGACAAGAGTCCACACTGCAGCAGTGGAGATCTTTCCAGGTCCTGCTTGTGAATAAGTGCCTCACGCATCAAGAACACCACCACTAGGTGTGTGTGGTTGAAACGTATTATTCATACAGGCCAGCAACAACCTTTTAGCAGGCTCTTGAAAATCAAACATTTCAAACATCTGGGTAAAATGCATAATTCTAGTAATCCGATCAGAACAGCACTATAACAGCACTATGCGTATGTATAGCAAGAAAGTATCTCAAAGACCACCTCTGTGGAGATGGGGAATGCACTAACACGACACTTAAAGCGCAATTAATGAAACGGACACCCAGAGAGCAGAACCTCAAACTCTAAACACATCGTCTCCTTTGGACTTAATTTGCAATTCAACATGGAACTTTTTGCAAAACACTGCACGCCGTTCTCTATCTCTCTCCGCCCTTGGCAGGAGTCTGACATAAAGTCACAATACACATGACACCTTTCCAGACATGTGGCTGCTTGATGGTCGACTCAATCATCGGGATGTACGCAGTATGAAACCCCCACAGGTGAGTGAGTACCTTTGTGAGGATGAATAGAAGTCAGCAGAGCAGCGAGAGGCCTTATTTCAAAAACATGTATCAGCAATTGAAAAGAAAAAGTAATTCATGCTTTCTTTTTTATCTCCAATATGATTATCCTCATGATTTGATTGTGTTTGTATTCTATTTAGAATATACTCAGTTCTGCATTGATGTACTGATGATTTTACAACGTGGAGATAAATGAATGTTTTCATCAGTGTCCAGTAAGCAGTGTTGTGTCTGGTCCATATCCTCTAACAATAACTCTGGAAAGTCAATCAGAGACTATATCATGAGAACAGCAGCAGTGTGAAGCTGGTTCAATCAGAATCAGATTGTATGAATCACGTGTGTGCCATACGGCGACAAAATTGGGTTTTTATACATTATTGTATTGTTTTGAATGAAGAGTTTTGCAAAATATCTGAGGTCTTCTGCTACGTCTGTACTTAGGCAATCATAAAAAACTGTAATAACACATGAGGCCGTGTGTGTGTGTGTGTGTGTGTATTTGTGACATTGGTCACAATTATTCAGATCATCAAAGCTTTTAAAAAAATATTATACTGTATTATATCTTGGCGAAGTACTCCGTTCAGTCGCCTTAGTGTGTGGCTGGTATTGTTTTCACCTCGTGTTAAAACACGGACAGTGCCCCGTCGGCCGCTTCTTCAGCAGAACTACCACAGAAGAGGTCTTTAGTGCTTTGCCAGTTTGCCATATGTAAAAGTAGCAGGGCTGCTTTGTCTCAGCCAGCAGAAAAGTTTACAAGAGCAAAGATAAACAGTAAGACTACAGACGGACAGCTTATGGTTTCACTTTCATTTACATGTTCATTTTTGTTGAACAGATCTATTGATAAAGTATTGGCTTTGTACTAGCGAATGTTTTATTGCAGTAACGCGCGTAGTTGTCGTCAACTCGAGTAATCTTTACTTCACCTGGTTCACTTCAGTGTGTCCACCACGGCCTCTCTGCCTCTGTTTGCTGACTGCACTATGTGAGTATGTAGTTGGAGGAGCTCAGCCCCGACACAGAGAGCAGAGGAGATGCTTGCTGCGATTGTGCCGTGCTACAACAGCTTTTCGCAGCATTGAACAAAGCGGTGATGTAAGTATCAGGGTAGGGGAGATGGGTGGGTGCCTAGACACACTGGGCACCTGGGGGTGGGGATTGTGTCAAAATGATTGAAGAATAAGCCCCTTTTACACAGCCTGTTCAAGGAGAGACTTGTCCGCCTCGCTGTTGTGTATAAAAGGTACGGTGGCGGAGCCGGCATCAGGGGTAGTCACAGAGCTGGACCGACATCTGTGTAAAAAGGGACAGCTGGCACGGCGGAACGCTGACACTGTTTTGTTAAATGTTATACCTCTTTGGAGATCAGAGAGTCGAAATTTGGCACAATTATGTGATTGTAGTTTCATGATGCTGTGATTGTCCTAGAGACCACATTTTAAACAGGGACGTCAAGTTTCAGAAAACGGTCTCACTATGTGAAATGGCAACTATGGGGACTAACATCCTCACACATGAGGACAATTGAACTCATTGGATCCACAAGGGTCTCAGCTTTCCACTCATACCCAAGTATTGCAATGGAAGACTGTTTAGGGACCCTGTATGGAGATTATTCAAATACACCATTCTTGTATGGTTTCTGCCCAAAATGGCATGGGAGTATCATAAAGTAGGCATCTCTGCAAAGGGGAGGCTCTTGTTTACCCATAGAACCTATTTCCCTTCACACATCTTGAGATGAGTCAAAGTGACCCCTACGAAAATCATCATGCCAGTTTTCCCTCATCAAAATATGAACTAACTTTTGAGCTTTATTCAGCCCAGACAAGCTAGCAGGTTTGTTGGTACCAATGGACTCAGTAGGTCATCTAGTTTAATATGGTACCCCCACGCCCCCTCGCCCCTCACCCCACGCCACCCCTCACCCCACCCCACATCACGCCCCTCACCCCACATCACGCCCCTCACCCCCCACCCATCACCCCACGCCCCACCCCACACCACGCCCCTCACCCCACGCCCCCCACCCATCACCCCACGCCCCCCACCCCAAATAATGCCCACTCAACCCACCAACACACCCATCAACTCTGTTAAGTTGTTCATTCTGTACACACGACATCTATTGCACTTCTGTCCATCCTGGGAGAGGAATCCTCCTCTGTTGCTCTCCCACAGGTTTCTTCCTCTTTTCTCCCCGTTAAAGGGGTTTTTGGGGGAGTTTTTCCTGTTTCGATGCGAGGGTTCTGGGACAGAGGATGTCGTATGTGTACAGATTGTAAAGCCCTCTGAGGCAAATTTGTAATTCGTGATTTTGGGCTATACAAAAATTAAATTAAAAAAAATAATAATTTCATTGAATGTGTGTTTTAATTATGTCATGCTTGTAAATCGTTGTTGAAAATTCTAAGTTGTACTACGGTCATGTTTAATATTTTAATGTGTAAAAATACATTTTGATGTATAAATTCAGGGACAATCACTGATGAGTTCTCATTTGCACCCAACAGCCTGAAAATATACAATAAGTTGGCTCAACTGATGATTTGACATGTTGGCCCAAATATAGTGTCTACAGTCTGTTGGTCATCCAAAGAGAATAATTCAATTAAAAACACCTGAACATTACTTTCTGCAACATTTTGCTGGTTTAGTACGAGTCTAAAGTGGCTTGAGAACTTAAGGCAAGAAGGTTCATTTAATGTCACAGCACCTTTCAAACACAGCTGCAATTCAAGGTTTTATGGCAAGGAAATGCATTAGAAAGGTTAATATATCCAGCGTCCAGCAGCAGAAGTGAGCAGAGGGCTGTAAAGACCCGCCGACGACATCATCAACTGTCTGAAGAGACCTGAAGCCCCGCCCACGCTGCTGCACAGAGCGCCAACGCTTGTATAGTATTAATTATCGTTAATATTATTTATTTATTCAGATGCATCGATACCGAAACACATTTCTGATATCAGTCCAAAATCGACTCAAATAGCTGAATCAGCTATCGTACGTATAGTATCAGCTACGGGTGAGATAAAAGGCCGAAGGTATTTTTCTGACACCTCTGTGGGACACTAAACCCACGAATGTTGGTCAGACTACTGACAGAGTTACCACCGTAGGTGCGAGCTTGCCCCGCTTTCCCCGGGGCAGGATCCGTTCACGCTACAAAATATACCTCCACAACACCCCGCCACTCTCGGGCTCATTCCTCCCCAGCAATGAGGCACATCACCCGCCCACAATACCTCCAGAACGTCCGGGACTTGGTTTTATGGTTCCGAGTGGCCACCCCCGCCGCGAGGCACCCCGTTGTCAGGTCCGTCAGCCCTCGGAACAGGCCGCGGGGCAACAACTCGTGGGTGGCGGGGGTAGAGGCGAGGCAGTTCACAGAAAAATACTAAAGACTAGAGTATGGCAAAGATATGTTGATTAGAAACGTATTTGTAATACGTCAAACACAAACGTAATCAGGGAGAACATGCGTTTCTAACCAAACGTAATTGAGCATGCATTTTAGTTTTGGGGGAACGCAATTTTTAGGAGACAGAACTGGCAGGTGGACGGTGTGTAAGAGCTCGGTGTGCTCACTCTATGATCAGCGGCTCAGTGAAATGCTCTCGTCTGAGAGTGGCTGGGATCCACTTGGTAAACACGGTCACAGGGTCGTTTCCTCGCAGCTTTTCTTCAGGTTAACGACACGTATATTGTTGCGTCGGCTGTAGTTTTCCAGCTGGTTGACTTTCTCCAGTAAAAAGTCATTTTCTTTACTTACTTTTTGGACAGGAGAATCTAGGCCCACCAGCTGGTCCTCTGCTGTGCTAAAGCAGTCTCCTGCTTCGGTTCTGCGGGTGCTCAGTGTATCCAGCATCGTTTTCAGTCCAGAGATAGATTGGTTAATTTCTGCGGTTTTAGAGTCGAGTTTACTGGAGAGAGCTTGATTACCGTTTCGTATCTCTTGAAGAATGAGGGAGTCTTTCACCCCGCCCAGGTGCTTACTGTATTTTATTTCACTTTCAATTCCCTTATGAATCTTTCATACATTAACTTTTCAACTGCTCTGCTAGAAAAGTTAGCGGTTCGATCTCAGGCCTTATTTCACTCCACCAAATTTGTTATGAAGAAAATTGAGTTCTCTTTTTAAAACGCCAATGGGATATACCTAATGGATTTCTTTTCATTCACTTCTTACATAAGTGGTGAGTGGTGAGATTTAAGATTCTGTCTAATGCTAATTAGAGTTAGATTCCCAGTAGCTGCAGATACTGAGTTCTCTGGGTTAGAGAGAAGAGAGAGAGAGAGAGAGAGAGAGAGAGAGAGAGAGAGAGAGAGAGAGAGAGAGAGAGAGAGAGAGAGAGAGAGAGAGAGAGAGAGAGAGAGAGACAGAGGACCTAATGCCTGAAATCGCATGAAATAGCAGAAGAATTATGCTCTAACAAAACCAAGAGGGGCCTTTTAGAGTAAGAAACAAAGTGGAGAGAAAAAGTCATGAATCTCACTCAATTCTTAAAAAAGCAGACAAACAGCCTGTACTTCTGCCTACATAGAGAAGACCAATTAGCAAACCGATAAGATCTAAGGCTAAGTACATCTAACCAGAAGACCTGAAATGGGTAAAACATGCACACATATTTAGTTTGTTAAATGTTACTTGTACATGAAGGGTCTGACTGCAAACATGGCCTTGTGCATGTACAACTGTCGTGGGGTTTACCTGAGTGAACGTCCAGGTGAGCTTCATGTGTTTGGTAGCTGCGTAGCTGCACTCCAGCAGCCTGGGTCTGCTGTTCACATCCACCAGACACTTGTTGTCGTCATCGTCGATGGTCGGACTCAGCACTCCCAGGTGAAGCTGCTGAGAGCTGGTGTAGTAGACATTCTGTTGGGAAGCAGAAACAGGGACTAAGGATGGAGGTGTTTGATTTAGGCCTTCAAGGGCCTTTTTGGCAGAAAGAAAGATTCCTTTCACTTTAGCTGTGGAAAAACATCAAATAGGGGAATAGTCAGTCTGCTCTTATCTTCTTCTTAATGTGCATTGTGCAATTTGCTTAATGAAGGTGTAGTTTAGTTAATAATTTTTCTAACTTTTATGGAATTGGAGGAGGAGAGAGGGGTATGACATGCAACAAAGGGTGCCTGCTGGAATGGGACGGGTGACAATGTGGTTAGCTGTAAAATTATTCTAAATAGTATATACAATTGTAATTATATATATATATATATATATATATATATATCATATATCATATATTATTTATATGTTTTACTATGTAGTTATGTGTTGTACACTGTCAATTGAGCATGTATTCATATCCCATGATCCCACTTTTAGGAGAGTCCTTAGAACAAAACAAGCAAAATCAGACGAATGACCACCGAGCAACAAACATAATTAATAAAAACAATTAAAAGAATCATAAAGTGTGTTGGGTTATAACGCTGTATCTGTAGCTTAAGCGTAGTTCATTCCATTTTAACGGTGCATTGAACCGGAAATTACTTTTGCAAAGGTTTGTGTGCACATATGGTGTATCTATAGTTAAATAGTTATTGGATCATGTACTGTAACAAGATTTACACGAGTAAAAGATGCCTGAACAGTAGAGCTTTAGAGGTGAATATTAAGACCTCATTACTCCTTCTGGTCAATAAGAAACTCCATCCAACTTTGCAATAGAGACATCAATGATGAAATGTGTCACTGTAAAGCTTTGTGATAGACTGGGTTTAACTGCTTAAGTGATGATTATATTACATCACAGTCATTTAGCAGACGCTTTTATCCATACCGACTTACGATTCAGATTCTATTACATTCATACACTGTAGGCACAGCTACGGGAGCAATTTTGGGGTTAAGGACACATCAACATGCGACAAGAATGAAATACAAGAATGAAATACCAATAAAAGAAAAGTAAAAAAAAAAAAAAATCAATAATAAAGATGTTAGAAACACAGTAAGCCCCGGACAGAAGACCTAAATGACCTACTGGTGACATAGGGATGAAACAAGTCAGAGATATACTCAGGTGCTAACCATGCTGGGCTCTACAGGTGAAAACTAAAACATTAACGTGTATCCTGAACTTGATTGGAAGCCAATGTAAAGAAAATAAGAGGGATGTGAAGTGAGACATTCTAGTGGACCTGGTCAACAGCCTTGCAGCAGCTTTCTGGACCGGTTCAGAGACAACTTACTACGGCAGGTGAAAAATGAATTGCAGTAGTCTAGCGGGATGGCATAAAAGCGTGAATGATAATCTCTGGCTCAAGATGGGACACGATGGACCTGAATTTCGCAATGTTTCTTAGACTGAAGAAACATGTACCAGTCAATGATTTTATATGCTGATCATAGTACATAGACTGATTGAAGATGACACCAGAATTTCTAAGGTTTGCCTGTACAGGAGAAATTTAGCTGCAAAACGTTCTTAGCCATCCATTCATTAATGGCAGTGAGACTGTTGTGCATAGTAATCAGTTTGTCAGTCTCATTGGGCTTAAAAGAGACATACAGCTGGATATCATCAGCGTAACAGTAATATGAGACACCTTTCAATTTGCTGGTGATATGACCACAGGGAAGCATATACATGGCAAATAATATAGGACCCAAAACACAACCCTGGGGCACATCACAGGAAACAGCAGCAGTTTCAGACATAGACTAAGTCAAACAGGAAAGCTCAGATCCGAAAGATAGGAGGAGAACCAGTCCAAGGCGCTCCTAGAGACACTAACCAACTGCCTCAGTCTCTCAGTCAGGATGCTGTGAACCACATTATCAATCCAGATCCAGCAGCACCAAAACAGAGCATTCACCCACATCAGAAGCCATCATTATGTCATTGGTGAATCTGAGAAGAGCTGCTTCAGTGAAATGCTTCGGACAAAAACCAGATTGGAATTTAAAAAAAATGCTGTATGAAGATAAAACAGCAGGAAGCTGTTTGGCAACAACTTTCTCTAAATTGTGGAGCTAAAAGGCAGCTTAGATATCGAACTGAAACAACTCTTTTGTAATTTTACCAAGGGGGTGAATTGACAGAGGGAACGAGTCTTATTTTACAAAGGACCACTTTATCCGAAATAGCAGAGCAATGCGTATTAAAGGAGTTGACCAGAGAAGTAACGTCAACGTAAAAAGACAACACTGCACTTGGGTCAAAAGAGCAAGTTAAATGTTTGCTAGGCAGAGAATCTAAATCAAAAGACAGGCTGAACAAAACACATTTGTGGTCAGTTACCTGCAGCTTCTCTGGCCAAATAAAGTCACTATCTAAACCCAACGTGAAAACAAGGTCCAAGGTACAATGTGTGTGGGACCAGACTCACTGACAATAATACAATCAGCAGCAAAGCCGCAGGAAATGGCATAAGAGTGAATATTAAAATCATCAACCATAACTCTGTCCAACCTAATGATACTTCCAAGCATCATCCACTGATGGTGTATGGGAGACCGCAGTGGATGTCCAGGTCCAGTAATAGCGGGACTACAGCAGCATCTGACTGGTGGGCCTGAGCCTTATCAAGCAGGACTGCGTAGCGGTTCCAGGTTAGACGGTGATGTCATTACATCCTGGTAACACACTTTTGTTTAGACTTCCATAAGGTCAACAATATCGGACTCGTTTTCACTTCTGGAAGACAATATTGACCAAGTGGGGTCGTCTAAATTTGTCAGTAAGTTTGATCTACTGAAGGGCTACTGGCAGGTCCCCTTGTCTCAGAAAGCGTGAGGAATGCTGCCTTCGCTACTTCCACTGGGTTTTATTTGTACAGTGTGTTGGGACCATGTGCTTCACCCTGTGCTCTGAGACAAAGAGACTGGGGCCTGCCTATTTTGCAGAGCAATCTGCAGCCTGATCTGGGTAGGCACCGGACATGGGGTGACAGAGCCTTCTCCATATCTGCCCCCTCCCTCTGGAACTCTCTCCCCAAACACATCTGAGACTGCACTGACCTTTGCACATTCAAATCTCAAATCAAAACCCAACTGTTCAAAACTGCTTTTAATGTGTGACCACTATTGTGTATTTTATGTTTTTAGTGTATTGCTTTTATATATGATGATTTTAATGTAAAGTGTCTTTGAGTTTTATGAAAAGCGCTATATAAATAAAATGTATTATTATTATTAGGTAGATTCAAACCCCCACAAGAAAGGATTTCACACTTACCTGTGAAATCTTCACCCAAACGCAATGCTGGCCTCCCATTGGTCAAGAACGACAGACCCCCCCCGAACCCCCTGTGGCTCAGCCCTGTTTCTACAAAACTCTCTGAGCCTGAGAACCAAGGAGCTCAGAAGGACCACACCGTCGGCCACAAAGTCATCTCACCATAAGGCTTACTTAGGGTGTCTGGGCTTAGTTAGGTCATTGTGTTTATTATCTTGTTTGTGTTCATTTAAGTTACTGTGTCATTTTATAACGTGATGTTGTGTATGCATAATAAGCGCCGAGATTAACGACCGAGATCATTAATATTGTGTAGAAATGACTGTGTGTTTCATACTGCTGAAATTGTGTTGAGATCATTCACCGTGAGTGGGGGGGGAAGTTGTTGTTTCATCGGTTCAAAAGTCAGAACGAGTTGGGCGAGTCATAGATCGTCAGCCGTGTTTCTGTAGATGAGATAGCAATCTCCGTATTCCACCAGGGTGGTCTCAACCATGACCCACGGTTGCCAGCTTCAGTTTACTTTTCTTTTACGAAGCCTTGGCACCCCGTGCCTTTGCAGACTTGCGCACAAGCTATGGTTGTAGGCGTCTCCACGCTTTCTGTCCTTAAAAGCCATACAGGTACATCGGCTGGAGAATCAGGCAGCAGACTGGCTGTCCAGGGGAGGCCCAAGCCTTGGAAAATAGAGGCCTCACCCAGATGTGGTGGTAGAGATCTGGCCTGGATCTGTTTGCCTCCAGGGAGTTGACCCACTGTTCCCTGTTCTTGGCCCATGAATGAGCTCCTCCTGGCAAACGAGCTGAACGAGTTTTACTGTTGCTTTGAAAGACAATGGGACAGTTCTGACCCCATCCCCCATGACCTCATCCACCAGGTCCAGACCACCAGATCAGCAGGGGCCCATGCCCCACAACCACCAGCACCTCACGCCACAAAAACAGTTTCTTCCCATCTGCAGTTGGGTTCATCAATAAAGCCCAGGACCCCAACTAACTCACTTACATCCCCAGGACCCCTGCTAATGTAAATAATTTCACAAACAATGCTGAAACGCCCGTGTGGATGGAGATCCTTTTTGTTTTCAAACCCCGGTTTTAAACTAAAACGTATTAGTGTGGATGTAGCCTCAGTCTACGAGGACAGCATACTCACACTGTTGGAGGGTGTTTGAATTGTAGTGTGGGGCAAACCAAGCAGACCCAGTCCCGTGTGGGTCTCACAAGATTCTGCTTTTTCGGCAAGATTCGACAAGGGAAAGACTTTATTGATCCTTAAAAGTATGATGGCTGACATCAAAGCAGCCCTTGTGGGGAAGTGCAGGCTTGTTGAGGACTGTAGTATCCTCATTGTACAATTTCTAAAGGGAGCCTGAAGACTCAGGGGTAGGTCCTGGAGGCTCTGCAGCGCGACCCCTTCGAACCAGTTGGGTTGGGAGATGCAAGCCCTATAAAGCCTACGAGGGGCTTTGTAGGTTTAGGCCAGATGATGGGGGAGTAGTGATGAGTCCCAACCTGCCTTTCTCCCCATGGTTCTCTTGGATTTACAAGAGATGATTTAGCTCTATCCTTTCTTTTGCCTGCGAGTGGATGGAGAACAGGGGGGGAGACGGTCCCCACTCTGCCCTGTTTCAGTACAAAAGTTGTACATCGGGGCCACACAGGCCCACAGAAAAACAGACCAACTCTATGTGTGCTTTTGTCTGGGTAGACCACTGTCAAAGGGTCTACTATATGTAATGCAAACAGCGATGGGCCGAGAATAGGCCTCTATAGCAGCCCATTACTGAGGGCAAGATTGCACGCCAAGCACTTTAACTATTTTTGAACCAAAATTGAGTCAGCAAATACTTTTGCATCTTAAAATAATGCATCTTTGCAAATCCAAAGCTGTAGTCTATTCATAGAGAGTTCAGTCATTATCAGCAGGGAGTAATGGAAGTAGGCTATTTTTTGAATGTTAAGTGTTTTTTTGTTTTGTTTTTTACCTCACCTGCAAACCTCTAAACAACATTCTCACTTTAATGTAGCAGGAAATAAACAGGCCACCTGTAACTGATCTAATTAAGAAGAAAAACATGAAAAATAATCAGTGGTAAGTGATGAAGGATGGAAAAGTAGATCCTAGCTAAATATTAGCTGAGGAAATTTGCATACCTGAAAAAATTAAATTAAAATTGTAATGAATCATTGTAATGAATGCAAATGTTGGCCCAGTTTCGAAGCCTGACAGATGTCTACCAAGCTAAATCACACACCTTAAGTATTAAAAAAATTCAAACCATAAAGTGAGATATGCATTCCCCGAGTCTAACAGAACAACACAAGACAAAGAGTCACGGACAACCTGACATGCGTAAAGCAAATGAAAAGGTTCAAGGTTGACATGTAATCCAAACAAGTAGAAACAGTTGAGAACAAGGAGTGACAAAAGAGTAAGTAATGAAACAAACGGAACACTGACTGTGTGAGTGGACTCTGTGAGTGTGTGTGTGTATATCTACAGTTCATTTCTCACTAGTCAAAATGTTAATTCTTGATATCAACAATTTCATTTATTAACAGTGAAAATGTTCATTTTCTTTATACAAATAGTCAACTTTACCATTGACTTTTACTCAAACTCACATATCTTGAATTAACATTTTTAAATTCAATTTTTAAACATCAAAAAGTAATTTCCACTTGTGAAAACCAAATCGCCACTCAGCCCAACTGACTAGATGTTTAAAGGGCTTGCCATCGTGTTGAGCATGTGTGAATGCTGCTGAGTGGGATTTTGGTGTCTGTGTATGTGCATCTACACTAATGAGAGCAATAAAACCTGCATCTGTCAATAGATTGAAGCTCAGCTCCCAACAGAGGGCTTAATGCTAACTTCTCTCCTGTCACGGCTTCCTAAACCCTCTAATAGAAGGATTAGCACAGTGCTCTGTGAGACGGATAGCTACCTCTCATGAAGGATGTACACATTAACAAGCTTGGAAAGAATAAAGTCTAATGTAAATTAGACTAATTATCTGGTGTTTAATGTCCACCTTCAGCAGATGAACCACAGATGTGCTGTTTACTCGTCAAAGACCACATGACATAGTTCAGACAAAGGTTGTTTACTGTCAATGTACAGCACAGCAGTTTTATGTAAAACAAGACACAACGTTCAGATGCCCCTAGGGGCATTCATCCTAAACATTAGAAACTCTCAAGTTTGACATTCATAAAGCCTTCAAAGATTCATCCTACGTGGAAATGGGTTCACATTCTGGTCATTATATTTGTCAAATATTTAGCCTGAAAGTAGTGTTGGTTGGAAGGTCAGGGGTTACCAAAACAGACTTTGCATGGAAAATGAAAGCATGCATCTTTTTTTTAACAAATGCCCCAGAATGACATGTTTATGCAACGGCCACTGTAGTAATTATGAGTCTTGTACATTGGGGGGAACAAAGTGATTAGTGTGACGGTGTTGAGACTGCAACATTTACATCTACATAGAGAGCGGGTTCTCTTCCACGGAGTCCGCCATGTTTCTACAGCAGCCCAGAACGGACAAACCAAACACCGGCTCTCTCTAGCTTTTTATCTTTTGTAAACTTCTCTGTTGGCTCATTTTCCCTCTCGGTGTTGACAGACGAATAAATCCGTCAGTAACAAGAACTATGGAGTCGTGTATTTCCTGGAGGGAGTGATAGGAGAGTTACCGCTCTGTTAATTTGTTTATCGTGTCATTTTCATGATATGGGTAATATTGTTCCCTCTGATATGAATAATATTTGAATGGCCCGTGCTCTTGAGTGAGTGGCGGAATGCGTGTTTTAGCTGAATTGATTTTGACTATATGCATTGTTCGTTAATATTCATGTATCTGCACTCATAGTGTATTTGTAGGTGTTGAGCTTCATTTTTACGAGTGCAGGCCCAGGTATAAAATGCACGGCCCGCCACTGATGTTGATGCTGTCCAATGTCAAGTCTCTATTTGATCAAGTGACAATACGATATATGGTGTTTAGTTTATGCGCGAAATCTGTCAAGACTGACAAGCTGAGCCGAGCGAGCAGTCATGTCCTTCAAACACAAAGGCAGCAGTAAGAAAAGACGGAGAAAAGAGAACAGGGGGAGAATGTGGCGAAGCACCGTAAATTAGATTACTTTCACTTTTTAATAAGCAGTCGCCAGCCCACGATGTGTATGCTAGTAACTAGCGTGCACTGGGGACCGTCTACACTACCTTGTGCCACTATCCTAACGGTACTGAGCTACAACGGCCAGACCCACTGGTTTACTCCCTGGGTATCTGATTTTCTGTATGAAAATGACGATACCCTCCTGGTGAGCTAGGAATGTAGTTAGACGGGCTCATCAATGGTGTTTCCCTCAGCCATCTGCTCAGCTGGAGAGAAGACAACACAAACATAAACACACAGCAGCAGCTCCTAAGTTGTCTCTGTACATAATGAAGAGGTTCATCCTGTTGAGTGGAGCAGAAAGAGGTATCGGAGGAGAGTTAAAGAGAGAGAGCAGACATTGAGGTCAACTCCAGAAAAGCTGTTATTTACATAACAAACTGCCTAAAAAATGAGAGCGGGAGCTCATTTCGGTATCGTACACTGATCCGATTTGTCACATAGGCTTACAGACAGTCGTTTTAAAAATGGATTACTTCAGTGCCAAGACAACCGTTTCAATATCTCCATTTCATACCACCTTTTAATGAGCCGTAAAATAAACCGGCAGGCTCTTCTACATTCTATTGCTCGTGGGGCTTTTTGCATTTTTTCTCTGTGAAAGTAAAAGCTTTTGTTGGAAATGAATACCTTGGAGTCAGATTTTATAAGTACGTAAGATGGCATTTGAACCCACACAGAGATTGTGATTGTTTTTCTTTCCAACTGATGAATAGACACGGACAAACTCTTTCTCACAGATCAATTTTGTCAAAGGTTAAAGTTTTAGAAAGGTTGGTAATTGGGTTTCTCTGACAAGCACATCCACATTCTTTTTGTCAAAAGTTTTTTAAGTCTGGTAATTGGTTTGCTTTTTCTTTATATCAAACTGAATCCCTGGTGAAATAGCTCTATTTTAAATCATTAATACACTTCCAACTTTTTCCAGAAAGACACATCCATGTCTTAAAGTAGGAAAAGCTTTTTCTCTTTCCAAGTGGCAAGGCTGTGTTTCAAAGTTTGATCTTTGAATCTTTTAAACTTACTACGACTAGGTATGTCTTTCTCAAGGCCTGGCTGTTTTTTTCAACGTTGCGGTGGGAAAAAAATTCTGCTACAAGATTGCAGCTTGTTTATTTATTCTGCCTGAACTTACTTACAAGTTCAGTATCCTAGTAATTAGGGCCCGAGCAACCGAAAATGTCGGGCCGCGAAGGCCCAATTGAAATTCGAATACACATAGTACATTGGGTGCATATTTGGGGGACTTGCCATACTCGAAAACTCACCAAATTTCGCACACTTGGACCGGCAACACCCCTCGGCCAGTATGTCCGATTTACTTGAAATTCGACACACATGTCCATTTCCGCTAGCTCTACAAAAAAGTCTCTCAGACCCCTAAACTCCGCCTACTTAGATTTTCCGTCATTTTGAATTTTGTGAAAAACACATTTTTGCAAACTCCTCCTACATGCTGGGTCTGATTGCTACCAAATTTGCTCTGGATTATTATTGGATCTACATCATCAGAAGCTATCAAAAGCTTTTTTGATATCTCTTTGCATTTACAAGATATGGACCAATAAACTTCTTAGGGCTGCGGCTTATATATTAATACACGTAACTTCTCAACCATTTGTCCTAAAATCACAAAATTTGCAGCATATGTGCACATTGCATCCTGTAACACACCCTGACATTTTCATCTCATTCAACCACTAGGGGGCGCTACAGTAAACCTGCCATGTTGTGCTTTTTTGTCACTTTTTCGCAGTTTTCAGCCTTTGTACTTTGTAACGAACTCCTCCTACAGAATTAATGGGATCAACCCAAAAGGAAATATGCGTTTTTGTGACAATCAGCATCCGATTTACATGACTTTTACATGATGTGGTTTACACTACATTTTGTCATTTGCACCTCTTGCAGTGGCTTGAAATTAGCCCCCGATTCAACAGCCACATAAACATTTTGGAAATTACCAAATGCGATGTAGAGACGGGTTTCATTAACAGGTATGGATGTGTGCTTACCCAGGGGACAGAAAACATATGGCTACAATATCATAACCTTTTACAAGTTTTTAGCATTTATAAATACCGCAACTTTAAATAATGAAATACCTTTACAGAGATATATTTGTATGGGATATTTGCTTTTCTTTACTTGTGTAAAAAATGCTGCATGTTGAGACACAACCAGGCTGCAACCTTCTTTTCTGAAAAGTGACGCCAATGCGGAAGTGCCTGAAACTTGTCATCAGCTGTAGCCACAATATGAGAGCAGTGCAGAGCGGCAACCGTGAGCTAGCAAGTGAGACGTGCTCACATACACTAACATGCACTGAAAGGCAAGCAGCCTGCCTGACTATGTAATCAAAGCAAAGAGAAGCTCGGATTACAAGACACAGAGGGACAGTGACTTCATTCTCTGTTCATGTAGACATTACTCCATGGTGTCTTTACATAGCAAATAGTTGTTTGATCTGAATATCTTAAAGATAATCTTTTAAAAGTATAAATGTTACAAAGAATCTGAATACAAACAGTAAAGTCCAGAAGAGCAGACCATTTTGATATTTGAATGGTTTCTGCTGAATGTATCCATAAGTAGTACACGAAAAACATACAGAGGAGTAATAATAAAGAGCCAAGATAACATAAATGTATAAAATAATGCTAAACTGGAACACTAAGTTGGCAGTTATGGTGAACCCCCCCCACCCCCCCCCCCCAAGCAGGATAATAGCTGAAAGCACGCAGATAGCCTTCCTATTTTGCGCTACATTGTCACTTACTATGCTGAGACAGGTGATTGGAAGTGAACAATTGGAGCTAGTTTTACACTTGAAGCCCGTACAGTCCAAATTGCACTGCATATGAACAGTGCAATCTTCTGGTTGCTCTTCATGTTTGTTTTGATGCAAGAACCACCAACAACTGGCATTCTCACTGGATTTTCACGGTCATCCACCATCAGAACTCACGTGGTTACTGACCAGTCCTAATTGTCTAGTTTTTGATTAGGTCCTGAGGTTAATGCTACACAAGTTGTTGGAAACATCCTTTATGTGAGTCTGCAGGTTTGTCCCAAGCTCCAACATTGAATCACTAGGTGATCATTTCCCCAGTGGGCAGGGTTGTATTACAGTAAAGTTGACGTGACATAAACGAGGCATGAGTTTGATAACTGTCGTCATTTACTACACATGTAAAGAAGTGCTTAACTGCTTGCCAAAGAAATCCTTCACTCCTAAATTGTTACTGTTGTGTCTCTATTTCTCCCTCTTACTCATCCTCATCCTCACCTGTCAAGTGGCTGAAAAGGAAATTGAGGAACGTTATGCATCAGTGACATTCAACACTTTATTAGTTATTCAAAGCCACATTCATCCATCCTGTTGGACACACACACACACACACACACACACACACACACACACACACACACACACACACACACAGAAATGGAGTAATTCTGTTCAGGGAGCAGAGGACCCAGAGATAATCTAAAGGATTGGACGAATCAGCAAAAAAGGATCAGAATGGGGAATAAGAGGGACTGTGGGGAATAACATTACAAAAGATACTCCACATGAATAAAGAATGAAAGTGATAAAGGCATGATAGAAGACCAGAGGAATGTTTGAGTCTTTGATGTCAGCTATGAAACGGATCCTGCTGCTTTTCGCTCTGCGTCTTCAGGCTGCTTATCACTGATGTCTCACAACTCTTAAACATGGCATCTTTTCGGCATTCACCAGTGCAATAAACCAGCTTTGGTAGTGGAAATTGGTTTGGTCATTTATTTTACCATGTGTCAGTTTGAGCAGGGTTAGTCACTGATACTGGAAATTCCATTTGGTCAATGCAAAGAGAGGTCATGTATGCATGATGTGTATGAGGATATACCTTAATAGCAAAGATTATGGCTTTATCTGTTATATACTAACATCCTCTAATCCCTCTATAATTACTGCAGAAGGTACAGGATAATAACTTGCATTTCATTAAATGTGCAGCGTAATATATGTAATCTCCTGTCTATAAAGTGATTAGTTCGCCTGGCTGATCCTATACTGTGCAATGATATTCTGCTGCTATCTTGACGTATCCTCGTAAAGCCCCCAAATACCCCTGTTATCTGAAGAAATGTTGTTATGCAATGGGTAAATTATGTCTTTCTAAATTCCTCCACAAACATGAGCGAATAAATTATCTGTTAATTTGCTCTGTTTTTAATATCTCAAAGTAACTCCATTGCAGCTAAATATCTGCTCACTACTAACTGGATAAGCACATGCTTGGCTTTGAACTCGTTTTTGTCTTAAAACGCGAGTTTTAAGACAAAACCCCTCAGATTTGAACAAATTAGCATCATATAGGCCAGATGAATAACACTGCATCATTCTTTCTCCCTAAAGACGGGAATAAAACGGGCCCACGGGCCCCACTCTGGGCACTGCTGGCTGGGACTGCATGGGAGCACTCTGCTCTGCCACATGCTGAATACTCTTACCTGCTGTATTTCTGTCCTAACCACCACGTTCATGTTGTCAAGTGTCTCTCGAGCTTTGTGCCCAGTTTAAGCAAAACACTCATGTCGATTTCTTGTGTTTCAATAAATAAAGACAATGAGGGAGATAATAATAATAACTCAATTTTTTCATCAGCACGTGCTGATTATGTTGTGTCCAGGAAAGAGAAAATGTGAAAGGCAAAGACACAGGGAAATGCCAGCACAGCTGTTTCAGCAGCTGATGCTGTATTGCTGAGTATGACCCAGATAGAAAGTTGGATGTTTCCGACGTCAAGAAGCCGGTCGGATCTATTAACCTCTCTAGAAAGCTCTTTTAGATGACGGGCTGGGTATGTAGTGGAATCTAGTTATGATTATGCAAGCTTCTTTATGGCAGGCAGAATATAACGCACACAGTAGAATGTGAATTCTTAATTTAGTCAAGTAACAGAGCATTTCAAAGCTGTGAAAAG
This sequence comes from Anarhichas minor, assembly GCF_050575085.1. NCBI lineage: Eukaryota > Metazoa > Chordata > Actinopteri > Perciformes > Anarhichadidae > Anarhichas > Anarhichas minor. The sequence continues at coordinate 2,917,434 of NW_027466451.1, read as the reverse complement.
TGGAAATATGCAGTCCCTTGGTGTTTAAAGTGTTTTTTAGTGCCTCCATTAAAGCACCATAAGGGCTGTCTCTACTGCCCCTTTCATCTGCAGAAGGCGGATAGAGTTGTCGATTGGCCTCAATGACTTGATGATTACTTGTCAGATATTTCAGCAGCAAGAGCTGAAAAGTTTCACTCTACAAGCAAAACAGCACATGACAAATCAGCATTATTATAGCATGGTGATATATCTGCTCTTCGTTAGCATATCCTTTTAGATTCTTGCTCTAATTAGCCACTTTACTCATCATGGAAATGTCACTTTCTCAATTATGAAATTGACAAGCCCCCATAGCTAAACATTACTGATGCCAATATATGCAGAGAGCCACTATCTATTTCTCAAATCTCCTCTACTTTATTGCCTAACTACAAACAGTGCAATTTATTCTTAACTTGGGAATGGTTTATGCTGCCCTAACTAAAATCTTTACATAAACAAAGGCTTAAATGACTTTTAAGACATTAAAAAAAAAAAAAAAAGGCTTAAATGACTATTTATAATGTGAAATGAGTTGCTTGTAATGATGGACCCAGTGAGACTTATGACTGAATATGCAGTTTCTTTCATCTTTGAAAAGCATTTTAGTGTCTTTTAGCTCATTGTTTTGGTTTTCTGGCCCATAACTCTCATCATAGCTTTTATCAACATCACATCAGCAGGCAGCCTGTTTTCAGTAAAAAAGCTCCTGACTAGGACTAAACAAAAGAAAAACTAAGTTAGCAACTAGCTGACGAACATATTGGAGCATTAAACAGCTAAAAAGCCAGATATTTTCCTCTGGACTTTATATAGTCCAAAACAGAGCTACAAGCGTTATTGCACTATTGTCATTTATTAGGCGGACGGACACGGAGTAGTCCCGGAATACTTGTTAATGTTGCTCTCTTTCTGCTGGATGAATTTAAATAGGCCATCATTCCATCTGTGTTTCTGCATTAGGGGCCCGTGGGGCACAGCTCCACCAGAGGGTGCTGTTGTACAGAAGAAGTTCTCGGCTTTTCACGATGTCAGACACAATAATGGCAAAACTCAACGTTGTCTACCTCATACAATTTTTGCAATTTTTGATCATATTCTAAAATGTAATCTCTTTTTTAGTTCTTCGTGCATGGAGCTGCTTGCCCGTTCCCGCTTGGTGGGGCACTGTCCCCTAGAAGCATCCCATTAGTTGATTTTAATGGTGCAAGGCTGCGCACATCTTACTAGCTAGCTAAAGAGGGACTGATATTGTACTTACGTTAACATTACAACAATAGTGATGAATCGTGTAGAATATTTAACTATTAGCTATTAGCTTAACTATTATTAACTAGTTCGATTTAGCGATTTACCCCTGGAGCAAAAAAAACTAAAACATTTGGGTCCACATCTGCTGGATGACCTAATCATATCTCAAGAAGGAAAAGATTAAAAAAGATCATTCAACCACAAGAAGTTTAAAAGAAAAAAGAAAAAAAGCCCTGTTTTGCTTTCTATGTCCTCTTTTCAGAGAAGAAACTGTCTGGACAGCAAGTGGATTTAAAAAGAATAAGTAAAACACAGGAGTTGTGCATCGCATGTGGATAATGCCATCAAGTTTGGCTCACTGGGAACAACGAGCGTTGCCTCTTAGCTTGATGGCGCGTACAGACGTGGCATTGAACAATACAGCCGTCAGACTGAAGGAAACAGGTATGTTCTTGGCAGAAATATAACCGGTATGAAACCTTGTGGAATGTGTGATGTGACATTGCCTTGCGTGGACATGATGAGTCTGCCGGCTGGTTAAAGCCTGGCCTTATAAGATGCATATTTGAGACTATGTGCGAGGGAGACTCCAGACTAAGGACCCAACCCTATTTTAAGGGCACTTTAGCCATTATTCAAGACTAACTTTTGGATTGCATGTGCAATGTTTACAAGGATGAGGTTGCTCAACAGATGACGAATGCACCTTTGGTTTCTGATCATGAGTCAGCTATTTGATGTGGAGATATCTTGAACGTTGTCCTTTGGTGGTCCTATATGTTGGTATGATGAGATATGTCGCCAGATCCTCATTGTGTGATTTTAGATGGCATTATTCGGCTGAATGCTTCATCTCTGAAGTTGGTGATACATTGGTCACAGCAATCGCAGTGTCTCCGCTCTCTCACTCGTGCACAGTTTATGGTTGTGAGAGTGTGGATCATGTTATCTATGGTATGTTTGGATTGCATCACCACATTTTCTTGTATAAATAGTCTGTGGCCCCACCAGAATTTTTACAGAATAGAATAGAAGAAATAGAATACAATGAGAGGCGACTGACCTGTGGTGTCATACCATGACAGAGGTACATGATGGGGACATTGTCAGTGTCAGGTCCTTGGTCCAAACACAGGTTGTCTCTTAGATTGTTCTTCAACTGGAAAAATGACAGAGATAAGACAGATGATCCATCTCATTTTGATCAAACCTTCAGCAGATGGGATTTAACGGGCGAACATATAACTAATGATGGCAGACTGCAAAAGTGCAAGCAAGAAAAGGAGGACACCTCTCTCTCACACACACATTTAGTCATCAAATTAGCAGCACTATTAAACAAATTGCTTTCCTCACTTAACACAACTTGCATTTCAGGCTGCCAAAGCTCAGCAGCCTTATTTTATCACAAAACATGGGAAAGAGCAAAAAACAACAACAACAGCTCATCTTCTGTGAAAGACCTAAATAAATCCTTTGTTGTCCTTTGTTTCTGATGCTTTTTAAAAACTAATATCAACTGAGTTTTCGCTTCAATTTCTTTGAAGGAACAGTTCCATAATTGGGGAATATAGTCCTATGCTGTGAGAGAGAGATGATCATTCTGATGTGCGTTCAGTTTGGAGCTGGAGTCAGGAAGTTATTAGCCTGCGTTAGCATGAACACTGGATGCTAAAATCACACCTACCATCAGCCAGCCAACCTGGTCTGTGTAAGTCACACTCACCCAAGATCATTCTCCTCATCTCACTCTCATATAGAAGCATTTCTCATAAATGTTTAAATATAATGTAATACAACACGTCTCTGGTTTGACTTATAAACAAGATTTGAGAGTCTTTCAAAACTTCACAAATAGAAGGCAAGTGTTAGTGTTTTTAAATACTAATATATTGGAGTCCTAGGGGGCCCCAGTTAAAAGCACCTAATTGCAGCCTGTGCTGTTATAATAGATAACAAAAGACTAGATAGACACTGTCAGGGGGTAGAGGAACTCATTTCGAAGGAGACAGACACATGTTTCCTTACGTGTCTATTTTCATTTGACACAACAAGCAAATAATTGTATCTTCTCTAAAATAATAATAATTTTTGTTTGTAGAGATGCCATTGATTACATAAATAATAATGTTGTTAGAAGAAGTTAGTAAAGATTCTGCTATAATGGTTGTTTCTAGTGGTTTATTCTTGAGGACCCCATGGTCCCCAGTACGTAGGCCATACATATGTGGAATAAGATGAGGCTTGATTTGGCTTTATTCCACAGAGAATTATAGACTGTGCAATATATGAAAATCAACACAATCAATCAGCAATAACTTGCCCTTGTGCTAAGTGCCTCGTCTGCTTAATTGTAATGATATTGCCTTGCTCCCAGATCTCAGCAACTAACTCAGTTAAAGCTATAATGCAATTATAACCAAACTCAAAGTCAAACCTACAGAAGTCCATATTGTAATGAACAAGGATTAGGAAAATCTTAAAGCTAAAGAACGCAATTTTCTTCTGGACACACCTTTAAGCTGAGACTGATACTCAAAATCACACCAACTCAGTTCTGGTTTAGAAGAACTGTGAGAGTTGGGTGCATGACTTCAAATATAATGTTTTTAGGTGTTATTACCTAAACCTACTCAGTTATCATTTACTTTATATAAATAATTTGAAGGTACAAGTTCATGTTTCAGAGTAATGGACATTTCCAGCTTCAGAGTTGGATGATAGTTCTCTGTGGATTTGGTGACACCTTTTACATTACAACCACCCATTCCTCTCAGTGTAAAGCACAATCATCAAATCAGTAATCGTGTTATGAAGATTGATGCGTTATGATTATTGGTTTCCTTTCAGGGATAATAGTTTAGTGAATACACATTCAGAGAGCTTGAATGTTATGGCTGCCTTTGAATTGTTCAGGATCTGTTGTGGTAAAAGTTTTTTTGTCAAATATGCTTTGAGGATAACAATTGGATTTGGTTTAGTGGGGACATTTATCCAAGTGAAGAAGTGCTACAGTTTTGTACTGAAGTTGGAAGGGCGTGGTCAGAGTGGATGGAGGGCATACGAAGTGCAAGGCTTTGACCGGAATGCTGAGGTTCACTTCCTGTATAATGCGTGCGGCTATGTTTGGTGAAGCTTAGTGACAGATTGTGGGTTTGGTTTAATAAAGTAAACGCATCATGTCTTGTGCTTCCAGTACGGCAACTTTGAACTTTGTCAATATTTTAACAAAACAACAATCTTTCCCGACAGCTTAACCACATATTTCTGAACATAACCTCAACGTTATTAACTATTCATTCAGATGCTGTATTGCAAGAGCGGGTATTAAATTATATTAAATTAAATAAGTTGTCAAGTTGTTTTGCTGATATGGTCATTATAAAGGTTTTACAGATATGTTCAATAACAAGATTTCTATTTTTGCTAATAAAAAAATTCATGCTAAATACACACAGTAAAGCCGAGGCATGTCATTAGCTATACAGGCATTTGGCCATAAACCAAAGTATTGGACAAATAAAAAATTTGACCCGATCGAGGTGCTAAATACAAAGTCAGGGGATCACCAAAGTTATTGCAATTAATCCTGAGGGGAACATAAATGTATGAACCAATTTCTTGGTAATCCAACAAGAAATTGTAGAAGTTTCTCTCAAAACCACAGGTCAACCATACTGTAGCACTAGAGGAGAAGTCATGGGATAACCAAAGTCATCAGCATTCCTCCTCTGGGTACCACAAATGTCTGCACAAAGCTTCATATGAATCCATCCAGTAGTTATTTCAATCTGGACCAATCTGGTGGACCGACCGACTGCCCAACCAACACACCAACATTGGTAACCCTACAGTCATCCATTGAGCTCTGGGAGACTTGTCATGACCTCAGACCTTCCAAACATGTGTCTAAAAAGATCAACCAACCAGGTTCATGGCACTGTGTGAATGTGTTTCATTTAAAACAGCTTGACAAATCTTGATATAATGTCTCTTTTTTGGACAATATTTACAATATATAATAAAATATGACAATATTTGTGTGAGCAGTGCATTCCTCCAGCTTTTGTTTCATGTACTATGAGAGATGAGTGCATAAACAACATCCACAGATGGTGTAACACGATTTGTACTCTCTCCAACTGCAATCTCCTGTGAGAGTTTGTGTTTGTCAAATATGTAAACTTCATATCTACATCTCTCTGATGTCACAGTGGCAACGCTTTCATCTCAATCAAAGCTGAGCCCCTGCACATGCTCAGTACTGTCAACAAATAGCGCCATCCAGCTCGCGCTGTGATTGAAGTGTTTATCGAACAACAAACACAAGAAGTGACACTAAAGCTGTGAGCTGTTTCAGGCTTAGAGACTCGGAGTGGAACCATACCACCTTTTCCCCATCAAATCATAACTTTCTTCTCCTCAGTGACAGACTTTGCGCCAATAAAGCTGAAATAATAAGACCTGAAGGAAATAGGTGTATGATGATTATTTTCAGATTTCATTCAGGCTCTCAGAAGACAGATAACTCAAACTATATCTGTACTCAAGTTTAAAAGGTTAAGATGAGACTGCAATCAGAGACTGTCAGTTAGTGCGGTGGGATAATTCTGCTCAGCTTTCAACAGATTAGTGTCATTTTTCAATTGTGCAAAGTCCTCCCACACTCCTGAGCTGAAGAGAGGAATAGTCATGCGTAAAGTAAGTGGAGAAAAAAGGTTCAATGCCCCGCCGCTGTGATTTGAAGTGAGCTCTTAAAGCATAGAAGCATATATGACATAGTGTGTATGCAATTAGACTCGGTATTAATAGAAAAGTTAACTTTTACAGCTTGAAGTACTTTGAAAAGTTGTGCTTTTTTGCAAGTGTTTCGTCATGATGAAGTGTTAATGCTATTTAAGGGCTATTTTGGTGCTTATCACATGTTTGGTTTGTTATTATAAAATGTTCTGGCAAAATAGTAAAACTATAGTGCCAAGCTAAAGAAAAAGCTTTTAGCCTAAATAATGGAAAAGGTAAGGCTTATACAGCTTGAAATAGGAAGTTAAGTAAGGAGGAGGTCTCTAGTGAAAATAATGAGCCAAACACAGTGGAACAAAGACAGGACTTTAACCCAGGAGATCACTGTTCGTGTCCCATGAAAGTCAATGTTGACTTATTTTACCGGAGTTATGTTATATAATTTACATACTTAACGCATAACCAAGACATTTTTTTGCGTGAGTAAACCTAAAGACTAAGCTACTTCTGCCACAGAAGAAAACGCTATCTGGGCACTCGATAGTAGCATAACATGGAAATACTCATTAGAAGTAAAACTACCTCAAAACTATACATAAATAAAGTAATTATAGTCAGATATTTCCCTTATGAGAGTGGGTATTTGACTCAAACATTACTCCAAATAAATGGTAATGTTGCTCTGCGTCTACTGGATTTGCAAATAGGCAACTGCATAAGAAAAGGTTCCCTATAACAACTTTATAAGATGATAATATGTCAATGTTAAGGCAATGTTATGGTTTGAATAAAACCTAAACAAAAAAATTCCCATAAAGAGTCAAACAAGGTATTCAAACAATAATATAAAATAGTGTCAACCTGATCACAACATTCAAAAATATGAAAGCAAAGCAGAGGCCATAGTTACATGTATACCCGGGGGCCAGAGCAGGAAACATTGAGTCCTATTTAAAACTGCTGGCTAAGGATAACCGTAAATCGAGTAAGATTATTATTCACATCGGCGGTAATGACACCCGACTATGGCTCCAGTGGCTCCACCGAAATAACATTATATTTCCCACAATTTAAGTTTCTGCATTTTCCAAACGCACTAGTATTATTCAAACGTATTGTTCGGTTTGTAAGCCTCGTACCAAACGGTTTAATACGAATATGTGTATTATTACACCCCTAGAAACAAATAATAACCTGTGGCTCATGAGGTTATTAGGAGGTGGTTCAGCTGTAGTCGGACAGCACTGAGGGCCCAGGTATAAAATGCACGGCCCGCCACTGATGTTAACACATTTTTAGAAGTCCTTGCTGGCAAGCTGCCACAATAAAGGCAGATTAATTTTAGCTCCTATTTCTTATTCTTCTCTTGGGAGTTTCTGTATGTGTGACAACCAGTGGGAACCAATCGGGAAAGTAAACATGTATGGTGTCGTGTTTGTCCAACTGTGGGCTGGCATCCAGACTTTGTGAACTTGTTCCTGTGGGCTCCTAAATCAGATGAATAGCAAGCTATCTAAGCATATTGATAAATGAATCTTCTAAAATCATGGCTGCAGACTGAAGAATAGGAATCTTGAGAATTAAGGGGGAAAAAATGAACTCACCACTCCGTAAGCAACTGTGTTGCTGTAGGATCGGAGCTCAGGGTAGATGTTGGAGAGGAACCAGCTGAACGGCCGGCACTGGAGTCTGGATCGCAGGGCTTTTCTCTCAGTAATGTCCCCAATGTCTATTCCTGACTTCTAAAGAGGGAAATAAATACAAACCCATCTGAGTATACATTCTGGGTATTTCACCCAGCTTTGGAGTCTGGACCTCTGGTTCTGGGCTAGTGTTAACAAATATAATCAGAATTGATCATGAATCAAAAACATTTGATTATCGATAAGTAGTTTAAGTCAAAGCAAAATTCCAAACATTCGTTGGTTCAAGCCCTTTTCCTATACAAACCTCTGTCCGTTGCTGTTGTTCGGGAACCCGAATTATTCACAAACAACAGATTTAAAGGATGCAGGCAGGTCTTCCATCTCCAGTGTTTCATATCTGATCGTCATGTGTGACTGACTCACACAAATCAGCTTGTCATGCTAACCTCAGCACATGTTGGTAAAAGCTAAACGTTCTGCGTTATGTGCATTTTGTGTGCGGCTGTGTGCACCTGACCGAGACCGTTACAGCCCTAATGCACACAATTATGCCCACTCTCACTCTCCAACATACTGAACAATCCCAGTGTCAAAATCCCAACACACACATGTGTGCTGTCTGTTTACCTGCAGTGGAACATTCCAAGCCATGTAGACGTGACTTTTGTACTGGTCCATCCAGACCTCAGCCACCCTCAGAGCGTTACGACGCACATGGGCTGTCAGGTTCACTGTGTAGGGTTTGTGGGCGCGCTCGATGTGTGCAATCCTCGAACAGGGTAGGACCTCCACACTGCCGCCACACTGCCACACCTGTGTTACACGTACACAAACATGCAGCCACATTAGTGACTGCAGGGACTCAAAATAAAGGTATGGATATTTTCAGTACCTGCCAGTTAAATCTCTGTTCTCCAAAGAGGGGATCAAAACCTTGCTGTGACTGAGCCTGCTGTGTAGAATTATCATGAAAGCTATCATAGGAGCACACTGAGTATGGCCACTGAAGTGGACATTATTTATTATCATTTTATTTAATATTACAGTTTTTTGACAAATTGGAAGCTTTCAAATATGTCTACACAGCTTTACTACAAGCCCATGGATGTGACTTAAGTGTGCAGCCCTTTAGCATGCTTTGACAGGAGAGTTATTCCGTGTCAAATCAGATAGAGCTTTTTGTGTACATTTTACATTACATTATATATCTGTAAGGTATATGTATAGTTGGCACCCAACAGACATCATCCTATGATCTCACTTATAGGTACCAAAAAACAACGCAATTATCAAAATTCACTCAAAATATTTTGCAGTATTTATTTTTTGTGTCAAATAGCATACACAAGGTATCTGTTTTTGACACAGAATGACCCAGTTGGGTCTGTGTTCATTTAGTTGAACTACAGAAGTACAGGTATGTAAGCAAGGGTATGCTCAGGTAACTGAGGTCCATGTGTGGCCAAGGGACCAGCTTGCATATAAATCTTAATATTACATACGTATATAAACTTCAGCTGCTTTACTCTCGTTCTCATTAACTGATATATCTGCATTTATTTAAACTCACACTTTGATTTCCTTCATGGCTTCCATTTTATCTGTCATTTCAGTGTCTTTCACCAACTATGTTTCGATCTCCACTGTGTTTCAACAATTTCAAATGTTTCAACTCCAAACTTTCAGCAGGGAGCAGATGTAAATCTAGATGTCACTGCACTGCTCAAAAGTCTGCAGCGGGCACCTTAGTAGTCCAGTGTACCGACCAGACAAGAGCTGGAATGCTGACTTGAATACAAGCGCCTATTCTCTCTATTTGAGTCCTGCACTTTGTTTGTGTGTTTGAGCTATAATCCATACTCTTTCCCTGCATCTTTTCAAAGCAAGGAGCTAAAACAGAACAACAATAAAACTCTACACCTGGCCTGGCGCCCAGGCAGGAACATAAACTAGAGCCAAATTCTGAGATAATACACGCTTCCCTCAAAAATACCTCGACATTCTCTAGAAAGGATTTACAACACCGGCTTAGAGTATAAGGAGCTATTCTTCAAGCATAACAATCTATGACTGTGCATGTGGGTGTGTGGAGCGAGATAGGAAATAAGATGAGAAAAAAACAGACGGTGAGGCGAAAGAGAAAGAGAAGATTCAGAGTGTGAAACATTGAACAGAGAAGGCGAAGGCATAAAAGCAAAGGGAGATAAAGTGATAAGTATGGAGAGAAGAAGAAATAGAGGGGGAGAGAATAATAGCTTCTACTCGTCTTTTTGAGTCATACTTTTCAAAAGCCCTTTCTTTTTTGTTTTGATATCTTCACTCTAAATAAAAAGCATTACATGGTCATGAGCTAAGTATTACCCAGAAGACATCATTGTGACGTTGAGTAGTTGCAGTGTATGTGTTTGCGTTGGCATCCAATGTCTGGAACTTGTGTCTGGCTGATTTGTCTGTGTCAAGCAGACAAAGCACAACTCATTTACATTCCTAATTGTCTCTCAGTCTGTCTTCTTTGGTTTAATGCAAAACAAATCTCGCTTGCGGACTTGTGTTTTTAAAGTTTTAATGAGAAAATGAGAGGCGAAAGACAGCGATAAATGACGTAAATTATAAATCATGCAGAGGACGACCAGCAATCTTGATAAGACGGCATGAGACAATGAGAATTAAGTATGCACCATGTTGTGCCACAGTGCAGATGAAGCTTCATAAAAGCAATCTTTATCACAATAGCAGTGTGCAGGCCAGAGATATGGAACACTTCTGCAGAAACTGGGAGAAAAACGACATTGCTGATAACAAAAGGCGCCTGTGTTTGTATGAGGGAGATGGAAACAGAACAACTGGGTGTTTTTTAAACCTCGAGTTGAACTCATATGAGGACTTAGTTAGAGCAATGACCTTCAGACAGATATGGGGAACTGTTTTTGTCAAAAATGTTACTACTGATTTACATAATCATTGATCTGCAAAGGTCTCTTTTGCAGTGCAGTCTATTACTTTAGCAAAATTGAAATATTGACTTTTTCTTGATGTGTTTATAGCATGTACATATACAGTATATATATATATGTGCCAGTGGTGTATAAAGTACCCAAAAGTCATACTTGAGTAAAAGTAAAGATACCTTACTGGAAAACTACTCCAGTAAAAGTAAAAGTCACCTATTAGAATACTACTTGAGTAAAAGTCTTAAAGTATCTGATATTTATTGTACTTAAGTATCAAAAGTAATTTTCTGATATTAAATGTACTTAAGTATTGAAAGTAAAAGTACAAGTAAATGCTGTTAATAAAAAAGCAAAGGGTCAGAATTATGAAGTTTATTATTTTAAGTGCTGTGGCACCAGGACCAAGGACATGGAGCTGTGTTGAACATAATTGTGTTGGCTGTGATCCATCCAGGAGCAACAATGTTCAACATGATATATTGTACATAAGTATACTTTTGCATCTACTATGAACTTATCATCATAATTCTCCTCTAGTCGCAATATGACACTATGAAGGAGTTGTAACTGCATCATATTGTGTTCAGCAGAAAATATCCACTTGATGCATCAGGTCAGTGTTGTGAGAAAGGACACCTGCCTTGTAAACTCTGATTTGAACACAAAGGTTTTGCTCAAGCTGAATCTGCAATTGGGCGACTGCTACCATCATAACTCCATCTGATCATCCACAAAATGACTCAAATATCAAAACATGATCGATACTAAAGCAGCACCGAAAGTAACAACCCAGTCATTACCTGAACCTGAAAAATGTCCTGTTCATCTTCAAAAGAAGTTGGTTTTCAAAATTGCGAGAATTCCGTCTCGCTCTTCTTGGGCTGAAGACTAGTCCTGCGATGCTAAACAGCCTTTCACAGGCCGCTGAGGCAGGTAGAGGTGTGTTCAGCTTCACACACAGCTTGCGCACAGCTGGGAAGGATTCCCCTAATGCTGCGCTCTCACGGCTCCTGTCAATCCTATGGTGTGGTGGCTAGCTAACGTTAAGTTAGCTAGCCACCACACAACACAATCTCACAACTGTCAACACTTCCTCAGCTCACTAACTCGCTAGCGATCCACGGGTGTTGGTCTTCGTCACCACCGTAGTTTGTTGCGGGAGTAGCAGGTGCTTCCATTTCTGCTTCCGTCATGAAATCAGTCATCGTAGAGTGGAATTATACTCATGTAGTCTCGCTAGCTATAGCATGTAGCATCCTGGGCATCACTGGGAATCTAAACACCGCGGCTTTGAGAGCACTTGTTTTGCGCATTAACGTGATTAACCAATGATTTAACTTGCAAGCTAGGACCACTGATTCACCAAACCTGCTTGTTGCAGTCTCTGTTCCACCACAGTCCCCGACGCTGGTCTCATGATTCATTTTGTTTCTAAAGATAGATTTGATTTTGTAGCGAGTAACGAAGGTTTCAGGGAAGTAAAAGTAAAAGTCAACAGAAATATAAATAGTAAAGTAAAGTACAGATATCCAAAAAAACGACTTAAGTACAGTAACGAAGTATACTTCGTTACTATACACCACTGATATGTGCTATGGTGAATTAAACACCCCTTTGGCGCTGGTGTTTGCCAAAGTAAAGAAAGTTCAAAACTCTGGCTGATGTTCTTGCGAACGTTTTGTTGCCTTCCACCCGCTCAAAAACCTCACATACGGATAAATAGATGGGGGTAAATCTGTCCAGCTGAAGCCCACCCTGAACCAATCCTATGAACAGCAAAGTGCCAACAACCACACAGAAAGGTCAACAGTAGCTTTGAAAAGGCTTTCCCCTGAAACAGGTTAATTTCAGTTCAGTGCTTGTCGTCACAGCTGAAGAGGGCAACTGATTTGCAGCACTGTGTGTGACTCTTGGCCCTCCTTTATGCAGAGGCTAAAGTCTAATATGGGCAGAGCTGCTGACAGCTGGAGGGCGCATCTAATGTAGGTCAGAGAAGCACTAACTGCTGGGGTTACAGCGACAATATTGAGATCTCCCGCAGAGAGTCCGTCTGTTCGTGGCCTCGCTGCTTATGCTTTGCGGTTGAGCCATTTGTCTCAACAGTGGGGGGAGGGGGGTTATTCTATAGAGTACTGGGCACTGGTGGTCACTGCACCACGAGGAGCTAAGGAGAAAGCCATTATTGGACTAATAGGCTACTGGACTGTAGAAGTCTGACATTCAAGCCTCCTGTGGAGAAAGTCAAAACACTGCACAAAGGCTTTCTATTAACCAGAGAAAGACACGTTGCTGGCAATGACCGACAATGTGCAGAAACAACCGGTCATTTTAAGCCTTTGGTAGATTTGGCACTCCATCCCGTCGGCTCCGCTCCTCTGATGCCAACCTCCTGTCCCTTCCACTCAGGAACAAGCACCGGACATGGGGCGACAGAGCCTTCTCCATTGCTGCCCCCTCCCTCTGGAACTCCCTCCCCAAACACATCCGAGACTGCACTGACCTTTCCATGTTCAAATCACAAATCAAAACCCACCTTTTCAGAACTGCTTTTAATGTGTGACCAATATTGTGTGTTTTACTAGCGTCCAGTGCCAATGTTCAATGCTAATGTCCAGTGCCAATGTTCAGTGCTAATGTCCAGTGCTAATGTCCAGTGCTAATGTCCAGTGCCAATGTCCAGTGCCAATGTCCAGTGCTAATGTCCAGTGCCAATGTCCAGTGCTAATGTCCAGTGCTAATGTCCAGTGCTAATGTCCAGTGCCAATGTCCAGTGCCAATGTCCAGTGCCAATGTCCAGTGCCAATGTCCAGTGCCAATGTCCAGTGCTAATGTCCAATGCTAATGTCCAGTGCTAATGTCCAGTGCCAATGTCCAGTGCCAATGTCCAGGAAGTAGTGTGCTCTTTAGGTCAGGGGGGCGATGGTATGTAGCTAGTCTGACTTTTATGCAGAAGACCAGAGGTTATTATTTACATAACCACAATCTTTCCCCAATCTTAATCTTAACCATAGTTGCCATGTGCAGATATTGTAGAACGTGATAGTTTGGAAAACCTTTGCGTTGAATTGTCCACTCTATGATTATGTCTGGTGATGGAATTGGGAAAAAAAGTGCCGTCTCTTGTCACATATTTAGAATGGAAGTATATTTGTCTCATTAGTGACGGATGTGCAAAATGCCCTAGAAATACTAATGCTTGCAGTGTGCTCCCGGTAATAGATAGTTGACAATGACCAGACTTGCTGTCAGGCTAGCTACACTATAGTTGATGTGGGATGGTCATTAGTGGTTTGGAAGCAAAGGGAATAGAGCAATACAACTAGTATACATGTGCCCTAAAGTTGCAGTTCCTTTAATGGACATTAGATGCTGGCCCCAAGAAAGAAACTGCATTTAAATCACAAAAACAACAAATCAATTTACCACAAGAAGTTGAGGTCACTGCAGGTTATTTCTCTATTTCAGAATCATTATTAAAGACATATTAGGAATAAAAGATTATATTTGTAAAGCGAGCAATTTTGACTTTTTGTGCCTACTTTTTGCTCTCGTATTTGCTTCTAGCTTGTCCCACTTTAGCTCAACTCAAGCTTCATCCTCCTTTGCCTACATTTTGACCTTCTGGCTCCTCTCCATATTTTTCTACAGCTTATTGGTTGACAGTGGAAATGTATTTTATTGGAAACTGGATAGGATTAAAATATTTATTTCAGGGGAAGATAGTGTGGCAGCAACAACGATCAACACCCCATGACTGGACACATTAAGAGGAACGTTAATGACAATGTCGCTGCATTGTGTAAATTGTGTAAGTATTTCTTTTTTTCTGGTCTCAAAGGATGGTGCTTTAGAGCCCTCTTCCTCTGGAGACCAGATTAGAGATGAAATCCTTGCAGTAACTGTTGATGTAACTGTGGTTGAGCTGCTAAAAGGGATTTAAATCCTGTTAATGCTAAATTCTGCCAGAAATGCAACAAAATTTAAATAATAGAAAAATGATATTGATCATATAATACATGTGAAGTAATGAAGGTTTATTTTATATATGAAAAAACAATATTTTTGAATGTAATTTCTTTAGCCTACATTAAATCACAATGCTATCTGGCAGTTGTTAAATCATTAGTAATGAGCTCAGTTGGCTTGAGTCAGACTGAATGAGTAATGTGAATGACTGCTGAAGCCCCCATTCTGTCAAAGGAAAGGCCCTTCTTATTTTCTGTATGCTGGATATTTCAGTTTGGATGCTGACAATGGTTTATGCCTCTACGGTGTACAGCTCAGGACACAAATTACACTGTGCGGAAAAGTATAGTGCTGGCATGTGGTTACTGGGGCTGTGTGGCCAATAAGATACAAGTTCTCAAGCCGACTCACCCTGATGCCGAGCTCCACGTTTTCTCCACCATATATCTCCATGCCTTCATCTAGCAGGCCAATCTCCTCAAAGTACTTCCTGTCCACCACAAAGCAGCCGATCAGAGCAGGGCTCCTAAAATAGAGGGTGACAAGAGACAGAGTCAGAGAAAAGGAAGAGATAGAATATGTTTTGTATTTAGATAAAGCCTAGCAATTGGGGAGTTTAAATGCAAAATATTCTTCAAGACACACACACAAGCACAGTCCTAAACCACAACGTAACCCACACTGGGCAACAGGGCCCTTGAGATGCACTCATATCTGATGTTCTGAACCATTGCCTTTCTTTATAACGTATGCAGTCCATCGGGCTTAGAACATCTCTCAACATGATGCTTTCACCGAAAACAACTAATTCAGGACATTTTGAGGAAATATATTTTTCATCAACATCAAACTGAATCAACAAGAGTTCAACTAAATAAATAAATCATATTAGTATTCATGCTGTCACACATCTTTTCTTATCAAAACAAAATACATCACCACCTGAAAAATGGCTTGTTTTGGTGAATATCTCCTTTCTCTGTGGATAGACAGAACTCTCAAACAAACTAAAAGCAAAAATGCATGAACATATTCTTTTCTGTACAACCACCAGATAACAGAACAATGAAATTCAAATATCACATAGAGTTATATTATACTGCTTAATCTCAACAATAGCATTGTTTGCTCCATAACACACATCATGTGCAAATAAAGAATAAGTCTATGAATAGTAACTATGAAACAGTGGTATTGAGCTACACTTACATCTAATGTTTTAAGTAGATGATAAGTTAATGGTAGCATAGCATGTTGCATCAAAATGATTTATGTGAAATAAAGGTGTGATGTTTCTGCCTCAAATGATAAAACGTTAGCCCCGGGCAAAACTCAGTTTAAATCAGATATTTCCACACACTGTGCCACTTCATGCAGCTCTTCTTAGCTCAGGCATTATCATTGGCTGGCAGAGTCTGTGGAAATATTGGATTTAAATGTTGGTTTCAAACAGGCGGCAACCTCCAGTTCTGAAAAGGGAAGCCGATGCAAAAGTGCATTAAACTTGCATTCTTTGTCAAGGCCATCAGGGGGCGACTCCTCTTGTTTCAAAGGTCTGATTGTATAGAAGTCTATTAGAAAATGACCCTACTTCTCACTTGTTATTTTTTTTACCTCCGTTGGTCTCACTAATTTCAAGTCATTCAGTAAGTTATGGTCCATTTAGAGTAAAATTCACCATAAAGCAGGGTATGCTTTAGGGCGGGGCTACCTTGTGATTGGCAGGTTGCTACCGCGGCGTTTTCCGGTCTGGGAGTTGTACGTTTACAACTTCATCCCTTTCACAGTGTATTTTCACCTCATGAAGGTTGTAACATTTTGGTAGCTTGAAAATGTCTTGTTCAGTATTCGGTTGTACTTAGTTCCACCCTCTTGTGTCACTTCTGGTTCCAGATAAACAAGATTTCCAGGGTCAAAATGCTGAACTTAAGGCTTCAAAACAGCAGTCCACAAATTGATGAAGTCACCGTGACGATGTCCACTTCTTATGTACAGTCTCTCACCCAAAACATTTTATTCATTAGGTTGAGGTCATCAATGTGGCCTGCAAACTGGGAGAGATTTAAATGTGCCCCAATTAGACTACATTTACTGCTCTAGTGGAAGTGGGGTCATTTTAACATCACCTGCACCGGTCAGTGATTTCATTTGGTCAGTGTAATGCGTATGTGGATAATATTTAACTCCCAACTCCACTAATAATCACAGCTGCAATGACCTGTTTTTCTGTAAACTCGCTGGTCCTAAAACTCCGTACGGAGGAAGGTCCTTGTATTTTTGAAACTCTGTGTCTTATAAGAGGTGCTTGTCCATCTCCAGTTTAGTAATTATGAATTATGCCATTTAAAGCCAGCAGGCCTCAACATTCTTTTTCATCAAGATATTATAGCAAGTGTTCTTTTCCATGCTGCTGTGTGTTGGGGTGGCAGCATTGCAGCTGTAGATAGGAACAGGATCAATGTTTTCCAAGAAGACAGAATCTATTATTGGCCTGACTCCAGATCCTCTGGAGATCCTCACAGAGAGGGGAACCAGAAGGAAGCTTAGGGGTGTTCTGTCTTTAGACCTTTGAACAGTATCTTCACAAATAGCAGCAACAGCTACCGGCTCCTATTGGAAAGGTTGGTGAAATTTTATTCGTCTATGTAGTGCTCACCAATGGCTTTTGAACTTTTCTATTGCCACTGAAATTGGTCCAGAAATGACCTGTACAAGACATAACATTCATCCAGACCACCTGACTGCTTCCCTATCCCAACCCATCGTGTCTAAGTTGTTGTGAGTAGGCGATCCAATGTTATCTCACAGAAAACTGCACACAGGTCAGCGGACCGCCACAAAGCCTCTCTCTCACCGACTGCAGTGTCAGCTACTGTGTTGAATGAGCCAATTTTAAAACTTGCTTTACTGAATGTGAGATCTTTAACTGGAAGGACTGCAGTCGTCAGTGACCTCATTACAGATCATTAGCTGGACATGCTTTTTTTAAGTAAAACTTGGCTGGACTCAAGAGATACCTTTACACTAACTGAGGCACCCTGCCGGCTTTGAACTTTCTAAATGTGTTTAGGTCTGACAGGAGAAATGGAGGTGCAGCAGCACCCTTCTCTGACAAATATCTATGCAGGCAGCTCATTTTGGTGAGAACATTTCTTTTGAGTATCTTGCACTAACAATGGAATGCACAAATCCTGTCTTATTAATAATAGTGTAACAGATGCCAAAATCAACCATCACTTTTATTGATGAATTCAATTTTTCTTTAGATTTTGTTTTTATATTGATTTCTGGTGACTTGAAAATCAATATCTCTCAGCATGTTACTGGATCATAACCTGGGCCATACCTTAGACTTAATTATGTCCAAAGGAGTTGATGTATTTTCCATATCAGTACTTCACATTGCTTTATCAGACCATTACTGCATCTTTGTTTTTATAAATCAATCTTGATCATAACTGCTGAAAGACAGTAGCTGCCTGCTGATTTCTTTGCTACCAAATTCTGTAATGTTGCTACTTCTAATATGTCGCCCCGGTATGACATGGTAATTGCCTTCGATCAAGGCACTAAACCAGTTTTAGATGATATTGCTCCTGTTAAATCACAATACACATAATTCAAGGAATCTCTTTTCTACTGTACATAAACTTTGAAACAACTCCAGAACTTCGATTCCAGGTTATTTTATGTCCATCAATTGAACATTTTTCAGTCTTCTTTCCAACAAAATAATGACTTTTATGGCAAATATTCCCATACTCACTCATGGTCCTCCTACCTTGCCTCATTTTCAATTCACTGAAATTCTAACAAATGTTGCACCAGTCAGTGCTGATGATCTTGGAATGGCGGTTCAGAGCTTCAAATGTTCCACTTCTTCCTTTGATCCCATCACTTCCTCCTTTATAAGGGTTTTTAACTGTTTATCAAAGATAATTTAAACATTTTAAACACCTCTTTATAACCTGTATTTTTCTTAGCTCACTCAAATCTTCAATTGTTAAACCCCTTGTAAAGAAGCCTACTCTAGACCCATCTATTATTTGTAACTAAAGACCAATTTCCAACCCACAATTCCGAAGCAAAGTTATTGAAAAAGTCATCCACAAGCAGGTAATCGACCACCTGACAGCGAACGAAGTACAGGATTTCTACCAATTCGTCTTTCGCCCCAACCACAGTAGCCTTGTACAATGTTATTAATGACTTAAGAACAAATATTTAATATACACTTGTCACTTTTACATTACACTTACATCACACTTGTTTAAAGTACTGTTATCTGTTTGTCTGTGAACTTTATTTTATATTTTACTATCAATTTTAATATTTTCTATTTTTTGCACTGTGTTGATTGATGCACCATCCATCATGTAAAAGTCCTTGTATGTGCAACATACTCTGGCGAAATAAACGATTCCGATTCTTTAATTTGCTTGCCTTAAACGACAACAACAGACATACTATCCCCTTGCAGGTTTTGGTAAGTTGGCAGTTTTGCTCTGATTGATGGGTTGATAGTAGTCTCTGCAGTATGTCTAAGCAATCATTTTCTGTCATATTCGCAGTTTTCATGGCCAATGGCATCGAAGAACTATATCATTATATCCATTTCACTGCATGAGCAATGATTGTACACACTGTAGGTCTCATCAAATGTCCTGCTTTTTGAAACTATACTGTACAACTGCCCACTGCTACTGATGAGAGTTTTTATGCTACACTCAATGTGCTTTGTGGTTGTGCTGCATCCCCGGATTTTATATGGTTTTGAATATTGACACTACACGTACCTGGATTTACATATATAATCATTCACAGGGATTAGTGTTTCAGAAATCACAATGTAAAAATAATGAGCGTAGTAAGTGATCGTATCAGACCTTCAATATGCATAAAGTCAACTATTAATAATTCATTCTGCAGTGGCAGATTATTTTGCTGGTGTCTCACTTATTTCACAATATAAATACATTTTATTCAATGAAACAGAACTGTCTTAAAATTTCATTTTTTATCGTTTTAATTATTTTTGAAATAACTTCTTGTCGAGCTTTAAAACAAAGGTAATGCTGTTGTAACCCTAGTTCTATAATCACATGCAGAACCTCTGCTCGAATCACACCGCTGTCTGCCATCATACAATAACCCCAATGAACCACGTTGCGTGTAGAGTTTGCATGAACTACAGAGGGATGGTCTCTTCCTGCCTGGAGTCACAAAGCCATCTCACCAGGCGTTCCTTGGATAGGGCTTTACCAGTCACACCATCCCTGAAGCACACTATCAGGACCGTGTGTTTAACATGATATGCCAATGCACAAACTGGGCAAAGCAGAAGTCATTTTTCCTCCCTGTCCCCTGCATGGGTCGGAAGACAAAAAGCATCTAGCTCTATAACCCTTGACCTGAAAGAACTCCTCAAGTTCATTGAAACAAATTGGTTGGGTCGCAGGGTAGTCCCGCTACGGTCAGTGCAAGCAGCAAATCTAGAATGACAATACCTCTACTTGCCTGGTAAGGGGTTGCCTCTCGACATGACAGGTGCTCTGAACCCCACATCCACAGGCTCCCTGCTGTCCCCAACAGGGCAGCGTTGCAAACTTTGTCTTGTCTGTTGATATAGGCCACCGTCGCGTACTTTTTGGTCCTCACCATCATATGCTTCCCCCGTATCAGGGGTGCAAGGTGCCGGAGGACCAAGAACACTGCCTGTAGTTTGAGGAGGTTGATGTGTCTGTCCTTCGCCGGAACCTACACACAACCAACTGCTCTCCCCAGGCATGTTCCCCCCAACTCCATCAGGGAAGTATCTGTGATCCCTGTTATGTAAGTGACACTTGTCCCAGCAGCATTCCCTGCAAAAGGTGTTGTGGGGATCCCCAGTAGAGTGGATCATTATTTACCAAGGGGGGAATGGTAACCGTGCACCGGTTGTGCTTCTTTGCATCCAAACAGGCTTGAAAACTATTTTTACAGGTACCGTATGTGCGGCACCCCCGATTGGCAACCGCCATGAAGCCCAGTGCCTGCAGGATGGTAAACGCTGTCACTGTCACACCCTGCTGCAAATTGCCAACTGCCTGCTGCAGGAAAGTCCATCGGTGTTCCAACAGAGTGGCTTGCAGCCTGAATGCATCAAGCACGACCCCCAAATACTACACCTGTTGGAGTGGCAGGGGGCTGTTCTTGACCGTAATAGTTATAGGCTGGAGGGCGACATGCAGGAATATTCTGTATTTTGGAGACACCTCGACATGAAAGGATGCTTCCTTTATGTCAATGGTGGTGAATAAATCACTTTGCTGAACCAGTTCCAGCAACTGCTTGATGGTTAGCATACAGAACGCCTTGCAGGCAATGCATCAGTTTAGGACACAGAGATTCAAAATGGGTCTAAACTCTACTGTCTTCATGGGGACCAGGAAGTACGCAGAGTCAAATCCTTTCTGTCTGATAGTTTTAGCTGACAGATACAGCCTGTTTCTGCAACATGGCCTGTATATCTACTATCTCCTCCTGGGAAGATATATGCACCTCATCGAACCCCGATGAACAGCCAAGGGACAGTGTAGATTGCAGAGAATAACCAAGTCTTGATGTCCTGTCCATCCATTCTGTTAACGTGCAGTTGTGTCACCACTCACCATAAAACTGTGTTAGAGGATGAGCGACAAACTGTGGAGCTAAAAAGTTGTGACATCCTTTCTCAGCCCTCCATGACCCCCCATTAACAAAGGCCAGCCCAATGAAGAAGGCTGACATGGAAAGATTTGAACCGGTGATGGGGTCTGTGAAATCATCACTGCTTGCCTGTAAATGCATCACTCTGGTCTCCTATGTAGAGATACAGGATAAGGGAGAAACAGACACTATCCCACCGACATGCCCTCCTCCTTACCGTGACGAGCAGCAGGTGGCAGCTGAGCTTTAAGTTATTTTGATAATTCAAATCAATCTGAAGAGCCCTTTCATGGCTATGGGGGCTCCCAGGGGGTCATTTGGGTCCTTCCTCAGAAGCGCGGTGAGTTCCAGCCTCACATAGCAAAAACCCACAGTGGCTAGAGACATCAAAAGGCCTGTAGCCGTTTAAACTCCCTGAATCAGATTATTCGTTTTGCTGCTGCAACGGTCCAAATAGTCAGTCTGAGACGGTGGGGCAGGGGTGTTAGGCTAGGATGATGCCAGCGAAACACTAAACACATCCAAATAGTTAGTAGCAGCAGCCAGACAAAGCTACAGCGCTCACAGTTTAAACCTTTTGTCAAAATATTCTGTGTCAGTAGAACCGGTAGAAGTTACGCCGTTCGCTGAAAACAAAAAGCATGGCAGACAGCGATGTGTGCTGCCTTATTTACTGTGCGGTCACGTATGGGGTAGGAACGTTCATTTTGGCCAACTTTGCTTATGCAAATTTACAATGCAGGCTTGTGATTGGAGGAGACTATATCTATAGAGTCCGTTAAAGGGCGCAGCCTGTGTGAGTTAGAACAAAGTATTTCAGATGTTCCTGTATTTACCTGATAGGGGCCGTGTGGTTGTGTTGTGTCCACCATGACTTTGGTGGGTTGAGGTATCGACACCACAGCTCCCAGTCAAAGCCCTGAGCAGATAGCGGATACTCCTCAATCTCGAAGGTGTCATACTTGATGTTGTCAAAAGATGGAGACACCACCCGGGTCCGGTTCTCCTTTATTCGCTGCAGAATAGGTTCTGCCCTGTGGGATGACAGAGCACGGACAGAATGTTGTAGAACACACTATGATAAGTCACCATCATAACATTCAACAAAAGAAAAGAAAATGTGAAAATAAAAACTGAAAGTCAAACAATTTGCACATCTGAAGGAAAGTCTAGAAGTTTGACACAAAACATGATCAAATATATATATATATAATATACATTTTGTGCTTCAAAAACCTATTTCCAAAAATAAGCCTGACTACATTAGCTAAAACAAGACCTGGCCCTCCACTCTCAGACTTCTTCCTTTTGTTAAAGCCCCTGAAAACCTGACTTCAAATGCTCTATAACCTTAATATTTATGGCAAAAGTCCAAGTAAAAAACTTTACTTAACCAGTTCCCCAGTCAAAAACTGAACAGACCTCCTAGTTTGTCCCGAATCTTGACAAGTAAGGCCCTCAAATGTCACGATTTTTAACAGTCACTACCAAATTGTCCCCATTTTTAATAAATTAATAATAATAATAATAATATAATTGTGTTAAGAGCATACATAGACATATCATGTTCTCTCCCACTCTTTATTACCTAATCCACTATAAAAACCAATCAATGCACCACATGCCTGAATTCAAAGATGAAAGGTCTGTACGTGTGTCAAACTATCAATCAATGTGTCATTGTCGAGGCTTTTTCCGACAGAATCTGTCAGTACGTTAACGCAGTAATTCCCAAAGACTGGGTCGGGACCCACAGGTGGTGTGTAAGTGATTGGGGTGGGGGTGGGGGGGCTCAAGCACTTTAACCAGATTTTGAAATCCTTTGTTTTCCACAACGGAGAATGTCCTCATGTCTGCAGCAATAAACACTCCAATAGATTTGGTAATAGCTTTAGCCCGGTCTGACAGACTGGGATGGTGGCACTTAATATGTGTGGACATGCCCGATGTATTGCCGTTGTCGTATGTCTTTCTCTTTAAACAACGGCTACATACCGTAACGTTTTTTTCCACCACCCTCATTCCGTCATTATTAGTTACAGGAAAGCCAAACTTGCAACTTAAGTGACGCCGGTGGCTTCTCAAGTTCCTCCGCTCGCCAAGACTTTCACCATCAAATGCTTTTAACCTTCTCCATTCACACACTACTGCTTTATATCTTTTCACTGCAACTCTGCATAGATATTTAGAGACGTATTACCTGCAAAAGTATGAGCGGCAGTAAAACTTTATTTCACACTATGATGATTAAACTGTAAAAAGAAAAAAAATGCAATTAAGCCGCGGTTCACATGTGCACTGAACCGTGAGGGGTGACCCGTACGGATCACGGATCCATCCGTGATTCACCTTTTTCACCTGAGATTTGACTGATAATTTGGAATCAAAAAGTACTCTGAGATACCTGTAGTCAGGTACAACCCGTAGCCTCTCCCCAGATACAAAAACATCCGGCTCTACACTACCAGTTTGTTTTGATAAAAAACATACATACCGTTTTGGATACGTTTAGTTGTAAACATGTAAGCATGTGTTATGACCCGGCTCTCAGGTCACAACAAATGGGCGACGCACCATGATAAAGTTTTGACAAAAGATATTTTATTGAACCAAAGTAACTCAAATCAGACCAAACTAAACATTTAACTGAATGTGTACAGTGTGGAGTGTGGGAATCCGTGGTGGCGGATGTGTGGTGCATGAGTGGAAAATTTGTGTGTGCGAGTGTACGACAAAAAATAAACAACATAACAAAACCAAACGGGTGCCTACAGGATAAGCAGAGAGCTGCTAGGAGCAGTCAGGGCCCAGGTGTTCCCAGCTGGCCTTAATGATCCAACGCCAAACGATTGGCAGGGAAGGGCAGGGGTTGTCACACATGTCATCTACATATTCATTTACTGTGAATATTTCATACTGCTGTTGCTGCAATGGTGTTGAGATGGTTCACCGCTAGCGGAGGCGGAAGTTGTTTCTTCTTCTCATCAGTTGAAAGGTCAGAACAGCGGCTATGCGACTCAAAGATCATCAGTCGTGTTTCTGCAGATGAGAGAACAATCTTCCGTACTCCACCACGACGGGGAGGATCTCATTTTGTTTTTGGAGGATTTATTTTGTTTTGTTTGCTTTCTCTCCTCTTTTACTAACACACACACACACACACACACACACACACACACACACACACACACACATATATATAGCGTGAAGCTAATGTAGGTCCGGGTGAGCTAACTGCTTAGATAATGAGACCTTTATATCCGCCATTTTAGAGTCTCGCGACATTATACGTTGTCTGAGCTGTGCTCTCGCCTCTCCCCCCACACACACTACATGCATGCACACACACACACACACACACACACACACACACACACACACACACACACACACACACACACACACACACACAAAATCACACACACACACACACACACACACCTCCTCTCTTACCACAGTTTGCTTATTTTAGATAGCGTGCTCATGAATGTATAGTTGTTGTTAGTTTAGATATTAGTTGACTAGATCATTAGTATTAGCACGTAATAAACTCTGTTATATTTTAAAGAGCAGCTGTCTGTGATTACTTTGTGCATGTGTATTGTGATAATAGCTGTATATGTGGTCTGTGCTCGAACTTAAACCTTCACTTTCCCTTTGAATGTGTAATAGTACTCAGACTGTTGACATTGTGAGTGAACACTAATTATGAGACTTAGTTTATCGTTTGGTTATTGGTCCCTGTTCGCAGGGTGGTGCCCCGTTATTATTAATAATCAATAATAATCGTTACTGACATTAATAATTCTATTGATGTCAATAATTTAGTTTTCCATATTTGCTGATAACTCAAACTCCTTTTCGTTCCCAACATTGTACATGTAAATCAGTCTTTACTCTCATGTCTGCAGTATTGTGAGGTTATTAACTGGTTTAACTGGAACATGAGCATTTCCCCCCATACTTGCCTCCTTCCACCGGCTCTATTTCATGAAGTTCATTTTAAGACTTTATTTGTCTACAAAGCACTTCCTGAATTGATTCCCTCTTTCCTATCCAACCATTTAATCCCCTATAATCCACCTAGGCCACCTAGGTCACTGACCGGTCACTCCTGGTCGTCCCTCCTGACGAAAGCTCAGGGGTGACCTCCCCTTCTGTGTTGCAGGCCCCGGTCTGTGGAAGAAACTTCTCCACCACAGCAGAACTGTCCCCTCTACTGAGTGGTTTCAAACAAAGCTCAAGACTAACCTCTTCTCTTTGGCTTTCAATTGTATATAATGTGCCACTACTAAATGGTTGTTAATTAGTTGTGCATCATGCTACTCATTGATTTGATGTGTATATGGATGTTTTTGTTGTCTGCTCTGTTATTTAGCACTTTGGTTAGCTCATGTTGTTTCAACTGTGCTTTAGAAATACATTTGATTTGATTTAATTCCCCACTAGATAGGAGCGGGATCTATTATTGCCTGGTTAAGGTAGATACAAAACTAATCATCATAAATAAGTATGTCACAGTTGCCATTATGGCTCTTTGGAGCTGAAGGTTTGCACCTGGTTGAATAACAAATATTCAAGAAAATGGGTTACAGCTGCGTAATAGGACTCAAAACGGGGGGGGGGGGGGGGGGGGGTAATTGAATGATCACTTCATGAACCAGATGAAAGATAGATTGTTTTGTGCTATTCAGCCGCTGCTTTGACTGATAAACTGATTTATAGTGTGGAGCAAACCAATGCTCTCACAGTGAAACGAAGCCTCTTTTCAGATATAATCAGCAACCTTTCAAACAAAGTGGCTGCTGAATAATTCCTAACATTCAGCATCTCATTTTTTATTTTAGTTTTCATCTCTTTTTTTGTACCCCTGCATCTTCAGCAAGCTTTATAAAGTGGTTGGTTACAGCTGTACAAGACAATGAGGTGTTCATGGAAACTATTTTTGCAGCAGTGTACAGCATACAATGCCCTCCTAATTGAGATATCACATGGTTTAATCACGTCTGGACTAATTGGAGGAGATATATTGAAACTTGAAAGACAAAATCCAAACTGTCTCTTTGGATTCCAGTTGAAACCCAGAATCACATCTTCAAGGACAAATGTCAAAACATGTCCGTCGACCAAATCACTCCTGCAGCCAAATCGATTTCTCTGCTATTGAGCCATATGTTTATGTTGTTCCAAACAATTGACTCTGGTGCAATAAATTGTGAAACGCACTACTTCTGGTGGAGCTTCACAGCTGAGGCGAGCCAATAACGTAACACAGGAGTGGTGTATTGCGGTATGTTTTGAATAAACTGACAATTTGTAACAAATTACAGATCAATGTTGAACAATGACTTATGTTACAATAATTATTTGAGAAGTTTGTATACAGGTTTTCATGGATTTGAATTCGATGTAACCTTCTGAATCCCAGTTGTTTACAGATGCTGTTCTCTGCGGAGGAACAGGTGACTGGGTTGGTACTCAGAGGATAGATGATTCTTTTAAAGGGTAGGGCTAGTATTCTACAGTCAGGGCTGCAGTGACAGGTAACAACAACCTAACATGGTCATCATGCATCTACAGCGGCTGATTAAAACCGCCTAGAACATCATTGGTAACCATCTACTGATCTGTGATATTGGTGAGAAGAAGAGCCTGCCAAGAGCCCAAAGGATACTAAAAGACAAATCCCACCCAGCCACAACCTGTTCACTCTGCTGCCGTCTGGAAAGAACGAGTAGAAGTATCAGCTGGCAGACAACTAGACCACAGAACAGCTTCTTCCTTCTCCCTCAGGCTGGGATAATCCTTAATTCATCCTCCACCCTCCACATATAATATAGTTTTGTTCTTTCTTTCATTTTTTATGCAGCAAAATGGGACTACAAACTGCATTTATGTGCAAAACCCTGTTGCACAATGATAATAAATGAACCTTGTAACTACATTTACATTGATACTGGCTGAATATAAATTTGCCCCTTTTTCATATTGAATGCAATCTGTGTACAGAGAGAGAGGCAATAATCAACAGGGCCGGGGCAACAGCCAGAGGGTTTGTGGAACACGAACACAAGCTAGCTAGCTATTAGAATGCATCTTAAAAAGTCATCATCCCCAAAACTAATGATGTGCGTTTTTCACAATGAATGCTCTTTGTGTACAGACAGAGAGACAGGCACCCTAACCCACACCCGTACAGTCAACAACAACAACAACAACAGTAGTAGTAATAATAATGTTTGATTTATGATCTGGTTCTCCTGTAAAAACTTTGTAGAGATTGATCTACCATATTCTGGTTAAACATGCATGTAATTAAGTATTGAACAGAGAAGAGTAAAAGGAAATACCTAATGTTGGTAATACTGTTAGGATCCCTGTCTGCGCCTAGTGTGTGCTCCTCTGTTTTTTCCCTCTGTCTGTTTTGTTTTTGTGGGCCATGTGCTTATGTTTTGTTTTTGTGTCAGCCTACAGTTTCCGCCCACTTCACGCCTCTCTCCTTAGGCTCAGCTGTGGCTCATTCCAGTGATCGCCGCTGGCTGACTTAAATACCTCGGCGTTTCACCGGCGCGTCGTCAGTCCGTCCGGTTACCAGTCTGGTCACGTAAGTCTGAACACTGATTCAGTGAAGATCGTAATCTGTTTGTTTTTCTGTTCCTTCAGTATTTGAGTGCGGTCGAGTTTCCCTCCCGACTCCGGAGGCTATCTGTCCCGGCCTCGGTTGAGCTTCCCTCCCGACTCCGGTGGAGAAAGACGAGTGACTTTAATTTGCTGGACAGTTGGTCTTTGTTTTTTGTTTGTTCATTCTTTGACTCCTCCTGCACATTTAAATAAAGTCTTGGCTGGAGTAAACCTGCTGTGTGCGTGCGTTTGGGTCCACCAACTACACTACCCCATAACAAATACAATGCATTGCAGAGCCTATTAATTAAACTCATAAAAATGATAGTATATTAGCCACCTTCAATCATAAAAAGTATCAATATTGGTATCCATATCTCTTTGAAGTTACGTTTACTTAATTGTTTCATTGTTTCAAAATTACATTTAGATGGTAAACATGATCACTGCCTCGACTATGTTCAGAGGCCCCGTTTATTTGAGTGAATAAAGCATTTATGTGCAACGCTTGACTCGCAGGGAGGAGTTTGAACTGGGTGGCGGGCGGAAAAGATGCAGTTATATTTTGGCAAGTAAAGCACTTTGGTTTAGGTTGGAGAAGATCATGGTTTCTGTTACATGTTAATTTATAGGTCATGTGACGAACATTTTATGTTCATATTAATGTATAAAAAGTGTAATCTGGATCACATTACATTTTCTTCAAAAGGTATCTTTTGCTCGTTAGTTTTATATTAGCACAATTTCTAGGAGACAAATGTCATAGTATTGTGTAACCCTATACTCTGTCAGTGACACTCAGCCACAAGCCTCTTCATTCACAGAATACATACATCTTTGAAATGGGTTAGAAATATTTTTCATTTTTTAATAGGGTCAGTAATTTCCTAAAACAGCTGACCACTGTAGTTTTTTATCAAATATTACTCAAACAATATTACTCAAAACTCAAATTACCCTCTCAGGTGTCCTCCCACAAGCCCCAAAAACTGCAGTTATTAAACCTTCTAAAGAAGGCTCATTTAGACTCCGCAACAAAGACAAAGTATATGCCAATATCAAACCTCCCATTGTTAAGTAAAATAATTGAAAAAGCATTTTCACACAGATACACAGACAATACTTGTTAGTGGGATCCATTCACTGCTGTTTATGGTCTTTTCACGAGATTTGTTGACAATAAGGAAAATATAGAAAATAACCAGACTTATCCATTAACACCAGGGAGCACACAAGCTAGACTCTTCAGCTGTCACCAGTCAAACAAGGGCCTGGTATGAGGTGACCTTTCAAGATCTGTGGTTATCGACATTTTTCAGTCACAACTTGCTGCAATCTGGGATCAGGAAGTGTGTAACTGCTTAATGTAGTGTTGACTAGTTTCATTGCAGACACTGCTGTAGTTAAAATATATCGTATAAACCACAGCCAGCTGCTCACCAACCAGTGTTGAACTCCACATGTGCATCGAACAGAGCAACGACGGGAGCGGAGGCTGCCCTCCATCCGCTGACTCTGGATCTGATCAGTCCTTCCTGCTTGTCATGGCGGACCAGCTTGATGAATCCCGGGCCGTACTGAATGTTGGTCTCCTCTACAAATCTCTGCAGGTGCTCTTTCAGCTCCACTAGAGAGAGAGTGACACACACAAATACACTTGGATGTTAAAGAAAACTCACCGACGCCTTTTTGCAGCATTGATCTTATCGACTAAACTCCACAGAAACTCCCTCAGCTCCACAGGACCAAGGAAAAGCAATCTGAGTTCTTCCTGTTCTGATGTGAGGGTCCTGGGACAGAGGATGTCATATGTGTACAGATTGTAAAGCCCTCTGAGGCACATTTGTGATTTATGATTTTGGGCTATACAAAATAGATTGAATTGAATTGAGTGTGAGTGTGTGTGTGTGTGTGTGTGTGTGTGTGTGTTGTGTGTGTGTGCAACAAATGCTTGTGTGTTGTGTGTGTTAACAATTTAGCCAAATTTCTATCAAAAACATGCAGGATGTTCAAAGTCAATAATTTTGAAGGATAATTCAGTTTTTACAACAAGTTTACAACTTGTGTTTTGCCATCCCGCCTACTGGCTGATAACACTTTACTAACACATTTCATTTTGGTGTGGACGCTCAAGGTATTAGCCGTATGTTGCAACAATAACACACGTACACATTTCATGAACTCCTTGGAAGAGCAGAGGATACACAACAAATTTTGACTCACAAAGTTAATGAATTACCAAAGTCACCAACAATTGTTGATATCTTTAAGTCTGGACCAAAGACATGGAACAACCAACTTACTGATTGAACAAAAGACAAAGACTGGGAATGCTCAATCTGTAGAAAGATTATAAAGAGTTAAACACTGATTCATTGTGTTGCTATGGAAGCAGTTAATGTGAGAGATCTATAGATTTCATATTCTGTCAGATAATCAACCCACAGAAGTGGGTCGCTACATATACATGCTTATATTGAGTTTTAGCATGGTGGGTCTTTCCGTGTGTTGCTTCTGTCTCTCACCATGAGTGAGTTTCATAATGCCTTGCACACATTAGGGTAGACACACACTCACACACAGAGACACAGACACACACTCACACAGACTAACCACAGGGGAACAGTGAACATCTTCATGTCCTTCTTGTGATTCCTCTCTGTTGTAATCCTGCTGCTGTCTTCCCTTCTCTATTCATTATTACTATACTTTTCCTTTAATGAGCCACAGTTTGCCACTGACCTGGAGTTGGGAGTATTTGAAGAGCACCTTATTTTGTTACATGTACATGTGAGAATACTTCCAAACATTTACAAAAACAAGGTCATTAAATCAAGCGCTCCTCCGGTTACCCAATTCATCTTCAAAAGTCTGGTCAACACTGTAAAATATGTTTTCACTCAAACATAGCTAACTGTCAGACAAAATGAGACCTTTGACTTCCATCCCTTAATAAAACACCACCATATGACAACTACTGGCCTCCGTCTGAGCAAGGAGGATGGTTAGAAGATCAAAAGTGGGAAATAGATTAATGCCTTCTCACTATCTTAAGAAATCTAATTGTATTTGAATACCAGAGTACAACCTCATTTTTCTTCAATTGTGATGGTTATAATGACAAAGAGCAATGAACCTACCTCAGTCCAACCCAACATGTTATTGTCCCGTCTGGGAGGAGAATACGATGAAACATATTATGACTTGTATGTGCACAGTTCACTTTATATAGTTCTGGGAAACCCCTCAGTTTACCCCTACATAGACATAACTGAATATATAATCTGCTTTATACAATCTTGTGCTTTAGCATGAGCATATTTAGGTAATATTTAGGTAAAACAAACAAGATATACATACATCACATATACCAAGAGTGCCTCTTTGTCAGTCGGGTGTGGTTCATTACCGCCACTGGGGGGCCGTCCCTCCTGCAATTCCAACTGTGGAATATATATTTCAGGTGTTGGCTTGTTTGCTAACCCAACATGAAATAGTGCTGTAACTAATAGTTTTTAAATGACTTATATGTTTATTGGTTGATTTGTCGTAAAAAAGAATAATGTTAGTAAAAGTGAAAAATTCTCATTAAATTTTCCCTGAATCTAAAGTGACATTTGTCTGACCAGTCCAAAACGAAGGCTACAGTATTAAAACTCTAGTTCTATTAGCACAGGCTGATCCTTGTAACTGACCCTCTAGGTCTAGGTGGAGGGTTCGGCCCGTGCCTGTGCTTATACAACTAGGGTTACAATATAGTAAGCTTCATTCTTACTCACACAGGCCCCAGACTGTGCTGGACTCTATCAGCCTGTTCTCATTCCCAACTCGTTAAATACACGCACAAGGCACCCCGAGGACCCGCAAGTCCTACACCCTGTACAGCAAATAAAATGAATCTATTATCAAAATGATTGTTGATTAATTCATCAAATACTAGTCAACTGAACTATATTAAATGACACTAAGCCACACTAGCTGCCCTGTGAGGCTATAATGGCCATTATTAAAACAACTACATTGTTGAATGAAAAAAAAATGTTCACACAGGAAGTGAAGCACATTTTTGCCTTTTGTTATGCTTGTGTGTGTGTTTGTGTTCAGCTCAGACTCGGATTGAACTCAGAACTCACCAGAATCTCTGCTTCTTTTGAAGACTTCCAGCCTTGTCTCTGTAACTTTAGGAGGCAGACACATGTTTTCTCAAGTTGAAATATTTTGAACTCAGATAACTCTCCACGCCATTTTGCAAAATCCCGGGCAAGATCATGTTTAGTCTGGTCTTTCCCCTGACATTGTATGCAAACATTAAGCCTTTTAAATTCATTGTAATTCTGCCTTAATGTCTATTGTACCCTTTGAGGCTGTACTTAAACACTGCTGTGCTTTGTTGTAAAGTAGAATGGGAGCCAGAGCCTTCAGCTACTAAGCTCGTCTCCAGTGGAAGCAGCTCTTAGTTTCAGTCTGGAAGTCGGACACCACATTTAAGAGTAGGCTCTTAAAGCGCCATCGAAGACTTTCCTCTTCAGTAACGCTGAGGGCTGGCTCAGGCTTGCCTTGGACCAGCTCTAGAGATTCTGATATAGACCCAGACTACCGGGGGACTTCCTACGATACACTAATCCATGTGCCATTAATGCACGTTACCAACTTCCCCAAAGTCTTTTTGCCTTCTCGTCTCCTTCTTATCAGCATTCTATTATATCCACTGCTGCTATTCTTATTAGTAGGAGTCATATTTCTATTTTTGCTTATTATTCTTGTTTATCATCATCATTCTATTATATCCATCACAATACAATTAATTGTATAGCTACTGTGTTAATATTGATGCATCTCTCTCTCTCTCTCTCTGAGTGGAAGGAGTGTGGAGTTGACGGAGCGTGTCTGAGAGCGATTAACACAGATTTTTTCGGTATTTCTCCGTCACTAGTTAACGTTGGATGTGATGGTGTATCTCACGGTGTTTGTGTGAACATTTAGCTGGTTTTGGGGTCTTTGTGAGTGGTTGCAGTCGATCAGCGCGAGCTGGTCGGCTGCTAAACGCCACCATGGACATGACCGGGTTAACGAGGAAACACGGCATAAAGATCCCGCCAACTTTCCCGCTTTCAGTGGAGGAATGCAGCCTGGCTGTGGGTGAACTTGTCGGCCACAGCAGCGTGAAGTCCGCTGCGCGAATGAACAATGCCGTGGTCATCTTTTTAGATACCATCGGAAATGCGGAAGTGGTGATTGACAACGGGATCGAGGTGGGCGATGACTTCTTCCCCGTGTACCCTCTCTGCACACCGGCTGTGAAGGTAACCGTGTCCAACGTCCCACCGTTCATCAGAGATGAAGACATAACCAGAGAACTATCGAGACACGGGAGGATGGTGTCTAAGGTGAAGAAGGTGTCCTCTGGGTGCAGGTCTCCTCTCCTGAAGCACGTGATGTCTCACAGGAGACAGCTGCTCATGATCCCAAACAACAGGAGCAAGGGACTCAACCTAGTGTTCAAGATCAGGGTCGATGACTTCGACTACCACATTTATGCAACAACTGATGACTTTAAATGTTTCAGTTGTGGAAAAGTGGGTCATCAGAGTAGAACGTGTCCTGAGAAAAACAGCTCTCATAAGGACCAGAACCAGAACCAGAATCAGACAGGTACTGAAGAGGGCAGAGGGGACAAGCAAGATGGACAGGACGGGCCAGATGGGGTCCAAAAGAGGAGGGAGGAGGGGACGAGCGGGTTACAGGAAGAGGGGACAAGTGAGACCTAGGAGGTGAGGGTGGAGGAAACAAGTGAGACCCAGGAGGTGAGGGAGGAGGGGACAAGTGGGGTACAGGAGGTGAGAAAAGAGAGGGAAAGTGGGGGACAAGAGGTGATGAAGGACGGGGCAAGTGAGGTCCAGAAGGTGAGGGAGAGTACTGGAGGACAGGTGGAGACAGGTGGTGAGGTGAACATGGAAGCAGACGAGGAGCAGCTCAAAGCCCCTCAGCTGAAGAGGAAACAGAGAGGAGACAGCGGAAGCTCACAGGCAAAGAAAGCAGCAACGAAAGGAAGTGGAGGAGCAGCAGAGTGTGAGTCCAGTATGGAGGAAGACTCTGAGTCAAGTCAGGAGGAGGGCGCTGCTGCTGACAGTGAGCCCTCTAAACACAAGGATGGCAGCTGTAGGAGCTCTAGAGACTACAGCGTGGAGAAGATAAAGGAGTATCTGAGGAGGAGTAAGAATGTGAGAGGAGCCAAAGTGGAGGACTACCTCTCTGACAAAGAGAAGCTCTCCAGCTCTGCCAGAGCTCACATGAGAAGCAAGGACAGAGGAGGTCTCACTATGCAGGAAGGCTTCAGACTGAAGAAGATAGTTCACAAAGTGAACAAAGAACTGAACAAAGATGGTGCTAAGTGAGAGTCAGATCTCACAGTCTAAAGACAATCAAAGACACATGTCTGTTTGTTGGACTTTATTTGTTTAACCGTTTTAAATGATAAAGAAACATGTTCAAAGAAAATAAAGGTTTTCTAAAAATCAATCAATCAATCAATCAATCAATCAATCAATCTCTCTCTCTCTCTCTCTCTCTCTCTCTCTCTCTCTCTCTCTCTCTCTCTCTCTCTCTCGCCAGCTGAAATTGACATGACTTTGAGCTATATGCTACTGTCAGCAACATGCTCAACAATGACAAAGTTAACATGATAGTGTTTAGCAGGTAAAATGTTTATGATGTCCACGATCCTAGTTTAGGCAAGGCAATGTTATTTAATAATAAATTCAATTCTAAACAGTATGAGCCAAGTTCAAATATAATAAAACAAGTTCAAAATACAAGAATAGAAGTTAAAGTGTAAGAAATGATTTAGTAAAAGGCAGCCATGATTTAAAATAAGTGACAGATGCATATCTGTATGTTCCAGATATATGGTGCATAAAGACTGAACTCTGCTTCTCCATGTTTAGTTTTGACTCTGAGGATTGCAAGCTCCAAGATCAGAAATATATTTTAGCCACATTTAGTACTTTATAAACCAACAACTTTGACCGAACCAGCTTAAAAACCTCAGAACTGGACCGATCTGATCCACTTGGTCTTGGTAAGGACTCGAGCAGCAGTGTTCTGAATCAGCTGCAGCTGTCCAACATATTTTCAAGGGAGACCTGTGAAGACACTGCTACAGTTGTTGAGTCTGCTGTAGATAAATACATGGACAGCTTTTTCCAAATCCTGCAGAGACATAAGTCATTTATTCTTAAGGTGGTAGTAGGCTGACTTTGTCATTGTCTTAATGTGGCTGTTGATTCAGGTTTGAGTCCATGACTACACTTAGATTTGTAACTTGGATTGTGGTTTTTAACATTTCCGATCAAAGTTGAGCGCTGACTTTAAATGATTCCTCCTTGGCTCCACCTCAGTTCTATCTCTGTTTAATTTAAGAAATCCTGGCACATCCAACCATTTGATTTATTCAATGCATTTACTCAGTCCCCTGGTGATATGGTCATGTAAATATGAGTGATCTGCATTATTATAGTGACTTATTTTGTTGTTTTCCTTAATCTGAGCCAGTGGAAGCATGTTGATGTTAAACAGAAAGGCCCCAGAATGGAGCCTCTGCAATCTCTGGATGTCATATTTGTCCAGTCAGATGTGTAATTACTTATAGACAAGAAGTACTGCAATTATATAGTGCTTTTCTAGTCTAAGTGATCACTCAAAGAACGTGACAAAAAAAATAAGGCTAAAATATTGTCATAAGAAATACATCCAAGCAACACATTAACTTAAGGTAATACAAACATGTAATTATATTTGGAACTATCGTGCCCTCAATGAAGCAGTGATATTATAAGCCTGTTAATTTAAGCATTTAAGCATTCACACAGTCAGCCATTTCTTGCCAGCTGTCCTTCATGCTTTTGGCAGTTTAAACTTGTTACTTTCCAGTTGAATTATGTGTTTAGCGTCTTTGTATTTGTCTTATATTATAATTTATCTTCTTTTGTAAAATATGCAGCTCTGCTGACAGCAGACTTGTATCCGGTTATCCCGATATCCGGTTTATCCCAAGACGAGGATTGTAACCAATTAGATGTAGAGATACAATGGAGACTGGGTCCGCCCACTTACTGTCAAAAAGAAAAACTACTCGCGAGCGAGCGGGTTTAAGCTTCGCGAGCGACTTTCGCTCGCGCGAGAGTGATTTTTGCTCGCGGAGTGACGTAAAAGCGCTCGTCAAAGTAAAATATGCGCAATGCTGTTTGATTTTCGCGCGCGCATGGATCTCATTTGCGCTCTCGGATTTTGACAGTGATTTGCCTTCATACAAGTAACTCAGAGGATGACACTGTGAACTTATGAGAAACAGATTTACACTAATTTTGCCTTCAAATTAACATTCATTAACCAGCCAGGTTTAAATATCTGAAAGAGCATTGCAGTTATGCTTTACATGTTGAATCTCACAATTAAAAACAGGAGAAACAATACTAAGCTACAGACTGGAGTTTTATGACCCCTACTCTGCATTTCTCTAGTGCGGCTCTCAAAATCACACACGTATACACAAAATTGCACCGAAAACAGCTCCTTGATGAATGTTTACGTCGTAAAAATGAACTGGTGAAGTAAATCAATCCGGGTTTTTGTAAGGGGTGCTGCGGGAGTATGGGGTACCGGACCCGTTGCAACGGGCCATCCGGTCTCTGTACGACTGCTGTAGGATCATGGACAGGATATCTAGGCGCAGCCGGGGGGGGCGGAGAACGTCAGGTTTGCTGGTCTCGGGATCGCCTCTCTGCTGTTTGCAGATGATGTGGTCCTGTTGGCCTCCTCGGATCGTGACCTCCAGCATTCGCTGGGGCGGTTTGCAGCCAAGTGTGAAGTGGCGGGGATGAGAGTTAGCACCTCCAAATCTGAGGCCATGGTGCTCTGCCGGAATCCAGTAGATTGCTTCCTCCAGGTGGGGACGGAGTGCCTACCGCAAGCGAAGGAGTTCAAGTATCTCGGGGTCTTGTTCACGAGTGAGGGTACGATGGAGGGGGAGATCGACACGCGGATCGGTGCGCATGCAGCAGTAAATCAGGTGCCGCACCGGACCATCTTGGTGAAGAGGGAACTTCACCTTCCGGCTCAGCTCTCAATTTACCGGTCGGTCTACGTTCCTACCCTCACCTATGGTCACGAACTCTGGGTCGTGACCGAAAGAACAAGGTCGCGGCTACAAGTGGCCAAAATGAGTTTCCTCCGTAGGGTGGCCGGGCTCAGCCTTAGAGATAGGGTAAGGAGCTCGGACAGCAGGAGGGAACTTGGAGTTGAGTTGCTACTCCTAAAGGAGTCAGCTGAGGTGGTTCGGGCATCTAATCAGGATGCCTCCTGGACGCCTCCCACTGGAGGTTTTCTGGGCACGCCCAACTGGTAGGAGACCCCGGCGAAGTTCTTTTCTAGTCTTCCGACCACTCAAAGTGCTTTAACACTACATGTCATCTTTCACCCATTCACACACTGACGGCAGGAGCTACCATGCAAGGTGCCACCTGCCCATCAGGACTCTAACTAATCATTCATACCTATTGACACACTGCAGACACAGCTTGCAGGAGCAATTTCGGGTTAAGTGTCTTGCCGAAGGACACATTGACACGGAATAGCAAACTGTGGTTACACATCACAATAGAGATCATATCAAGCCCAAACAGGCAATTCAATTTCGCTACCACCCCTCTACTAATTAACGCATGGTACCTCCCGGAACTATAAAATGGGGCTCATGTACCCTGGGGACTCTTTTAGGCCGAACACCCTGGAGAGCAGACACTGTGATTTGAATATGCATGTTATTCGACAGCACTATTAAACAACAGTTGATATTCAATCCTTTTGGTAAAGATAACCAAACCAATAATATGTTTATATCTCCAGGCCCGACCTTCAACAACTATACCTGAGAACATCAGAACCACAACAGTACAATACAAGATTCAACCCTTCGTGCGTGTGTCTCTCATTGTCTTGAAACAGTCCACAAATGCTTGTGATGGAGAGGGTCTTCATTACAAGGTCTGTCCCTCAAATTGCTGGGACAGTTAAAAACCTCTCGGCCAACTATGGGGTCACAAGATGACGATGTTTTCTGATGACGCTTTTAACCTTCTGAGAAACGGATGAAAAGATATTAATCAAGACAACAGACTGTTGTTTACGAGGACGATTATGTGGTAAAAGGCTGTTTCTGTCTTTTTCCACAAAGCTAAGACAAACACACTTAACATTCTTTGGTCATAACTCCTTTTTGCGGAACCAAGAATGTCACAACCTGCAACACCAATAACGTGATCTAAATGCTTTAATGCAGATTCAATTCAATTAATTTTATATAGCCCAACATCACAAATGTGCCTCAGAGGGCTTTACAATCTGTACACATACAACATCCTCTGTCCCAGGACCCTCACATCAGAACAGGAAGAACTCCCCAAAAACCTTTAACGGAGAGAAAAGAGGAAGAAACCTTAGAGAGAGCAACAGAGAAAAACTACCAGACACTAAAACAAGAATTATTACTGAATTACTGAGCGCAGATCCACAATCTGAAAGAAGGATATTGAAGGCAGCGAAAGTGCATTTCACACAAGCCTCCCACAACGGTTCCTCTCAGAATTATTTTTTGTAACTTTCTATTGTGTAGACTCTATCTGGTCAGCCTCCTTCATTCATAACTGTGTGTGTGTGTGTGTTATATGCCCCGTGTCTTTTTGAATTGCTCTGACATATCATCAGCTTGCGTGTTTTAATATTTTTTGCTCTGTCTCTTCATTGCTGTGGTAGTGTTTATTGCCATTTGATATTATCACCTTTCCATATTGGCTGAGGTGACTTTTCTTAAGTTAGGGTACATGTCCCCTTTTTCTTGTTATCACACGTGTTCTCTTGTTATGGCATGTGAGTCCTGTGGTATTCGAGTTGTTCTGATTGATCTCTGGGTACTGTACAAGGTACATATTTTGTGTATATATTGTGTTTTATCTAGGCAGTGCATTGTTACTATGCACTATATGTCGGTTATATACGCAGCAACACAGTTACTTTGTTTACTAATGTGCTGAGTATTTGATCACTATATTGTCTGCGCTGTAATGGATTTATTTAATAATTATTTTTTATCCAATAATATTGTTACAATTTTCTTTTTTCTTGCTATTGTATATTAAAATAATATTTTATATTTTATATTTCATTTTTGCCATCCCATATTATCATATAATTCATTCTTTGTATGGCTAGTGCTCTTATTTGCGACTCGTGCTTTGTATTGCTGACATATTCTCTTGTGAAATGCATTTTAATTTACTGTTGACTCAACATCAACCGACACAATACTAATGAAGTCAAAATGAAACTGGTTCATACGCGATGCTGTAGTCGTATGATGTTCAAGTTGTTCTGACACGAGTGTATCTCTTTAAAGTGTACTTAGAGATTTGTGCGTGTCTTGCGTATTTTAGTGTATTTTCTAGATTTTCACCATGCATTATGTTATTTATACATAGTCACACAGGTAATGTTCATTCATGTGCTGAGCATATTATTATAAGATTGTCTGCACTGATGTGTAATTTGTATGTGATGAATCAATGTTTTCAATCCAAGGGAGCTGATTAGGACCCGGTGACCTGTCAGGTGACCTGTCAGGTGACCTGGCCTCATATGAATTTGAAGGTATATCTCCATATTAAATTCTTCACTCGGTGGTAATTAAATATATCTTCATGGAAGCATGATCGTGCGTGCGGACTCATTTCTTGCATCATTAGCAATAAACACAAAGTGCAGCCGAAGCTGGTGGGAAAGTCATTGTTTTTTCAGCTGTTTGATCATTTACCACACGGTATTGTACAAATTAAACATGTTACCTGCTGGCTCCAGATGACAAATCAAGTAGTCACCAAAGTTATTATAGTACATCCTTCACAATCAATCTCTTTTCAGGATCAAATCACTCAATTGATCAGTTCATTATAGTAATTGTTTGATTAGATGATAGTGAAAATAATCATTACATGCAGCCATATTTTTGAAATTACTGGTGAATTGGTATAAGTTATGATATGGAGATTTGGCCAACAGTGAGACGAAGTAATTCAGAGTAATGTCATTGTGACATTAATGGGGGTTTCCATGACTCTGTGACCTTTGATCACAACGTTAAGGCTTTATGAATACAGCCCCTGATGTCTGGCTTATTTACTATTCTGGTGGTGATGCATAATGATTGGACTTCATCTCCAATTTTGCCCTCATCAAACCTCAGTTGACCCTCTTCTCATAATTACACCATCAATCAATTACCTTCATCCCCACCATGCAATCGTCATTCACAGCAAAGCAAACACAATACATCATATTTCCTAGAGATTTGTTACCTTGAACAGCTGTAATGCATTTGGAGGAAATCACTTGAGGTAAATGTTGAATCGATTAATCCCCCTGCTTGTTCCGCTAATCAGCATTCAACCCTGTGCAGCCACCATAACTGAACTCTGATATACTGTATTATTGAAGAACAGAGGGGCAGTGACAGACCCAGAAATCTGCAGGCAACTGTAGCCGAGACATATTTCTCACAATAGTAATTATAGATTTGGCAGCAGTGAAATATATTCCATACTACGTGATGCAATTATTAACAGCAGTCTGCTGCAATACGTTTTAATCTGTTTTCATACACTACTGCTGCAGCTAATGCCTGAACATG
This sequence comes from Anarhichas minor, assembly GCF_050575085.1. NCBI lineage: Eukaryota > Metazoa > Chordata > Actinopteri > Perciformes > Anarhichadidae > Anarhichas > Anarhichas minor. The sequence continues at coordinate 2,876,815 of NW_027466451.1, read as the reverse complement.
TCCTGATCATGTCCACCATCAAAGAATAAAAATAGGTGTGACATGAAATATAGACATCTACGCTGTATCTCACCTACAGGAGTACTTACTGTAACTATTCAATTCTAGATCTTTGCCCTATAATGTGAGGAAAGACTTAATTAATCAATCTGTGTAAATTCAATTGACTCTTTATTTGCCTCGATTTTTTATTATCATTTGGCTGCAGTGTTGTCAGAGCAGGAAACAGCAACTTCAAAAAGGAGGGGGTTAACGCTAGCCATTTGGTACCGGGCCGCACAGAAAGAATAAATAACTTATATCATTTCCGTTTTATTGATTATCAGAGTCTGAAATATGTTTTATTTTGAAAAATGACTGGATTCTCTCCCAATTTCATCCACCTGAGCCTCTTGACATGTCAAGACGCTCGTCTCGGTCACGTGATACGTTACCTCAAAAGTTAAACCCGCAAACTAGAGAAAATGAGTGAATAACTTTTGGAGAGCTTCTTTGCAAAGAGGAAAGACCACTAAGGAGACAGAAGAAGAGCTACAACTTCCAAGAAAAATAAAGCTTCATTTAACAGACAATATCAGGAGACTGATTAAATATCAGGAGTAATTCTGACCCGCCAAACCCGCTCTGCATAATATGTGGTGACAGAGAAGATCAGCTGCTGAAGATTGTAAATGACGGTGGCCTTAAAAGTATGTTTGAGACAACAACTCTGCTGGTGTTTTGGATTAAAATCAAGGCTGAATATCCTGAGATCACCACTAAAGCACTGAAAACCCTGCTTCCATTAACAACATCCTCTTTGTGAAGCGGGATATTCTGCAGAGACAGCAATCAAAACAAGACGGAGTAGACTGGACATCAGGACACACTTCGGGTGTCATTGTCTCCCGTTACCCCCAGATGGGACCGTCTCGTTGCAGAGAAACAAGCTCAGGGCTCCACTGATTCAGCGTTATTGTGAGTTGTATTTATTTATGCATTTTATGTTTGTTTTCATGCCGATTGTATAATTTTATTTCGTCGTGTTTATCCACCACACCTTGAAGGCCGGTCCGTGAAAATATTGTCTTACGTGAAACCGGTCCGTGGTGCAAAAAAGGTTGGGGACCTCTGGTGTAGAGGACTCCGCCTGTGCTTATAGAACTGGGGTTACAATATCGTAAACTTAGTAATACCACTGTGAAACTAGAGACCACAGAGTTACAATAGAACTACAGAAAAACTCATTCTCCCCTCAGTGTAGAGCCCACTCATGTGGCACATGAGACACATGGTTTGTACATATAATCATTCAAGTCCAAACCCAAGGGGCAGATTATGCTCCTTCTACATCAGCACTGTATATAAGGTCACATGTCTCCTTTGAATGTTGTTGAAAGATGCCTATTAACAGTTGGCTTATATTTGGTTTATTATTATGTGCCTGTAAATACACTACGCTTTGTTCCTCAACAGTCCTGGAAACCTTTGGCCAAGAGAGGATTGTCTTCACATAACATATTGTTGCTGAGAGAGATATCCAAATGGGATACGCCTTTTGATCCAATCTCAGATGTTCTGCTCCCTGTTGATGGATGGAGGCATGAATGAGTGTCTACTGTGTTTGAGGCTAAGCTTTGAATTCAGAAAGGTGGGCATGCTGTTCACATCTCTAAACTGGGTTGCATGAAAAGGAAAGCATGAACATATCATAAGTTAAGCTTTATGAATCTTACGGCTGCTGCTGTGGTCATCTACCAGTATGATCTCTTTGAGCAGGTGTAACGGCGTCCTCTGGATAGCTGTGTGGACAGAGCGCAGCAACACCGACAAGGCCTCATTAACGAAGATGAAGATGACACTGAGCTGAGGAAGATCTGAGGAATACGACATGTTTCTGCACCTGGGGGACAGAGAGAATCAGAGTTCTTCTTTGAATAACATTATTCCATTTTAGGTGAAATACTGCCATCAAACATCTTGATGAATGAATCAATAGAGTACACATCGATCCACTGACTGACCCGTCCGGTCGTGAATCCGGGATCGGCCGCGTGAAGGAGATACGGTCACTAAGGTAGCCATTGTAGCCATAGTAACGGAACTTCCTGAGGGCGACCCTTCGACTCTCGGGGCCCAGGTCGTGACCCCAGTGGTCGAACAGTGAGGAGGAGGAGGCCGAGTCTGACGAGGACGCAGCGTCTTCACCGTCCTTCTGAGGGGTCTCTGTGGATAAAGAAGGAGAGAGGTTGATGTACTTTGGAAACAGTGTATTTTGAAGAAACATATATTTTGAAGTTTTCTCCAGACCCACCACCACTGTGCTGTCACATGCTGTGAACCGACTGGATATGGAGCAATTTAATGACAAATGAACATCCCTCAGCAAAAAAACAACTAAGTATGCTGTTTGGTTGTTAAAGAAAATGTGTTTGCTGAGGGCTGAAAGAACCATTTCAGCAGCACGGAGGATAGAACAGAACTGTGATGCGCCTTAACAGGGATTTTCATTTTTACAAATAACTCATTCTGGCAGTCACGTCGAGGTGGACACAAATCCGCTAACATGCCCAAGGTAACATTTTCTTATCAGCACTGTAGCTTACCGTTCTGTGCAACATGAGCACCAAGGAGCCATTGTGACAAACAATGAGACGGAAATATGCTCGAGGCATGTTTGGACGGGAAAAAAACCAGAAACGTTACTTGGTGGTTTGAAATATTTGCATTTAATGTGAATAATTGCACGCAAATAGACAGAGAGGTTGCACTCATTCTAGCTCGTGATGATTCATAACAACAATGTGGAACGATGCTTTGCAGCTTCTCTGTCACCTGTTCTCTCCGAGTGGCAGATTTGTGGCAAAGAAGCTGCAGAATTTAAAAGTAGTGGTCTGCTGTTTGTCCGAATCACTGGAAGACAAGATCAACTGAGTGCATCAAATATTCACGAGTCTGAGACATTCAACAATGTCCGACCCTGGTGGGGTGATGAAGAGGTGCAAAGTCAAGAAACGAAGAGTGCTCAGGAATCAAAAATAAAGTTTGGAATTACAGTATGAGACTCAACTTAAATGATTAAATAGTGAATTCTATATTAACTTTCACAACCTCCTCTAAATGTAGAATTTTTCTTCCAAAGAGCTTCCCTAAGGGATGACACGCCTAGTGAAATTGAGATGGCCAGGAGGGAGAGTAAAGCTTGTTACTGAGTCTGAATGGAGCCATTTATCCTCTATGCAATGGGTCACTAACCGGCAGACCGCGGTCCGGACCCAGATGCCCCTGTATCCCTAGACCAGTGGTTCTTAACCTGGGTTCGATCGAACCCCAGGGGTTCGATGAGTCACTCTCAGGGGTTCGGCAGACACACACTGCGGTCAAGTGAGCCGCCGCTTTAAAAATTAATGACCGTCTATTTTCCTTAAGGTGCGTTCACACCGAGCGCCCCGTTCGGTGTGAACGCAGCATAACGGTACGGTGGCTTGGATAGCCCTACGGTGGCTTGGGTAGCCCAAAAAGCACGGAGAAAGCTAAAACGTATGCAGCGTTCACACCGAACGGGACGCTCGGTGTCTGCCGAACCCCTCGGCAGACACACACTGCGAGGTAGTTTACATGTAAAGTCAATGCACAGACGCGAATGGTTGCGAATGACGCGAATTTCCACCGGGCTGCGCGAATGACGCTGGAAGCGGCCGTCATTCAGACGCAGTTGTGCGACTACGGAAAATATCGCTCTCAACGTTTTGGTGTCACCAAATCGTACCATACCCTCGTATTGCCAAGAAAGCCCTTGAGATACTCACACCGTTTGTTACAACGTATCTTTGTGAGCAATCCTTTTCGAGGATGGTGGACATGAAAACTAAGAAAAGGAACAGACTTTGCTGCGAAAATAATATGAGAGTGGCAGTTGCCAAGGTGAAGCCGCGCATTTCTGAACTTGTATCTGAAAGGCAACAGCAAAAGTCACATTAATTTGCAGTAAATATTCACTGAGTTATGTTTTTGTGTGAAATTCATGTTTTGTTTGTCGACAAACCGATCCTCACAGCATCGTACGAAGTTGCGTACCTGATCGCAAATCATTCATTGAGTTATGTTTTTGTGTGAAATTCATGTTTTGTTGGTTTTGTTCTTTGCACACAGTGATTTTGTGTGCAACTGATGCATGGTTCATTTTGTGCACTAATAAAATATATACCTATGTTTTGAAGAAATCATATTTTATTTTTCCAATTACGAAGGGTTCGGTGAATGCACTGATGAAGCTCGCAGGGTTCAGTACCTCCAATAAGGTTAAGAACCACTGTCTTAGACCCTTGACCTACAGCGACAAACAATTGAGAACTATAGAACTTTGACGGAGCACTTCCACTTTAACCAGCACAGATCCTCCAGCCCCCACGGCACTCGTTCAGCGGTCCAGGAAACATACCAACAATTACACGCATTGCACATCATCTCACGTGATGTTCCTCAGCCAATCAAACATTGGCTGAGAGATGAGAGACCCTACAGGAGAATTACGTGAGTCAGAGAAGTCATTACACATGCGTTCCCCAAAAGAGGAATGTGGACAGCCCAACCAGAGCCCCAAACCACTAATGGACTGACTCCTAAATGTTCATTCCTCCCACGGCAGTTAACACCAGGTGTCTCATAATATCCAGAGACCGCAGCGACTTTCCAAAAGCAACAAGGTGAAGCGCCACTAGGAGACAAAGCACAAATCTTTTGAGCAAACCACCCACTAAATCCAAAATGAAGGCACAGAACACAACCAACCAGTGACTGCATGGTGGAGATGGCGGCATTTTCTAGATTAGAGTGCCAGGAGTTGCTGGGGGAGAAAGAGTACGGGACGCGATGTTCTTCCTGCTCGCCTGCGGAGCTCAGGATGAACCTGATCCTTCCGGCGCAGCCACCGGCGATGCATTATCTGCGCTCACTCTGAGATCATCTTTCATGGATCTTGTTGTCATGTGAAGTGCATGTAACTGTTTGAATACTATCTTTTCCAATATCTTGCTAAAAAATGGCAGGTTGGCCTAAAATTGCTCAAAACAGACGAGATTATGCAGTTTGAGTGGAGGCTTGACTAGAGCTGTTTTGAGTGCATCTGGAAGATGCCGGTCTCTAGAGAGCAATTTAAAGAAATCTAACATATAGAAAACCACTGTCCAAAACCTCCTTAAAGCAAATAGTGGGAACTGCATCTCGGGAGAAAGTGGAAATCTTCAACTGCATGATTCACTTATTTTACAAAAAGAATTCAGATTTTTTTGATTGTCAAAATCATGTGCAATACATAATCCCTAGCCTTGCAGTCTCAATGTGCTAATTCAAATAATCCTATAACTGGAGATTAAGTACCATTGGAGGTAGCCAGAGAGACATTTCATTGCCAACCACTGCGACACTGTAATTATAGCACATGTGACAAATAAAGAACTGGAACTTGAACTGACAGACCAGCTGGTCGTCCACACAAACAGAGGACCTCGGGTCACCGTGGCAGCATCCAGACTGCGTTGTGATGGTAAACACTGGCACTTAGTGCTGCGATACCCTCGTTGGGGATAGGAACTTGGCTGCCTGTCAATGTCCGCTCGGCTGTGATTATGCACAGAACACACGCATGATGCACACGTGATGGTTCAGGGAAAGAGAGCGAGGTGTACAGTGTTGGAAATCATTTTTTTCTCACAAAAACAATGAAAAGTATATTAGCAGCATTGAAAACAAGCTTCATAAATATGAACTCTCGTCAAAAAAGCCAGAAAAAGCCGGAGGGGTTAGAAGAGTGACAAAACAAAAGTAGTGACATGATGTGGAGCGAGGTGTGAGAGAATGAGGAGGAGAACAAGAACTAAAGGGATTCATCCCTGGGCACCTCGGAGCTCTGTCAGATCAGCTTGCAGAGACACACTCTTTCATCAGCTCAGACACCAAGATAGCTCCCTGTACACACACACACACACACACACACACACACACACACACACACACACACACACACACACACACACACTTCTTTCCAACCAGATAGATAGATAGAAGTCTCCTGATTGAAATAAGGGTTAGCTAAAGCTCAGTCAGGGAGACTCTCTTTACACTTTTTCATTCATTCATTCCCTCTGTCTTTCTCTTCTGCTTCTACTCTATCTTGTCATTTCAGTAAGAACCAATGCAACCCTCCTCCACCCCGATCACTTCTATTCCTTATTATATCTAGTGCCCAGTCCTGCTCACATCCCATCATTAGATCTTCAGCAAACTCCCTTCACCACCACCACCAGTGTCTGGACTTTGTGGGGGAAATGAATATATATATATATATTTAAATGATTGTCTGTCTGCCTGAAGTACGTTCATGCTGCTGTAACGCCCGCTCCTCCACTACCGCCTTGTTTTCACAGATACATCAGCTTCATCTGCCTCATAAGCCACACCAATCTAAGTAGAATCATCATCGTCAACGAAGAGGTGATAAAGATGTCCTTTGGATCAACAGTAACACGTACAGGCCTATTGGTGTGGAGGGGAAATGCTTATGGGTTGTTGCAATGATTCTGTGCTGCATCTTGATTAGGGAGCAGAACTTCCTGCTCCGCTGTGAGTCAGCATCACAGATGCTTCCAGCATCTTCTTATTCTTTTTAGAAACCTTTTTTCACCTTTCTGTAATGACGCTGACCTAAATTCAGCTAGTTTCCAAAGGCTCACAACAAAACACTCTCCATGCAGTATGCCACATTCGAGCACATCAAATTCTAGGAAATTGAATGTTGTGGCAGAAAATATGTAAAACACATCCTGTTTGCATTCAGCACTTGTTTTGACAAAGTGAAAGCGTGGAGTGTGTTTTCATCCTCTGCATTGAATCACACAGTGGAATCAGGAATCTGTTTATTCAGCCCCATTGATGTACGTGTGGGATAAAAGGATGCACATAAACTGCTTAAAATGATCAAGACCTCAAATGGGACATGAGCCCGATTTGCAAAACACAGTGTGGATGTAAAAACATTCAATTAGACCACCTCCTCCGTGTACTTTCAAGTTACTCATCAGCCCCACATTAAAACGCTTGCTGCTGCTGCTGCTTTGCAGGAACCTATCCCAGCAGGCTTTGCACTTGTAACACAAACACACACCCACTCACACCTGAGGATTTGAAAGAATTTGTTTTCGTGGAGAAAATCTCATTTGCTCTGCAAACCCTGCAAGATTATCTCCCTCCGAAAGCTTTTTGTGTTCTAATATTTAAAGAGGCAAAAGAGAGAACACAGGCAATTCATTTGCCTTTTGTAGCGACTCCCAGCCACTTCAAATCACACAGCGGCTTCTTTCATATCAGAGCAAGCGATGACAAAAGTGCTTTTTTCAATTGTTTGCAGTCTGTTTGATTGCGTTGCCACGAGCACGCTCACACAAAAGTTGTTTGCAAAATGTGCTGCTTCCAGCTGGGGCAAAAAGTCAGCCCATCTGCGCTTCCTCTCAGTAAATGAAATGAGCTTTTGCAAGTTTTGTGCTGCTGCTTCTTAGGGTACAATGACACTCTCATAAGCTACTGACATGTGCGTGGCAGAGAGTAATAGATGGGGGCCTGCAGCCTTGTGCAGAAGTTCACACATGATTCATTTAATCAAGCAGCGAGCAGATGTAATCTGTCTTCTTCCCAACCCTCAGGTATGAATAATGTGCTTAATAGCTCACACCTGGACAGGACCAGGACACACCCACAGGAAACTAGAAGATGTGTTATCGTAGCTCTGCTGGCTTCATGTCTGTTAAAGAAACAGTGTGTAATATTTAAGGGAATCTTTTGCTGTAGCCTCTTTAAGGTTGAGCCGCTTTGAAAGTGTTACAGAATTGTTACTCAGTCTAAACCACTTTTACAGAAACAGTGATTAGCGGGCTTGAGACATGAGAGTGACGGGTAGAATTGCATTGTCTTGTTATAAAGTTCATGTCTGAAAGCAGTCATTCAGCTGCTGAGTTCTCCAAAGAAGAAGCACTAAAATTCCAATCTGCAATTTCCTTGTGCAAGCTGACTTATCTAAATCTGTACTCATGGGCTTTGATGAACCTCACCTTGTTGTTTAGTGAGCGGAATAACGCAGTGTTTTGTCCACTTGGTCTTGTCTTTCTGTTGTCTCTCCAACACAAAGCTGCAGATTAAGGATCAGAGAGGCATATTCCATTGTCAAGACATTTCCTTTACCACACTAACAAGCTTTTAATACTATCAGCCATCATTTTCTCTTCATCTTGCTGTTGTCATAGTGTGATGGTCTGTACAATGACTGTCATTCCGACTGCCTGCCTCTCTTTCTCTCCGTACAATGTGTGTGTGTTGCAGTTTGGCCTCAAACATTAACCATCATGGCTCTCAAGAGATACACACATATGTCTGCACACTCACTTACACACAGGAAGAAACAAGACACATGGAAGAAGCACACAGGCATCATGGGGAGCATACATGATGGGATGCTAATCTATGTCGTGATCACAGTTTGGCTGCTGTTTGAATTATCCAAGTGGCCCTCTTCCAGAAATCAATACAGATTGAGTGGGTCTTCCTGTACATCCATATGGCTCTCTGCTTCTCCAATTACATTACAGCACTACTGGTAAGGCTTTGTTGTCTCATACAATGTAACTGCTAAAACAGGCATTTCTTAGAGGGAGAGAAAAAAACACAATAAAACGAGATCAGACAGACAAAATGAGGTTCTCTGTCCGGGTGAGATGAAAGAGTGCAGCACATGCACACGTGAGGTGTATGTCTTCGTTTACAGCAGTCAATGTTCCCGACTGAGGGACATCTGTGATTGCGTTATCAGTTATCCGGATGCCTTTTGGAGCAGAAGCCAAGAAATGAAACTGGTAAGATTTGAAAATGTAATAACTTTGCAGTTTGTTGCACAGACTCAACAGCCACACTAGCAGCCCTGAGCTAAATGCTAACATTTGCATGCTAACATGCTTACAATGACAATGCTAACATGCTAATGTTAGGCAGGTGTAATGTTCACCATCTAAGTGTTACATGCTAACGTTTCCTAACGTGCATTAAAGACAAAGCCCAGCTAAGGCTAATGGGAATGCCTTTAGCTTTGAAGGTAATAGGTCATCAACCAAAGTACTAGACACATTTTTGATTTTTGATGGCGCTGCAAGAAAATTGAAGAGATTACCCAATCCATCCTGACGTGGACTTGAAGGTCTGTTTCTAATTTCATGGCAATCCATCCAACAAATGTCAACCTCATAGTGGCACAAGAAGAAAGATCAGGGGATGACCAAAATCCTGAGGGTACTGGGAACCATGTCGACACACACATGTATTTTTCCCAATCCACATGATCAATGCTAAGATATTTCACAAGATGGAGGTGCTAGAGGAAAAGTCAGGGTACAACCAAAGTAATTACCATCCTGTCGGGACAACAAATGTCTGTACATCAATCCGTCCAATAGTTGTTGAGATATTTCAGTCTGGACTAAAGTGATGCACCACCAGATAAACACACTGACTTTAGCATCCCTAGAAAAATGTCTATTATGACATTGTTATGAATTACGACAGGATCAGCATAGTAGTCATTTTCTCCATGATTTTATCTACAAGGATACAAATCGATGCTGCTGTTGTTATCTCTCTTGCTCTAAACAAGTATCCATTACACTATTTTTTGATTAACAAGGAAGTTAAACTAGCAGTTGCTAGTGTCATTAAACTGTGAATGTTTGAAGAATGATTGTGGAAATTGTTGTATTAATATTTTTCATGAGGACAGTAAGCCGGCTAGCTATCTGTGAATGAGGATGAAGTGTCCATTGTTAATCCTGCCTACAGAACTCTAGTTAGGAGATTACTCCTCCAACCAGCACAGATAGCCATCAATGAGCAGAAACCAGACCTGCTGAACAAATAAGAGATGCCGCCGTTGATTCAGAGGTCAGGAAACAGGTTAAAAAAAATACAAAAATACAGTTAAATAAAAATATATATTTTCATTTAACATTCCCTGGATTTAAAAGTAAATACAGATATATTTTATTTCCAGTAAAGCTGAGCAATGTGACTGCAAGCTGCGACGATTTTCAGAGGAAGACAGCAGGTGATAAAAACTATTCTGGGAAAAGCCAGAAAAGAGCTTGTACTTCCTCCTCTGTGACCTCTTTCTGTACACAACAATACTTCTGGTTGAAAGGAATGCATGAATTAGATCCAGAGAAATGTCATCTTTATGCAAATGCATTACTTTACCCAGAACAATGCTTTTCAGCATCCTTTACTTGAATATACATCAGCATGTGCTGACTTAAAATATGCATCAAAGCAGATCGGAATGATTTTTTTTCTTCTGAACAAGACATTTGCATTTGCGGCAGCCTGTTTGCTCAAACAGCACAATATGGTTGACTTCTCGGGGCATAATCAGAGGAACAGAAGGGCATGCCCCATGGAGACACTGAGAGGAAAAACTTGTTACTGGTGCTTCAGGAAGCCAATTAGTACACAGCAGGGGAACAGCAGGTTGGTTGTTAGGAGAAGAGAGGAGAGAATTTACTACCTTTCAATACAAACTATTTACGTCTATTCTCTGTGCGGTATAGAGTTCAGCTGTCAGTGCTATTAATGAAGGGGAGCTTGCTCAAAATAGTGTGATTTATATGTGGTGGTGAGTTTTTTAAAGTCAAGTATTGTTGGCTAATTTACCGCCCATAACGGTCGAGGTTCATGAAGATTAAAGAAGTGTTCGGAACCTGGAGAAAGTTAAAATAGCGGTGAAAGAAACTCAGTAAAAAACAAAGGCAAATAGTGTGGTTAACATTGTAACACTTGGTTAACGTTGTGAAACAATAGCAGTTAAGATAAGTACATATATACGTAAGGCAAACTATGGACGTAACGTCATTCGACAATTGACTGTTGAGAGATGACAGGAAATGAGGAGAGACAGAGAGAGAGAGAGACAGACAAACAGAGAGAGAGAGACAGAGAGAGAGAGAGAGAGAGACAGAGCGAGAGACAGAGACACAGAGAGAGAGAGAGAGAGAGAGACAGAGAGAGAGAGAGACAGAGCGAGAGACAGAGACACAGAGAGAGAGAGAGAGAGAGAGACAGAGAGAGAGAGAGACAGAGCGAGAGACAGAGACACAGAGAGAGAGAGAGAGAGACAGAGAGAGAGAGAGAGACACAGAGAGAGAGAGAGAGAGAGACAGAGCGAGAGACAGAGACACAGAGAGAGAGAGAGAGACGTCTTGGATATTATTGTGCTGCAGCACAATGCATAGTCAGAAGTTTTAGTCTATGAAATTAAATCAATATGTCTTCCACAAACAGGCATGCCATGCGCGATAAATGAAAATAAAATAATACAAATATTTCTATTTTGACTTCGCAAATCAATCACATAAGCATTCAGCCAGGTTCTCTGTTTGCACTGCAGAGTCTGTGTTCGGCTCTGAGCTATCATGCTAATCCCGCTGATAAGGTGCCAACATGAGTCACACTCACTCTCATTTCAGCTGCCTCACACTCGCAACACAAGCACATAAATCAAAGGGAGTATATGACATAGTTCCTGGGAGCTCCTGTAATAAAAGCCCAGAGGACTGTATATGAAGCTGCTCCTGTCCCCGTGGCACAAAATGACCGTATTAAATCTATATGGGCTGATCAATATTTGTTAGTCACTGATTACTTCAGATGCTGGGATTTCTGCTCACTTAGTTTTGGAACAAAACTTCCCACTGACTGATTCTCACTATTGGCGTTTTCAAACTGCCCATGAAAGAATATGTGACGACTAAGGCTGGCTCCCAAGAGCTGGTTCCATTTTTGGATCTGGTTCCTGGTCGGTAAAGCACCCAGATGTACTAAACTCATCACCCATATTCCCATCAAAGAGCGGCAGGCTTGTCATTTTATCTATACTTCCATCACTTTTTTCAGATAAAATGACAAACATTACACTTTTATTTCATAAAAGACATTTTGATCAAAGAGGGATGGCTTACTGGGATTACTGGCTTATTTGATAGCTATGGTTAATGTATCGTAGTAACAACTGGGCTTGTGCCAGATCATTAACTGGGGAAGGCAGACTTTGGTGCACTGCGGTGTCTCCATTGAGCTCTGTGACTGACAGCACATCAGTGGTTTAAACACAATAACTATAAGACAACTAAAATCCTACATGCTGATGTATGCAAAGGAAAAGAAGATATTATGTAAACTATTGGCACTCTGTTCTGCCGTTCTTTAATGGTATCTAATGTTGGCTTTCTACAACCAGGGTCATTTTATAGGTTGACCATGAGTGCCAGGAGCAGACAGTCCCTTGGTGCAGAATGAGGAATTGAAATGTTGTTGCACACCCTACTGTTTGCAGACAGAGTTGGGTAAAGGTTATAGAGCATTTTAAGCCCCTTTGACATTTGCAGTGTGCTTTTTCTTTTGCAATGCCATGAAGGGTTCTGGGCATCGTAGCATCACAAAGCTCGGCGCCTGCTGTGAGCTAAATATCACTCTTCTGTTTGGTGCTCTGAGTAAGTTTTCTCATGTGGCGCTGATGAAGGCTGCTTCAGTTTTCAGTCGCATGCAAGCTGTGACAAGTCCTGCTGAGGCATTTCAACATGCAGCGCTGTGTACAAGTCCAAGGCCCATCCAATGATTTTCAAGGAAAGTTATGCATAGACCATCCAGCGATGTCACATGTAATGGCTGTTGCTGATTCATGGTGCTATTTCTTAGAGCTGAATGCATGAAGGGGATACAGAGTCTGTGAAGGACATTCTGCTTGCTTGTGCTGTGTCCCTTGGTGCTGTTAGTTGTTGCTAAAGGGACAACGTTAGGCAGTAATGTAATGCACAATGACAAGGTGACAGCTACGGGCCCTCAGTAAATGCAATTTCATTATGACACACGTTTCATTACTTCTGAATGATACTCTTGTCTTCTTTCCTGCCTGTCACAGCTCATCCTCCCGGCTGTTATTCAGTTTGTTGGTCTGTCTAGCTGTTCGTCCTCCGTTTTGATCACAGATTTTCCGGTGAGCCTACGTATTTCCCTCAGCACCCACAGCACTTTTTGTTCTAACCATTCAGAAAAAGACAAGTCGTGTCTACTCAAATAGTCTGGTCACGTGTCCCTGTCCTTCCTCATTCTTTCTCGTTCTGATTCATCTACATGGGAGACAGCAGGGAATATCTGACAGCCACTGCGGGTCAGTGGACCGGTACTCTCCTGTGTGTGAGACACACAGAGTGTGGGCTGGTGAGGGGGGAAACGTTCCAGGCAGCAGTGTCCTTGGCTGAAACCACCAGACACAAGCACGCTTCATTCACTCACTCACAGCTTGTGATTGTATGTCTCCACTGAATTAACTTTGATGGCATTAACACTGTTTCCCTGATATGCTTTTGGAAAAGTGAATTCAATTAATTTACAGTAACTTTTCACAAGCCTGCCATGTATTTAAAAAACGTAAACAATTGTGTTTGTGTTTGTGTTATAATAATATTGATCTTCAGTGGCTTTGATATGCCATTTTGCTATTGAGGACTTTTATTTCCTAAAATTGGGTGGATTCTGAGAAGCTTTACCCAAATGAATAAGCTGAAATGAAATAAGAGGAAATTCAATCCATCAATGTCTATCAAGAGTAACAAATAAAGTCAACTTGTGGGCCCCACCCTTCAGGGAAAATAATAGCCGAATAATGACTAGTGTGTATATTCCACAACCATCCAAGATAAAAAAAAAAGGTTAAAATCCAAACATTAATCTAACTAAATAACTTAACAAACTGTTAGGTGCATGCCTTAAAGTGTGCGTATTCAATGTTCTGCATCTTGTTTTATGCTGCGTGCATGAAAACACTCGGTCAGATCAGCACATAGGAACCATTGACGTCCCCTCTGTTGTGTAGCTCTGTTAAAGGCCAGCCCAGAGGGTAGGCCCCTACGTGATCGGTATATGTGTAGGATCATGCACTGGGTTAGAAAAGTCTGTGTGAAGCATAACTAACACATCTGTGGAGAAGCCAGCCACCACGTTAAAGTTCAGTGAATACATTAATGAAATCAATACGTGTACAATGGAGAAGTTAAACAGTCCGGTCGTTAGCCGTCTACTGTTACGCTATGCTAATCCTAGTTAACATTATGTTAACGGTCCATGAAGACAGATGGTTACTTATCGGGCTACTATGTTAGCTTAGCGATATTGATCCCGTTGATTATGTATAGATCAACTAGGCAGGAAAGAGTTGTGTTGTTGGGTCAGGTTACAGTCACCTTGAGTTACTGTAAACATTGAGTCGATCGGTGGAGTTCAGGATCCTGGGAAGCTGAGTTAAATGACTCAGCCGCCATTTTGGTGGCGAGGCGAGTCCCTACACTATCAAAAAAGGTTGACCTTACGAAACATTACAATAGTGGAATACAGATGTCCACCAGGTGTGTCTGCAAAGACCACTGCTATGTTGTGTGATTGAATGAATACAACCAACAACTGGCCAGACACCAATAGGCTGCAAGGCGTCATAAAACACAATTCATTTCAATTTAAAAAAAATTGAAGTAGTTGTAAGATCTCACCAAACTCATTAAGCTTTCTGCCCGTGTTTCCTGCAACAGAATTCAAAATGAGCCGTGGACAGAAACAGAGTCACAGAGGGCAACGCTTTTGATCAGTTTGAAACCTTTTCAACCCACATAGACATCTTTGTGTCAGTTCGTGCCCCCCCCCCCCCTGGCTAATTCGCACCCACTCATTCTATTCCTTGACTTTGCATGTAATTGCACCAACTCTAAAATTAGTTCTGCATTCTGACTAAATACTTGAAGGCACAGAATAGAAAAGCACTTTGAACCAATAGTACTTCCATCATGACCTAATAACTGAAAACTTATATACATTTTATTACTAACATCTATGGAGCCAGAACAGGGACTATGAATTTTGGGCTAAAACTCTCTGTCGGGGTTTTTAGTGTGGATAAAAGGTTTGCCATTGTTTTATACACATAGAACTGCGCTGGGTTAAGTTAACTTCAAAGTCATGTTTTGCTGGTTTGCCAGAGGTCTGCTCTTGGCAGCATGTAAACATCACACTTTACCTCCACACTAACAGACGAGCTATACTTTATCACAGCCGGGAGGAGAAAGTGACTCTGCTGTTTCTGACTGTAACGCAAGTTTTTTTTAAACTGTACTCGCAAGTTTGAGTTTCTGTTGAGTGAGCTCTCTTTTCATCTGTACTTCCAAAAACTGCTCCTGCTTACAGCCCTGCTCTGCTTATTTTATAGCTATAATTTCAATCTTGAGTAATCTCAGCATTTCTGTATTTACGGTAATGGCACTCAGAGATGTATCTACCGCCAAGGACAATGAATTCACATCCTTCTTTCATATTTATTTCCTCTTTTTTTTTTTACACACAGATGCAATTTATTTATGAAAGGAATGCATATTTTCTCAAACCTAAGGACAATCTAGAGTCATACTGTAGGTGCAGCATTTACACTTTATAACAATGGATCCTCAATTAAAATCTAATTTAGAGGATGAAAAAGGCCTTAAACTCTACCAAGGGTCTAATGACAGAAGAATTACAGAAAATCAAGTCTATAATGTATAATGCATTCCATGGGATTTTCATAAACTGTAATTAATACAATTAGACTCAACTAATGATTACTGATGAATCTGATGACTTGATATTTCCCATTCAATAAAAAAAGGTTGTATACATCACTTTTCTTATAGTAATGTCCCTTCCTAAATATATTTCAATCAAGATTAGGCTTAAGCAAAAAGACCGATGCAGAAAGACATTGAAAGGCTGAGGTTCAGCAGTGAATGGATTTGGCCAAGCGGGTCAGCAGTGACCTGACGATTAACTGAGTGTTGCTAAATAATAGCTTAGACAAAACACAAACCACTGTCCACCAGTAATAAGGAATTGCTTATGAGCTGTTAAGGCCTGAGGCATCGGGACGCACACAGAAGGCATAAGCTGAGGATGACCATCAGTTGTTGGAGGGAAGCTGTAGATAGACCTTGCATGGCTGCAGAGGTTCACCTATTCTAAAGGAATTACCTAAATAATGCTTTTGGGATATGTTACATCTGATGATGGCTAAACCAAGACTTCGTCATACCATTACTGTCGGGGGACAGAAAGAGAGAGCGAGATGGTCGCTGTAATTGTTTTAATATTTACTCATCGATACAAAGAACATTTATTGAAAATCATTGAGCGCAATAATATGGTGCAAGCACCTCGTGCTTTAGTGTGTTTGAGAAAGAGACTAAAGACATCTGGGTGAACGGTTCAATTTGAAAGTAAAAACAGAAGTGGTAATTTCCTTACTCTTTTAAGATCAATTAAAAATGCCTTTTCAACCCTTTTAGATTACATCCTCTGTCTCTTTGTGAATTCTTGAAATTTTCAAAATCCAAATCTCTTCTTCCTGTAAAACAATGTATGTGTGTGTGTGTGTGTGTGTGTGTGTGTGTGTGTGTGTGTGTGTGTGTGTGTGTGTGTATGCGAGTGTGCTTACAAAAGCAAGTACCGACCAATTCCAACCAGCAAAATCATGACATCCACCCATCAATCAATTTGGAACTTTTAGCAACAAGGGAGAGAGAGACACAGTCTAATCAAATGTGAAGGATCTCATTTAAATCCGTCTCGTAAGTATACGCTGTAAATAGCCCGTTTCACTGGGGAATACATCACAGTACAGAAGCAGACTTTCTTACTTAGGTATCACTGGGATGTTAAAAACCCGTAAAAAGCTAATAGGAAAGATCAATCCAAGAGAGAGTCGATTGAGGCTCAGGTGGAGTAAAGCTCTTAACGCTAGGAATCGGCCCAGAGTGGAGAGCAGAATGATATGACTCTTTTCTTTACGGAGTATTTTCTTGTCGCTACTCCTGTGGGGTTAGAGTAAAACACCGGGAAGGCAAACAGTTTTCTTTTTGAGTAGCTGTCTGTCTCTTTTTAAAGCAGACATGGTATTTTGACACACAGTATGTGGACGCCAGAGATGCGACAACCCCTACCCGACACCCTTGGGAAGGACCAATGCACAATTAATCTACCAATACAGACTTAGAATTAAAAAAATAGTTCTGATGCAAAAGCTGAGACATAAATTGGAGAACAAGGGTGGAGTTTTAACTTGTCTTTGCTCCATGATGATTCTGATGAGGGTGAGACCTGTGTGGGCTCAATGATTTCAGGTGAGTGCCTTTGCAGTTGCTGAAGATGTGAAGGAAAATATAATTGAGGTAAGCGCACACATTGCCATTAAAATTATTGCATGTGGTCTGATCGTTGAAGATGTGCACCTTGAGGCTTTAGCTGGGGCCCCATGCTCTTGGTGAGAAAATGGAAACATAGGGCAGAGAGGCGCTGAGAGACTCATATTGCCACAAGTAATGCACTGCCCACTAACATGACCAACAATCAGTGTCCAACACAGAACAGTTCAAGCGGTGTTGCATTGAGAGATGTAGATGCAGTTTTGCTGGTCAAACCTTTGTGATATTGATAAAAGATGTTTCTCCCAATTCAGTTTTGTCACAGTTATTATCACAAAACTGTAGATATTAACCTCAGAGAGAATGAGTTGATGATCTGTGTAATACATTTTACCTTTGTTACTACAGCAATGGATATACTACGTAAGTATTCAGTATTCATCCTCGAGTGCTTAGTCTTCCTGCTGCGCTGCACAATGACAGTAGAGGATCAGGGTCACGATATTAAATCATTTAGATAATACGTTGACCAGGGGAGCACAGACACAGTTGACCTCAGCAGAACCGATAGCAAGAAGAGAGCATGTGACTGGACAGTCAATACACACCGCTCTCACACACAAACACATACGAGAGACAGACACAGACACAGACACAGAGAGAGAGAGAGGTTTAAAATTCCTTTTATTGATCCAGGAGACACCAGATCACGGTCACATCTTCAATTCAAAAAGATAGATAAATGAAACAACTCATCCAAACACAGAAAAAACCCCACTTATCATACATGAACAATCAACTCTCCCGGCCAAAAAGTTCACCAAAGTGTGTACCGTTTTCCTCTTAGCAGAGTATTTGGGACCAAAGATAAACAAAACAAACGAAGAAAATCCCCAAGACCCTGGAACCACCTTTTTAAAAGTTCAAACAGTGCTGACAGCCGAGGACACCCCCACAGAGGGGGTGATGGACAGAGAGGGGAAGCAGTACTCAAATCAGTCATACCATTGGTCACACAGAGTTTGGTTTGCAGCAAACTCTCTCTGGGGTATGGACAGGGCGGCACAGACTTCCTCCACCACTCTGTTGATCAGCCGAACTGAGGTGATGCTGCTGTTGTCTCTCAGGGCGTCCATCGATGTCGCCGTCATCCTCAACAGATGGCCCAGTTTGGTGCAGCCAGCTTCTCTGAGACTCGCTTGCAGGCTGGCAGATTGCAGAGTTTGAGTCTGTATAAAGTTGTTAAAGAACAAAGGTTCCTCAAACAACCACATTCCAGGAACCACATTTGTGGTGCGTGTGGTCTTGCAGATTTTCCACACCTGCAGTAGAGCTGTAGAAAAGTGTTAGTCCAGTAGGGTCCAAAGTCTCTGGTTGCAGGAGGAACAGCTGCTTGTCATAGCCCAACCGCCCTGCTCTCCTCAGCAGCAGTCGAGCTGTGTCAAGCCAGCTTGGGCCACAGTTGTAGAACAGTCTTTGAGCTGTCCGGAGTCGGAAAGAGGCAATTTTGGACTGGATGTCAATCAGTCCATGCCCCCCTTCATCAACAGGCAGGTACAGAGCTGCTGCCCGGACCCAGTGCTTGCCAGACCAGAAAAATTCTATGATGGATCTCTGGATGTCCTCTATCAGGCCTCTCAGTGGCGTCACAGCAATGAGTTTGTGCCAAAGAGACGAGGCGACCAAGTTATTGGCAACCAGAACTCTTCCCCTATACGACAACTGAGGTGGCAACCATTTCCATTTAGACAACTGAGCGCACATTTTCTCCTTCACTCCCTCCCAGTTCTTTGCTTGAAAGCCCTTGGTTCCCAAAGAAACTGTACAGGGATTGGTCGACTCAGCCCTGCTCCCATCTTCACAATACATTGAGCACCACTCTACAATAATCAGCTGGATACTACTATCATGTGAAAAGAGTTGGGAACACTGGGCTGGGATTTTAGGTCGGATCATTTAAAAAATCGCGTGTACTCTTGCTAGTGTATCTAGATTACCAACCCTAGCTTTAATACCTTTCAGGCAATAGTTGTGACGACGTCATTTGCTACAAGGAGATTCATGTTTGCATCCATAGAGAATTTGCTTCTTAACCCGCTCACTTAAGTAACCTGGATCAGAACTAGGTTAGAACACCTGGCTAAGCTCCTACTCCAATTAAAGGAAACCTTGAATTGTGTTATAAACTGTGACATGAGGGAGTTGGCTCAAAAAGTTTGTGACCAAGGTTGAAGGGGTCAGGTTGCTTATTGTAGCTCATTAGCTTGTTTTTTTTAAGCCACTCTTATTGAACTTGTTTCCAGCCAAAGCAGGCAGCTGTTTACACATAAAAGGTCTGATAAAGCTCGTGTATGCTACGTGCCCACTCTGAATATCAGAGGACGAAGTTAGCAACCAGCTAGTGATTATAGTGGAGCAGCCAATAAGTCCTATACAACTGTAACTTCTCATTTGAAGGCCTGTATTCAAACAATGTCAGAGGGACCAACAATGGCCGGTGACTGATAGAGGCTACTCTAAAACATTGAGGGGGTTGACTTACCTTTAGACTACCACAGCGGCTCACATAATAAAGCAATAGCTTAGGACTGTGGTATGTTGTGATTATATGGGCATTGTTTGGCCTGACGTGGTCATCACGTATCGCTATATGTAAGTTGCAGATACTTTTGAAATTGAAATATGAATAAATTATAATGTTAACATTTAATAAACCCTCCTGAGCTAGCTGCCCACACATACCAAGGTAGTTGCTATGGAACGTATACTAGCAGAGATCATATTTCAGTTTTTTTATTTTCTTTTTTCACAGGCTAGTATTACATTGATTTTATTATTTGGCTGATCTTTACATTATTTGTATGTTGCCATATACTTTGCAACCACTATGAAATGATCCAACGTCAGACGGGTGACTCTGCATACTGTTTGTACTGGGCTGGACTTTATCTGTTAGGTGGAGGTGTGTTGCTCCACATTCTCTGGTACCAGAGTTTTGATTGCCAATTTCTCTGGAGAGAAGTTTTACACTAGTGACTACTGCCGGCCATAATCAGTGAGATTGGATTGTGACTGGTGCTGCGGAGGCAGTGGTTAGTGTATTAGTAAGAGGTGATTACAGCATGGTAGCACTTTGAATTTCCCTTAATTTCCCAAGATTTTCTCCAGTTGCTTCAAATAAATTGTGTTTAGCTGGCCAGACAAGTGGAACAGTGTGCTAATGAAATGTTTGTGACTAGCTCAAGCATAGTTAACAACAGCAGTAAAGAAGTAAAGAGACTGTGAACTTAGTTATGTTATTTATAAAGCAATATCCAGCTCGAGACTAATATTAGCTAACATTAGCCACCTGCTGTAGCAGCAAAGAGAGTACTGTATTGAGTACAGATGACTTATGAACGAGACTTTCCATTTGTAAAATGAAGCTTGTGTTGTTTTTTATGAGAAGTTACAGAGTCTCCCTTTAGGCTGCTGTGCGTGTGAGCATAGCTGGTGTTGTGCATAAAGGGGACAGATTAGCGCTGGGGGAAACAAGTCAGGCTGGAGTTTGGACTGGATTATGGCTGCCTGACTGGGCTGCTTTGCATAACATAATGTTTTCCAAGTAATAATTAGTGTTGTGTACTGTGTGGTTTCAAAGCTACTAGAGAATCAGCATAACAGGGCTCAATAGCGTCATTTGCATTTGCCAGTACACTGGATGTGGTGTTGGGCTCATTTGTGGTTGAACATTGATACAGAAACTCCATTATAACAGAATGATGTCTAGGCTCATAATAAACAGTGACATTAGGCTTCGCTACTAAAGCCAATCTGACACAAAGCAACATTTCCCAGTCACCTGATCTGAATGGTGTTGGGTAGACTGAGAAGGTTTATCAGGTGGCCACCATTACAGATGTTGCCTTCAATTAGACCAGGAAACTGAGAAAAACTCCCCATTGTGAAATCTTTAGTTTTTGTTGACAGTGACCAAGATTTATATTTTGGGAGCACTAAGAACCGAGGCTGCATCACAGCAAAGATCTGCTGCTCAGAATGTGGTGTCGTTTTGAGTTAGGGTCTGTTTCCTCAGCAGGCACTTGTCAGATCGAAGGGATAAATAAAAAATAAAAAACATGTTCCTCTGATGGTACTTCACCTTCCCAAAATGTGACAAGTGGTCTTCTGAGGACAAAGAGCATGAAGGAATTCAAAATGTCACGGTACTTTTAACATTAGAACATAGAGAGAGTTAATAAAGGTACAAATGAGACACAGCCTTGAGTCCTGATCATGTATGGGTCCTGTCCTGTCTGATTCTGCCCAGTGACTTATAGCCTCAGCCCTCCAGCCATCTGTCAGCCATGACCTACTGGTGGCATAAACATGGCAGCACACCAAAGACTGTAAGAGGGAGGAGGGGGAGGATGCCAGGCTGTAGACACATGCAGGGGGAGAGACAGAGGTTAGAAAAAGAAAGAGATGAGATGAGAGAAACATAACTGAATAAGGGATGAAGGAGTGAGTGGACAGTGAAAGAAGGAAGTGAGGAGGATGAAGCAGTGAGGAAAGAGCAGAGGACCGAGTGCAGATGTAATCCCCCCTGACCCATAAAGCCTCCAGCTCTCAACCAATCTGTCAGCGCTGAAAGGTTTTCACATTTACACGAGCTGAAGCTGGTGAAAAGGTGCTGTAGGTTGTCAAACACCGAGGAATACATGATCAAAGCAACTACAACAACAGAATGCATGTTATCACAGAATGTGTTCAGAGTAAGACACACTGAATAGAATGTTGACATATTTCATCTTAAATCATTGTGTTATCTCAATAAATAATGAATAAGTGCCTTGATATTAACAACAATGGATAATGTATATAATGAATATACTTACATTGGTCTTCATTCATTTTACTGTTATATTTTTGGTAAATATCCCTCAGTGATCTAAATGTTTCGAAACCTTCCCTTTACGACCATGAATAGAAACTAATTTGACGAAATGCCTTTATTTTACTGAAATTGAATTCATTGTATTTTATTTTTATTCAAGAAACAGTTACACTTAATGACATTTAGACAATCTTTTTTAGGAAGTATGGGTGTCCTGAGTGGTCCTGGTTCCAAGTTTGGTTTTGTCTTTTGGTTACTTTGAAATGTAGTTTATTAAGACATTTCTCTGTTTCTGCCAAATGTTTGTGTCCATGTGTGTCATGTGTTTCAAGTAAATACACAACACCTAGTGAGAGGAGGGAGGAGGCAGAGATACATGTGTTGCATTAGCATTTTGGGTTAATGTGTTCATATAGCATTTTCTTCTGAGCGCCCGCAATGATTAATGAGGAAAGAGTTTGTGCAGCTGCACTTAGTGAAAAGGTTCTTCCCCCAGCATCTTCTTCAGAGCTCTCCAACTTTATCGTACGGACGCTCCGTGCGCTTTAAGTGATGGTGTGATGGTGATGGTGTCCCTTAAGTAATGGCTCTTGACATGCTTCCATGAAGTGTAAGTAATTCTGTAATTTGCACAATTTTAGAGCTGAATTTAATAATTCACAAAAATAATGGAAGCTTTTGTCAAGAGTCGAGTGAAATGGACATGACCACAGAGGAGTATCACTCAGGTCAGTTTTCATTATTGATCATCCTGTGTGCCTAACACCTGAAGGCAGAACAGTGTTAACTGAGGCACACTTGAACTACGTTTAGTTTCCAAGCAACATGAACGATGCTGAGTGACCTCAGCACATCTGAAAGGCTCTACACAGTTTGTAAAACTGGAGTGTTTATGTCAAACTTGCATCCACAATACAAAGGGACTCTTAAAAACCCGATCCAGCTGTGCTGATGTTTGCCTGCTGTGACTACTGCATCCTTGGCAACACTCTGTCAGAGATTAACTCATCTGTCCATCAGGACATTTTGGATGATACTGACATTCAGGCTGTCACCAGTTTATCAGCATCACTCAGCAGACATCTCCCTACTGCTGCTTCTCACTGATTTGAGGTTTCTAGGTTTTTCCTTTTTTTGAACTGGTGTACCCTGTCGTGACTGCTTTGAAAACAAACTATGAGCAGTGTTGGACTGACCAGTGGTTCCCAACCTTCACCAGATAAATCCAGGTCAGAACTGGGAGGATGTGGAGGGCACAGGAGGCATCTGACCAGGTCCAATCACAGCTTACGCTTAGTTAACGTACTCTGCTAATGTTAGCTCCACAGGTGTTTAAGTAGAAACGTAACATTTTAGAATCCTATATCTCCCTCAAACCTCTCTGGGTTATAAGTGTCACTATGACACAACGTTTAACCATGACGAGCTCTAAATCCATTAAACCAGCTTGAATTTAGAGAAAATCTGAAACCATCGCATGAGAGTCCATGGAGCAGTGTCGGACCCTGGTTGGAGCGAGCTGATGCTATGATTGGCCGGTATGCGTTCTAGGGGCGGGACTTAGCCAAGGGTCAATTGGCTTTGTCAAGCAAGGGAATAAAGCGTAGCAGCACTTACAATCATCAAGGGGACTTCTTGCCTCTGCTGGAGACTGGCAGCTGAAGGTTGACCTATGTGGTCGCCCATGTTCCCAGACATCATCGCTTCACTACACTCTGCCCAGACATGATGCTGATGATTGAAACAGAAAGACAATTGGTCCTGTTGGAATGGACCGTCCCCTGGGAGGCCTGGATGGAGGAGGCCTCCAGGACACAGAGAACCAAGTATGCAGTCCCAGTACGGTGGATAGTGTGCACAAAGTGTGCCCATTGAGGTTGGCTGCCGAGGCTTTGCTGGCCAGTTCCTATGCAGAGCCTTCAAGCTCTTTGGCATCACAGTGACGTTAAGATGGCTGAGGGTCAAGAGGGACCCTTGGCCCACAAACGCTACTTAAACACATGCAGGCTGCCGTATTTTAAGAGGTCAAAATGTAAGATGACTAAACACCTTCTACCATCCCTGAACAACGGAGTCAGAAAGATAAGCTGACTGACGTACAGTGCACAGACACACATGTATTGACAGCCTAGCCGACAATGAGAAAGATAGGCAGACACACACCTGTGTGTGAGTATCCCTCTCCAGTCTCCTGTTCCCTTTCAGTGACATGACACCCTGCCTTGGATTGCCAGACAAGCTCTCATTCTATCAATCAGCTGTAATGACTTCAAGACAAGCCCTGTCTGCTCAGCATCTCACTGGCTTTAGTATCCCTCCTGCTTTTCCTTTCTCGCCTCTTTCTTTCTTCCTTGTACTGCCAACTCAGTGTCAACATAAAGCTTATCTTCCTCCTTCTTGCACTGCATCTATCCATCAACTCCTCCTCTCTCCTGTTTTATCTTTCTTTTGAGTAAAAATACTTTCACAAATAAAAGAACAGTTGTTGGCACATGGCTGTTTGTGTGAGAAGTCCTCTTTGGCCTTTTATTTGATAAATCAGCTCATTGCATACAGCATGTCATAGAATACATCATGAAATAAGCAGGTACTCTAATCATGAGCAAGTGCAAATCTAATTCAACATCAAGGTGGTTAACTATTTCACTTCCTCACTGTCACACAAAGCTGTATTAGAATATATGAGCTTTGTAAGTATAGCGGGAACTGGAGTCAGACTGTGCTGAGTGAAACTCAGCGTACACATCTTCACAGTAGCAGAGTGCCTGAACGGTGTTAACTTCATCTCCTCTTTACTGGAGGCAACTATTATGACTAATTAACCTCTTTTGCCCCTTCTCCAGAGGGGGTGGGGGGTGGGGGGGGGGGGGGGGGGGGGGGCCTGATGGAGGAGCAGGCCCGGCAGAGAACAACCTAGCTTGGCCAGATGGCAACCCACAACCCCCTGAGGTGGATGGCAGGATGGAGATTAGAGGAATAGACAGAAAATGCACTAACAGCATAATTCATGGGGAGATGGCTGATGATGATTAAAGGTGACACTAATTTTAAGATTTTGGTGTAAAGATAATGCAAACATCGAGTAGCTCTGATTGGCAGATTGCTTCCACACTACTCCAAAACACATTGGGTATCAAAGAAGAGAAGAAGAATGTTTTCTTTGTGACAAGAGGAAACAGTCTTGCAGTCTTAAGTCAGTTTGTCAGTTTCATATATGTCCATACACACCATGAGACAATTTGTCCTTACAGTTTATATCATGGTGGTTTCTGCTGAGTACTATTCATCTCTGCTTGTATTAGACCATTACAGGCAATTTGACCAAAGAATGAGCAGCATAATCTTATCACAGGGATTTGTATTTACACCTTGCATTGATACACATTGTTGTAATCAGATTATGATATGATAATACCACGCAATGTGACCACATCTCAATATGCAAGTAAGGTAAGCAGAGTTGGCTACTTGTCAACAAACATGGCACATACTGGGTCAAAAGAAAAAGGGTACTCTCAAAGGACTGCTAAGAAATGCAAGCTGAGGGTCAAGTAACATGAAGGCAAAGCTTTTGTAGGCTAATGATACGTGTTCTGTATCAGTGATGCAGTGCCAGTGCAGACGCTTGCTGGGAGTGGTGCTAGCTTGGTTAGCCCGATTACTAACGTGTTCCTCTTTTTGCGGATCATAGTTGTTTACAGTCTAGGAATCTTCCAAAATAATCTGGATTACGGATTCTAGTTTTCCCTTTTCTCTGATATTTACTCCTTCAGATTGTGAAAACCAGGTTACAGATCCGATCACAATACAAGCCAGACATTCCTCAGAAGTGATTGTTTTCCATATGCAATGCGTTGTGTATGCATTTCCACCTGCATTATTGTGGATTGTTCTGTCAATATCCTATCCAGGATGTTCTCCATATCTTGATACAGGTCACAGATCCTCACAAAGTATCCAGAGACAGATTACATTAATACCAGGCATAAATGGCGACTAAAGTTCCATTTCTTCTCCTGTGTTTAAAAACCAGGCCTAGTGGACACCAGCAACCATACAATGCTGCTGAAAATTAGATAGATTTGCTGAGGTTTGCTGCATAATTGTTGTGGAACTGAGTGGTTTGTATGGTATATGGACAATGCTAAATTCATGCAGACTACATATGTTTGAGATTCATGGACTGATTGCAGTGTGTGTCTCTGAGATTATTTTTATTTCTGTGAGTGCATCCAGGGATAGTGTTTGTACAGCTGTGTGTGCTTGTGTGTGTGTATGTGTGTCTACTGTTTGTGTATAACAACAGTAATCTAGTGTCGGTATAGCACTGAGAGTCCCAGTCAGGGGCAGAGCAATGAATCATTATAAGAGTATCTTTGCTTCTTGACTTTATTTGAAGAAAGGACAGCTCGGATCATCATTCATATTTTGTGTAAATGAAAATCGACATTTCATCCCTCTGACACAACCTTGGGCGCCTTGGTTGCTGAGTGGTTTCTAAGTGTTTGTTCCGGCATGCTTGACACGGTCTTCTTCCAAATTGTCCTCTCGGCTGCCTCTAAAAGTCTGGAGAAAACCTGAGAAATTCACCGATAAAGCAACATCAGTGCTGCTCCAACAGGAACAACTTTAGGATCCAAACATGAACGTAGAGGTGTTGTCTGCACACAACACATTACATATTAAAACACACACATCTCAGTAGCCTAAAGACAGAAAAGACAGATAGGATGTAGAGTAGCAGATGGGATATCCATACAGTAGTCTATGTTTGTGTTAGTACTGTTTCAGGGGAATCTACTTGGCAATAACACTGTTGTTTTATTTGGTTTGCTACAAAGTGATTCTGTAAATGTTGACTGATAAGTGTGCCAACGTTGAACCCTTTCTAAAGACAGAAGAGAACAAAGCAACTGAACTCTCTGCACTGCTGTGAAGTTCAGTAAATAAAGTTACCTTCATTAGAGCCTCTTCTGTTGGGGGATATTACAATGAACAGCTATCTAATCAGTGGCATCATTTGTTGCTAATTAGGGCCCGAGCACCGACGTAGTCGGAGCGGAGGACCTATTGTTTTTAGAATGTTTTTTCTTATTCTTATTCTTATTTTTGGTGTTTCGTCGCAAAAAGGAGGTGCTTGGGATACTGGGAATTTTGTGAAATTTGGCACGCAAGCCAGAATTTGCGAAAATTGCAGTCTGATTGGGGTGTCCAACTGCGGTATGAAATATTGGCTCGATAGCGCCCCCTATTGAGTAGCCCCAACATTGGGTTTCACCTAGCTGTATGAAATTTGGTAGTTATGTGGATCGTGATGAGACGCACAAAAAATCCTCTTGGAGTTTTTCATTAAACCAAACAGGAAGTCGGCCATTTTGACTTTTATGACGTTTTTTGACCATTTCAAGGCGTCATACTTTAAAGAACTCCTTCCAGAGATTTGACCCGATTGACTTCAGATTCGGTCAGTATGCTCTTGAGACCTTGGCAGTGAAAAGTTACTCAAACATCAAAAAGTTATCGAACTATGTGTCCGTAGCGCGGCGTCAAAAAAACACCATTCGCCACGAAACAGGAAGTTGTTGTAACTCGGGCATACATTGTCTAATCTGCTCCAAATCTCTCATATGTCATAACATCCTGACCCGGAACACATCTATATGACAATTTAGAATCATAGTAATAGCGCCACTTAGTGGCAACTGGAAGTTGTACGTTTTGTACTTTGACATCCTGCTCCTCACAGATTAATCAGATCCCTCTCAAATTTTGTCAGAAAAGCCTTAAGACCTTGATAATGCTTCATTGTGAAAATCGTAAGAAGTTGTTGAAGGGCGGCGACGTGGCGGTTCGGCGAATTTCGATCCTTCGCCATGAACGAATAAACTGATGTAACTCGACTCCACATCATCAGATCTTTACCAGATATCACATGTTTGATTAGACTCCAGGCCTGAAGACATTTGCAGGCCAATTTTGAATTATAGTCATAGCGCCACCTACTGGTAACAGTAAGTTAAAGGCTTTATAATTTGGCTTGTTTCTCTTAGTAGGTAAATCAGATCAACATCAAATTAGTTCCACACAAATGTAACAAGTTCATAATGCCAGTGCCTGAAGCTTTTGATGTTTCGTCGAACGCCGTTGCCGTGGCGATTCAGTCTTCGCCGTTAACAACGAAGGTAATTTTGAGAGGCTAAAAATGCTCGAAACATAAGCAAACTTGGCAAGCAGATTACAAGCCCGAAATGTAGTTATAGAATATGATTTTATTGGTTCAGAGTGGCAAATCGGCTCAATAGCGCCCCCTACAAAATTTCGACGAAGCAGCCCTCGCAGTATGTTTGACCTAGATGTATGAAATTTGGTAGGAACATGTATCACATATGGACTTAAATAAAAGTCTCTTGGGGCCATGCTCTAAACCCAACCGGAAGTCAGCCATTTTGAATTTGTTATGAATTTCTCGTGTCGTTTTTGTCATTTCCAGGCGCTGCACTTTAACGAACTCCTCCTAGGGAATTAATCAGATCAACTTCAAATTTGGTTGGTACAGTCTAAAGACCTTTGTTATGAAAAGTTACTCAAAGCTTGTTGTTTCGTGAAAAGCTGTTGCCGTGGCGACGCATTCTTCACCATGAAAAATGAAGGTGTTTTTGAGAGGCTAGAAATGCTCGAAACATAAGCAAACTTGGCATACACATTTAAAGCCCAAAATGTAGTTATATAATATGATTTTTTTGGTTCAGAGTGGCAAATCGTCTCAATAGCGCCCCCTACAAAATTTCGACGAAGCAGCCCTCGCTGTACGTTTCACATAGATTTACAAAATTTGGTAGGCACGTGTATCACATGTGGACTTAAAAAAAAGTCTTAGGGGTCTAAGCTCTAAACCCAACCGGAAGTCAGCCATTTTGAATTTTGTATGCATTTCTCGTGGTTTTTTTCCATTTCCAGGTGCTGCACTACGAACTCCTAGGGAATTAATCCGATCAGCTTAGAATTTGGTCAGAACAATCTAAAGACCTTAGCGAATAAAAGTTAGTAAAAGCTTTAGGTTTCATCGAACGACGTGGATATGGTGTGATGGCCATTTTACATGGTTCGCCATCATCCATCAAGCTGTTGTAACTCGACTGTACTTTGTCAAAACTGTCCCAAACTTGACATGCTTGTTGACTGTCATGGCTTTAGGACTTCTGCATGCCAATATTAACTCATAGTCATAGCGCCACCTACTGATAAGCACGGACGTAAGCAGGATTCTATAATTACAGCGCCCCAAACACTGAACTTATTGAAAGGGTTTGTGGGCGCACCATGAGAAAAAGACTTCTCTGATCTAAATATGTGCAAACTAAGATGCTTGGAGAGCAAAAGTTAGATAACAGTGGTTCTCAAACCATGTCAGTGGGCATTAGTGGAGTTGCAGGGAGTTGAACCCCATCCCAGTAAACTGACAGTCTGTTATGTTACAAACACTGAAGCACATTCACACACATTCATTTTCTTAATGTTAAAGGCTTACATTTATGATTGTATCGGATGTACACTCAAAACATTTGAGGCTTAAGACCTGGCAACATGATCTTGCTACGCTGCTGGTCTACGCAGGAAATATCTCACTCGTGCACGCAGAGTGTTGTGGACACAGAAATTCATGGCCGCGTCACCCAGAGTCCTGCCAGTACCAGTAAATACCGTTTAACTCGTGCACGCAGTGTATAACGGTCACAGAAATGCATGGCCAGAGTCCTGCTAGTACCCTCGACGTGCGGAAGTTGCGAGGGCCCGATCAATGCTGCTCGCAGCTTTAATTAGTGATAAAGCTCTTAAATTGCACTGACATTATCTTTTTTAGCTAGTAGCACCATCTGCCCTGCCACTGCTCTGAAGGTGAGTTTTAAAGCTCCAAGCAACAATAGACTTAGTGCTCATTATGTTCCGTTTCTATCATTAACAACAAACAAAAACAGGGAAATTAACGGTACTCATTAGTAGAGCCATCTCTAGCATTTACTGGTCATTGTTTTCTACCCTTTCTACTGGCAGGAAGATATTCTGAGCTGCAGAGAACATGGTTCACTGTGTGTCCTTTTTGACACCTTAGATGATGAAACACAATCAGATAATTGGTCGTTTTTGTTCAAAAACAGTTGCAGATTAGTTGAGCCTGAAGAAAAATGGCAGTTGACCCCACCATTGACATCAACATCAACTAGAAAATTCCTGAAGAAATTTTGACAGTGTGGCTTCTACTGCCCGAAGAAATCGCAATATATACACACGCCAATGTTACCGGTAGTGTCGTTCAGGTTCAATTGAGATAGCGCTACTCTCTTTTCTGCATTTTAGATTCATACTCTTGGATTGAAACTTGTATTTGTGGGGCTTTTACTTTGAAAGGGTGGGACTGGGTGGGTGAGAGAGGGGGAGAGGAGACAGAATCATAATGTTTGACACTAAAATGAGAGGCTTCATCACAAGCATTCCAGTTAGAATTCATTCTGTGGGGCTTTTAATTTGAAATGGGGGGGGGGGGGGGGGGGGGGGATGAGAGGGGAAAAGTCCTCTAAAAATATCTAAGACCTGAATGACTGTAAGATAGAGAGAGACACATAGGAGAGAGGAGAGAGAGAGAGAGAGAGAGAGAGAGACTCTGATCTCTCTGGCAATCTTTCTCATTTGGAGATTGTCCTATGTTTTATCATTTACAGCTTACATGACCATTGTCCTGCTCTGCCATGTCTTTCCTCGTCTCTCCCTCTTGTGTCGCGGTGTGTGTAAATGTCACTCGAATCAGGAAACTTATCAGAATACCCAGATTTGATTGGCTGAGCTGCATCACGTATATCTCTAAATCATGTGTGTGCGGCTTTTATTTTAAAATGGGGGGGGGGGGGGAGTCCTCTAAAAGTCTCCAAGACCTGAATAACTGTATGAGAGAGAGACACACACACAGAGAGAGAGAGAGAGAGAGAGAGAGAGAGAGAGAGAGAGAGAGAGACAGACAGAGAGATAGAGGGAGAGGAGTGTGTGTCTCAGTGCCTCTGTGTGTTTATCAACATCACTAATGAGCTCATATAAACACCTGTGTGCTTGGGTGCATGTTGGTGATTGGAGCACCTGTGTGTTAGAGGCTAATTAAGAGAGATTAGAGTGAACAGTGATTTTCAACAAAACTACCTGTCAAACATATGCCCTTCATACCAAAACCATGAGACTAATCAATAAAATATGGATACCGTGAGAGAGATAAGACTCTGGCAAACGCGGAGATGTGTTTTTTATGTTTGTGGTGTTAATAATGTGAGCTCCAGCGCAATATGCAAAACTGGTACCGTCTGCTTTCTTTGAGAAATGAGTGGTCAGATTTAACATGGAGTCTAATGGAGCAGTTGGTTGGAGTTCATGTCGCTCTGTGGCTCTTTGAGCCAAATGTGTAAGTCCAGTGGATTCCACAGACATCTGTGTGCGACAGCACAACATTTCCAAGCTTTTTGGCCAAAAATGGTGTATAAAGAGTAAACATTGTGGGAGCTAGAGCAATTTGTTTGGAAAAATCACAGAATATTTTCCTGCTCCGCTCCACTCTGACAGTTATGCTCTCACTCTAGCTCTTAACGAGCTGCGCAATACACACCCATTATAAAATCTGAAACAGACCCAAAATGTTCCTGAAACTTAATCTGTGACTTCATGAAAACTGTGCTAGCTATCAAAATGTCCCTTTGGCTCAATAAAGTCCAGCGTTCTGTCTACGTTTTACAGAACGTTAATGTACGGCTAGTCAATATGGGCCCAAAGTTAAGTGTTTTTTTTAGCTCTCTTCACGCCGAAACCCCATTCAAGTGAATGGAGAAATTTTGCTCCGTTTTTGGGGATTTTCAGGAATTTTCGGGAAAACCGCTAGGCGAATCTCTCCGAAAAATAGTTTCCGCGCTATTCCCGATCAGGCTGCACGTTTTGATGTATTTTTCGCGCCGCTGTTGGCAACGCTGTGTGAGGAGAGGCGCGCCAAACCTTTGGATAAACCTGATTATTATTATTATTATTATGGGTAAGCCCGATGGATAATATACAGTGTGCTTTGGCACAGGCAGTTTTACTGCCTTGTGCCACAAAGCCACACTGAATCACAATGAGCTGTGCTTTTTTTTGGATGCAAAGAACTAGCATTAGCTGCTTAACAATCGATATATAGTCCTGTTGACTTGCAGTAGAAGCTTAGCTACAAATGAGAAGATTATTTTCTTTAATTAAACTACATTGTTTGATATTTTGGGTAAAGACATAAGTGGGTTTTAGAGGGGGCTTGGTGCTGGACAGTTTCATAGCAGGCAACCTGCAGACATTCCAGGAAGTCACTGCTAAATGCCCCACTATGTCCACAAACTAGTTGCTAACTGTATCTGTCTGCAGGAAGTGTACAGAGGGTTTATCAGAGGTTTATCAGAACTCCATAGAGCTGGAGGGAACTGCAGAGCTGGGCGATAGTTTGTGTGAGTTGTTTTTTTCATTCTTTGTTTCTTTCACTTTAGTCAGAGTCATTTGATTCATTGTTAATATACTAGTGTGCAGCTATACGCAGATGTTGTGGTAGTGAGTCATTTTAAGATGGCCATTACATGGACAATAATAACACAAAGTAATCTGTGGTTTTGCAGAATTAATATAAGTGTAATTTTCTGGCAAAAGTATCAGCTCCACATCTTTCTTCTTAAATGAACAGTGTGTAACATTTAGAGGGATTCATTGGCAGAAATTAAATCAAATATTCATAACTATGTTTTAATCAGTTTATAATCACCTGAAACTATGAAGTGTTTTTGTTATCTTCGAAACTTACATTGATGTCTGCATAGGGGTCCTGCCATGGTGCCGCTGAAAGAAGCACACCTGCTGTGCATGGGTCATCTCTACAACTCAGTATGAGCTACGTGAGATCCGTCTTTGTTTCGAAGCTATAGTCAGAGGCAGGAAATGTGTTCAATAGTTCTGTTGACATAATAAATCATTTCCCTGATCCTGATTTTTTTCATCTCACACGCACACACACACACACACACACACACACACACACACACACGAACACTTCCTATCCAAAGGCTGCTTTAACTCAATCACATCAGACTCATCCTGACTGAAGATCATTGAAAGAAACTATTTTACACGACAAGATCAAATATTCCCTTTGGTGTTTTGATGATGGTGATGCTTTATCCTGTATAGATTCAACTGATTTGACATCTGGTAAATGTGGAGGCCATAGTGTATGAGGGGTGGGGGGGGGTCAGTATTTGCTCATCTGCAGAGGGATTAAGATTATGGTCAGTAATCTGGAATGCACAGATGGGAGAATGCTCCACCGCCCACACACACACACAGCAACATGTGATTTCCAACGTTTCAATTGATTCACATCATCATTCATGAAAGAATACCTTCACAGCCCTGTCTCACATCAGATAATGTCACTTAGTCAGTAGTCAGACACAGATGCATGGCCTTAGTTTCCACTGGGTATGGGAATTAAGCCCATGCACCATTTCAACATCATATTGTTGTCCCACTCACTTCCATTATGTCAGGTTGATTTGCTTTCTCTGAAAATTGTTTAATGCTTTATGTCCAGCCACCAGAGTCAGAAGATCTGATACAGATGTTGATACACTAGTCTGGCTCGTCTTTAGTTAGGAAATAGTAGTTCTATGACTTCCCTTTTCTTCTTCGTGGTGGGTGTGAGGAAGATATACAGACACTACTCTGTAGTTTCCAGTCAAAAATCCTTTAGCTGTTTTTATTTACACATAACTCCCATGAAAGGATACAATTAAAGATGATGCAGTGGAGCACAGTGGTCTTTGTAGTAAAGATGGACAGATATGAATGAACGTTAGAGCTTTTGTTAGAACAGAAGTCGTGCTACATTCTGGTGTGACCTGCCCTTGAGTGGGGCTGCACATTGGTTGTAGTGGCTAGCACTGTTATCTTATGTACTCTTATGGTTATTATATATATCAAGTGTGGAGACTCGTGCTTCAAGGTGGCTTAAGAGGCTTAAATTCAGCATCTTAATTCCTCGGCTCTGCCTCTAGCAGGAAGAAAAGCACTGCTGGTATCATACCGTCTCCAGGATGTCACCACCTAAAGCCCCATCACAGCTGGAACACTGTAATCTGTTTACCGCTTTCTTTGTGGAAAACCATTCAACTGTAATGGATTACAGTACATTTCCCAATTTCTAAACAGATTATTGTAAATCCATTACATTGAATCTGTTATTCCTCTACATTAATAGTGTAGTTGAACCATGTCCTGTGTAGTCACTGGAGAGCACTGCAGTCATGTGAAAACCTTATGACCTTTTTTTAGTTAAAGTTTAATTCCTTCTCCAAATTCAGCAGAATTCACTCCCCAAGAAACACAAATGTTTTCATAAAGGATTGTTATTGTCAAACTCTGATCAAGACAATTTTTCACATTTTTTGAATTTGGGACTTTAATCAGGTGTTTATTTCCATAGTTTCTTTTAACTCTTGTTGTCTTAAGTCCAAGGACAAGGGATGTTGTACAGATTGTAAAGCCCCTGAGGCAGATATTGGGCTAAACAAATATAATTAAATTGAAATTGAATTTTATAATCTCAGTCTTTGCTCTATTTTCCCTGTAGAATACTGTGTGCACAAAAATAATGCAAAGGCAGGAACAAATATGGACTACTGTCAGATATCACATCCCTCTGCAACATTACATTACAACAGTTTAAACTATATTACCGACTGGCAGCGGTCGCACATAAGTATCAATTCCATGTCATTTCAACACAACCCATCATTTCCATAATGTCGTGACTAAGACTTAACAATTTAAAGTTTTAGAAAACAACCTGGATGTGAGGGAAAAAATGAAAAAGAAGAAACAATAACTAGAGTATATGTTGCAGCACAGGGAGAACGCTTTCTCTCGGTATATAAAAAACAAAACATGGGGTCATGCTGTTTTATATCATCCGATGATGAGGAAGCTTCGTCTGATAGTGGAAAAAGTCACTTTTCTAGAGGTAGTATCCTCTGTTTCCTTGTGTCACCACATAAAGCTCTGGGTCAGACGCTGAGCAGCGTCATTCAGTCTACACAATACTTTATCAAGATTAGATGTGGTATGTTGAAGAATGCATTGAGCCTTCAAGTCCACTGTCAGTTTTTGAAGACTTTGAAGATTCCTTAAGCTGTTAGTTTTGACACAGGCAGTTGGATTGTAATAAAGAGCCTTCAGATTCCTTCAAACGAGCCACCTACACTGCCCTCCACTCTGCCACCCATCATCAACCACTGTCCAGCCACACAGTGGTTCACACAGGAGACAAACAACTCACCACCTGACGACAGTGAGAGAGTCCTGACAGTAAAGGAGGTGTGACAAAGACCCTCTCCATTGCAGGCATTTGTGGACTGTTCAAGACAATGAGAGACTCACACACTGAGTTGAATGTTTATTGTACAGTTCTGATATGGTCTCAGGAGTGATTATTGAAGGTCGGGCCTGTCAACACAAACATGTTATTAGTTTGGTTATCTGTAACTTAAATGATTGAATATATTAATGGTGCTGTCAAATAACATGCATGTTCAAGCACTTACCTCTGCTGTGTCTCCTCTCCAGGGTGTTCATCTTAAAAGAGTCCCCAGGGTAGAAGACCACCATTTTATAGTTCCGGGAAGGTACCATGTGGGAATTACTAGAGGGGTGGTAGGAAAATTGAATCCTCTGGCGAAGTTTTACCATAATAGAGTTCATATAGAGAATTGACCTTTAGAACGTTAGGCATCTATTTTAATGTGTTGTTGTAGATTAGGGGATTGTGGGGTAGAGTGAGGGGCAGAGTCGCCTATCTTGCAGTAATGTGGAGGTCCTCGTTAGTTTCAGACTATATAAGGCTGCCATAATTACATCGAGTCTGTCGCTGCCAGGACCACATGCTGCCAGTGGTCCCTGAAGAGTTATGCCATGTATTTGTTTTGTTTTTTTGTCGGTGAAATAAACACCTGGTTGGGTTACACGTACTCTCTGTGTCCGTCCTCCTGCTTCCGAAGTCCGGCCACTGCGTGCCAGCCTAACAGGAGGTCTGGCAGAAGAACTGTGATGGACTGATTCCTAGTGAACAAAGTCTGCTGTGGCAGCTCCTCCTTTAGTTCAAGGACTGGTTTTTACTGTCAGAGGATGATGTGGGCCGCACGGATTTCATCCAGCATAACATCAAAACAGGGGATGCACAGCCGATTATGATGAGACCTCGACGCCTCCCACTGGCCAGGCAGACTGCAGCAGACAAAGCCCTGCAAGGAATGCAGCGAGCCTTAATCATTGAGCCTTCCACCAGCTCCTGCACCTCCCTGGTCGTCATTCCCAAAATTGGATTGGCCCACTCCCAGCACTGTGCAGGAACTGAAAAGCTTCCTGGACCTGGACTCCTACTAAAGAAACTATGTGAGAGGATTTTCCTGAATAGCTGCACCTCTGTTCCACCTGCTGCAAAAATGGGGTGGCATTTGATTGGATAGAGGAGTGCCACACAGCTGTCACGTCGGTGCAGAGAGCCCTTGGGCAGGCCCCAGTCCTCTCACCGCCTGACCCGAACCTGCCTTTTATCCTCGACACAGACGTCAGTAATGCGGGCTCAGGTGCTGTGCTGGTCCAGGTGACTCCTGAAGGTGAAAACAATGCCCAGGGAGTGGTCTGGGTTGGTATTTGTCACCCGTGGAATCTGACTGGCCACCACAGGTGGCAACCCATTGTCATTGGCTATCTACCCAGACACTTAGTGTGAACTGTTTGAGGAGTAAACCAAACCTAGTTTTATATAATGCATAATGCACCAGCCAAAAAGCCACATAAGAATAAGATTGGAGAATTGATTGGGAGTGGAGTGTTCAACCACATGTCAAAAGGTCTCTGGGGATTCTGGGCTACATGTGTTACATCACAGTTTTCAAACGTAAGTGCAATTTGTAAGCCTCGAAACTCCTCTTGTCATCTCTACTGCTCCACTACCGATGTTTTGCCCCTCAGGGCTGTACCGGATAGGTCAGCACTTCAAAGCTTCAATCATAATATTGACATTAGAATTATAATTATTAGTAACTTTCAGAAACATTTAGTGCAATAGCCCACCTTCTCTTTCTCTCTCAAACACACTGTGGCACGTCCTCTTTTCTCTACATTTCTCAGTCTCAAAGTTAACATGTATTAAAAAAGTAAGATCAATCATTTCTGGAATTCACAACATATATTTACGAAATATTCTGCTTCAATCCATATTTGTTGGCGGTTAGCCTTTCAAAACCCACTTGCGCTCTCTCTTAGTAGAGTAAGTAGTAACGGGGCGGTCTAGCAGCAATCTAGCAGCGCCATCACATTTATATGAGTACAATACCACAAAATCATATTTTCCAATCTTATATGTTGATGACATCATACAATATGACAACAGACATTGAAAGCTTCATTTGAAACCTCAATAGAAGGTTTTAATGAAAAAAAGCAAGACTAATGACTTAAGAATATGATTAAAGGTGTCACGATCAGGCTTTGCCCGGTGTGTTCTGTGTCTTTGTGTTTCTTTCTGTAGCTCCTCACTCACCTAATCAGTTCATTCAGTGCACCTGCCAGTCACACTCACCTCATCAGTTCATTATGCTCACCTGCTCACTCTGCCTCCTTCACTATTTAAACCCCTGCCTCACACACACCCACTGCCAGATCATTGTTTTGTGTTCCTACCTACCTGCCTGTTTTGCTCGTCCTGTTCCCCAGTCTGCCTGCCCTGCCTTGTCCTGCCGGATTTCCCCCCTCATCTTTTGTCTTGTCCTTGGATTCCCTGTTTGTTTTTGGTTATTCATTAAAACCCTTTTTTCACTACACCTGACTGTCTGCATTTGAGTCCTCATCATCGCGGGAGCGAATCCCCGCTCCCGCTGGGCCGCAGCCGACTCCAGCTCCCCGTGTCATGTCGGAGGTCCGACCGACTCCAGCCCCCCGTGTCCGGTCGGCGATCCAGCTGTCGCCTCAGAGCAGCAGCTATCCCCAGCTCCGGCCGCCGCAGTCTCCGAGCCGCAGCGACCTCCAGCCGCCGCCGTCTCCGAACCGCAGCGACCTCCAGTCCCAGCCACCACCGCCTCTGTGCCACAGCGACCTCCAGCTGCCGCCGTCTCCGAACCGCAGCGACCTCCAGTCCCGGCCGCCGCCGTCTCCGAACCGCAGCGACCTCCAGCCGCCGCCGTCTCCGAACCGCAGCGACCCCCAGTCCCGGCCGCCGCCGTCTCCGAACCGCAGCGACCTCGAGTCCCAGCCGCCGCCACCGCCTCCGCGCTGCAACGACCTCCGGCCGCCTCCGCGCTGCAACGACCTCCGGCCGCCGCCGTCTCCGCGCTGCAACGACCTCCGGCCGCCGCTGTCTACAAACAGCAGCGATCTCCAGTCCCGGCCGCTGCCGCATCCGCGCTGCAACGACCTCAAGCCCCTTACCCCGCTGGGTCATCAATCAATCCCCCTGAGCCCCAGTCTATGGACTCCTGTTTCCCTGAGCCCCATCTCCAAGAGTCAGAGACCTGTTCCCTGCCTGATCTCCAGCCTCTAGAGACTTGTTCCCCACCGGATCTCCAGCTTCTACAGCCCAGTTCTCCTGATCCCCAGTCTCTCGAGTGCAGTTCTCCAGGCTCTCGAGTGCAGTTCTCCAGGCTCTCGAGTGCAGTTCTCCCTGATCTCCAGGCTCTCGAGTGCAGTTCTCCCTGATCTCCAGGCTCTCGAGTGCAGTCTCCCTGATCTCCAGTCTCTCGAGTGCAGTGCAAAACATCCAGGCCAATTGTCTTATTATATCAGTGTATGCCCTTAATGAATGGTATAATTCAGATTAGTCATTTTGAGTTAATTTAGAGGAAGATAGGACCCAGTGTTTCATAATGATCTAAGCAAACCACCAAACAAAAATGCATTGACTGTTTAATAGCATTAAGTTTTGTAAATGAGCTCATAAAAAGGTATTCATTTGTCATGGTTAATGTTAGCCTGAATAAATGTTCTACAAAATAGAGACTGACCATCAACAGTTGTGTGAATGTATGTAGCCTTTAATAGTTTTGGGGCATTTTAAGTAGAATATTAAAGCAAAGAATCTGCGTGCTGCACACAAAAGTTCATTGCAACTTGTGGCCAACTCTAGACATCCCATTGGGGAACCCTTGGGCCACGTCCGATAAACATTCCTAAAACTGCTACTATACAGTGTGAAAGCGACTGCTCACTTCCACCCGCCGCTATGAACACATCACCCCGGTCCTTCGCAACCTCCACTGGCTCCCGGTCAAATACAGAATAGACTTTAAAATATTACTCGCCACCTACAAAGCCCTAAACAACCTGGTCCCTCCCTACCTTTCAGACCTCCTCCCCCATCCACGCCCCAACCCGTTGCCTCAGGTCCGCCGGTGCAAACACTCTGAAGACCATCAGGACCAAGCACCGGACCTGGGGTGACAGGGCCTTCTCAGCTGCTGCACCTCCCCTCTTGTCTCTCGTAATTATGGTGTGAATTTCACCCAAGCATGAAATCCAAGGCCATCACTGACAATGATATTAATTTGTATGAAAATAAGTTACAGTAGAATGACACACTTAAACAGATAAAACTACATTAGTATTCTCCAAGTCGTGCATATCACATTATCTTGCAGTCTTCATAATGTGAAATCCATTTTAGAGGCAGACCAAACATGCAGATATGTTTGAGCAGAGACTCGTGACGGTGTATGAGCGATGACTTAACGTTCATTACAATCGTCATGTATAAACAGGTACGAACATGAAATTACATTATAGGAGCAGTGGGCTGCTGTGAAGCTGCCGCATGCAATTTGGGATTAAGTGTTTTGCTCAAGGACACTTCAACATGCAGACCTATCCTTGTGATAAAAAAGCAAGCCGCTCTACCCACTGAGCCACAGCCACCCAATGCACATGAGCATCAAGAACAGTCCATCAAGGATGACTAACAGGGGAAACGTAATTACTTTTTAAATGATCTTGTTACATTATAATAGGGAAAATCCATCAGAGGAAGGATCAAACCCCACAGCAGACACACTGCAGACTGGGAACATGACTATAGGACTTGCTACAACCATTCCTGACCAACCATATTGAAAAGGACCAACATCTGACTGACAAGCTAAGGGCATCTGCAAGCTGAGCCATGCCTTTCATTCATAAATGCAGCAGTAAGAAAAGACAGGAGAAAAAAAAGTAGAAGGTAGCAATGCTCCCAACAATTTATATTTTTTTGTATGTTTCATGAACAGTTGACAGCCCATGGACGACCCCGCTGTGTGTGTGTGTCCTACATAAGTAGTGTGCATTAAGGCCCTTTGTAACTACCTTATACCACTGAAGGAGCATGACTCAAAAATCAATGAATGAGATATAAAAAGAGTATTAAGAGGATTCATATTTTCAGAGAGAATTCATCCAGGAGATCCTATTTCCTTCACAACAGGCAATATGTCACTAAGCAGGATTTAGCTTCTCATTTCCTCCGGTTAAGAGAGAGCGATAAGTACCACACAGACTCAAATGGGATCGTGCAATATGTGCTCACACTCAAAATAATGCGCCCTTAAATATAAAAGTCCATTTGGCTGATCAAATTTATCAAATGTCCCCATTGAATCTCAGGTCAATTCAAAATCAATTAACCTCATTTATCCTAAAAATAAAGCCTCCAATACATCACTCTGTCTGCAGAAATGCTTCATTCAGTCATTTTCATATCGACTTAAGTGCTAGTGGCTTGCACATCTCAAGGATATAAAGAGTCCAGTCAAAGTTTCTCTCCAGTGTGTATTTTGCTTCTGGAGGGATACTGAACTACTGACTCACCTAGAATAGACTTAACAAACGCTAGGGCGAACAAAGGCTAGGGCAAACGAAGGCAACAGGGCGACTTTTTCAAGCCCAACTTCGTCAAGTAAAGACTTCTCGAGCGTGTACTTGCGGGTCAGTAATCTGTTTCTATTGACTACCATGTGTTTGCATCCTATTTCTGTCCGTTCCTCTGTCCGGTGGTCACGTAGACATTGGGTCACTCCCAGGTGCCGTGACCCCACTAATCTCATCTATCCTTCTTGTAATGGTAAAATATGTATTAGCATCATGGAAAGTTTTTAAAGAACATAGTGTGACATCTCTGTATAATGGAGAAGTAAAAACAGGCCCTGCAAGACACAGATGTCAGCACCTAAAGACCTGTTTTCTTATCTGAAGACATGTTCACATACTCTGTTTCTTGGAAGGGTTGTTTGAAACAGGAACAGCTTCTCGGAAGGGTAGTTTAAAACAGGAACATAGAAACCACAACCGACTCACAGTTGAGCTACCTGCATGAACCAGATAAGACCAGACACTTCCTGCATGGGAGTCATGTAGGGCGGAGGCCTCTGTAGGTATAAAAGGATGCTGAATGTTGTATCTCGTTGAAGCTCACACCACAGACTGCTGAATGAGTATCTGTGGTGCACTCTTCCCTTGCAAGCAAATAAATGGACAAAGACAACTTTGAATATTTTGAAGACTTTGTTATTGATTTGTGAACAACTCTCTCTTCTCCCGATTACCATAGAAATCTTCCATCACATTCTCTCTCAGCTCATGGCGAGCAAGTGGTGGCAGGGGAGCTCTGGAATTGCCAATTGGCAGTGCCGAAATCTGAGTTCATCTCAGGCTACGCATCCTTGCTCTCCCTCGACTTTCTTGCTCTAACTGAGACCTGGATCACACCAGAAAATACTACCACACCCTCTGTCAGATGTGTACTCTTTCTCTCACACTCCCAGAGCTGCGAGGCGAGGTGGTGGTACTGGCCTGCTAATTTACCCAAAATGGAAATACTCTCTTGTATCTGCTCCACAGTTCTCCACGTCCTCTTTCGAATTCCATGCTGTTACTGTCTGTAGTGTTCTCGTTCAGTGTGTCGAAACTCTGATTTAAACACCGAGCTAAACCACAGTTAATGAAGACAGAGTCGTAGTAATTTTCACCCTTTTTACTGTCACTTTGTTCCTTTAACATGTTGTGAAAACTGAAAATACAAACAATACAAAATATTCAGTCTTATTGTAAATACAAACATACATAGATCATTTGAACATCAACAAACATTCATAAAAAACACTGGCATTGTTCCAAACTTACATATAACACAAACCTATCTAAGTGACACATCAAACCCATTTGTCAAGCCAACTGTACTGATATAAAATTCCCACTATGTCCAATGTCAAGTAGAGTACTTACAGCATTGCTCCTAGGACGCTTCCAGGTGGATGCGAGCAGATTACACC
The DNA here is from genome assembly GCF_050575085.1 of Anarhichas minor. Lineage (NCBI taxonomy): Eukaryota > Metazoa > Chordata > Actinopteri > Perciformes > Anarhichadidae > Anarhichas > Anarhichas minor. The sequence goes on along the minus strand of NW_027466451.1, from coordinate 2,834,267 downwards.
TCTGAGCATGTGGCTCTCTTTTGTTTGACTTCAACCAATGAAGCTACCAAAACCGGAAGTGACACACCGGAAGTGACAAAACCGGAAGTGACAAAACCGGAAGTGATCATGACTTGAACGAAAAGACAACATTACAATACTATCTTTTCGTTTTGTAATGAGCATAAACAAATTATCTATACAAAGTAGAAAAATGCCTTTAAAGGCAACACACTCCCCGTCTGACCTATGTGAGGTCACTATAAGTTTGCAGGATTCAAGAACATTCAACCATTCAAAATCAGTCCTTGGGTAAAAGTAGAACAACTTCTGTAATTGGTCTAACAAAAGTCTTGACACTGCCTTGGTCAGTCGTCTTCACCTCGACCTTTCTTACATGCCCATCCTTTCCAGGGAACGTTGCAGCGATACTCGCCATAGGCCAGCCGTTGCGGGCAGTCTGCTTGTCCCTGAGGAGAACTAGATCTCCGACTTGAAGGTTTCTACGTGGCACCGTCCACTTCTGTCTGTGTTGTAAGGTAGGCAAGTATTCACGGCTCCAGCGAGTCCAGAATTGGTTGGCTAGAGCCTGGACCTGCCTCCATTGCTTTGTGTACAGGTCCATGTCTGAGAAATCTCCAGGTGGAGGTGGAACGCCTGTCTTTTGTGTAAGGAGCATTGCTGGCGAGAGTATGAACGGTTTGTCTGGGTCCGTTGACACAGGTAGGAGTGGTCGTGCATTAATTATGGCGGTGACCTCTGCCATTAGAGTGCAAATCACTTCATGGGTTAGGCGAGTGTTTTGCTGAAGAAACATTGAATCGAGGATTCTTCTGGCAATGCCAATCATGCGCTCCCAAGAGCCTCCCATGTGAGAGGCATGTGGCGGGTTAAATACCCAGCTACACCCCTGCTCGCTGACGTACTTCTGCACTGTTTTGTCCATCCCAAGCTCCTTGCACGCTCCAATAAAGTTGGTACCGCAATCAGATTGGAGCTGTTTCGCAGGACCTCTCAGTGCGAAGAACCTCCGAAGAGCATTTATGCAGCTGGACGTGTCTAAAGACTCGATTATCTCGACGTGTACAGCCCTTGAACTCATACAGCAAAACATAATGGCCCATCGCTTACTCTCTGCATGTCCTCCTCTGGTGCGTCTGGTTGTGACAGACCAAGGTCCAAATACATCAAGCCCCACATATGTAAAAGGAGGACACGTTTTGAGACGCTCGGGTGGCAGGTCTGCCATGCGTTGTTCTTCCAGTTTTCCACGCAGCTTGAGGCAGATTATGCATTTATGGAGTACTGAATTGATTAACCTCTTGCCTCCCAAGATCCACAGTCCTGCTGCCCTGATCGCTCCTTCTGTCAGGTGACGACCCTGATGTTTCACCTGCTCATGGTGATGTCGGGTGAGGAGTAGGGAGATGTGGTTATCTTTGGGTAGGATTATTGGGTTCTTTTCTGCAGTTGCCAGGTTGGAGTGCTTTAGCCGGCCTCCAACGCAGATGAGATTGTCCTCCAAGGTTGGACCGAGTTTCAACAAGGCACTGTTTTTGGATACTGCTTTGTTGACTCGGAGAGCCGTCAGGTCTTTCGCAAAAACTTCCTTTTGTGTGGCTTCAAGGATAACTTTCCTTGCTTGGTCCAATTCCTCTGGAGTACGAGGTAAGTTGCATGTGTGCCAACCTTTGCATTTGCTGGTTTGATTTAAGTGTTTGAAGGATCTTGCCATGTGAACCAGAAATGCTACTCCTCTTACTAGAGATGCAAAGGTGGAGAAGCGCTGGAAGCGGGCAGAGGTTAGTCTTGGTTCTTCCAGGCAAGTAGCACAGGTTTGTACTTGTGGTCGAATTTCGGAGTCTCTTTCAGGTGCAAGGAGCTTAAATGTCTCACTCGTTTGCGTTTCCTCTGTAGATGGCTGATGCAGGAAGGAGGGTCCAGTGAACCAAGAGGTTTGTACAAGGCGGGATGCTGGTAAAGATCTTGATGCATGGTCGGCAGGGTTTTCCTCTGTACGTACATAATGCCATTGTTCGGGCTTTGACGATTGCCGGATGCGTTGAACTCTATTGTGGACGTATGCAAAGAATCGTTTCGACTCGTTACTGATATAGCCGAGCACTACTTTGCTGTCCGTATAGAACTTGGTGGCATCCAACTTTAGGTCTAGTTCATCTTTAATGAGATCGGCCATCTCTACTGCTAAGACGGCAGCACAAAGCTCAAGCCTTGGAATTGTAGGCTCAGACTGGGGTGCTAGCTTTGCCTTACCCATAACAAATCCTACTTCAGTTTGCCCATTTTCTTGAACTGCTCTCAGGTACGCCACAACACCGATGGCCTTGGTAGATGCATCCGAAAACACACACAATTCTTTGCGCACTGCTTTTGTGGGTGAGCTCGTGATGCATGTACGAGGAACATGAAGCTGTTTTAGGTCCTGGAGCGAATCTCTCCAGGATTCCCATCTGCTTTGTTTGTCTTCTGGGAGAGGCGCATCCCAGTCTGACTGTTCTGAAGTATGTTCCCTTAGGAGGGCTCTTCCCTGGATCGTGACAGGTGCCAGCAGACCCAGAGGATCAAAAATACTGTTGACTGTGGAGAGAACTCCTCGTCGAGTAAATGGTTTAATCGTAGTTGACGCAGAGTAGGTGAACGTGTCAGTCCTGATCTCCCAGATCAGACCCAGGCTCCGTTGCGTAGGTGTTGTTTCTCAGCTCAGATCTAGGTCCTTGATTACTGAGGCACAATCTTCAGGCCGGAAGGCCTCTATAACTGCCTGACAGTTTGATGCAAACTTGTGTAAGCGGAGGTTTGATTCAGCGAGTGATGCTTGCGTTCGTTGAAGCAAGTCGATTGCCTCCGCTTCAGATGGTAGGGAAACCAAGCCGTCGTCCACATAAAAGTGCCTTTCCACAAACTTGACAGTATCAGCACCATGCTCCTTCTCACCTTCTCTGATGGCCCTTCGTAGCCCGTAGATAGCCACAGCGGGAGATGGTGCGTTGCCAAAGACATGGACCTTCATCCTATAGTCAACAACTTCCTTATTGATGTTATTGTCCTTGTACCATAAAAAACGAAGAAAGTTGCGGTGGTCTTCATGCACCAAGAAACAATAAAACATCTGCTGGATGTCCGCAATAATTGCAACTCTCTCTTTCCGGAAGCGTAGCAGGACACCAAGGAGGGAGTTGTTGAGATCGGGACCCGTGAGCAGCACGTCATTGAGGGAGACGCCCAAGTACTGGGCGCTGGAGTCGAAGACCACCCTGATCTGATCGGGTTTTTGTGGGTGGTAGACCCCAAACGTAGGGAGATACCAGCACTCCTCATCTTCTCGCAGTGGCGGTGCTACCTCGGCGTGTCCATTAGCAAATATTTTCTTCATGAATGCCACATACTGATCCTGCACGTGAGGTTTCCTTCTCAAGGTTCGTTGTAGGGATGCGAACCGGTTTACCACCTGCGCCCTGTTGTTCGGTAGCAGCTGGCGTGGTTCTTTAAACGGCAGTGGGGCGACCCAACTGTTAGTGTCGTCCCTGTAGACATTTGTGTCCACCATCTTTAAGAAGATAAGGTCTTCTATTGATGGAGCCAGTTTGTTGTCGTGCTCAGTTCGATTGAACACTGTGTCACCCAGCATCCTCTTTGTCATCTTGTCAGGCCTACTGCTGCTCTGGTGTGTCTCCTTGACATGCATGAAGTTTGTGCAGGGTTGAAGAATCGAATGACGCCCATTGTACAGCACGTTGGTTTTGAACGCATTGACTGTTGGCTTATGTGCATTACCCAGGCACACCTCTCCTATTACTACCCAACCCAGGTCCAGCCGTTGAGCAAAGGGGGCATTGTGTGGTCCGTTGACTTGCTGCCTGACCTTGTGTGCTCGAAGGACATCTCTTCCGAGTAGAAGGAGTATTTGTGCTTCTGGATCCAGTTGTGGTATGTGCTTGGCAATGTGATGAAGATGAGGCTGATGTAGGACGGCGTTTGGTGTTGGAATCTCAGACCGATTGTTTGGTATTTCATGGCACTCAATGAGTGGTGGGAGAGAGTGAGAACCTTTCCGTCCAGCGACTCAATCTCGAATCCTTCTGCCTTCTTGCCAGATGTTTCTACAATGCCAGAGCAAGTTCTAAGGTCGTACGAGAATGGTTTGCTCTTCACACTGAAAAGTTTGAAAAACTCTGGTCTAGCTAGTGAGCGATTGCTCTGGTCATCCAGAATTCCATAAGCTTTCACAGCCATGTCCTTGGAACCTTTTGGATAGATCTTTGCGAGGCAAATCTTTGAACATGAGTGGCTCCATTGACCTGGACCACAAACTTCTGTGCAGCTTGTTCTAACCACAGTCGTGGTAGAATGATCTTCTCCCTCCCCGCCATCCTCTTGTGATGGTGAAGGAGCCCTGATGTTTTGAGGTGATGGACCAGGATGCATGGCTGCATCATGATAGGGGCTGTCACATTCAGAGCACTTTACAGAGAACTTGCAGTCTTTTGCAAGGTGTGAGACCGAAGAACAGCATTTGAAACATATTCCTTTCTCCTTAAGGAAAGTCTTCCTGTCATAGAATAGTTTGTTTCTGAATGTTCTGCATTTTTTGAGCGGATGAGGCTTGTTGTGCAATGGGCAGCTATTGTTAGGGTCATCATTGGGTGGAGAAACATCGGTTTTGTTCACTGAGATGTGTTTGTTGGCGTTAAAATTCTTTACTATGAATTTATCTGGCTTTGTTCATGTTATGATGCTACTTTGATACATGAAGCTGGGGTCGTTGCGCTTCTTTGCCTCCTGGCACACAAAATTACAAAAATACTCAAAGGGAGGGAACTGCCCATGGTTGTCTTCTTTGTACCATGACCCAGTGGACATCCACTTCTCCTGAAGTCCAAATGGAAGTTTGTCCACGATTGGTCCAACTCCACGTGAAGTATCCAGATACGACAGGCCTGTGAGGTAACCATCTTCTTTAGCGCCTTGGATTTCCATGAGCAAATCCCCAAGTTCACGTAATTTGGAGGGATCCTTGGCTGAAATCCTAGGGACTGCGTCCAATCGCTGAAAAAGAGACCTCTCAATTATTTCGGGAGCGGCATAGCACTCACGCAGTCTCTCCCAAGCTTTGCGTAAAGCCAGCTTGGGGTTGCTTACATGCACGGAGCGTATGCGTTTCATCTGTTCACTCGATTCCCTCCCCAGCCATTTAGTCATAAGGTCCATTTCTTGGGTTGCTGTGAGGTTCACTTCGCCAGTGGCGTTGGTGAATGAGGAACACCATGCAAGGTAATTTTCAGGCTTATCATCGAATTGGTACAGTCCTGAATTGACAAGATCTCGCCGTGCTAAATACTGTGCCAAAGGTTCTGACGGTGGTGCTGTGTTAGCTGGAGGAATCTGTCGTGGAACATATGACTGAGCATGTACATTCACAATGGGGTTTGTTCTTCTGACATCAGGCTTAGTCTCTATGGTCTGACCAGGTAAAACTGGTGTAGGTATATGCCTGCTGTCATCTTTTTCAGACTTTGGCTTGTTGTTGGCAGGTTGTGAAATGTCTGACGTAGGCGGATGCCATGTTATGAAGCTGGCGTTTGATTCTGCATGGAATGAGGAAGCACCAGGTAAGACTGACAAGAGTGGAGCGGAAAACTCAAGATTCCGAAGATTAATTTGTGATTGAACAAATTCACTGGTTCGTTCAATTTGAACCCTTTCTGCTTCAGATTTTCTGTCTCCACCTGCAACCTGCACTCCTTCGGCGTCTTCCAGCACTTGAGCCTCCACTATGGCCGCCTCAGCTTCTCGATGTCGAATCATTACTTCCAAATCTGTGTCTATTCTTGCTGTTGCCAACTGATTTTCAGCTTCTCTGGCAGCCTTTTCCATTTTCAGTTTAGCCTCCTGGCTAGCATATGCTGCTCTCACTTTAGCAGCTTCTGCTTTAGCCCGAGCGCGAGCCACACCTGCAGATGATGCTGTTGTCTTGCTACTCCTGGTACTGGATACAGACGATTTGTCGTTGCCTGCCATCTTGAAACATCCAATGCTTGCTTTTTCACTGTAGTGTTCTCGTTCAGTGTGTCGAAACTCTGATTTAAACACCGAGCTAAACCACAGTTAATGAAGACAGAGTCGTAGTAATTTTCACCCTTTTTACTGTCACTTTGTTCCTTTAACATGTTGTGTGGTGAAAACTGAAAATACAAACAATACAAAATATTCAGTCTTATTGTAAATACAAACATACATAGATCATTTGAACATCAACAAACATTCATAAAAAACACTGGCATTGTTCCAAACTTACATATAACACAAACCTATCTAAGTGACACATCAAACCCATTTGTCAAGCCAACTGTACTGATATAAAATGCCCACTATGTCCAATGTCAAGTAGAGTACTTACAGCATTGCTCCTAGGACGCTTCCAGGTGGATGCGAGCAGATTACACCTCTGAGCATGTGTCTCTCTTTTGTTTGACTTCAACCAATGAAGCTACCAAAACCGGAAGTGACACACCGGAAGTGACAAAACCGGAAGTGACAAAACCGGAAGTGATCATGACTTGAACGAAAAGACAATTACAATACTATCTTTTCGTTTTGTAATGAGCATAAACAAATTATCTATACAAAGTAGAAAAATGCCTTTAAAGGCAACACACTGTCACTTATCCAGTCAAGCTCACCATTGCTGTTTTGTATCACCCACCAGGCCCCCTTGGTGAGTTCCTGGAGGAGCTAGACACATTAGTCTCGCACTTCCATGACGATGGCTCCGCACTCATCCTGCTTGGCGACTTCAACATCCAGACTGATAAGTTAGAACCTCTTCTTTCCTTCCTCTCCTCCTTTGACCTTTACCACTCATCTTCTCCTCCTACCCACAAGGCCGGCAACCAGCTGGATCTTATCTTCACTAGACACAGTTCTACTGCTAACCTCTCGGTCACTCCCCTCCAGCTCTCTGACCACTATTTCATGTCCTTACTTCCTCCACCTACCCACATGGTTTCTACCCATAGTCACCTCCGCTCCCTTTCACCCGCTGATCTTTCCTCTTCTGTTACTTTGGCCCTCCCTGACCCTGAATCCTTCTCTCTCCTATCCCCTGATACTGCTACTGATCTTCTCCTCTGCACCCTTTCCTCTTCTTTGGACAACCTCTGTCCCTTCACGTCCAGGCCTGCACGGCCAACTCCACCTGCCCCATGGCTGTCGGACTCGGTGCGTACTGATAGACGGAGCCTAAGAGAGGCTGAGCGTAAATGGAGAAAAAGCAAACTCCTGGAGGACCTTCTTAACTTTCAATGTCTTCTTTCTACTTTCTCCTCCTCTCTATCAACTGCTAAAGCTGCTTTCTTCCGCTCTAAAATCCTAACCTCTGCTTCCAATCCTAAAAAACTCTTCAAAACATTTTCTTCACTCCTCCAACTCCCACCCCCTCCTCCTACTTCCTCCCTTCTCCCTGATGATTTCACCAACTTCTGTTACAAGAAGGTAAACGATATCAGATGCTCCTTCTCTCAGCCCCCCTCTCCCTGTCCACCCTCTCCCTCTCTACCCTCTCCAGCTCTTACCCCTCAGCTCTTCCTCCCCTCTCCATGCCCCATCCTCCTCTCCACCCTCGAGGGGATGGGTGTCTCAGGCTCTGCACTCTCCCTGTTTGTATCCCACCTGACAGGTCGATCCTACCAGGTGACATGGAGGGGGGCCATGTTGGAACCACGCATGCTGACTACGGGGGTTCCACAAGGTTCAGTTCTGGGCCCCCTTCTCTTCTCACTCTACACAACATCTCTGGGTTCTGTTATTTGCTCACATGACTTCTCGTACCATTGTTATGCCGATGACACCCAGTCTTGTCATTTCCCCCCGGTGACACTCAAGTGGAGGTACGCATCGCTGCGTCCTTGGCTGACATCTCAAAGTGGATGGCGACACACCACCTGAAGCTTAACCTGGACAAAACCGAGCTACTGTTCCTCCCGGAGAAGGGTTGCCCGCACCGAGACCTGTCCATCACCATTGACGATACCGTGGTGACGCCAACTCGGACTGCGAGGAATCTGGGCGTGACCCTGGATGACCAACTATCATTCTCAGCAAACATTGCATCGGTTACACACTCTACAACATCAGGAAAGTTCACCCCTTCCTCACTGACGAGACGGCGCAGGTGCTCATCCAGACTGGACTTCTGCAACTCACTACTTGTCGGAGCCCCCGGTGTCGGAGCTTGTCCAGAAAGCAGCAGCTCGCCTGGTGTTCAATCGCCCCAAGTTCTCCCACAACTTGCCTTCTCCGTTCTCTACACTGGCTCCCTGTAAGAGCTCACATCCAGTTTAAGACTCTGGTGCTAGCCTACAGGGCAGTGAAAGGAACAGCTCCTTCCTATCTCCAGGCCATGGTCATGCCCTACACCTTCGCCCGACCACTTCGCTCTGCTGCCTCAGGGTGATTGGTTGCCCCGTCGCTCAGAGGTCCCTGTGGCCGATCGACCCGGTCACGGCTTTTTTCTGTCCTGGCTCCAGAGTGGTGGAATGAACTCCCCACTGACGTCAGGACAGCAGAGTCTCAGCCCATCTTTCGTTGCAGGCTGAAAACTCACCTCTTCAAGAATTACTACCCTGAGCCTTCCACTTAGCACTTGTTGTATTCGTATTAGTTTGTTGCACTTATTGTATTTGTATTGGTTTTTTGCTCTAGTTTATGCTCTTAGATGCTTGTTTAAAAAAGGAGATGCACTTATGACTTCTGGTGACGAGTAGTTCTCTTGAATATCTATGTTGAATACACCTATTGTAAGTTGCTTTGGATAATGTAAAGTGACAATAGCTAGCGAAAAGTGAGTGTAACAGTTGCCAATAGTAGATGTGCAGTTATATATGTTCATGTTATCATAAGTGGTTATAATGTAACTGCAACATTATGAGAACCTTTCTTTCTCCTCGTTAGGTGTACGAGTGAGCTGTGTTTTGTTAATAATTACCCAATCTTTAAGCATGCTCTCCACTGTTTGTGTTATGCTGCTTATGTGTTTTGCTCGGCATCAGTTCTGCTAAATGTTGCTGAAACACTATATTGATTGAATGAAGAATTATTTGTTATCAATACATTTTTGCTTTTCTTGTTGCTGTGTGTTTATTTAATAAAAGCTTGCAAGGTATATGTAGTAACCGTTTTATAAAAGCAATATATTTTTGTGCCAAACAGCACTACTCCTTAGCTGTTGTAAAATCAATGTTAATCACAGCGTCTTGTTGCGTATTGACTAATTATATAATTGTTGGGGTTAAACTACTGGCAACAAATTACATTAAAATTGTATAGATATGCATATCAAGTACATAGATAGGTCTATGAATTTCATTGGTAGAGAAAATAAAGTGATTTCTAAAGATACATATTAAGAAAATATGTATTTGTAAGAAATTTCATAAGATGAGCGTCTGGTGGGCGGGAAGAGGGAGCTGAGCCAGAAGGCAATGCTCTTGAGGTGGTTCAGGCATCTGAACAGGATGCCCGCTGGACATCTCCCTTTAGAGCAGGGGTGCCCACACTTTTTCGGCTTGCGAGCTACTTTTAAAATGACCAAGTCAAAATGATCTACCTACATTAAAAATGCTGAATATCTATTTATATATATATACATATATATATATATGTATATATATATACTGAGTATACTTTATATTTACAATATATGTTGGCGTACCTTGCATAACTGCATGAACCCTTATGGCACAATACAATTCTGTACATCTTTGCTCATTACCTTACTCTGATGACTTGCACTGAATGGGATTGGCCAGAGTTGCATAGTCCGGACAGTAGCTGCTGGTAGCCCGCCTCAAGCAGACTTCAAATGATCATCACGGTGTTTGGACTTAATGTTCTTCATGTGGGAAAAGGCTGACTCACATAAATATGTATAGAGCCGAATAATGCAGTCAAGAAGGGATCACATTTCCTCATGTTTGGGTACTTTTCCTCTGTGAGAAAACTGTCCATGAGCCCTGGACTTCAGCTGAATGTCAGCTTGTAGTGTCAAAATCTCATCCTCCACTCCAGACGAGTTCAGGTGAAACAGCGTTGCAATTTTTGATGCGAGTGAATCAACCTCAATATCTTCCCAAAATGTGCAGCACATAAGTGTAGCAACTGGCTCGAGTAAAGCAAAGTCTCGAAAGCGTTTGTCAAACTCTGACAGACACTTGTCAATCTGCTCTGTGTCAAGTTACGCGCACGCCTTCCGTTGAGTCTCCAGTTCTGACGCGAGGTTTTGGAAGTTTCCCAAATCATGGCGCTGCAGCTTTAGCTTCTTTAGTAGAAATAAATTGGAAGGCTAACTAATTGGCTCGCCAGAGTTTTGCAGTACCTCGCACGGTTGACCGCACTTACGTGGTGACCCGTGTGTTAGAAAATCAAGTGGCAAATGCCATGAGGACATCTCATTTTTTTTGAATGGCATGCGATCTACCCGCACTACCTCCGCAATCGACTGGTCGATCGCGATCGACGTATTGGGCACCCCTGCTTTAGAGGTTTCCAGAGCTAGTCCAACTGGTAAGAAGCCCCGGGGTAGACCCAGAACACGCTGGAGGGACTATACATTGCGTCTGAGAGCCTTGGGGTTCCCCAGGGGGAGCTGGAAAATGTTGCTGGGGAAAGACATTGAATACCCTTCTAAGTCTACTAAGGGCCGACAGGGGCTTTTTTTAAATTCCCAAAAAAGAAAAACAATTTGCCAGTGGATATTACATCTGACAGTCTCCAGGATTCCTGGGCCATTGTGCCAGCATATGCTGCTTTTAGCCAACCATTTTTCACGCCAAGTGCATGAGACCTGCGTAATCTCCACTTTTCATCCTGGACACGAACATATACGTGACAGTTTACGTGCACGCAGATATTAATGTTTAGAATAATCTGAAACTGATTAGCATTCACTTTGTGTTGTTTTGTTCAACATGTTATGAATGATGTATTATGTTTCAGATGTCTATTCTGTCTGTCCTCAGAATCATCAGCTATCAGTACTTTCTCTGAACAGAGCGTTTGTTGTAGTCTTTGTTTGATGGGTAGTTGCTACTCTGTGCGCACAAAAGAACACCACAGGCTATTTTTTCGTGAACCCAGCTGCGTGGCCAGATCACCGTCAACTGTGCCTTCCGTGGCTACTCATATCATCACAAATACCAAAATGTACTCCAAACTCAATTGATAAGTTGGCAGCCCTGTCCTACCTGCATGGTTGACATGACTTGACTTGACACTTGACTTGACATGGTTGACTGATCATGACTGGTGTTGACCCACCCGAAGGACATCATAGGACCTCTGCTGGACCCCTTGCGTTTGACTACTGGTCAAACAGGTCAGTGGATGATGAAGTGAACATGGTGCTGTACTACATCCTGCAACACTTTGACTCTGCATGCACATACACAAGTATCCAGTTTGTGGACAGCTCGGCGCTCAACACCATCCTGTGTTAAAGTCCTCCGCTCCAAATTCACCCAGCTGACTGTCCCAGCCTCCACCTGTTAGTGGATCACAAACTTCCTGAAATACCGGAGGGCAGCAGGTGAGGCTGGGGAAAATGACATCCAGCACCCGGACCATCATTACTGTTCTTCTCCGTAATACATCAATGACTGCACCTCAGGAGACCCGTCTGTTAAACTCATGAAGATTGCAGACAACAGTCATCGGCCTCGGTCTGTTTGCATATAGACGGGAGGTTGAACAGCTGGCCAGTGTGGTCAGAACAACCTGAAGCTGAACACTTTTAAAACTGTGGAGATAACAGTGGACTTTAAGAGAAGCCCCCTTACACTGCCCCCATCACCATTTTAGTGTTTAGAGTTCTTTAGTGTTTAGCGTTACTATTCCAGTTCTACATGGCAGTTACCCAGCCTATTCTCTGCACATCTGTCACTGTGAGGTTTGTATCTAATAAGGACAGGAAAGTCCTCCATTTTGTGTCCATCACCCTCCCTAAAGCCGCTAACCGTGACTTCAGACGTCCACTCCGTAGGGCTGGTAACGCTGCTGGACACGCCGCTCGCTAATCGCTCCAATAACAGCTGCTTCCTCCGTAATAATGCAGACTTTAACTGAACAACAGCTGCTAGTAAAGACAACAAGGTCAGCTACACCTGTAATCAGTTGTCCATGTTGTATTAACCTGGTAGCCGATCGGTAATCAAGGCTGTTGTTGTTTGTGAGCTTCCGGGTAAGGGTCACGTGATAGGGGTATTTAGAACCAGGGAAGGACACGTCATGACTGCTAAGAACCAATCAAGTAGCGAACGCGGGTGTGGGCGTCATCTAGAGAGAATAGACCAGACCCCAGCAAAGGTCAATTGTGTCTGGAGTCCGCCATCTACTGGGATCAACTGAAACGCCGGGTATTGCAGGAAAAAGGCAAAATGAATGCGGTCTTTACTATAATTCGGACAATTTTGTACCAATATTTGACGGGCCGGATTAAAAAGCCCAACAGGCCGTAGTTTGCCCATGCCTGCCCTAGACCTTAGTCGGGGAACGTAACACCTGAACTGACCCTTTAAAATATATTCCAAGCCCTAACAGGCCAATTTCATATAAATAAACCACTGCAGCTCTACACAATCTACCGTCTGTCAGGTGGAGGAAAGAGAGGCCAAGGCATATAGTAACAACAGGTGGCCAGACGGGCAGGTAGGCAGACAGATTAGCATCAGGAGGGTTTGACCTTAACAGCAGACGTGCCAGATGAAAAGATGGAGAGATGGATGGTCTCCTCACATTGATCTGTCTTAGAGAGATGGGAATCTCTTTAGGGGAAATAGACAGCAGCATCTGTGGAGATGATTGAGACGATGACTTGGCCTTCTTTCTTTTTCAGGAACATGTCCCATATTCCACTCTGCTGTTTGAGTTTGTACAGAGAGTACCGCTCTTGGGTGCTAATATGAGAGTTTTCTGACTGACTAAGAAATGATCTTGGGTAATTGTGGAAGAAATATAGTCCCATAAATCAGTTTGAAAGCCTGTAATCTTTTCATAAATTAAAAACTACTCTTATCTCACTTAAGCAACGTGGCCTTAATCAGTGGATTCAGCTGTAATGCTGCATTGTTGTTATGGCTGTTGGTATGGCCCTTTCACACATCCAGCAGACAGAGTGCAATATTAGTATTCATTTGGATGTTTTCATGTTTCTGGCCACCTGATGAATGCAACTCAAATAATCACTCTACGTTAACCTCTGTCCTGGTCTCAGCCTACTTTATCGTTTGGTACTGGGAAGGTAGCGTACGGTGGTTTTATCAGAACTTTTATCAAACCTGTTTATATATACTGTGTATATATATAGATATATATATATATATCTATATATATACATATATATATATATACATATATATATATATATACATATAAGCATTCAATTTTGACATTCTGGGTAAAAATCAATCCATCACACTCTCTCTCTGACCTTGCCTGTTTTACCCATAAGCAAACTTTGATGTTGTAATTAAAAGATTGTAGTCAAAATCAAATATTTGCAACTTCATTATAAAATGTAGTTGTAGTACTTAATACTTGTGTGGTATTACATTTTAAACAAAGCTGTGTTTCAAAATATATGAAGCAGAAGTTTTGCCTCAAATTATGTAAAACTTGTTTTTAGGATTATTTTCTTAATGTCACCCAAGCTACAACACCGGACATACAATGCAAGGTTTTTTTAAATACTTGCTTCACAGAGGATTCAGGAAATTGTCTATCTGGTGTATTTAGGCGGTAAGAAAACAAAGAGGCTGAGGAGCACAAAGGTGTTTCCCCTGTTGCTGCCTCAAACACACACACACACACACACACACACACACACACATACACACGCATGCATAACAGTGCTGCAGGTGAACACTCACATGCTTCCCATGAGCAATCGTACAAACACACACATACACAGATAGATACACTGACCTCTTTTGCATACTCCCCAAGGATTTGAAGACATTAATATGGACAAAAGGAGGGAAAACAACACTGTTTACTCGGATTCGGAGGGTGAGAGAAAGTGTATGTGTGTGTGTGTGTGTGCGTGTGTGAGAAAGCGAGAGAGAGGGGGGGGGTTATTGTTCAGTAATCTGCTCTTGGGATCCTGGGGGAAGTGGTATTGCAGCACCTGATTATCCCTGAGCCCGAGCATCAACAAGAAAAATAATTCTCCAGAGACAGATTGAAACTCTTTCTCCCACTCTCTCTTTCTTTCAATTTCTCCATTTTCCTTCTCCTTCTTCCTTCTTATCTCCTTTCTCTATTGCGCTGCACACACACACACACACACACACACACACACACACTCTGTCACTCTTGCCTCCTTTCTTCCTGCATCCCTGTTTCTCTCAATCGGTTTATCCTCCCACTGTCCCTCGTGTCTTTCTCTCCTCTACTTCTCCTTCCTCTTCTCTTTTGTCATTCTATTTAAAAGCCCCAGTGGTTTTAAAGATGTTTGCTGCTGAGACTTTTCCATCCCTGAATAAATGCGCAATCTCCGCTGCCGTTTCATTCCCTCAGAGTACTGGAGGTTGCTATCAGAGGAAATAGACAGGATCACTTGCAACAGGGAAAAGGATCTTGGGATATACGTTTTCATGCTTCTGTCACATGTGCAATACTACATTGTTAAATAGCTGATCAACGTATTCTGTGCTATTCACCTTGGGGAGCATTGAATTTCACTTCACCTCAGATTCAATTAGCTACTGAGACAAAGCCCCATGTTGTACCTCGGAAAGTTCCAAGAGAGATGGCATCGTATCCCTTCACGTGACTGACAGCTATCAGCACAGAGCAGTGTTGCTGCAGCAACAATAACCGTTACATAGCCACACCTTGCTTCATTTCAGTTCAATTACATTCAATCATCCCCATTGCATTATTCTGTCGCAGCAATCAAACAGTTTGCTCAGATCTTTAAGAATTCAGCTGTGGGAAGGAAGATTGAAAACGTTTCTACTGCAGAATCAAGCACTCAGTGCGTGTTCCTTGAAAGGACCTCCATGCTGTTTAGAAATCAGACGTAAAACAGTCTGACGCATTTTCATTTTTTTGTAAATATAGCCATGTACAATGAGTAATAAGTCAGCCCCATCCTGGCCTATTCAGCCGGCCGTACTTTTGTCTTTTACTATAATAGTTAAACCAGTCTCCTGTTGCTGTCCTAGAGGGAACAAACAGTGATATCTGAAAATGGAGCAAAGTGTCACTTAGTTGCACAGGTGGCCACTGTACATGCTAGTGAGCATCTGTTTATGCCGGTGGGGAGTGGCACCAGTCAATGCAATACGTGGTGTACGACCCCAGCTGCACGCGCATTTAATAGTCAACAGAAATACCACTGACAATCAATAACGTACTACAAGACGGCACCCAGATCTTACCTCACAAAAACATAGTGGAGCGCTACAGAGCTAATGCTAACTGTGCGTCAAGATAATGTTGGCTAAGACTGACAATAGAGCAATTTAAACAACAGTATGTTTAGTTAAAGCTTTTATCCAAAGTGACTTACAATATGTGTATTCAACATAGGTATTCAAGAGAACTACTAGTCACCAGAAGTCATAAGTGCATCTCCTTTTTTGAGCATCTAAGAGCATAAACCAGAGCAAAAGTAGAGAAACAAACTAATATGAATACAATAAGTGGTGAGTGGAAGGCTCAGGGTAGTACTTCTTGAAGAGGTGAGTTTTCAGCCTGATGAAAGATGGGCAGCGACTCTGCTGTCCTGATGTCAGTGGGGAGTTCATTCCACCACTGTGGGGCCAGGACAGAAAACAGCCGTGACCGGGTCGATCGGCCGCAGGGAGTTATTTTGTCGAAATTGTATCCACTGCACATCTGAAGCTATTTATACAAGCTGTATACATGTACACAGGAAAAGCTGCACCACAGCTGCCCCAGCTACAACCTTGTTGGATAATTTGCACCAATTAATTACAACATCAACTAAGAAAGGTTCTGCATTATTCATCCTAAGACCTGTGACAACATGTAGTTCTATTTCATTATTACTGACCGCCAGAGCTTTAACACTGAATATCCTTGTCTCGCGCACATGCAAGTAAAGTCTTTATAGCAACAAAGTCACGTGTGACCACGGATAACCCCGGAAGGGGCTCTAGGAAGAACCGTGCATGAACTGCAGCATCATGCCTCACGCGGTAATGACTGCTAAGCTGGCTGAGTTGGAACTCTTGAGGGGTGATGTTGCGGATGTAACTATGGTTCAATGAATCCTGGATGACAGCCAGCGTTCTTTGTCACTCGGTATCTCATGAACTCCTGAGAAGATTCCGTAGGAATGATCTCATGGATGACACCGGAACTTATACCCGGCCGGGGTCATCTGAGGTCACACGTGACTCTGTTGATATCAAGACTGAACCTGCGTGTGCTCAAGACAGATATTCAGTGTAAAAGCACTGCCTCTGGAGGTCATACAGGATTCATAGAACCATAGTTACATCCATGACTCTCGTTTTAAAACTATTATTATTGAAAAATATAATATAAAAATATCTATATCTGTATTGCGTTACCATTATCCTTCCAGCGGATTGGTCTCTGAACCAATCATCTATGAGTCGGTGGGACGATGATCTGGTTCTGGTGTAGCCAGGGGATTTCCGGGCCAAGACTTCCTTTTCTGTGCACTGCTTGTTGTTTACATTCCAATTAGGAACTTCATTCTAAACCAATAGAAAACGGAACTATTGTCAGGTGAGGTTGGTTTCCAAATAACATTTTGGCTCATGCGTTCCACCTCTTTTGCTCTCCACCTGGACTGTTCATCTGCATTCACCCAAAGCCTGCTCAGAGTGGTTTAAATACTACTCGGACTACAACCGGAAACCGGAATGCTTCAGATACCAAAATGTTGTCTTTGGTATTAAGCCTTATTAATCAAAGTATATTTAAAGTTTTCAAAGAGAATATCGTAAACTTTCAGAAAAACACTGCATCAGTCCAATCCTAACAGGTGAGGCTATTTTCCTCTTTTTCTCTCTGTCCGTTTCTATTTACCTGTTTTCACACGCATTTGCCATTTGTAAATTCTTTTTTTAAAAACTGTGTGGAAATGCTGGAAATAAAACAAAAACCTCAAATATCGAAAAAGGTTTATCTTCAGTGAAAAAGTTATTGTTTTATGGAGTCAAATTATGTGAAAATGGAAACAGGCTTTCCAAATACATCATGACGTGACATGAACATGCTTCCACTGAAAAAACACTGGATATGTGTGGAGCAATAAGCAGATTGTAACCTTCCTCAAATGAATACATAAATCAAACCTGTCATATTTCCTTCATGTTCTGCACATTGTTTTGATCCTGTGAGGTGTGACTGGTGCTCCAGCACTTTCTCTCCTTTCTAAACAAGAAGCGGAAGCTGTCTAATATGTCAGTACAATCACCATATGATACATTGAATATAATCAGCTACGCTAATGAGGTCATTCATTTAGCTAATTAATTAATTAGAAAGTGTTTCAGTGTCTGCACATCACTCATTGGTGGTATTTAGATGAGCTCCATGGCCTTAAGTACTGAGGAGTTGCTGTTGCACCATGGAAATTAGCGTTTCTTCAACATAAAATGTATGCATAATGTAGACATAGTCCTTGAAGGTAGAAAAAATAAATATATATATATATACAAAGAAAACACAGAGCAGACAATGTCCAGGGAAACTGCTCTGCTCTAGAGGATTGGGTACGATCAATCATACTGAAAAGGGCTGAAGCATTTGTTTTGTTCTGTATGATCATTTCCCTGATGTGTTGTCCTCATAAGAAGAGGACAAGACAGGAGGGTGAACATATTGTGCTACTTGATGAACTAAATCTTAAAAAATGGATTCAAATAGTCCTGCAAAAGCAGTGGTTCAATTCAAATTCTGACATTGATTTATTAGAGTTCACATGTATTCTATAAATGTTACTTCAACAGCTGCAAGACAAAGCCTAACATGCTTCACAGTCTATAGCGGCCCACTGTGGTTTGTGATTTATTTTCATGAATAACGATTCAAAATTGTTTATGAAAACTCCAAAAACCTTCAGTGCATGACTTTCTATGGCGATAGGGTAACAGAATGTGAGCTGAACCTTTGCGGTCACAGTGAACAGCTGATAAATGGTATCATGTCATTTCTGATGCGTTCAGTTTATCTCTGGAAAACATAATGCAACATATCTGCTCTTTGTCTAGAATACCAGACAAAAACAATCATTCAATTTCATTTTATTTTCCAATTTAACTTTCTCTTTTCTAAATAATCATGAAACGTAACTAACTACTCATGAAATGAAATGTCAGACTCTAGGATCCTCCATAACCTGGAGGTACATGAGTGACATTTAACAATGTAACGGAACGCGAGACAGAAAGTAGTCCTGGCCAGTCCGCAGCACATTGGCCGTGGTTAATAAATAGAACACTTTTCAGATGTAATG
The DNA here is from genome assembly GCF_050575085.1 of Anarhichas minor. NCBI lineage: Eukaryota > Metazoa > Chordata > Actinopteri > Perciformes > Anarhichadidae > Anarhichas > Anarhichas minor. The sequence continues at coordinate 2,815,756 of NW_027466451.1, read as the reverse complement.
ACTAATAAGTCACAGATATATTTTTTCATTTCCTTGAGTTTCATGGTCATTTTGAGAATTATACAGGCGATCTATTTAGGTAGGCTTGTTTATTACTTTGTTCGATCCAGATTTATTTATTTAGGTATTAATTTGTCTGAGATGTTCAGTGCAACAGTTATCCAGTTGTCCACTCTGTAATTGAGTCACAGGTTGTTTATCCAGATTGATTGATCAGATTAATCGTCTATCAGCTTTTTCCTGCTGCAAACTATCGGTATCATATCGGCCTTTAAAAATCCACTATTGGATGGCCTCTAATCTTAACAAATAAAGGATGAATTGCTTGTACAGATATGTCGTGGTCCCCAGAGGATGAGGACTGAGACCTGGGTGATCCTGACATTTCCTCTTGGGTCACCATGAGGTTGAGATTTACGTTTTTTCGTGAAATATCTCAATACTGAATGGATTGCTATTTGGTGGTCCCTTAACTTATTTCCTTCTTCCAAAACAGTGTTGAAGAACACCAGCAGCAAATGCCAGGAGTTGAGTTTTCATTTGAACAAAAATGATGACTAGTGTGTTAACATGCACACCAAATGTATCAGAACCCAAAAGGCCAATTTGTCCCTGAAGTTACCTGGCTGCTGACAAGCATTGTAGCATTTAAGTGCTCACTCCACATACAGCGTACCAGGTCGTACCACCTCCAGCTCATTTTACGGATAAGGAAACGCAGCCCACCGATCTTTTCTAACCAAACATTCTCTCGTCTAGCTCAGTAAAAACATCCGTCAGCAAAAGTCTGAACTTACATTTTGAAAAACATTTTCCCATTGTACAATCAGAGGTAAACAACCGCATTTATTCAACTCAAACAAACACACAGTATATATAAAACACTGCTCATGAGAAAATAAACTGCTTTTAGGTAAGAGCAGAAATGTGTTAATGTTGCAAAAATATGACCTACATGAAGTATTCAACAGCATTTGGGGGTTTCACTTTTCATGCTGATATATATATATATATAAATGTATATTAAATAATAGCTAATAGAATAAAAATGGAGTCACAACAGTTGGACTTACAGGACAGAGCTGTTCTGATAAGAGAGGGAGTCCTCTGTGTCCTCTTCTGAATTCATTTTGAAAATGTGATGAGCATCACCCTGTCCTCCACTCTTGGGATAGGCTCAGGCCCAAGCCACTATAAAGATATACTGTCTGCAGTACATTGAAAGATGGGGGTTGAGGATATCCGTTAAGCCAAAGGCATCCAATATTCAAAAGCTCCTTTGAAACTTGACTGTGCAAAGAGGCTGGGAGGATCTGAAGGGAGGGAGCGTTTGCTGAACAGCCTTTGGGCGACTGAAAGCTGCTGCAGGCCTCAGATGACAGAGTGTGTCAGTGGGTGGCAAACTCACACATCTTAGATGAACTTCCCAAAGCAAAAGGCAAGTGTCAGTCTGCAAGAACACCTTCTACATGTGTGCCATGTAGTGCAGAGCTCTGCATCCTACAGCACTTCTCTTTGAGGGAAATGATCCCACACGAGCTGCAGTGGAACAGCGCTGTGAGATGAGATCAGGTGCCCGTTACGATTTCTCTTTGAGTTCTAAGACAATCAAAGCAAACACTCATTATGAGTGCTACAAAGTGTTTTGCATCATTTTCCATAATCAAACAAGTTTAGATTGTTATTGTTTTAACAAATTAGTATTAGTCTCACCTCCAGGTATTTTGATCATAAATAGGTAACATTTTTACAAATATCTTATGATCAAGTCATGTTAGTATTGACAGATCCTGGTTGATGTAAATAGAACTATCTTATTAACACCAATTAGGGAAATGCAAAAAGATAGTTACTGTTGATTACAACTAATATTTGCAGTTTCAGTTCTGCATGTGTTGCACTCACTAAAGTAATAGCTATGATCTGGGAATGTGATAACATAGCTACAGCAAAGGATGATTGGGAATGACACACAAGGAGACACGAGCTCTGTCAAGCTGTAAATGAACAGTTTATCCAGATTATCAAAACCACTTTATTTGCAGGTCAAACGGAAAGTGAGCACATCCGAAAAGTAACTAATAATCTGTCATACTGACGATACTGCATGCTTAAGGCTGGAACTGACTGATATTGTCAATCTGATAACAATACATCAGTTGTTCATGTGTTTTAACATAATGCATTACATACAGTAATGGCAGCACCGATTCTAAATGACTGCGATCGGGGGACGTCCTTGTAGCCTCACTTCATGCTCCAACCATGACCCTCAATGTCTCGGGTTGATATCCAAACAGAGGCCTCTGTTGCATGTCATTCCCTAGTTCTCTGTTAGGGAGAGTGTACTGTTGTTACCTCACCATCAAACTACAGTAGGTGCTCAAGTATCAAAGGACCAGCTCAGCAACACGACTTCATTCATCACAATACTACATCATTCATCACAATACTAAATCATTCATCACTATACTATTTCATTCATCACAATACTTCATTCATCACAATACTACTTCATTCATCACAATACTACTTCATTCATCACAATACTACTTCATTCATCAGCTGTCTGTGAATCAAACTTGATTGTGGTGAATAGTTATGAGAAGTAATCCAGTATTTATTATCGGTATATATCCTGTATAATGTATAATGTCGGCATATACACGAGATATCAACATTGACATACATGTCCAATCTCACAAAGCTGCTGTGGGATCAGCAAAGCCTTGTAGTCTCAGCAGGGCTCCAAGAGCCTGTGCTTGTGGAGAGAGCCTCAGGGCAGAGAGCAGGCCCTGCTAGTATCTGTACAACTCCAACGACTGTGAGCAACAGCAGACAAAAGTGCTACACATCAAAATGATCTCGGTGTTTTCCCCTTGACCTCAATCATAACCTCTTCCCCCAGGAAGCAACCCTGCGTGTGACCTGAGGCTATGTAGCTGGAGGGTAACGGTTGTATATCTTCCTGCTGTCTGCAGGACTCCAGTCAGCAGGCTTCATATCACTGAGAGCCAAGATGACAGATTCAGGGAACCTGAGGAAACGGGGAGTAAAACAGACAGGTTAGAGCGCTGGTAAATCCCACATTCAGACAAGCCATCGTTGCTGCATTGTGTCTGGCATGCGGAAAGCAGCGTATCTCTACCATCACTCCAGCAGAGCCACATAGCACAACAAGAGTATCAGAAAGTTGTGTCAACACTCCTGCAAAGGAGTTTACACAAAGCCAGAGGGGATTGAAGAGCAGACGCTGCTGCTGCTGCTGCTGCTGTCTGCTGGTCGATGGACACTGAGTGACAAATGTGTTTCGTAAAGTGTGTGACACAAATAAATCTCTGTCCTGCTACTCTCTGACACCAATACAAGAAACAACATAGAGTCAGTTCATAAAATCTCTTACATTGGTTGTTCTGCCAAACGGGGCAAATTGTGTGTATCCACAAAGACGGAAAAATGAAGTTACACATTTCTAAAGCTGTGTTCTCTTGATTGTGTATACCTCCAGCTCCACTGGTGTTTAGACCTGTCAATGAAAATAAGAGTTTCACCAACTGTTCAGGCACAGTCTGACAGCACGGTTTCAGTCGTATAAAAGCTCCCCTGCATACCATGGTATGAAAAGTGATCGTGTTCACAACGTATACATCTGGTTACCTACGGTACAACGGACTGAGAGTCTCTGAGAGAGAGCAAGCGTGTGTGTGACGGTGAGTATGAAGTTAGCGGTAACGTGAATGAAGCACGTTCAGGGTCACTTAAGGTGGACTGACATTTAAGTGACAAGTTTGCGCGGCACATCATTATTTTAGAAGGGCACAGCTGATGTTATTTTTCATGTAGTAGATATTTAACACGCCATAGTGCTGCTTACATTTAAAATATTATGCTTTTACACATACTTCCATAAAAAAAAGGTTTCAAGTTTATTTCTAATAAAGTCTTTTTGCAATGAATAAACACCCTTCTGTTCTCATTCCTTAAAAAGGAATTGTTGGCAGAAATAAAATATATCAAAAGTATATATTATTTATTGTATAATCGCCTGAAGATAATGAATGAGTCGTTTACACAATAACCTGGTCCTCTCCACAGAACAGGCCTTAATGCTTCTACAGTAGCCTAGAATGGACAAACCAAACAGAGGGACATTCAGTGTCTCCTCCACGGCACACGAGAGACGTTCCAGTTTGATGAACCTGCAACCTCATCACTAGATGCACACATTCTACACACTGTATCTTTAAGGGGCCACTGTATCCGATGTACCCGAAAATAATTATAATAATAGTATTATTAATATTCGTGATAATAATAATAATATAAAAGTAATAATAATGATAATTGTGAAATACCTTATGCCTTGATATTTTCTGAGATGCTCATTGTGCCGTTAAACTCTCACCATTACGAGCCTGCTGACACCAGAGCCGCTGTCCTGACGCGAGACTCGAGCTGAAATGATTCTTTGTTCATCAACTAATCTTATAAGTAATATTTGTGGTTCCAGCATTGCACATTTTTGCCATATGAAATGTAATATCTTCAGCAGCTCCTGAGCTCCCATGTCGACAGGTCCATCTCCATCACTACTGATCAAACTGGTTTTAGGTCGTTTATAAACAGTGTCGTTTGATGTTGTTTGCACGGACAAGCTTTTTGTTTTCCAACTGTAAGATGTTCCATTAAATGTGCTGGTTTTACAGTTGTTATAAGCAGTGACAGCCAACCGATTAAGAACAGAGCGCAGCCTAGACAAACCTGAGCTTCATTAAAAGTAATTTCCGAGGAAAAGCCACAGCACAGACAAGAAAGTGAACGGCTTAAATACAACAGAGAGAATCACAGCAACGCCCTGTTTCTCTGCAGGACAGCCTGAGGGGGAGAGACATCAGTCATGCACAGGTGACCAATGACCAGAGGCAGGTTTGTGTCGTGGTATTTCATGTCCATCAGACCCTTGTTCTTTGGGAAACTAAAGTAAAGCAGAGAATGTGTTCCACAGGCCGTATTGGTGGATTGGATGGAGAAGTTCTTTATCCTTGTTGTGTCGTAGCGGCCGCATGATCTGATGGAGCACTGCGCTTAAGTTTCAAGCTCTCTTTATCTGGCTGCTTCACTTGGGACTTTTTATAATTGTGCATATAAAGCTCATAATACCTGTTTGTAAAACATTGCACTTTTGGGTTCTTTTGGTTCTATCTGGGCTGATCATGAGTAGTTGACAAGTCAAAACTGTGATTGAATGATCCTGATTGACTGTGATTCTCACAGTTGAATCGTCACATTGGTGGAAATGTGGTTATGAAACAAAGGATCAAGACATTCTTGCACTGTCAAGAAGTTTTGCCCAACGGTGCAGATTCATCTGTCAAAGTTCACCAAAGTTGAACTTTAAATGCAAGATGTTTTCAGGTTTGCTTGGCCACCAAAGTGAATCCACAAAATGCAGCAATTCCATTAGAATGAAATGCAATTAAGCAAATAAGGTGTTTATTTTGCATTTTCATAAATGCTGTAAAACACTGTAAAAAACCTTCGGCCCTATATTAGAAACAACAGGGAAGTGAAGGGACAGTCGATGAGCGAAAGGGGGACAAAGAAAGACTCACCAACAGCTGTTTCTTCGCGCCTCCCTCTGCTTAGTGAGTAGTGGTGTAACCGACTGTTGTTGATCCGTGAACCTTACGGATCCCCGTAAACCGCAAATGAACCAGTTTAACCACCACAGTGTGAAATAAAGTTTTACAACGATCGTAATCGGCCGACATTCAGTAAAATGATATGATCAGCAGATCTGCAATAATGCTTTCTATTCGCCGATCCCTAATTACACAACATTATGAACGAGTCCTTTTTGAAATTGACACGAGGAGAGCTAATGGTAGCAGCATTGCTGTCGGTTAACGAACGGAGGTTCCATCCAGTTATATCGTGAGGCGTTCGGGTAAGTTATTAAGATATCATGTGTTTAAATGTATGCTGCTCCGCGAATCGCCACCTTATCGTGGTGGAGGAGTTTGAGTGGCTCAGTGATCCTGGGAGCTATGTTGTCCGGGGCATTAGCCCCTGGTAGGGTCTCCCAAGGCAAACAGGTTTCAGGGGAGAGCCCAGACTAAGAGCGGTTCAAAACGACCCCTATGATAGTTAGCCCACGGACTATAGCCACCTCGCCCAGACCAGGGAAACCGGGGCACCCTCCCGGAGCCAGACCCAGGAGGGGAGCTCGTAGGCGAGCGTCTGGTGGCCGGGCCTTTGCCCATGGGGCCCGGTCGGGCTCAGCCCGAATAAACACCATGGAGCAGCCACCCTGTGGACCCACCACCCGCAGGGACAAGCATCGGGGTCGGGTGCTATGCAGACCGGGCGGCGGGTCGGGCGGGAGGCATGCCGATCGCCGGCGGCATAGACTAGCTCTAGGGACGTGGAACGTCACCTCGCTAGCGGGGAAAGAGCCGGAGCTGGTGCAGGAGGTGGAGCGATACCAGCTAGAAATAGTTGGACTCACCTCCACACACAGCGTTGGCTCTGGAACCAAGCTCCTGGAGAGGGGTTGGACTTTGTCCTTTTCCGGAGTTGCCCAGGGTGAGAGGCGCCGGGCGGGAGTGGGGATACTCACGAGCCCCCGGCTGAGCGCCGCTGTGTTGGAGTTCTCTCCGGAGAGCGAGAGGGTCGCCTCCATGCGCCTACGGGTTGCGGGGAGCAAGGCTCTGACTGTGGTTTGTGCTTATGCACCAAACAGCAGTTCGGAGTATCCGGCCTTCTTGGAGTCGGTGGGAGGGGTCCTGGAAAGGGCGCCGCCTACCGACTCCATAGTTCTCCTGGGGGACTTCAACGCTCACGTGGGCAATGACGGAGAAACCTGGCGGGGGGGTGATTGGGAGGAACGGCTTGCCCGATCTGAACCCGAATGGTGTTTCGTTATTGGACTTCTGTGCTTGCCACGGTTTGGCCATAACGAACACTATTGTTGGGATCTGACCCTGCTCTCCTGGCTTGCTGAGACCTTCACACGTGCTTTTCAAACAAAGGAGCAGCCATGTTCCTTCCTTTCACCAAAACGCCAGACCTGGGGTCTGCAAGAAACCTCATGCCGGATGACCACACCCCCCAGCTCCAGCAGAAACCTGATGCTGGTCCCTCATTGGCCAAGAAAGGGCCCCCCACTGGTTGTGCCACCTGGTTTATAAGCCTGAGCACAGCTAGAATTCTTCCTCTTCCGTCCAGACACCGCTGGTGTAAGGAGATCCACAAGGCTCTCTTCACTCCGGACACGCGCTGGTGTCAGGAGGTCCACAAGGCCTCTTCACTCCGGACTCGTCCAGGGGACAAGAAGATCCACGAGGAACCGCGGCCTCATCAAATCCTATCAGGTCACATGTAACATTCGCTGGTCGAACAGACTGTTTTATTTTGAGTTTTGGATCCTGTAGTGCGAGAACGGATAACTCCTATGCCCCGTTCTCCCACCCTTTTTGTGTACACACTGCCGGCAGAAGGTAACAATCTTTCCTCGCCGAAGATTTCCGGGAAGGATGACCCAAACCTCGTCCCTCAGCCGAAGCTAAAAAGCCCCTCTCTGCAGCGAGGAGGCCGAGTCTGCGCCAGCCAGCCCCGAGGCCGCGCCACCGGGAGCCCTCATCTCTCGAGGACTGACTGATTCCCACCACAGGAAACGTACCCTACCGAACGAAGCTTCTACAAGTAAGAGTTACTGGTATCTGGGCCTAGCTTAGCTTAGCATTAGCTTAATTTAGCCTATTCGTTATGTCGTTGTTATTCCTGTATCTTGTTACGTTATAACACGACAGTAACTTAACGTGTTATTGCGCAAGCATCGCGGACCACGGAGTCCCGTTATATTGTGTATTTCCTGCTGTAACTGTTTACATTAGATCCGTCGCTGCTAGTGGATGTGGAGGTTGTGATTTTATCACTTCAAAGACCAAAACCACAGTGGCGGAGCCTCGTCTCGCCAACCAAGTTTCGGGGTGATACGAGAGCAATACTCGCATCTCACCGCAGTGATAAAGATCTGTTTTGTTTTGGGGATTATTTTATTTTGTTTGGTTTTATTCTCTCTTCTTTAAATCGGCTCTGTGAGTGAGATTGAGAACCGGTCGGTTCAGAATCCGACCGCAGAGTTTACGAGTGATCAGCTGTTCCTCACATTCTCACTGCAGCGCCGAGCACCGCGCTCTCGCTCTCCCTCTCTTCCTACTAACCCACACACACATAGTTAGATTCACTGATTTTGGGTGAACCTCTCAGACACGTGGTCGCGTAATCTATTGTCCCAACCCACATTGTGCGCCGTCCCACGTGGTTACACGTAGCCACCTCTCAGCTATCTTGTTGCGGGTCAATAGACTCCGCCATCTTTGCTTGTAGGCTCACACGCCCCTTTTTTAGGTTACGTACCATTAGGTTACGTACCATCACTGTTTGAGTAGGACCTAGGGGGAGGCTCACCCATATCCCTGGCAGAGGTCGCTGAGGTAGTTAAAAAGCTCCTTGGTGGCAAGGCGCCGGGGGTGGATGAGATCCGCCCTGAGATGCTGAAGGCGCTAGACATAGTTGGGCTGTCCTGGCTGACACGCCTCTTCAATGTCGCATGGGGGTCGGGATCAGTGCCCATGGAATGGCAGACCGGGGTGGTGGTTCCCATCTTCAAAAAGGGGGACCGGAGTATCGAATTACCGGGGTATCACACTACTCAGCCTCCCGGGGAAGGCTTATGCCAGGGTGCTGGAAAGGAGGCTCCAACCGCTTGTCGAACCTCAGATTGAAGAGGAGCAGTGCGGATTCCGTCCCGGCCGTGGAACAGTGGACCAGCTCTTTACCCTCGCAAGACTACTGGAGGGGCTCTGGGAGTTTGCCCAACCAGTCTACATGTGCTTTGTGGACTTGGAGAAGGCTTTCGACCGGGTCCGTCGGGGGGTCTTGTGGGGGGTGCTGCGGGAGTATGGGGTGCCGGACCCATTACAACGGGCGATCCGGTCTCTGTACGACTGCAGTAGGAGCTGTGTCCGCATTCTCGGCAATAAGTCAGACACGTTCCCGGTGGGTGTTGGCCTCCGCCAGGGCTGCCCTTTGTCACCGGTCCTGTTCGTGATTTTCATGGACAGGATATCTAGGCACAGCCTGGGGGCGGAGAGCGTCAGTTTCGGGGGTCTCGGGATCGCCTCTCTGCTATTTGCAGATGATGTGGTCCTGTTAGCCTCCTCGGATCATGACCTCCAGCATTCACTGGGGCGGTTTGCAGCCGAGTGTGAAGCGGCGGGGATGAGAGTTAGCACCTCCAAATCTGAGGCCATGGTTCTCTGGCGCAAACCGGTGGATTGCTCCCTCCAGGTGGGGACGGAGTGCCTACCTCAAGCGAAGGAGTTTAAGTATCTCGGGGTCTTGTTCACGAGTGAGGGTAAGATGGAGCGGGAGATCGACAGGCGGATCGGTGCGGCTGCAGCAGTAAAGCAGGCGCTGCACCGGACCGTCTTGGTGAAGAGGGAGCTGAGCCGGAAGGCAAAGCTCTCAATTTACCACTCGGTCTACGTTCCTACCCTCACCTATGGTCACGAACTCTGGGTCGTGACCGAAAGGACAAGGTCGCGGCTACAAGCGGCCGAAATGAGTTTCCTCCTTAGGGTGGCCGGGCTCAGCCTTAGAGATAGGGTAAGGAGCTCGGTCATCAGGAGGGAGTTTGGAGTCGAGCCGCTACTCCTTCGCGCCGAAAGGAGTCAGCTGAGGTGGTTCGGGCATCTAATTAGGATGCCTCCTGGACGCCTCCCACTGGAGGTTTTCCAGGCACGTCCAACTGGGAAGAGACCCCGGGGAAGACCCAGAACACGCTGGAGAGATTACATCTCCCAGCTGGCCTGGGAACGCCTCGGGATCCCCCAGAATGAGCTGGAACATGTCGCCGGTGAGAGGGAGGTCTGGGTCGGCCTGCTTGGCCTGCTGCCACCGCGACCCGACCCTGGATAAGTGGTGGAAAATGGATGGATGGATGGTGTTTAAATGTAATCTTGTAAAATGTAGTTTAGGTGAGAAACTTGAATAAATGCAGAATATGTTTTTACAGCAATATGAATAGATATTAGAGATGAATTTTGACCTATTTAACTTCCTAGCACTGGCTTTAAGCAGCTTATAATATATCATTAAAACTACTAACGACAAGACCATTCGACCAGTCTAGCTGTGAAACAAGAACGACACTGATAGCACCATTAGCTACAAGACACTGGCCATTTTGAGAGCTGCTGAGAAGCAGTTGAAATGCTCCAAATCTCCCCTTTAGGAATAACTCACAAGTGTGCGGACTAGAGAGAGAGAGAGAGAGAGAGAGAGAGAGAGAGAGAGAGACGGGGAGACGGGGAGACGGGGAGTTTGAAGCTAGTAGTAACAGTATAGCTGTGAACATGGCAGTGAGTATGTGTACAGTTTGGGCTATTTGTCAGTAAATAAATGCTACAACTCCCTCTGTGTTCCCTTTTCTTTCTTGCTACCTGCAGATTAAAGTGAAGGGGGTTAGTTAAGGTGAAATGACCTTTAAGGGGGAAGCAGTTCACAATTTTGGTGACAAGCTGCTCCTCCTAGTTTTACACAGCATTAGTTTAAAAGCTCACAGCTGTTGTCATTTTCCATGTCAATCTTCATTCAACATATAGTGCTGCTAACATGTAAGGGGAAGTTTAAGATGAGGTGTCCATTATCAGGCATTAATAGATGACAGGAAGGCCAGAACTGTCTGACAAGCAGTGAAGTCTTCCCATCAGTAATTTCTATGTTAGAAAACATTTGTTGTACATGGAGAACAGAGTGTGGTGCATTGGTTCAACCAGATGGACAATTACGAGGCCAGAAAGAGAGAAAGATCCCTCTGAGCAACAGTTGAATACTAATAGAAGGAAACATTGTTAAAACAAACTTGAGGCGTAGCATCAAAATGTGTGCAGATTTAAATAGGAGGAAAAGCATGCCAATAACAGCTGATTCCAATGGCAGTGTATGTAACAATCAACACCGCTGTCATTACATCTAGTAACTGTTCATATGAAAAATATTGATTAGTGCAACATTAGGTACCAATCAATTAGTGGAGACATTGAGGGGTTTGATTCCATTCCATTATCTCACCTGACGGTTTGCTCTAGATTGAATATTTTAGTATTCAGTATCAGTTCATTGACACGATCTTCGTTCTTACAAGGTATTTTATTTTTTATACATTTTATTTTCATTGTACAACGAAGTTGCCCAACCAAATGCAGATTGCAGTCACATTTTGCTTTACAACAAAACATAAAAACACAAACAGATGTAAGTTGTTAGATGTTTACAGCCTGCAATAGTCTTCCCCAAGCCTCGCTGGAGGACTGTAGCTGTGGGGCAGCACCTGTGGGGTCTTAATGCAGTCTCAGGGAAATACGCGGTGGGATTACGAAGACGGTGAGTGACAGTAGCAACTTCGCTAAGTGTGAGGTTCCATGTTGGACACATCGTGTGTGAAATGTGAACAGGCTTCATCATACAGCCTGCCACCGTGAGAAAGTGATCTCTTGCAAACGATGACATGTCTGCACACAGGCAAAGACTATAGGAGAACGTGTGCGTGTGAGCACAAACACACAGGTTTCAAAGTATGCCGTTTCACAAAGGCACACATAAGAACAAAGTACACACACATACTTCCGTAGACATTTCCAGTTTATGGGATGAGACAAGTACATGAGTGGCTGAATTAGAACCTTGCACTTTACTGCGTTTGGGATTTGGAAGAGGCGTATGTGTGTGTGTTTGTCATGTCTCGTGTGTCTATGCGCATGAGTTGTTCATATTTCGGTTTTTATATGTATGTCAGGTCAAACCCACAAAGCACTGCACACAGTCTCTGTGGTACGGGTTAAGTCCATTATGAATCTCCTGTGGGTGAGTGTTCATGTGTGAAAAGGGACAGCAGTTAGCATAGTCGTCCTCTTAGATAAACCACCCTGCAAGCAGCTCTCCCTGGACCACCAAGAGCTCTGCCGCCTGCTTCATCTCCTACCAAAGTAGCTGCTCTTGTGGCCCCATTATGTGTTTAACATGGAAAGCTAAAAATAATGAATTAAAAGAGCAGGACTTACGGGATGTGTATTCTGCTAATATAGTTAAACATTATATTCAGTCATGTGTTACAAACCCAAATTAGAAGTCCTGTGTGAAATTCAAATCAAATAAACCATAAACTGGCTAGTGAAACTGGCTGTTTTTGATATTTGGTTTATGAGAAGATATAGAGGAAGAACAATTTTACAATAGGAGTCAACAAACAATATGACATTTTCAAAGATGTCACGGTTTTAGTTTCCACGATTATTAACCAGAATATTTCAAATAGGTCTTAAGCTAAATAACTAAAACATTCATAATCATCATCTGTATTCTTTTACTTTGTTATCAGTCATCTACAGTGGTTATTTCCATCAAAAATACACAATTCAAATGATTAAGATAAAAAGATTGTGTCTTGGCATTGGCAGTTTTAATAATTTATTATAAACTGCTTAGAGCTATTGTTAGGAAGATAAACAGGTCATAATTCTCTCTCTAATATATATTTTATATCGCTATGAAAACATCTCCATCAAACAACTGGATTTATTCAAGTTTCTCATCAAAACCTATTTTTACAAAATTACATTTGAAGACACTATAACGTTATAATTTATTTTTGTCCAATAGTCATTTCTACTCAATGGCGCTTGAACGCACCACAATGTAACTTAATTAATGGAACCTCCGTACCAGAACTGTATGGCTCTTCGCCAGCTTGTCATGTCTCGTCCTGTCTCTGAAGTTATGTTTGTCTTACTCTATCTTTTGTCAGTGTTTCCTGTTTTATTTTGTGTTGCTCACCTCTCCTCTTGTTTCTGGTCACTTCACCTCCTGCCTTTATGTGTTTCCCCCCCACTGTGATTGTCTGCTCCGCCCCTGATTGATCCCATCTGTATCTCATCACCTCCACCTCTCCAGTGAATTTAAATCGTTTTCCTCCTCTCTTCAAGATTTGTGTCAAGCGTTCCAGCGATTCTCCTCTTGTAATGTTCCTGGTTTTTCTGATCTCTGCCTGTTCTTTGTCGACTATGTCTTTGACTGATCCCCACCTGATTTATTTGCCTGTTCTGACTGCCTTCTCGTGTACCCAACCTCTGCATCAAGTAAAGATTGTTTTACCGACACCTTATCCTGTGTTTTTGGTCGTGCATTCAAGTCCTGTTCCTCCCTTTAGTTCACCGGTCGAAACACAGCTGTTAGTTACTAACGTGAGTTACTAACGTTACTAACAATACTAGTTCTCCTCCTGCCGATTTTAACACAGATGTGTTGTTCACAATGAAACACTACCGCTTTTGTCCACAGGGACTGCAAAAACCCAACATCAAAAGAAAGTGCCTGGTAGTAATGAGTAAAAATACTCATTCCTCAGTTCAGGGAAAGGGTTGCTATGACATTCAGTGATTAAATTAAACACGGTGTGTCACAGTAATCCTTTTGAATATGAGGTCCAGTATTTTTCTACTCTGGCACTGGCGAACAGGGTCTATTATCTTGTCACATTTGCTTGTTTTTAAAAGAAGATGCTTGAATAAAATATTGAAATAATAATCAGAAAAGTTTTCGATATTTAAATTAGTATATTTATTTTTATATAAAAAAATATTTTACAGAAGAATGGATAAGTAGTTAGATTATTTGCCTATTTCAAACAAACGATTGTTAGTTTTATCGCTAAAACATAATGGTTAGGGCCGGCCTTAGTGCCCATTTCAGGCTGGAGAAGAGACCTCTCCTCAGATAGCTGGGAGGCAATGGAGGATCTGGATGACGGTAGTGCTAGCAGTAGCATTAGCCAGGAGGGTTTGTCTGAGGGCAGGGCTCTCCAACGGCGGTTACTTTGGATGACTTTTTCTGGGTTTTACTTGCCATGACACACACGAATGGTTCTACCATAACAGAGTATTTAAATGCCAAGTCCGACTGAAACTAAAACATACGAAGCATGATGGACTTGCAAAATACTCCATGTGTAACCCGGAAGTCCTCCTTAAATTGAATACATTTAATGATATTCAAAGTGTTCACTGTCTCTGGTGATCACATTTAAATGTATCAATAGTTCTGTATGGTGAGGCAAGTAGTTTATATTGGATCATGCATCATAAATCTCCAACATTCAGGTGTCAGGGTGAGATCGTCTCAAACATTACTTTATAATCTGCACAGTGCTGTCAAGGATCAGAGCAACACCCCCACACAGAGGAGGTGCAATGAAGTCATCAAGCTTTCATCTGAAGAAAGTGACATTTCTGGAATTGTGAGCATCACACATCTTCTATCTGACAGACGAAAACAAGAATATAGAAGTGGATTCTTTGCTAAATCCTCACACCTTTCCTGGCAGCTCTGCTTTGAATTCCAGTGGTGTGAGAGTGCAGATGCCAGCGAGGGACGGGAGGTCTTTAACATTCACAGGAACAGAAGTCACTCTTGATTTAATATGGAACCTCTTTTCCTCGAGGGATAATCCAGCTGCTTTGTATGTCATCCTGCATCAGTATTTATTCTCCTTTCATGCTCTTTCTCAAAATTGTATTATTTTGCATTATCCTCAGGCATCTTAAGAGTGAACCTGGCAAGGATGTCCAAAGCACAGAGGCAGAAATAGATTCATTACTGTCATCAAACGTCCCTGTGCACCCCTGTGATGCAGTGTCATGGCAGCATCAACCGCCTGATGACAGTGATGCTGTTCTTCACGCAACGATGCACAGGCTCTATAGGCAGGCAGTGACATCCACGTCAGATCTCACACCACTGTCATGCATCTTTAATGACACACCAGACATGCAACTTACGCTATAGAAACACATATAAACAGTCTCAGAAATACACCCTCCACACTGCACACTCCTCCTCTTCAGTTGACTGTCAACATGGATCAACTTGCATTGACTGATAAAAGGACTACTAAAAATAAGACTTCGCAGCATAGAAACAAACAACGCAGATCACAACACAAGATCAGATGTGAGGAGACAGATCCTCTGATGCACAAGAGTGAACGTAAGAATTGTTGCCAAGAATCCATTTTGTGTCTACTGTTGATCGTGTGTTTTTCACATCTAAAAAGACCTGTAGTGTGGAAATGAATGGCTGTGAACAAATGTTTTAAAATATGCAGTGTTTCATGACCCGACTCTTCCTCAGCAAGCCAACACCTGACACCTTCAACAGAGCCAGGACTCATTTCTGCTAACTTCACGTAAAATCCAGCCCAAAACTGAATTTGGACATGTTGTCATCTCCGCCAGGAAGATCATGCAATCGCTCGTGTGTGTGTGTGTGTGTGTCTGTGTAAACTACTGCAGCCAACTACAATACTTTGGGGTTAGTTAGGGCTGCTTGCTCAAGGACCTCTCATGTTTGCAGTGATTCACACTTTCATTCCCCGTTATAAACTGCCACTGACTGCGTGAGGGGATAACAGTTTGCAGTGTGTTTAGCTAGCAGCTGACAGAACTACCAGTACACACACTGCTGTACCTCGCTGCAATGGTATTTAAAAGAAGGAGAGATGATGTCCTGCTTTAATACAGGTTCTCACCAACGCCACTGGATCCGTTTAGCTCCACAAACAGACATGAAGACAGGCTCACATCGTGCAGCCTGTTGTGGCTCTGGCTCACTACTTATCGTTATGTTTTTCAATTTAAATAATGACTACTGCTGGAAATTAGTAAGTGCCGTTAGTTTTGAAAAGACCTTTTTAGTGACATTATAAGTAACAAATACTTAAAGAGACCCCACAACATCTCCAGGGGCCCCCTGAGATCCTCCTTATTCCAAACACCGGATGGCGCATACCGAACCAGAACCGAGTGTTCTGTCCCAAAGAATGCAATACCAACACACATATTGTTACACCATTAACGATCATATTAATAAATAGAGACAAATATATCAATTGTGAAATAATAAGTCATTATTCAAACTCTACTCATTATTATTTTTCTCGTTTTCATAAAAACTAATTATAATGGAGTTCAGTTTTATTACATAACATCATTTTTTGCCAGTTTGCCATTTAAAATAAGAATTTCTTCCTAATAACTCACCTGATAAAATAATAGTAAAATAAATACCACGCCAACCAAAGGGAAAACGATCAGCATCACAATATAGAACCGAGCGCTGAAACACTTATAAAATACATGAGAGCATGTCTAACATAATGAAGAATGAGTACGATTCTGAAGTTAGCTTTTAACAAGCTAATGTTAGCTTGTTAATGTTAGCAAGCTACTGTAATTAGCTTAGGCACTTACAAAAAAACAATACTTCATAGATTTATCCACATTCTACTATAACACAAGTTCCATATTCTCAAAATGCATTCGCTCAACTTACAGAAACATACTTTGCTGTTATTCACATGGAATCCGGCTGATGGCCAACGGACAACACGGCATGAGAAAAACAAACAGTTATTTTCTGTCTGTTTTATGTAATTGTTCAAGTAATGCATGTATAAAATTCAGCTTTCCATTAATATGCTACTGCAGCATTCTAAACATTCTTAATTTCTCCAGTATGAGGGACGTACGGAACATCAGGTATAAATTTCAGGCAGCAAAAAGTTTCGATATTTCAACTTTGCTGTGCAATGCCTCCTGCCACTGTTTCTGCTAATCTCTGCCAGACAATGTTACCACCCTGCTCTTGTTCACCAACTTATCTGGTTTTTCGTCCATCGTCTGCCGTTGCATGTGAATGCAGCTTAAAACTGTGTCTGGACAAAATGCCTGACTGCGTAGTAGTGGTGTAACGGATCACCCCTCCCCGTGCCGATCAATTGAGTATTTTTTTAATTATTTTTTTTTACAGTTTAATCATCACAGTGTGTAATAAAGTTTTACTGGTGCTGTTCCTTTTCAAATAGCAAGTCCCCGAATATCAATGCAGAGTGTCAGTGAACAGATATAAAGCAGTAGTGTGTTCAGTGAACGGAGCAGGTTAAAAGCATTTAACGGTGAAAGTCATGGTGAGCGGAGGAGCTTCAGAAGCTCCCGGCGTCATTTAAGTCCCAAGTTTGGGAGCATTTTGTCTTCCCTGTAACTTCTAATGACGGGATGAGGGAGGTGGACAAAAGTGTTACGGTATGTAGGCGTTGTTTAAAGAGAAAGACATACGAGGCATGTCCACACATATGAAGCGCCACCATCCCAGTCTGTCAGCGACGGGGGACACTCTGTTGTGGAAAACAAGGGATTTCAAAATCTGGTTAAAGTGCTTGAGCCACGCTACAAAATCCCCTCACGCACCCACTTCAGTGTGAAGATCGTTCACGGCCTCTATGAAAAGGAAAAGACTGACCGCTCACTTTTGAGGCTGCTGCTACAGACCTGGATGGGCTCACTGACACTGTGACATCATACATCAGTTTTTGTGAGGACATGTGTGTGCCGACTAAAACCTTCTGCACATATAACAACAATAAACCTGGTTTACTGTAAGACTCAGGCAGCTTCGTCGGGCTAAGGAGGAGGCCTACAGAAGTGGGGACAGGATCCTGTACAACCAGGCCAGAAACACACTGACGAGGGAGATCAGGTAGCAAAGAGAAGAGAACCCCTCGTCAGTGTGGAGAGGCCTGGAAGTACTCACTAACTACAGGAGACCCCCCCCCCCCCACTGAGGACAATCACCAACTAGCTGACAACCTGAATGTCTTCTACTGCAGGTTTGATAAGCCCACTTCAACACCCCCCACCTGCCCCGTCATCAAACAACCACCTACACCCCCTGCCTCCTCCTCACCTCTCCCAACCGACCCCCCACCGGCACTGAGGATCTGTGAAGAGGATGTGAGTCGGCTCTTCCACAGACAGAAGATCAGGAAGGCACCGGGCCCAGACGGTGTGGCACCCTAGTTCTTCTATCACTAGGTGTTAGGATCCCTGTCTGCTCCTAGTTTGTGCTCCTCTGTCTGTTTTGTTATTGTGGGCCATGTGCTTATGTTTTGTTTTTGTGTCAGCCTACAGTTTACACCCCCGTGTTCCGCCCACTTCACGCCTCTCTCCTTAGGCTCAGCTGTGGCTCATTCCAGTGATCGCCGCTGGCTGACTTAAATACCTCGGCGTTTCACCGTCCGGTTACCAGTCTGGTCACGTAAGTCTGAACACCGATTCAGTGAAGATCGTTACCTGTTTGTTTTCTGTTCCTTCAGTATTTGAGTGCGGTTGAGCACCGACTCCGGTGGAGATTATAGGAGTGACTTTAATTTGCTGGACAGTTAGTCTTTTTTTTTTGTTTGTTCTTTCTGTGACTCCTCCTGCACAGTTAAACAAAGTCTTGGCTGGAGTAAACCTGCTGTGTGCGTGCGTTTGGGTCCACCAACTACACTACCCCATAACACTAGGTGGTTTGGCGATACGGCCAAAGTCTTCCAGCACGATACAGGTCACTTCATATCTCCATAAAGATGTATATCACGGTATAGTTCTCTGGTTGTTCAATAAATAAATAGTCTACATGAAATAACCACATGGAAACGTCTATTTCTGTACTGTGTGAATGTAATACTTGACATAAGAAAAGTACCAAATATGTTTTCATTTAAATAAGAATGTAACAGTTTCAAGTCAATTAAAAGTAGTGTACATACATACACATTGGCTACTGGCGTTGAACTGAGTGACAACGTAAGGTGTGATAAGGATTTTCCTTCAAAATATGTTACGTCACATTTTTGGAGGAATTTAATGATCATTATCATTTAGTATGTTTGTTATTAATTTAGACAATGTAATTGTGTATCACAATATCTCAAAATTGATTTCATCATGGTGAGATTCCATTGAGAAATGATATATTATCATATTAAAGTTAAAATGCCTAAATTTACAGCAGAAATAGACTTTGAGCTTCAGCCAGAACCACTTTGAGCTTTGATCTTTGTACGGGCTCTTTAGAAACCGATGGGTGACGTCACTCACGGAGACTACGTCCATATCTTTTACAGTCTACTGTCGTTAAAGGGAAACACTGGATTAGTCGTGGAAAGCAGCAAAAAACTGTTTGAGTTCATTTGCCGACATCACCCGTCATCAAAATAGGCTTGAAACTCATAAAATGGCGCTAAAACATACCGGAATCGCATCCTTTTTGTTCTGTGAAAAACAATGTTAAATAACATAATCAAATCATAAGGTTGCCTTTCATAAATAAATGATAGTTGAATTTAAAAAATATCAACATTGTGTGTCTCTGTTCTTTCTGTAAAAAAGTTCACGATTAGCCTGATAATGGAAATTCTCAGGATCAACTTATTGTGAGTCCCATCCCTGAACATTGCACTTATTTTAAGTACAGGAACATTTAGATAATTCATTACGAACCGACTGAGTCAGCTCCCACTACAGTGTATATGTTCTCTGCTGCCTACCTAACGTTGTATAACTCTTATTCAAACCTGCAGTCTGGTCTTTTTGTACCAGTGACGAAGCATAAACGCATAAACACATAAACACATCAGCCTCTGGCTGATAATGTAATCTGGCACCAGCTCCGAGGACTGAGCAGAGTGGAGGAGAGGACTGTGCCAAGCACTCCGGCAGCTAAATGTACTCACCCGCTGTAACCTCGGAGCCTATGCAGATTCTATTAGCGCTTCTGAACAGTTCAGTACACCATCAGTCTGCCATTCTCCATGCTAATGATAAGTGTGCTTTGTATCAGACCAACCTCTCTCAGCACAAAGAGGGGCAGCACTTTCAACAGTTGGGAAAATCCAAAGTGCTGCATTAGAACATACTGCTGGTAGTGTCAATCAGCACATAGAGGTGTGTGTAAAAGTTAGCATCTTCTTAGATGTACAGCTCACCCTTTACCACAGGGACACAGGTTAAGTCTGCTCTTCATCTGATGCTGAATCAGTAGGACAACACTACCTGACAGGGCCCCCTGTTGAAGGCTGACACTGTGATCTAACAGCTGACACTGTTCACATTCGGATTTATTGTAGATTTTATTTCCCTTTATTACCTGATCAACTGATACAATACCAAAGAATGCAGGTACTTGAAGTGTCTGAAGGCAGTAACTGGTTGGCTCAACTGTTCGATGTGAATATCATCGTTTGCAATTGTAAAAATGCTGATTATGTTCAATCTTAAAAGCTGTTCACATAAAGAGATTTTAACTACTTATGATCAGAGGATTAATAAGTACATAAAAGGTAAATCATTGTGGCGCTGCTGCCGTCTGTTTGATAAGTGAAATGTCAATTCATTTAAAAAATAGTTTCTATGAAAGTACTGCTCACGTACTCATCAGCACCATCTTACTAGTGATCCGCAGTCTTTCAAAACTGCCTTCACTTTCCGTCTTCACAGTAAGTGTTCACACACTGATCATTGACGTAAAGGCAAAAATGTCACCAAAAAAAAGTCAAGGTTTTGTTTTAAAATGTATGATTAAAAGCCTTGTCTTTAAAAAACACACTCAGTCCATGCACTGCTAAGGTAAAGATTATATCCATGCCTGAGTGTCAACTTCTACGTTTTCCCTCTCAAAAGCTGATGAGCAGCGTGTTCTTAAATGAAACTTGAAGATGGATGCTGGATCTTTTCTCTAGCTTTCTGTTACACTGAAGGAGAACACTCCTGTTTTAATCATATCGGCGAGTGCATATTTCTCTTAAATCCCTCGTTCAGTTAGTGAGTCGCACTGTCCCATTTAGCAGAAGATAAAGGACGACTGTGTCCCACTTCTGAATATGTGTTGACTTACTGACGTACAGCTCTGAGGGGGATGATTAACACATGCACAACCCAGGAGGAATACGAGTCCAGTGTGTGCATCACTGAATCATTTGATCAATGAACGTCCTCTCCACTTCTGGTGGAGTATGAGTTCTCATCTGGTCTCTTAAAGAGCACTTTGCAAATTCTGATTGATGTGTACAAGTTGGTCCAGCTTGGACCTACAACGGACTGTCAGGTCTGCAGAGAGGATCATTGGTTCCAGCCTGCCCTCCATCCTGGACTTGTTCACCTCCAGAGTCAGGAAACAGGCTGAAAGATCTCTGCAGACCCATCACACCCTGGACACAAGCTGTTCAACTCCTCCCCTCTGGTAGGCGCTACAGGGCTCTGTACGCCAAAACCACCAGACACAGGAACAGCTTCTTTCCACTGGCCGTCACTCTGATGGACACGTAATCAGACATACTGCACTATTACCTCAAATCTAGTGTCATTGTTGTTGAAATTATGTTATAGTATAGATCGTAATACAGATATCTTGACCACGTATATAAGTTAGGTTATGTTATAGTATCATGTGTAATGTTTAAAGAATGTACTACTGGATGTGAGGAAGTCAGGAGATGATTTTAATTAGTTTAGTATCCAGGTGTCTTGTTATCTGTTATCTTGTACACTGTTTCTTTGTTGGTAAGACGGAGACACAGAGAGGCCTTGACTAACAGACATCCTTTGTCTGAAATACTTTTACTCCCCTTTTGACGCATTATCTGAAGTTGTAAAGGCGTGAACTTTTGTATGCATAAATGATGTTGAATATTGCATTTCGTCGAAGAAGGTTTCACGCAGTCTACTGAATACGTGGCTGTTGTGCTTTCTTCCCTCTTGCGCAAGAGAATAAACGGAAAAAGACAACTTTGAATCTTCTGATGACTTCATTATTGATTTGAGAACATAAACTCTCTCCTCCCGATTAACCTAGAGATTTTCCACCACAGCGGCCAACCGCTAATGTAGCCTCCAGCGCTACTGAAGTCTGGTAGGCTTGTTTCTTTCATCATATTTTAGTTGTGCTTTTTGTAGTCCTTGGTTGTAGTTTCTCCATGGCAGACCTATGTCAGTGACATTCGCCGTCACATCATAGTTGCGTAGCTTAGTGAAAATGTAGATTCTTTGGGTACATCCCAAGTCTCTTAATTCTCATTTCCTCGCTCCTCGATCCTCGCTTGAACCGGACGTTGTTCTGCGGCACCATATTGACGGCCGTCCCAAAGCTCTAATGTAGCTCGGAGGAGCGAGGATCGAGGAGCGAGGAGGGATCTCTGAGGAGCCATGAGCGAGGACCCACGAGAACAGACTTCCAGGAAGTCTTTTTACGGCTGACACGCCCCCTCATTGTTCATCAGTCATGTGATTGGACGCTGCAGCCGATCGGACTGACTGGAGTTTAACACCAGAGTGAAGACAGATCACAGAATAAACTCGAGTTTTATATTTGATTCGTTTTCTGATTCACCGTCTGGTTTAAATAAATGTTCATTGTAGACTGAACAACAAAAGGACCACAAACAACTTTCTTCATTTATTAGAAAGATTTGTCTTTTCTGCATTTTACGACTGTATTTTGTTTCTTACGCTGCTTTTTAGTGTTTCAATGAATGTTCTTAATTGGTTTTAAATCTCATTTTCTTTTGCCTTATGTTTTGATGCTTTTAATGGTTTTATGTGAAGCACTTTGAATTACCTTGTTGTTGAAATGTGCGATACTAATAAACTTGTCTTTTCATGATCTGATATTTCCCTCAATGACCTTTATTATGGATACAATTAAAGTCAGAGAGAGCTGGAGAGACAAAACACTTTTTACATCATGTATCATCATTCCATTCAGTCACGTGAGTGTCGGGTTCGATGAGTTTTATCATTTAAGTTTAACCTGAAACATGGAGCCTAATAAATGAATTAGAAATCATAATCATATTCTGGGTTATTTATTAATGACGTCACAATCTGAATATCAAAACATAGAGACGCAAATAAATAATAAATAAGTCAAACGCATTCCGTCGGTAGAAATCGATCCTGCGCTTATAAACAGAACTGTTAAAGTTTGTTAAAGAGGTAACAGAGAGAAACACCTCTACAGTGGTGATTACTGTGTGTCTTTATTAGTTATTAGTATTATTAGTTACTGTTATTAAGTACAGTGATCATGTGAACAGACACAAACTATCAAAAGTCTCTCCAGCTGTTAAAGCCGACTGACAGCTGATCCAGCTGTGATCAGCTGATCCTCCGTCATCAGAAACAGACGTCGCTTCACGTGACGTAACTGAGGAAAGGACGTCTCATGTCTCTTAAAAAGTATTTCCTCGTTCCTCTCTCCTCGCATGGACACAAGTGAGGGAAACAGGGATGCAATTAAGAGACTTGGGATGTACCCTCTAAACACCACGGTTGTCTTTTCCTAACTCCTCATGAACTCTCCTTCACATCTTTCCTTGACTCCATGACATTTTCCATAGAGGTCAAGGAAAAGTGGTTAGGAATAGACGTTAGGAGGTCATTTTTGGACTTCTCGACTGCCGCCCTGGATGTATAAAGAGAACTGGATTCAGCGTTGGAGGAGCTGCTCAGTGGCGCATGAAGTAAATAAACTTCGACTTCCAATGAAAATGGGCAGATCTTCCAGCGATCTTCCGCATCCATGGGCCCATACAGCAAGCACACTAGTGTTTCCTTTAACCCACTCCCAGCCCTCAGTGCCTGCTTATTTTAACATTGTGATGGATTCAGATATGATTGCAAATATCTGCTGTTAACTTAGCGTTAGTTCTGTGCTTACTACAAAATCAGAATCATGCGAATGCTATCAGCAACCAAACAACAAACCATGACAACGACAAACGTCAAAGCCTTGTGCAGAACTCCTCAGTGTCCCTTTAAAACTGTTTCTGTTGTGTTGTGAGCTTCACTCCGAGATCAGGCTCCCAACGTCACACACCTGAAGTGAACCAATCAGGGACCACTACGGCTCAGGTGCTTTTAAATCTTTGATTTCATCATTCTTCTAACTGTAAACATTTAGTGTACAAAAATGCCCATCACAACATCCCTGAGCCCCAGGGGACCACTTTATCTGACCAAAAGTGTTATGGCAAAATATATTCATGTTTCAAAGATTCAAAAAAGATGGAGCAGTGAATATTTAGAATTTTGGCTTCAGAGTATCTGTTAATATTAATTTGATTATTTAAATAGTTGTCAGTCCATTGTGTTAAAGGACAACTAACAGATGAATTGACTAATGCATTCAGCATAAGAACAATTCATGTATAATATTCATAGACTTCAGTAACTAAAGGAGTTTCTACTTCATTCCATTTCTATGAGAATCGAACCTCTAACTGTCACCGGAACAACACGCTGTGCTGACCTTTGATGTGCTCGTTGACGACGCTCTCCAGCCGGTCCAGCCTCTCGATAATCCTCAGCGTTTCCCCTTTACTCTCCTCCTCCAACTTTCTGTCGGCCTCGCCGCTGCTCTCCGCAACTTTGGGACCCCCGTTGGTCACATAGTTGGTGATCCAGCCTACATACAGGAGACACACGATGTTGGTCATGCCGCTCAGGATCACACATGTCGACACCAAAGTTTTCGTTCTCCTTGAGCACAGCATCGCGACATCCCTCCATGGGCTTCCTGGTCCAGACGCGCGCAAGCAGGTAGATGGAGGAGAAGACGCACTCGACAAACGTGTCCAAATGTAACCAGAGCGTTGCGATGCTGTGAAGTCAGTCCGCCTCTGCGCTCTCAGGTCCCGGCTGACACATGCATTCTCCGGAGGCTTTAAATGCTGCACCCTGCCTCAAAAACAATATTTCCAGTAATAATACTAAAAAGGAGCGTCCCCGTTCAGCAGCCGGCGAGTGAAGCTGCGCTCTAGCTGCAAAGCTGGCAGACGCAGAGCTACAGCCTGTAGTCCTCACACAGCCCAATAGGAAGAGAGAGGGGGCGGGCTCTGCTTGCCTCTGCCGGCCCCCTTACAGTTCGAGCACACGGAGGAGGGGAGGAGGAGAGGAGAGGAGGAGTGGAGGAGAGGAGGAGAGGAGGAGGGGAGGAGGGGAGGAGAGGAGGAGGGGAGGAGGGGAGGAGAGGAGGAGAGGAGGAGGGCAGAGCATAGAAGCTGAAGTGCATCGATCCAGTGATGGAGAGGCGCGGTGAAGTGAAGGCACTGAACGTGTGGGGTCGTTGATGCGTTTGTGATGCTTACACCACGTGCACAAGTGTACAGTTGTGTATGTACATCGTGAGCGTGTTCGAACACTGAAGATTCAGATACGGTTCAGAAGATAGAAGACCTGTAACTGGAGAGGAGCCATGTTATAATATGCTTTTGTGTTTTGGCTAAAGAAAGCTTATCAGAGCAAGGGCGGGTCAGCGTTACAATAATCCAAATTCATATTAAACAAGTTTACTGAGATAGTCAAGTCAAGGGACAACTGTTAAAAAAAATAAACAAATGCACAAAGATAAATATATTTAAAACAGTAAACACATTCTCAAAAAAGTTCGGACAAATTATAAATACAGTTTTTAAAAAGCTAAACACTCAAACATCAGCGTAATGCCTTTTATTCACAGCATTGGGAGTAAGCAGCCTCACATCTGGCCCCTGAGCCAGTTCTGGCTTTTTTAATAAATGAAGCATAAGTATTAGCCTCCCATCTCAATATTTCTTTGACACTCATACGTGTGTGTGTGTGTGTGTGTGTGTGTGTGTGTGTGTGTGTGTGTGTGTGTGTGTGTGAGAGAGAGGGCATCTGAGTATTTGTGTATACTGTATGGCTTCATGACTTTGCTGCTTGGTCCAAAAGCCTCTCATCTGCATCACTTCCCCTCTTCTTTGACTTCTTATGAACACACACACACACACACACACACACACACACACATCGATGAACACTGGCCACCTAAGGTGCCCACCTGAAAGCTAAAGTAACCTCAGAGCTTCACACCACCAACAGATGAATCTGGCAGTTAGAGCCTCGAGGCTGCCTCTTTCATCTTTGTCTTTCATCCACTGCTTTACCAATCATACACACACTTGAGCAGATACACACACACACACACACACACACATGCATGCCCATGAATCAAAAACTCTCCATTCGGCCAAGAGCACTCTGGCAGTTTCAGCCGACTCGTCTAAGATATAAATAATGCATTGGATCTGAAATATTAAGGCTCTCAGTTCTATGCTGCTTTCAATCTTGTCTAATCACTGTCAGTATGTCCGTCTCACTTCCATCTCTCATCGCTCTCATTTTGCCCCAAAAAGGAGACAATCAGTTTTGTGTTGTTTTTTTTCAAATATGCAACATGGGGAAACACTTTACTTTAAAGGAGCACAATGCTCCATTGCCAGGTTCATACTTGGTTCATACAGTCTGTGGAACACCTGTGTCACCCTCTGTCACCTTGAAGTTTGGCTCCTGGGAAAAGATTCCATCGCATTAGCTTAGTATTTGTGTATAAACTCTGTGAACTGTAGACATGCACTGTGTTTTACATTTGTCTTCACAGAGACATTTGTGAGGATCGAGCTGCAGAGCCCAGTCTAGAGGAAAGAATCAGCTTTGAGAGGTACAGAGAGAAGAGTTCGCATGTTGAACTACACGTACACAGATGTGACTCGTCAGATTTGACGGGGGTGCCGCTGTGTCACCACAGTGATCGCGTGGCAGTAAAAGCGTGGGTTGCACTTGATAACTGTAGATGCAATGTGGCAGACATTTGAATCCTGATGACAGGATGTTATTATATACTCCCGTGGACCACTATGTGGTCAGCAATAGAGTGGCGCCGTCCGTAATTCTGCTCGTTGACTCCACGGAAAGTAAAGTATATGCAGATCATAGGCGCTGGAATGGGGGGTCAAGTGTAGAATATTCACCGGTCAGGACTGTATGAGGATATGCTGATCGCCAGGTACTGTGGTACTGTGGTACTGTAGTACTGTGGTACTGTGGTACTGTGGTACTACGGATGTGTGGTCAGACAAAATGAAACACCGAAGGAGTCCACTTCAATTGTGATTCATATAGACAGCAGGTGGTAGGGAGAGATGGCGTGTACAGCTGCCATATTCTCACATCCAACTCTGCGAATTAAGGCTTTATTTTGACCAAACCAGAGTAGGCCATTGATGGAAGTGAGTCTGCAGGCCTCTGCCTCTGTTCTTACCTAGAGACACAGAGGTGAGATCTGATTGGATAAAAGCTCTACTTAAAACAAGCTGCACTGGAAGCAGAGCAGCTGAGGAAGACAGTAGCTGTGCAATGAGAACATAAGATAATGGGAAAAATATTTTTATAAATTATAATACATGTAGTGTATTTAAGAAAAATGATTAAATTATAAAATAGCTCTAACTTTGTGATTCTGTTTAGGCCAGCAGAGAAGGCCTTGAAGGCCCTGACGGCCCACCACTGTATCTGATAGATCCTTAGACATCATAGACTGGGGTCTTATTGTTGCTGGTAGTCTGTCTAATTTGGTGTTCAGTGTACAATTAAAGTCTCCTCCTATAAGTATAATCCCTTCGCCTTTATCAGCCACTAGAGCCGCAACCTTCTTAAAGAAAAGTGGACAGTCTTCATTTGGGGCATATATGTTTAAGATGGTTATCTTCATGCCCCCAGCGGTTCCAATCACCATTACGTAACGGCCCTCCGCATCTTGGAAGGTTTTCTCATTACTGTAGTACATAGATTTACTAAACAGGATAGCTACCTCTTTTCTTCCCCTTCTTACACGATGCACTATAGACCTGGTCCACCCACTCTCTTTTTACTTTTGAATGTTCTAATTCAGATAAGTGTGTTTCCTGATTTAGGGCTACAGAACACTGCATTTTTTAAAATTGCCCAAGGATTTTTTTTCTTTTAATTGGGTTGTTAATTCCTTTTATATTGTAACTGATGAAATCCAGATAAGCCATAGTCTCTACGAATTGTTATAACATGTTCTCTTCTCTGCCTGAGCATGCATGTCAAAAAAAGATAATGAAAACAAAAATAAAAATAAACTTGAGTTGTGTAAACCTCAACATTCTTGGGTCTATAACATCTGTCACGGAAAATATGAGAATAACATGAATAATATAGAACCGAACTTCCACATTTCCAATTGGACACGGTGTTTGAACTCTATACCGTGT
Organism: Anarhichas minor; assembly: GCF_050575085.1. Taxonomy (NCBI): domain Eukaryota; kingdom Metazoa; phylum Chordata; class Actinopteri; order Perciformes; family Anarhichadidae; genus Anarhichas; species Anarhichas minor. The sequence goes on along the minus strand of NW_027466451.1, from coordinate 2,787,723 downwards.
CCAATCCAGTGAGAACCACTCAGTCTAAACAAAACATCCGCCTGGACTGTATATCATAGAACTTGTATAAACTTGTGATATCAAGGTGTGTGATTTAATAATCACATAGCTTTAAACGTTTTTCAACTACTTTGGCAGATTGTTAAGCTACCTTTATATATGGAGATGGTTATAGTTTTCTCCCTGCAGAAGAGCTTTGAGGTCTGGTGTTGGCAGCACTGTGTCTCTCTTTCTCTTCATGTTGCTCCTCCATCCATCATCTGCTCCTCAATAAGCTCCCTTTCTCCACAGCTCACCTGGACTCCGAGCTCTGTTAGTAGCGTCGCTGCATTTGCTAGTGTTGTGAAGGTCTTCTCTCCGGTGCTCGAGTCCTCACTAAGACCAAGAAAGGGGATCAGATCACTCCAGTTCTGAGGTCTTTGCACTGGCTTCCTGTCCAACGAAGAATTGACTTTAAAATCCTGCTGTTGGTTTATAAAGCACTGAATGGTTTAGGGCCAAAACACATCTCTGATCTGCTGCTACCTTATGAACCATCCCGACCCCTTAGGTCGTCTGGGACCGGTCTACTTTCTGTTCCCAGAGTCACAACTAAACATGGAGAAGCAGCGTTCAGTGTTTCTGCTCCACATATCTGGAACAAAGTCCAGAAAGCTGCAGGTCTGCTGAGACCCTCAGCTCCTTTAAATCAAGACTAACATAAGCTACAAGGGTGCGGGAGGAGTTGTGTCCTGGAGGAACCAGACATTTCTTTGACCTGGAATATCGGTAAAAGTATTTATCCTGATGTTGGTAGGTTTGTTTAGGTTGGGTTTTGTTTATAATTGTATTTTATTTTTTAACATTTTGTTTCTGTTCTAAAACAGGTCAGGGGAAAGCTTTAGATCAGGGGTATTCAATTCAAATTCAGCGAGGTCCAGCTAGAGATAATTTACTCATACAAAGCTCCAGAACATCACAATATGTAATAATAACCTAAATGATTTAGTCCCATATATATTGAAGTAGCCTATAGCAGTTGTATCAACCGATGTATGTAGTCAACAACTGACTGTCAAATCAAATAAAGAAATTAAATTCAATTGAATAATACCTACTGATGCACAGACATGTAAACAACAAACATGACAAAAGAAATAAAGCCTGTTGAAACATATTGCAGCATGTCTGATTTTTTGTATTCATATCTGGGACAATGTAAAGCAGCACAACCCAAGCAGTAAAGGAGTGTTGTTCTTGATGTTTTAATGGAATCTTGGTTTATGCTCAATCAATTTTTAATTTTACACAATCATTATTGATACATATTGTAGTGCTACCCGTTGTTAGTTAGGTTTTTGTGTTCTGAGAGACAAAGTGTTAGTGTTGGGAATAATGTTGTCAGTGTTTTGGTACAATCATTTATTCTAAGATGTGCATAGAGTGGTGTGGTTGCATCGGTTGATCTTGGATGTGAGATGAACTGTACAGAGAGCTGTGTAAAGAGAAAAAGTGAACTAAGTAAAAAGAAATGTGGGTAAACAACTGTTAAAAAAATACAAAATAAAACTAAACGTGTGAGTCAGCTGTAAGCAAAGGCTTAACATCATCAGGAATCAGGGTCAGAACACAGGTTAAGAATCAAATACTTCATTTGAATAAGGTCTTCCAAACCTATTGCTTCAAAATACACACAGTCTCATTAGTTTTAAAGATGATTCAAGTATTGAAGTTGTTCAACAAAAACTTACTGACATAAAATACTTGTTTTATACGGGTTTTCTCTTTCCTTCACACTTTTTCTACCAACTTTCCAAGAACTTACAGCACACAAACTGTCATTACAACATTCATCCAGTAGGCGTCACTTTGTGGCTGAAGTAAGAAGGTGCTGCCCCACACCATCCTTCCATTAGAAATACATGTGAGCTGCTGAGAGAGATGTTTCTTCAACTACTTCTATCCTCGTGTTGATGAGACTACTACCACTTCTATAGCACTCTTCTTTTCTCTCTTAATCCTGTTGTGAAACTGCCACACACATTACACATTATATCTGCTAATGTCACGGCTTTCTTTGCTACGTTTATCACTTGTGACATCCGAAACAAGGCATAAGAGGACAAGTGAATTAGTCCGTGTACAAAGGTTCTTTGTCTTTTCAATTTGTACTCGCATAAATTTCTGTGCACGAAGTATAACTCATTTTCCATAGTTCACGTTGTATAATGAACAATGTCAGTTGCGGGGCATTAATAATCTCATTGGTCTGCTTGTGTTAATGTGAATGTATTGTGCTACATGTGAGGTCGTTGTTCATAGTCGATGCTGCCTAAACGCGGTTAACGCTTAGTCTGTGTTATTGTCGCATTGAATGAACACGTGCAACAAAACATCAGCTTGTTCCATTATCCATCTTTAATAATGAAAGTTGAGTCAAGGAAGTCGAGAGTCAGAAACAGAGACAGCTCGCCTTCAAAGTAAAAGTTGCACGTTTTCAAATGCGTCGACTTCAGCAATCAATTTAAGGAGAGCTAAGTTACATTAATAAAAAAATATTTTAAATAATGAACATAATAAATGACTGTAATAAAGTCAGATTCCTGCCACTTTCCCACAATTGAATGTGAATAAACTGTCAATGGGTGCAAACACTGAATTATTTGTATGTAATGATTCATTAAAGCATCAATTTATTTATTTAAGCAAGGCTTCTTAAATTATTTGGGTGATACGTGGGATGAGTCTGACTGTAAAAAGAGTTGATTTACCCTGAACTTTGACTTTATAGCTGGCTCTGCTGGCATGACAATGACGTCAGTAAGTTATCCCATGTAAAATCCTTCAAGTTTATTTACCGTTTGCACTTTTAAGTACTCTACATAAAATATAATAAATAAATTAAAGCTGCGAGCAGCGATGAACGGGCCCTCGCACGTCGGGGGTGCTGGCGGGACTCTGGCCTACGTGGCCGAGAACGTCTGTGACCATCGGACAACGTGCCCGCGAGTCCAACGTTTCTTTTCCCGCGTGGACCGCCTAATGCTGGAAATTCTGCTTTGCAAATAGTGCACCGCTTCCTGTATCCGCTGTGTGGCTCTCCAGAGTGACAAACATGCATTATGTTGCTCTATATCAAGTGTAAACCACATCGTGTGAAATTCATGTAAATCGGCTGCTGTTTGTCACAAAAACACAGATTTCCTTTCGCCAGCAGGTGGCGCTATGAGTATTATTGAAAATTAGCTTGTAGACATCCTCAGGCCATGAGTGTAATCAAGCATGGGAAGTTTGGGACCGTTTGGAACAAGTCCAGTGGAGTTACATCAGACTTTTTGATGGGGAATCACGTAAAGTAGCCGCCCGCTACGGCTAAACCATTCGACCAAACTTAAAGCTTTTAATACTTTTTAATCACAAAGGTCTTCAGATTGTACTGACCAAATTTGAAGAGGATCAGACAAATTCCCGAAGAGGAGAGTATAGTGACTACAAGTGGGCAAAAATCTATTGAAAAATGACACGAAAATTAAAATGGCCGACTTCAGGTACGGTTTAGAGCAGTGGTCGCCAACCTGTCGATCGCGATCGATGGGTCGATCTCGGAGACTTTCCCTGTCGCTCTCCAAAATAAAATTAAAATAAATTCAGAAACACATTGCCACATTGGCCTCATTCTCGAACATTTTCTGAAGTGTCTTCTGAAATGTTTTCTTACGGACTTCGGAAGACCAACGTCAGAAAAGATCTCTGCCTGATTCATGAACGCCTGAAAATGGGTTCTTACACAGCCGAAGTGTTCTCAGCTGTGCTCCCCGAATGAGGATTCTTAAATTGAACGTGCGTTCTTGTGCACCTGGATTTGCATACAGAAACGCCCCGCCAGCTCCTTATAAGGGCATGCAACTGAAGAGACGTGTGCACAATCGACAGACTCCACAGGCAACGCGAAAGCAACTTCAGACTGATTAAAATCATGTCAAAGCGGAAAGCTTTTGCAAATGTGTTTTTTCTTGTTCATATTGTGTGCGGTTAACAAATAATTTCCTTTTCATGTTGCACTGAAATTAAGTCATTTAGTGTGTTCTTGGTCACATCAATTTGAAAGCTGGACCAAAGTGTTTGATTTCATTCAATTACAATTAGGCCAAATAAAAAGCCTCAAGTTGTAAGTACAGTCTGGACAGTATTTTTCTCTCAACGCCTCAATAGGTAGATCTTGCCTGTCACCAAGGCAGAGGTCAGGGATCTTGGGCTTAAAAAGGTTGGTGACCACTGGTTTAGAGCATGGTCCCAAGATACTTATTTTTAAGTCTTAATGGAATACATATGCCTACCAAGTTTCATACATGTAGCTGAAACGAAGAAGTTCATTGGTCCATATCTTGTAAATGCAAAAAAATATCAAAAAGCTTTTGATACATTTTGATGATCTAGATCTAATAATGCACAGCAAATTTGGTAGCAATCAGACGCAGCGTGTAGGAGGAGTTCGTAAAAATGCGTTTTTCACAGAATTCAAAATGGAGGCAAATAAACAAAAACAGAAGCAGTACCGAGGCTGCCATCTTGCTGTAAATAATATAAATATTAGTGTTGATAATGTCAATTGCTGCTCCTTTAAGGCCACTTCTCCAATTGTTGTTGTTTAGCACAAAATACAACCACAAGAACCGCACACTGCTCTTTGAACCTGTTGAACACCAGATGGATTTTTGAAGGAAAAGTATTTTGTCATAATCTCTTCATTTCTATTTTCCCCTCATTTACTTATAATCATTTAGCTTTGCAAATATTCATTTTTATATTCTGTGGTGCACATTGGGACCGCCCGGGTAAAGACCTGAATAAATGGGAGAAACAAATCCAGATTTTCACAAATGGACACAAAGGCTCACTGAATGGTTTGATTATATTACACTAATGTGATTCATATTCTTTGGCCTTCACACTAACCAGATCTCAACCTAACTGAACACCTATGGGAGATTCTGGCCCAACATGTTTGAATGTCATTCACCACCATCACCAAATTTCTGGAAGAATGTCCAGTAGAGTTGCACAGACTTGAAGCAGTGTTGAAGCTGTTCTGGGGGTTCAGCACCTTACGCCCTTTACACATCTGTGTGTGTGTGTGTGTGTGTGTGTGTGTGTGTGTGTGTGTGTGTGATTAATTCAATATGTTTTTTCTCACGGTTGTTTCTGTCATAAGTACATAGATATAAAACAGTTCATGTGACGTGTTGTCATGACTTTCCATCCCGGGATGGAACCCTATGGCGGCCATCTTACCTGGGTCCAGTATTAAACTTGCTTAAAATGGAACCTATGGCGAAAGAGGCTGATATTGTCTCTATAATCCTTGTATTCTTCTACTAATACACAATACAATACATCACAACCGTAAAGCATTGTAATTGTTTTCTAGAGTACTTTTTTTGCCGCAAGTGCTGGTTTTGTGGGGTTGATGTGAATTATCTGACTAATAAATGTTAATAATTAATTCTTTGTTTCGTTTACTTTGAACAACTTGCCCCTAGGCATTGGGAACCACTGGTGTAGCCGAGGGTTATGACTTATCTGTGTTGTTTAATAGGTCTTATATTACATTTGTAATATCTGTTAATATGTGTTCATGTTAGTACCACGCTGCCTTCTCATGGAAAGCAATAATTAGATGAATAGTGACCGTGGGCCCTCTTTGTACACACCGTTACATTTATATTCCGAAAACTTGGCATGCGTGTGTGTGTTGGTATGGGTGCGTGAGTATGTGCACACCCTTACCTGGAAGCGGTGGCTTTGTATTCAGTGCTGTGATAAAATGCACCGTGTGTGAGAGAGTTAAACATGGTTGTAAATGACTGTGTACACAAAGGTCTCGGACAGTTAAGCAGCTTGTATTGCATTAATTAAAGTTTGAACCCGCATTACATTTTAGCCGAACATGAAAGGAAACAGTTGTGATCAAACATTTGCAGAGTTGGAGCAGGGGTTTTCAAAGTGTGGTGGCTCTAGAAATGGGACGTGAGCTTCTGATGTTTTGTGGTGGTTACGTTGTAAAGCAAAGATAAACAAGCCCCTCCGCACAACCCTGAGGGAAGGCGCTGCATTGCTGGATTTTGAATAAATGCAGCCGAGGCGCTCCCTTTCATTCTGTCAGTTCAACTCCGCTGTGGCCTCTCTGCTCTGCCTGTGTGTGTATGTGTGTGTGTGTGTGTGGGGGGGGGGGGGGGGGGGGGGGGTCTTGGTCAAATAGACACACAAACCTACAGCTCTTTATAAATCCATGACATGACAACATGACAGGAGAGGAGTAACCTGGTTGTAACCTTTTTTAAAGTCCCAACCTAACCTGCACACTGTTACTGGCCTGGGGCTACACACTGCCCGACCACTGAAGGCCAGAAACGACCTGAACACTGCAAAGTTAGATGAGAAGACAAAATACAAGCAGAGGGCAGATCCTCTGAAGACACCTCCACACCCTTTTAATGGGTCATCAGTGATGATTGAGAAGGATTATGAATCTATCATAGACTATATATACGACGTGCCGTTCTGAGGCATCAAGTTCGACCAATGCCATCTTGGTTTTTGACCGTTGCCATCTTGCCATTTTTCAAACAGAAGTGACACGGGAGAGTGGAGCTCAATACAACTGAACGCTGATTAAGACATTTCAAGGCAACCAAAAAGGTTACAGTTATCTTAAAACACACTATGAAAGGATTGAAGCTATAAGAGGAAAACACATACAACACCCAGATTGGACAACACTGTGGTAGCGACCTGTCAATTACAACACTGTAATGAATTGCTGTAGATGGATTTACAACAGTATCTTACAGTATTTCACAATTAACATGCAGTTAAATATTATAAATGAACAGTTAATGCCGTCGGTTAACCATAGCGGCAGATAACTGTACTTGACAGACCATCATAATATGATCATGCTATGAGGGTGTTGTGAAGTCCAAAGATATGGGCCTGTCAGTGTGTTCCACCTATGATATAATGCAGTATAATAAATTACATGTTTATTTTAAAACTTGTGTCGTCTATGGAAAATAGGACAGCGTATTGCTGTCTCCATGACAAGAAAACAACGTAAAACGTTCCTTGTTCTAACGAGATCCTTCTCACGCTATGGCAACGTTTTTTTTTGTGATATAATTTCCCGTAACTACTTATAAGAATTAGTGCTGGGCAACGATCTTCATGTAATAGATGCAATTTGAAATATACACCTTGAAAACTGCAAACCTATCTACGTCATGTTTTCTTCCTTTTTTTATGTTTGTTAAATTCTCAGAAGCAATAACTAAATGATGCTTATTATACATATTACAAACAAACCACTTTAAAAACTCTAAATAAATAATTTAAATGAATCATTTATTTTTAGATTTTTTTGGTATTTTGGTCAGACACATATGCAACGCTGATTACCGTAATATGTGTGGTATTTGTTATAACTGTATGTTGGTACATAGAGGGTGATAAGAAGCTGTACCTGGAGGGACTTAGGACCCAGGGGAATGTAGGTGAAGGAAACAGGAAGAGACGGAAGAGACGCCACACAAACAGCTGTTAACGCGCGATAAAATAATTGTCGGTGTTAATTAATTAATGCGTTAACGCAATAATAACGCGTTAACTTGCCCAGACCTAACAAGAATATATCATTTTATAATTTTCTATTGGTAGACTTTGTTTTATGACAACAAATATATATTGTTCTTGTTTTAAGGAGAAACTGATTTTTCGATATAAGCTCCTGGAGTACAATTATAAATACAATAATTATAATGACATTAAAATAAAATAGTATTTATAGAGTATTTTCTTAACAAACATTGTTGCCATTGTGTTCTCAGTCAAGGTTATTTTACAGGTTGTTTGTGTGCTTAATGATCTCCTCTGGAAATTAAAGATGAATCATTTTGATTGTATAACCAGAAACAAAATGCAACTTCCTGCAAACTGATCTAAACTCAACATAGATATGCAGATCAACAAAGACACATGCCTACCATCACATAAAGAGGAGATACGTGGAAAGAAGAAATCAATACTTTGGCTATGATTCATCAAATCGGATAATTCTGCACTATTTGAGCTTCTGGAAATGGAAAATGTTGTAACTTTAGACTCTTCAGACATAACGTTTAATAAATACTTCTTTATTTGAATTATCTGTGGATCTTTTTATTTCCTGGGCCAGCTCCGTCCAGAAGGATCTTTTGGTTGATCCTGATATGTGGGATTTCCCATGCCATGCTTAATAGCTCCTGTAAATAGTCTTGTTTAACTGTTCAGTGAACTAGTCTTCTGACATTGCCCCGGGCCCTTCCTTCTTGGTAAAGGTCAAACACAGCATAGAACCAGCCCTAGCAATAACGCCTCCTTCATACAGCTTAAATAACTGAATGGCCTCACCTCGACAGCTGTTGAAGAAAAGATTTGACACAAAACTCATCGTCTTAGCTGTCTTTGCAGTTGCAATCCACTTAAATACAGAAAACACAGATCTGCCATTCTGAATGGAGTCACCAGAAACCAGCAGCGGTGTTCACCTGGCTGCATACAGACCCACACTTCCTCCGTCAGTAGTCAATGCGAAGGCAACAGCTGGAGGGTTTGATGAGTCGGGCTACTATCACTGCTATGGTGATGGGAGCAGTGTAGCATCTCATGGATCTGATGCTCTAACTGGCTATGAGACTCTGGATGCCCCGCCACACTATGACTTCTACGCCAACACAGAGGTGTTCGGCCGACAGAGGCGCTTCAGGCCATCTCTGTACCAGCTGCATGCCAACCCTGAGGTGAGGAGTCTCTGCATGTCTCTGCTCTTCTCAAATGACTAAAATTAAGAAAAAGAATAACAGAAATGCAGGTTGAATAGTCAGTAATAATATAGTATTCTTTTGGTTCACAATTTTAGCGTCTAATTTCCACTGAATATGCTTCAAATGGTCTAAAACAAACTCTGTTCCCATGATACATTATTTAAGTTTCAGGTCGTCTATCTCTCCTTGACCCGACAATACTGGCTCCATTACTATAAACAAAGATGCTTTTAGCCAAAGTTTCTGTTGTAAAATAGAATGTTGTGTACAAGATTACATCTTGCTACTTACTAACTTGTTATAGAAATAATTTAGAAAAGTTTGTAATTCAGAAATCTAGTGTGAGACGAAAAGCTGTCAGTGTGGTCCTAGTCCTGCTACCACATCTTTCTGTTTGTGTGTGATAGCATTTCAAGTTTGGACATTTCTGTGTTCAACCAGTTTTATATACTTTATATATTTTATTATTGTCTGCCAATAGCAACTGACAATTTTCTTCATACACCATGAAAAACTAATTAAATATGAACTAAAGTTAGGGATGAGCTCTCGCTTCCACCCACAGCTCTTTGCTGCATGTCATCCCCTCTTTCTCCCCGTTCCTGTCATTCTCCCTGCTGCACTATAATAAAGGCAATATACAAAAGTCCCCAAAGATATTCTTGAAAACAGTTAACTCTATATGTTTAACTAATTTGTGTCATTCTTGATTTCTGTGACAATGTCTACTTTCTCGAGTGTTGGTTATCAACAAAATCTATGTTTCTTGTAAATGTGTGATTAGTGATTTTAGACTATAAAGGTAAAAATGTATTTGACTTTACTTGACTAGGTTGATTCCAGACCTCCGTTGTATGAGGAGACAACAGCTGAACAGACGAGAGGAGAAGACAGCTCAGAGGAAGGCGAGGAGGAGCAGGAGGAGCAGAAGGAGCCACCACCTGAACCTCCCCGCTTTGGCTGGGTACAGGGAGTCATGGTAGGCCGGGTTACACTAGTATGGGATTTTGGGATTTCTGCAATTGTGCACGATTGACTCGCTGGCAATCATTTTGCACAATCATTAGATCTGCTTCCGTTCAAAGGTAATGCATGAAACAAACATAAAGGCCATATTTCTGTCACATTTTTCACATTGTTTTCCACTATTGTAAGTTTGACTGCTATCCTTTTAATAGGCTACGTCTTCTCGTTGCACCCTCCTTTTAATGGGACCAGACTGAATCATTGGCACCAACAGTTGATCATTTCGAGACACTTAAGTTCTAATATTCGCATTGCGGCAATGGATGGAAAATCAGATTATTTGCATTTTTCTTTTGCAGATTTTCTGTAAATGATGTTGAAACTTGCTCTGCATTTGGATTGAAACCCGTCTAGTCTTAGAGATGTGAATTAGGTACAGTTTCATCAGCTGAAAGTTAATCTCAGCACAATGCTCCTTTGACAGGAGAAAAAAACATGGAAAAAGGGTCAATATGTAACTTGTTGTGGATAGATTACAGTAAAACTATTCCTGAACTATTTACAATGAAATGACGACCTCTGAATAAGTCAGTGTCTCACCAGGAAGGTTCAAGTATAATTTATTGTCATTGTACAACACAGCGTTGCCCAACAAAATGCAGTTGCAGTCCCATTTATTAGATATTTATTATCTGAAGGAAAGAACATGTTCAGTCTCTAGTCTTGTGGTAGGGCAGCTCATTCTGTATTGCCTGCCACCACCACCCATCCTCTCCCAGTGCAGACTTCAGGTCATGGTCTCAAATTCATTTTGTTTTTTTTTAATGTGCTGATGACAGCTAAAAGAGACACAAACCACAGGTTAGATCAATGTCAAAACATCTTTGTGTGAAAAAACCTGCATAGTGTACATTGATCTGAATTATCACACTCACAAATAAATCTCAAATGGACATAAATGTCCTTTGGGGATTTTCCCTTTACACTCATCTTGGTCATCATGGCAATTTAGGAGACTTCTGAAAAACACAAACAGATTTAAGTTTAAATATTGAATGCTGTATTTTGGTTTGAAAATCACAATTATCATCATTTATCAATTATCAAGTATCATTAATATAATTTACAAAGGGTAAAAAAAAGACATGGGACAAGTTATCCAAGCTACTGTACATACAAGGGGTGCAGAGTTGAGCATCCAGAAAGACTTAACATCTCGCCACAGTGATGACACTGTTTATTTTTTGAGGTGATGACACTATGTCTTTAGATAAATAAAAAGCACCAAAAACAATTATTTTCTGTTTGCCAAATGCTATGACAAATTATTTGTATTTCATTACAGTCAGATATAAGTCAGTGATTAGCAACAATATTGACTTTAATGCATTTTTGTGCAGCATTAGACTAAGAATCTCATCTGTACATTTTCCCTTTAAAGCATTTAAAAAAATGTTCACTATTGCTTTTTTTAATTCTTCCAATATCCCTTCAAAGTTTTTACCTTCTAATCACCTGTTGACTTATTTCAGCAGAAAGCCTAAAAGATGACTTTGAATATCAGCCATGAGAGCCACTTGCTCTCAGCTCATATGGTCAAGCAATCACATATGTTTGCATGTAGGCACACAAGTGCACTTCTAAAAAGATGCACGCACACACGCACACACACACACACACACACACACACACACACATGTTCAAAGCTCAATAGCCGATCCTGTAATTTATAAACAGAAATGTACTGCACCTCAAAGGTATAATCTATTCTATTGTGTTGAGTTTGAAGGGCTGCATGTGCATTCATGTGTGAGTGGGTGGTCGAAGGTGTGTGTGTATGAGAGAGAGAGAGCGAGAGAGAGAGAGAGCGAGAGAGAGAGAGAGAGAGAGAGAGAGAGCGAGAGAGAGAGAGAGAGAGAGAGAGAGAGAGAGAGAGAGAGCGAGAGAGAGAGAGAGAGAGAGAGAGAGAGAGAGAGAGAGAGAGAGAGAGACAGCATGAGACTTGCAGTACAATAAGGTTTCTTTTCCTTTGGCTCACACACAATGTTAGAGGGAGTTGTCCTTCAATCAGAAGATTGGCGGGTCGATCCTCGGCTTCTCCAGTCCATGCTGTGTCATGACTTTACTTATTAATTTATTTTCAATTATCTTTAATAATCCTTTATATTGTTTATATCTATACAACAGAAAAATCCTGTTTGACAACTATATTGTTGTGGATTAAAGAAGATTCTTCAAAGCGTATTACCAAGCAAGAAAGTACATCCACCACTATGTCATACTGTCTCTACTTTGGACCTTCTACTGATTAAGCTGCTTGCCCGTCTTCAGTCGGCTATAATTTCCATTTTTTAAGAAAGCACCATTTCCACCAAATAGGTCCGGCTACACTACAGTCGTCATAGTGTGTTAGAGCTCAGGCTGGAGCAACACTGGAGCACTAATGGTTTTTTTAGCACTAATGTATGTGGCCATTTTCAGAGCGACGTTTTTGTGTAGCCGCTCTGACTTCTTTTCAATAAAGCGCGTTTCTGCCAGAGAAAAACACTATGAAGACATTCTAGAAAGAATCCTTTCCTCTTGAGGAACCTCTGGCATGCTTTACTGGTGTTGGTGTTGCACTTCAAATGCTGTCTTGGTTTAACCAGATCTTGTGTATTTGTTCAATTCTGTCCGTAACTGTCTGTTTGTAGATCCGTTGCATGTTAAACATCTGGGGGGTGATCTTGTACTTGAGGTTGCCTTGGATCACTGCTCAAGCTGGTATCGGTACGTCCAACAAAACCTGTTTGTGTGCTCGGTCCATTGTAGATGCAAATTTCACCAAAACATTTCTTTGATATGTCAGCCTATGAGAGAGTCAGTGTGGCTCATGTCATCCTTTCTCCCCTTCTCTGTGTGTCTTTCTGTCAGGTCTGACCTGGGTGATTATCCTGCTGTCCTCCTGTATAACTGGGATCACTGGTCTCTCAACCTCAGCCATCGCTACCAATGGCAAGGTCAAAGGAGGTCTGTTCCCTCAGTGACTCATGCGTGACACAACAAACTACTTAATAAATTACAAATATTTCAAAAATACAAAGAATTAATCAGGATTAATATGAGAAAAACAAAACATGTGGGCTGTATCAGACATTGTATACAATTTTAAATGCCAGTGATCCCTTACATGATGAACACGTTTCCCATGATACATTTTGCCTGTTGCGCCCACTTCTGTCTTCAGGTGGGACTTACTTTCTGATCAGTCGCAGCCTCGGTCCAGAGCTGGGTGGGTCCATTGGTCTGATCTTTGCTTTTGCCAATGCTGTAGCTGTGGCCATGCACACTGTGGGCTTTGCTGAGACCGTTACAGACCTCATGTATGTAAGTAGGATGTGTGTTAATATGTATGTGGAGCAACTTTTACAATGATACTGTACAGTAATCACAGTTTTCTTTCTCTGAAACACACTGACATTTCTTCTTTCTCAGGAGAATGGAGCCGTCATGGTGGACCGAATCAATGACATCCGCATCGTTGGCATCATTACAGTCACATGTCTACTGGGTATCTCACTGGCTGGCATGACGTGGGAGTCAAAGGTTAGCTCAACCAAATATATGAGACCATTGTGAACTGCCATCGTGAGTGATGACAAATTGTTGGGATTTTAAAATGTACATGAAAAGACTTATCTGATGTGCTGAATGTTTTATCGCTGCAGAAGTTACAGAATTCATTATTTCTTTCTTTATTTTTTATACCACTTATACCTTCATAAAGCTGGAGCCAGCAGTCCATACTTAAGTTAGCATAAAGACCAGGAGCAGTGGACACATCAGAATGTTCCTTATGTTTATTTCCAGCATGCTTGGTATCGAGCATGTTCATCCTAGCTAGTGGGATAAGACCAAGGTTATTTATTAGTGTGCTGAGATACATTAGCTTGTTCTTGCATGTACATTTCTGTCTGCATCCATATGTTTACCGTATATTCTGCCCTCCACAGGCACAGGTTTTGTTCTTCCTGGTCATCATGGTGTCATTTGTCAGTTACGTTGTTGGAACGATCACTCCTGCTTCACCACAGAAACAAGCCAAGGGTTTCTTCAGCTACAGAGGTGACTGTTTAGTCCTTGCTCAGAGTATGATATTCCTGCAAGCCAGTGCAACGTTTCCTCTTTCAGCGTTGAGCTATTTAATATGTGTATGGTGGTTTATACACAAATCAAGGATAACCCATCTTTGAGTCTTTCCCTTTAGGAGCTCTTCGATAAACTAACTATTTCACCTTCAACAGCTGATATCTTTGCTGCCAACTTTGTACCTGGCTGGCGGGGACCAGAGGGCAGTTTCTTTGGCATGTTCTCCATTTTCTTCCCCTCCGCCACCGGCATTCTGGCAGGAGCTAACATCTCAGGAGATCTGAAGGTATGTTCATTTCTTTCTTTCTTTCTGTTTATTAATTTTCTTGTAAAATCCTAAATTTAGAAAACCATGCATTGTTGTCAGTGGTATATGAACATGCCTGCTTGCCCCTGACATCATCTTGTTCCTGCACATACATACACACAAACCTTGATCAATATGTATGTAGTAATCCCCCCCAACCACTTCTTCAGATGAAAACTGTTGTTGATAGATTCAGATGCAAGACTTTAGTGCAACATATTTGAATTCTACACATTGTATCTTAAAGATGCATAGTGACTGAATCCTGGTTATCACAATATATTTGAGCTTTTGGTTGATCTGGAGGTTATGTATATGAAGGCAGTTTTCATATGAGAAGTGGAAGTAGTCATCATCACCCATTAGTTTGCCAACCACAAGCGACACAACAGAGTGGAGTACAACACTGAATAAGACATTTTTAGGAAATCAAAAAAGGTTACAGGTAACTTGAAACCCACGATGAAAGAATTAGAGCTGTAAGAGGGAAGCATGAACAACCCAGACCGGACAACACCGTGGTAGCGACCTCTCAATTACAAGCTACACCCTAAAGTGTATTTTACTCTAAATGGGGCCATCAGTTTCTGTTTTGAAGAAGACTTAAATCTAGCAATTACAACTATAAACTCATGTATAAAATGTTTACTGAGGTAATGAATCAATAGAACAGTAGGGTCAAGAGTAATGGCTATCATCAACGGTCATTTACAAACAGTCCTACTAAATGTTAAAGTAACAGACCAAAACACATTACTCATAAAGATGCTAAATTTAAACCAGATATGAAACTACATCTAATATATATATTTTTTATATACATGTACAGTCATGTTATTCATTTAGAAAAAAGATGAGGGCATCATAAAAACATAAAATAACTCCTTACATAATTATTTACATGGAAAACATTTACATCAAAGGGCATCACGCAAAGGACAATTGGCACAATTGGCACAGCCTTGAGCATTTCCCACAGTCTTTGCTTAAGTCACTTATGTTCCAGTTAGGCTGATTTGGGTTCAGCAGTTGCCTTGTCATGGGTCCTATCAGAGCAGGTAGCTGACAGAGGAGGTACTGGGAATTTTCTGGAAGTTATACTGTTGCCACTGTTGTGGTGGTAGGCAGGAACTTGAACAAGGGTGTGGGAGGATGACTCAGTTTCATCCAGCACCTTTATCCTGGTCTCGCCTCCTTTTTCAAGTGGTTCTTGAACAATTGTAGGCAACCTTTGCTCCATTGTATCCACTGCTCTACCTGCCGTGCAGAAGTGGAAGGAATTCACAAAAAGTGCTTTGGTGGCCTGCTTCAGCTCAGACAAATAGTATGATTTATAACATAAACCAGCACAAAACTGACAATTACCCACATAAAGCACTATGTTCTAAAGAGACACAATTCAAACGAACACTGATAAAATGTAACATTTGCCTTTTAGTACATAAAACAGCAAACTTCACAATAATCAGTCAAGCACTGCATGTTTGGAATTGTAGGCTGTCGCTACACAGCATCACCAGCCACCAAATAGCCCTTTAACTGACTGCAGACTGACTCGGTGATGTGCCATCACTGACTGAAAACTGAACTGATGAGACCGTACCCTGGCCATCACTTTAACAAAGAGAGGAGGATTTTGAACTTCCAGCAGTGTCGGTCATAAATAGTGATTGAGAATGAATTTGGCACCTTGTCTTCAAGGTGGAGAGCATTTTACCAAGGAATCAAGATGGGACATAGAGTGGACACATGTTATGGCTGCTTGCCTCCTCCATAGCTTCTCGCTGACACCAACTGACTCACAGACTCGAGACTATTGAACGAGGGACAGGGACATCTGGGGATGCAGATGCTTACTGTCAGCAACAAGGGGGGGAACCTTTGATGTAAGGGAGATCTTTAGTGCTTTCACTATCTCACCACAGTACAGTGTGTCCTGGCAGGATCGCATGTTATAATAAGTGGAATGTGTTGGCAGAGGGATTGATGACTGCTGTAAATATTTAATGGGACTGTTTATAAGTAGAGTGTTTGTAATGTGATTGTCTCGCCTTTTGTAATAATCCATATTGTTTTCTGATGTATTGCCATAATAAAAGTTGTTTTTTGATATGATCTGAGTTATTTTCGTTCTTTGCTATATGTCAACAAATTGGCATTTGCAAAGGTTGGACATCTAGTGCTGTTTTGTTTCAATGCTGTTTGTTCCTTTGCTTAACTGAGGGGCCAAAAATATTATTATTAAATCGACTATAACAAAATGACAGGTATGTCTTTTCACTTGTTGTGAAATTCTGCTGCAATGGCATTCCACTTAGCTTCTTTCTTATTGTCTTTGTAGATTGTGTTCCTTGGGTCATACAACACTTTGTACTTTGAAGATCAATTTCATACAATTCCATAGTTGCTTAGTTTTTAGAGATTATGTTAGTTTTCACTATTCAAAATGCTCTGCATAAATAAATAGACAGCAATACATGAGAAAACATGCAACGGGAAGCAATCAAATCAAAGAACAATATAAGTTTACAATAAAATAAAGATTATAGGCTAAATGTTAAATTAATATGATAAACTAATGATTAAATCCTAAAATATGTAGTAAATTGTAGTATTGGTGCGGCATGGTAGTGTAGTGGTTAGCACTGCCCATCACAGCAAGAGCAAGAGGTGCATGGGTTCAATCCAAGGTGGCTGGCTGTTCTGTGTGGAGTCTGCATGTTCCTCCCACAGCCCAAAGACACGCAGCTTAGGTTAGTCCATGACTCTAAATTGCCTGTAGGTGTGAATGTGTGCGTGAATGGGGTTAAGTTACTCTTTAAAAGTGTGATGTTTGTGTCTTTTGTCCTTTCCTTCCCAGAATCCAACAGTGGCAATCCCCAAAGGAACACTAACAGCAATATTCTGGACCACCATTTCTTACCTCATCATCTCTGCAACCATAGGTACTGTATGTCCCAACTGCCTACCACATCTGTATCTCAGACTGTCTACTACATCTATATCTCAGACTCCCTACCACATCTGTATCTCAGACCGCCTATCACATCTATATCTCAGACCGCCTACCACATCTGTATCTCAGACTGCCTACCACATCTATATGTCAGACTGCCTACCACATCTGTATCTCAGACTGCCTACCACATCTATATGTCAGAGTGCCTACCACATCTGTATCTCAGACTGCCTACCACATCTATATGTCAGACTGCCTACTACATCTATATCTCAGACTGCCTACCACATCTATATGTCAGACTGCCTACCACATCTGTATCTCAGACTGCCTACCACATCTATATCTCAGACTGCCTACCACATCTATATGTCAGACTGCCTACCACATCTGTATCTCAGACTGCCTACCACATCTATATCTCAGACTGCCTACCACATCTATATGTCAGACTGCCTACCACATCTGTATCTCAGACTGCCTACCACATCTATATCTCAGACTGCCTACCACATCTATATGTCAGACCGCCTACTACATCTATATCTCAGACTGCCTACCACATCTATATCTCAGACTGCCTACCACATCTATATGTCAGACCGCCTACTACATCTATATCTCAGACTGCCTACTACATCTATATCTCAGACCGCCTACCACATCTGTATCTCAGACTGCCTACTACATCTATATCTCAGACCGCCTACCACATCTGTATCTCAGACTGCCTACTACATCTATATCTCAGACTGCCTACCGCATCTATATGTCAGACTGCCTACCGCATCTATATGTCAGACTGCCTACCACATCTGTATCTCAGACTGCCTACCACATCTATATCTCAGACTGCCTACCACATCTATATGTCAGACTGCCTACCACATCTGTATCTCAGACTGCCTACCACATCTATATCTCAGACTGCCTACCACATCTATATGTCAGACTGCCTACCACATCTGTATCTCAGACTGCCTACCACATCTATATCTCAGACTGCCTACCACATCTATATGTCAGACCGCCTACTACATCTATATCTCAGACTGCCTACTACATCTATATCTCAGACCGCCTACCACATCTGTATCTCAGACTGCCTACTACATCTATATCTCAGACTGCCTACCGCATCTATATGTCAGACTGCCTACCACATCTATATCTCAGACTGCCTTCCACATCTATATGTCAGACTGCCTACCACATCTGTATCTCAGACTGCCTTCCACATCTATATGTCAGACTGCCTACCACATCTGTATCTCAGACTGCCTACCACATCTATATCTCAGACTGCCTACCGCATCTATATGTCAGACTGCCTACCACATCTGTATCTCAGACTGCCTACCGCATCTATATGTCAGACTGCCTACCACATCTGTATCTCAGACTGCCTACCGCATCTATATGTCAGACTGCCTACCACATCTGTATCTCAGACTGCCTTCCACATCTATATGTCAGACTGCCTACCACATCTGTATCTCAGACTGCCTACCGCATCTATATGTCAGACTGCCTACCACATCTGTATCTCAGACTGCCTACCGCATCTATATGTCAGACTGCCTACCACATCTATATCTCAGACTGCCTTTCGTCCATATAGTGAGTTGGACTTTGAATCACCGTGTGAATAAACTTAATTAGTATTATTTTACTGGAAATATATTAAATTGATTACCAGCTATTTATTACTGCATATTGGGAAATAGCAGAATATGATTATTAAATAATGTTGGAGTCAATTTTTTATAAATTCTGAGTTAAATATTGGCGTAATTTGGCAGTAATTTCAAAGAAATTTGAATAATGTTACTTGCTAATTAGCACCTACTTAACAAGAAATGTGCAGACCTGTAAATTAAAGTGTTTCCCAAAAGTTTGAATTTAGTCATTTGAATAGAATGTGGATATGGATTGTTTGTTTGGACATAGATTTTATTTCTACCACTAACCAGTGCCAATAATTACAAACAATATCCACAATACATTTGCGTTCATGATTTACATCATTCATTTAATTATTTTTGGGATTTGTGGTTAAATAATCCTGTGTATGCATATGCATATTCTTTCATGCGGTCTTGTGTCCTCGTGTGTTTATTTCCTCCCAGGATCTTGTGTGTTGCGGGATGCGTCTGGCCTGTTAAACGACACCCTGTCACCGTCCTCATCCCGTCAGGATTGTGTTGGTTTAGCTTGTCAATATGGATGGGACTTCACTGAGTGTATCAATAACACATGCACCTATGGCATCAGTAATTACTATCAGGTCAGCACAAACCCACTCACAGGACACACAGATGAGTTAAATGTGGCTTTATTCTGCACCGTGTTAGATATGGTCTATAACTACCCACAAGGTTTACAGTCTACATCACAAGTCTGCAAAGCACAAGACATCTTTACATGTTTTCTGGCTGATGAATTCCTTTAGAATTTCAAACAAGCAAACTTTACATTGACCTTGTGAAGCTACTTGGGGTCGCCAAAAAATGAAGCTTTCCTGTCAGTTCTCAGACATTTATTTGACTTTTCTTTCCATGAAAGATATATGATGATTACACTGACAGCAACAAGCCAACAATAATGTCATTCTGCATATATCTGTAATAATCAGTAACTGTAGATCACCTTTATCCTCTGGTGAGAGAGATGAGACCAATAAGTAAACAGTACATTTGTGTTTCTAGTCGATGAGCCTGGTGTCAGCTTTCGCCCCTCTCATCACTGCTGGTATATTTGGAGCGACACTCTCTTCTGCTTTGGCCTGCCTGGTGTCTGCTCCCAAGGTCTTCCAGGTACACTCACACACACACACACACACACACACACACACACACACACACACACTCACACACACTCACACACACACACTCACACACACACACACACACACACTCTCTCTCTCTCCTTTGAGGGTGACTGGGGCTCAGTGGTCGACCCCAGGCTCCACTAGTCAATGTCGATGTGTCCCTATAGGCAAGACACTTAATCCCAAATTGCTCCCGAATGCTGTGCCGGTGTATGTTATGAATGGTTAGATTGTCCTGATGGGCAGGTGGCACCTTGCATGGTAGCTATGGGTGAATGACATGTAGTGTTAAAGCGCTTTGAGCGGTTAGAAGACTAGAAAAGCGCTATACAAGTACACACACGCACACGCACACACACACACACACACACACATGCACACACACACACACACACACACACACACACACACACACACACACAAATACACCAGATGAAATAAATAGTAAATGGACTGTGCTTGTATAACACTTTTCTAGTTTAGTCAACCGACCACTCAAAGCTCTTTAACACTACATGTCATGATTCACCCCTTCATACACTGATGGCAGAGGCTAACATGCAAGGTGCCACCTGCCTATCAGAAGTCACTAACATTCATACACTGTAGGAACAGCCTATGGGGGCAATTTGGGGTTGCGTGTCTGGCGTCCTTTGATTGAAGGACGACCCTGCTCTACCACTGAGCCACAGTCGCCAAAATACCTTTTGTGAATGTTATTTATTTTCAAATGTCAGTGCAACCGTTTCCATATTCCTGCGCATGTTTAAATACAAGCTTTTAATAATTATTTTCTGAGAAATATGATTTTTCTTGTAGTGTCTGTGTAAGGACAAACTCTACCCTCTCATCGGCATCTTTGGGAAAGGTTACGGCAAGAATGATGAACCGCTCAGAGGCTACCTGCTAACGTACATCATCGCTGCCTGCTTCATTCTCATTGGTGAGGCTTTGATGAGAACCTCTGAACCCACGAGAAATTGTAGCAATTATAGTCTTATTGGAAATGGGAACGTCCTGAAATGTCTTAATGAGAATGTGAACTGGAAAATAAGTAAACCAGAACTTCAAATGGGAAGACTTGCTCCAAGACAGCAATAACAACTGTATATTGTATGCTGATGAGATGGAAGCTCTTTATCCAACAGCTTACTGTTGCTGCTTGTTCTACCTTGCAAAAATAAAAAAAATGATCGGCTTAAAAAAATGCCCCATATCGCCAAGTCTTTTGGCAAAAACATTGGTGACATATACATTGCATTTCTTTTGACTGCTTCACAATATAAGTCACACTAGGTTTCACCAGTCGGGCCTATTTATTATGAAGTAGCATTAGTACAAATATTGGGTTTGCATTAACATTAACAACAACTTAATACAACTCTGATACAGTGTCAGGAGAAGGAACAGTAAAAACTGAGGCTCATATCAATCAGATAACTTTACAGCCATCCTGGATGACATGCTGCGTTGTTTCCTGTCAGCAATTTAAACTCAGTGTGGGAATGGAGGACACACAATGAAAGCTCCTGTATTGAGATGTAATTACAGCATGTAGATACATTAAACTGCTATTGCATAAAAAAAGTGTCAAAATTGTGTTTCACTTTCTGAAAATCTTTTGGGTAATAACTGCGATTTTCCTAAATTCTGTCATTCCTCTCCATCAGCCGAGTTGAACACCATCGCTCCCATCATCTCCAACTTCTTCCTCTGCTCATACTCTCTTATCAACTTCAGCTGCTTCCATGCCTCAATCACCAACTCACCAGGTAAAAAGCTCCATTTATAATTCTGCAGTACATTGTGAGTGGGCTGGTGCAGGCACCTCTAGCACACGCCAGGCATATACAGTACTGCGGTGGATTGCCTATAGCATGTCATTTATTTTTGACCCATGCTTTGCGGTCTTCAAATCCTTTGTCATGTGGTCATTGATATATTTGATAGGTGTGATTCAATAGTTCCATATAAGTTTGTCCCAACACAACTCCGTGGCTGAAAAAGGATTATGGAGAAGTTGGATGATGAGGAGGAGCTCCTGTGCATAGAATAATAAAGGTGAACGTTGTAACAGGACGTGAGGGGAAAACCCATCTCCCTGCTCTGATGTTCAATCAAACTTCTGCTTTGTCCGCGTAGACGGGCATGTAGTCAAAGGCCCAATCCCACTGTCACAGCGTTACCAGGGGACGCCCAAAGGCGTAAATGTGTTCAGTCTATTACATTCATACAGAAACAATAACAATTCAGATTTAAGATGGTACTTAGGTTTATCATCAACCGTTTCTTTTAATTTTGCTTAATGAAACTGTTTTGACAAAAACAAGTAAATAGATGTGGCAATGACCTCTCCTCTAGTAATGCAAGAGCCTGGAGGATGTTCAAATCAGGGCGTAAAAGTGTGAAATTGTGCAGCCCCTGCAGCCTCTCACACTCACCCATTTGCCAGGTGACATCAGAGGGTTCAGGGCTGAAGGCTGTGCACAGGACTTTGGGTTAGGGTCACATTTTCAGGAGGCCTTTGCAGTTCTCTGAGAGCTCCGCAAACTATCTCTGCGGCTCTGCTGGTGCTCCGAGCAAGCTTTTCTGCAGAAGTATAAATTAGGCATTCCTGCTTGATCAGGAGAGTGTGTCGACATTGTTGTTTGTACGCATGTGTATGTGTGTGTATCTACAGGTTGGCGTCCGTCCTTCAGGTTCTACAGTAAGTGGCTGTCGTTGCTGGGCGCTGTGGTTTGTGTAGTTATCATGTTCTTGCTGACTTGGTGGGCAGCCCTCATTGCCTTTGGCGTCGTCTTCCTCCTTTTGGGATACACACTCTACAAGAAGCCTGGTAAACTCAAACACAAAGCCTATAGTTATACAAACCACAAACAGTGTGCTGTCAGAAACTCCATTCTCCAACTCTGCTGCTCTTCTCTGTGCTTAGCTGTAAACTGGGGCTCCTCAGTTCAGGCAAGCTCCTACAACATTGCTCTGAGCCAGTGTGTCGGTCTCAACCATGTGGAGGACCATGTCAAGAACTACAGGTCAGTGACAGAACCACCCTCCTGTAGAGTGTCTTCTGTAGTCTACCTTTAGAACAGAAATGTTGGTTTTGTTGCGTTGTTGTATTTTGAATTCGGGTGGGGGTGAAATGTGATTGTAATACTTAAGCTGAGCTTCATAGCTCAATATCTGGTGATGAAGAAAATAGCTTCAGTCAAACGTGCTGCTTGCTGTCGTAGGCCTTCCAAGTAGTGTCTTTCAAATGAAACTATCAATTCCATTACCTTCATAAAAGCATTTTGAGGATAATTCCCTGTAATAGGTGCGAATTCTGATCTTATTCCAAGGAATTTAAATGTTTCTTGGAAAAACACGTAGTAGCTTGTTTGCAATCATGTGAATATTATGACGCACAAAAACCAGATGGAGGGCAGGAAGTGAAGAACCTATATACTGCGCGAATTGGAAGTGGAGGAAAGTGAATACTTAAAAGGGTTGAACCTGCACACAGCAGCTATCGTCACAAAATAAAAACACATATTGGATGTGATCCCTACAAAACGAAGAAGAGCGATTTTTCCCACAACTTGACCGATTTGGCCAATGTGGAGGTGATCGACATTACAAATGACCTCATCCTCAAGAACTAAAAACAATGACAAAAACACAGAGAAAGCTAGTTAGCTATCTACGGGGAGATTTGTTTTTAGCGATGCTAGCTACCCGGGCAAAAACAAGACAGCAGTCCTTCAAAAATGCTCACAAAATAGTTGTAAGCCTTCATCTGTCGACCACCATGGTCTGTGTTTTTCGTCAGTTTTAGCTCCTCCAGACTTTAGACGGAGGTTTTGATCTATGTCTGTCGCTGTTTCTTATGAGTTTTTTAAACTTCTCACCTTTGTGTACAATTATTTTTGGTAAACAGCGCAAACCATAGGCATTATTGCTGCAGTGCTGAACATGCCTCCAGTTGCCCGCCCTCCATCTGGAAAGCACGCAGATGTGAAGTCATCTGCAAATAACCTATTGCTTTGCTGTCGGAAGTTAGATGAGAAGATCTATACTCATTTCTGTGATCAACAGAAGTGTTCGTGTGTGTCCAGGAGCTCTGCACTAAACTGCTCAACGTCTACACTTTTCAGACCCCAGTGTTTGGTGCTAACAGGTCCTCCCAGCAGTCGTCCAGCTCTGGTGGATCTCGTCACCTGTTTCACAAAGGATCTTAGTCTCATGATTTGTGGCAATGTAGTCACTGTGAGTCCAACTAAACATGCACAGATATACACACCAGACAGTGAAGTTTACATTTTTGATTAACTAAAACACATTACAACTTCTACAGTTGATGACTGAAATTATTACTTGTTTGACCCTGTATTTGTCAGGCTGGTTCCTCCCAATCAGCAGTGGAAAAGGCGAGCAGCGACAGTCATGTTACCTGGTTGAACCAACGGAGGGTCAAGTCATTCTACAGAGGTGTGGTGGCTACAGAGCTTCGATCAGGGGTCAACATGCTGCTACAGGTCAGATTTACAAGGTTACGAGGTTTGTTTATTGCTATCATACAACACAGGGTTGTGCAACGAAATGCAGTCTGTTGTCACATATCCTACATAAGAAAAAAGAGCAATAACAACATTATATAGTGGAGGGTGGAAGATGAATTAGAAAGACGGCAGCATGAACAGGCTGTGGCTGTGTGGGTATCGTCTTTTCATTTTCTTTGGGCTCTTCGCACACATTTCAACTCATTTCAATGATGTTCTGGGCAGATTTAATGCCCCGCTGTAGAGCCCTCCTGTCCTGGGCCGGGCACAACTCATGCCAGTGTTAAGGTCAATTTATATATTTGAGTTAATGGTGAGTTAAGATTGCACAGTTAATTGTTAACATATTACAGGTGTAAATACAATCATCACTGACTAAAAAGTTACAATAATCTGCTGAATCTACCTCTGTGGATGTCCTCCCAGCTTCTGATTGGTTAGCTCAGTCATATGTGAGTTGGGAACAAGGACGTGTTCCTGTTGTTAAGCTGATCTGGGGCCTATACTACAAAAAGGTTTAGAATAGACAAAAAGTTGCATTCACATTAAAGCGACAACTAGAACAGACAATGCAGCATTGTTACACAGTAGAGGTGTACAGTCTCATCAGTGTGCTTCTATGGTCAACACATAACCTCTGTTGCAGATAGTTTGAAGTAGTGAATGTTAAGATTTGACTTTTCTGAAAATAAATCGTTTTCTAGACTAGATTATATTCCATATACATAATAAGTACAGTGCGTGATGACAGGTAGTGGTCAGCTTTTTACCCACAATAGAAAGAATGTCTGCACACTGCCAATAAGCTCTTTTAGTCACATACTGCTTCATCATACCTCGCTGATCTTTCCACTATCTGCATTACTACATCAACAGATATGACAGTTAAAAGTTGAATCTTAGATTATTACTCATTAAAGTAGAGTGAAATAAAATGAAGAAAAAACAATTCTATGACAGCAACTGTCCCATACCAGCTACTTAACATGTGGCCATGGCTTTCCTCGTGTGCACACATTTGCAGTTAGATTAAAGCCAGATTGAATAGTGCCAGTTGGTAACCAGCCGAGTGAGATCAGTTATCCAGGATTGTCGATGTTAGGTTCTGTGACGAGGTCTCAAAGAGAGCCTGAGGTAGTTGAACTTTGTGAGACGGGCTCATCTCTTCTTCTTGTCCTGTTGTTAACTGTCCACCAGGGGGCAGGTTTGGGTCGTATTAAGCCAAATGTTTTACTGATGGGATTCAAGAAAGGCTGCTGCAGTGAAACACCTCAGGCTGCACACAACTACATCGGAATACTACAGTGAGTACAGTGGGAAATAATAAACCTCATCCTGTGTGTCTGTGTACTTTTGAACCATTCTATAAGCACTGACAATAATATTTTGCAATAAAGCTGTCCATGTATTTCAGTGATGCATTCGACCTGCAGTACGGCGTGTGCATACTGAGACTGAAGGAGGCACTGGATGTCTCTCGTTCATCTCAATCAGATGGTGAGAGCCTGATTTGAAATGAGAGTGGAGCACACGGAGCTGCTGCAGCTAGAATGATGTTAACAACGTGCACATTCATGCATCATCATTTGAGTTACTGACTACAAATGAATCCATATACTGTACATTGCAAATCCCTATGTTTTTATTTCAGTTAATCCAGGTTTAGATGGACGAGAGGAGAGTATAAACACCGTTTCTGCCCCTTCCCGCCTACAAACAACAAATACATGTACGTATATGCATGGACGTATTGTGGCTCACTGGTAGAGCAAGGCTGTCTTTCAATCAGAGGATCAGAGGTTTGATACCCGGCTCCACTAGTACTACATGTCAATGTGTCCTTGGGCAAAACACTTAACTGCAAATTGCTCTCACAGGCTGTGAGTGGGTGTGAATGTTAGTTAGAGTCCTGATTGGCAGGTGGCACCTTGCATGGTAGCCCTGTCATCAGTGTATGAATGGGTGAATGATGACATGTAGTGTTAAAGTGCTTTGAGTGGTCGGAAGACTAGAAAAGCGCTACACAAGTCCATTTACCATCAGGATTCATATCCCTTACGTATTCTGGCAATTTGAAAACATCTTGAGTAAAGCTTGCCATTTACCAATGAACAAAAAATAATATTACAAACAAAAAACGATAATAATGCAGTTCACGAGATCATGAAAGCGTAGATTGTGTAGTTACTATTTAACATAGGAAAATGTATGCCTCTGTTTTGTCAACCAAACCCATTGATTGGTTGCGGTGGGGGAATGTGCAACATATCTGTAACACATGTAAATGAATATAATGCTTGTGTGACTGAAAGTAGAACTACCAGATGTGAACCCTTTGCCAGGCTACTGAAGCAGAGAAGGAAGGAAGTGAGCTTTATGAACTACTCAGCGAGACTGGAAGGAAGCGAGGAATGTGTGTGGCTTGTTTGTACAAAATGTGCTTTTGTGCTGTGCCTGTAAACGTAGCGGTGGGGAATGAGAGATTGCGGATTGGGTTTCACTTTGGTGTACATTTATATGCTTATTATAGGTGTATTGATAAAGTATTGGCTTTTTACTCGCAAATATTTTATTGCACATACAGTCACAAGCGAAGTTTGTCCTCAACTCGAGTATTGGAGTCTCCACTGCGGCTCCTTTGCGCACTTGTGTGTATGTGCGTGTGTGTGTGTGTGTGTGTGTGTGTGTGTGTGTGTGTGTGTGTGTGTGTGTGTGTGTGTGCGTCTGTGTGTGTGTCGATGGAGAGCTCAGTCCGACAGAGTGCAGCTTTTTCTAAGCGAACAAAAACATAAAGATTCTTAGTTTTAGGTGATTGTACACTGATTAAAACATAGTTATGAATATTATTAATCCCCCTAAATGTTACACACCTTGTCTTTTGAATACACAGAAATTCAATAAATAGATGTCATCAAAATGTAAAAAGATAACATTTTTTTTGTGTATACAAAATTGTTTGTAGCTTCGGTCCCCGTTGAAGCAGAGCCTCAGCATAGTACGGTGTTCCAGAAAAAACAAGGAAAGAAAACCATCGATGTGTACTGGCTGTCTGATGATGGAGGTCTGATCATCTCTCTATCCATCTATCACCTTCTTCTCTTCTCTGAAGAGTGTTATCACAGGTTTCCTTATCGTGTGTGTGTGTGTGTGGTTTACCAGGTCTGACCCTGCTGCTGCCCTACCTGCTGACTCGGAGGAAGCGTTGGGCCAGATGTAAGGTCCGCGTGTTTGTGGGGGGAGATGCAGACAAAAGGGAAGAGCAGAGAGAGGAGTAAGCACTTCAGATTACTGTTATTATTGTCTGTCAGATTTCTCTGGGTTGTTTGCACCGTCGTCTGATTTCTTTAGCACATTTGCCAAAAACGCGTCAGAATAAATTGCATGAATGACATGAAATGGAAGGAAATGCAGAATTGCATATAGGATGAATTATCTAGCCAGTTATCAAAGACTCATATTGCCGAGCATAGCAGGACGTAGAGAGAAAACAACATGTGTAACTAAAAACATGAATCATGGATACAGTCTGTTTAAAGCTGTAATAACAGCTAAAATGGCTAACATGCTAGCAGACTATTATCTGTTTACCCATCCGGCAGCTTTTCCTGCTCAGAAGAATGATTAAAAGATTATTGCTGTGGTTTACAAGTATGTGACTTTGAAGGAAAATGTCAAACTTTACGTTCGATTATATATTTACATTCTCTTTCCAGGGTGTTGGCACTGATCAAGAAGTTTCGTCTTGGTTTCCATGATGTTGAAGTGCTTCCTGACATCTACCAGAACCCCCAGCCCGCAAGGTACCCGAGTTACACTGCTGTCCGTCTGTGCTGTGACTATGTTCTGTGATGGCTGGTGTGCACACCTCTCGTGCACACCATAGCTGGATGATGAGGAGGAGCTCCTGTGCCTGGAAGTTAATAAGGATTTTGTAACTGATGTGAGGTACTGGTGCGTAAATCCCACCTCCCGCCTCCAGTCCAGTCAAGCTTCTGCGTTATCTTCAGAGCCTGGCACTTCGTCACATTTTTCAGGATGTGCGCGGCGCATTTCTGCGGCTCTCTGCCAAAGCTCTGTGCAGGCTATTATTAGAAAGAAGCAAAGCAGGGAAAATGATCGATCATCATGCAATTCAACATGTGATCCGGGTTGAGCTGGGTTTACCACCTGGGCCAGAATGGGGGTCAGTAGCTCATTTCTGCCCCAGGGCCAGCAGGTTAATAATAGTGCCATGCATGTGTACATGCTTTCATGGAATAACAGACAAACCTCAACATTGAGGTTTCCAGATATACAAAAAACAGTCATCATGGTAAAAGAGTAATGAATTCATCCATACTTGATTTACTTTATTACGTATTGTATTACCCATGATCCCTGTTTGTCTTTTTATGATTTAGTGTTCATCTTTTTGAGAACATGGTGGGTCGCTTCAGACTGGATACAAATCCCAAACAGGACTCTGATTCTGGGCCACCAGGACAGCAGGAGGAGCAGTGGATGATCACCGACCAGGATTTAGAGAGGAACAAGGCCAAGGTCTGACACACACACAGAAACACACACACTGATCAAACCTGAAGCACACACATTGTTATACAGTGAATATAGAATTTAGGAGTAAGAAATAATCAATCGGAAACCTTTTTTCTTGCTTGACTAAATTTGTAACTTTCTCTGTGTGATTCAGTCTCTCCGTCAAATTCGTCTAAATGAGGTTCTGCAGGATTACTCCAGAGAAGCTGCTCTGATTGTGATGTGAGTATAGTGATTCTTCTTGTTAAATCATATGTGTGTAAGTACGCGGTAAGCTAATTGCATCATTCCACTCTCAGTGAATGGCTCTTGAACCATGGTTGTGACTTTTAAAGCCTGTCGGCATACACAGACCAAATACAAGCACTACAAACTGTTCCCCTCATTAAACCTTCTTTGTCATTACTGTGTATGTCTCCTGACAGCACCATGCCAGTGGGGATGAGAGGAGTGTGTCCCAATACTCTCTACCTGGCGTGGTTGGACTTCTTGTCACATGATCTGAGACCTCCAGTCCTGTTGGTCCGAGGAAACCAGGAAAATGTCCTCACCTTCTACTGCCAATGAGATGTCTCCTTGAGACCAATAATCAGATACTGACTCATTAACTCACCAACATGATATTTCATCTTGATTTAGACATGTCAATGCCTTGATGACTGTTGATCATCTAATCCTGTAATTAATGTATGATTCATGTGTCATGTAATTACAATGTTCTGGGCCTTTAATTCAACAAATGAATGATGAACACATTTAAGAAGTCCTGCAAATGTAAACCACTGTATGGAATATACTTTAAACTGAAGCCCTTATTGATTGTAATTGGTAATCAAAATGATTTGTAATGATGTACAATTATAAGCAATTATGAGAAAAATGTATGGCACAGGAGTGAGTTACTGTAGTTCAATTCACGTTTTATATCAAAAGACCCCATGCAGGGATAATACCAGATTACCCTATTGGCCAGACAGATGTTTCCTGGTAATACAAACATTTCTTTAGAGGCATTTAATGATGCAACTGTTACAGGTCCCAGCATGAATGGGCCTGATCACAGATTTTGTGCCTGAGAAAAACAGGAAATAAATGAAACAGGCAAACGCTGTGGCTTCTCGCTTCAGTGTCCTCTCAAGCTATATTTATTTTTACACTTAAAAATACATTAAGTTGTAATAAACAAAATAACAAAGGTTACACTACTATTATTACATGTTTGATCAACATATCTGTTGTCTCTTGGGCTAAAACCCCTCCTAACTGCACTTTGGCAATATGCCCACAGCCACTGTGGCGTACGTGAGACAGACACTCTTCCAAATGGCGGCGGTGCGTCACCAGTACAGCGAACAGCTAACAAATGCTAACAAACATTCACAACACTTATATACATATTACAGTCACATTAATTAACATATTTAGGATGGATCGACCTAACAGCGTGTTGAGAGGTAATATTCCTTTGACTGACAAAACAGTACAATCTCTTAAAGAAGAAAAGAAAGACTTTCAACCAGACAAGAAGATTTGTTTTGATTTGGTTGCAGATGGTTCTTACAAAATAACATGCTTACAATGCCACTGGTCGACGTGTTCTGGTTAAGTGATGATGATGAACAAGTAAAAATAGTATTACCAGCAAATTGGAAAGGAATATGTACCCAAGTTATGATGACAGGAGAAATAACAGTATTAAGCCCTCCACCAGGTAGCAGATGACCCAGTTTATATCTCATGGACATATACTTGGTCATCTTGCATCACAGGTAAAAAAAAAGACACTTAAAATAAAACGTAGTTCATGTATTACATGTGATTTTCATTTTAAGCACAGCATATTCAATCAATTAAGCATAGTAACACATGTCTGTCCTGCTAAAAGTACCTCTCCTGCTTTAACAGAATTTGTTTAGTGTTTTCTTTGGCTTCATTGTAAGTGAAAAAAAGCTATATATATATATATATATATATATATATATATATATATATATATATATATATATATATTAGGGGGAAAAAATCATGTCAAAAGCTGCTTTAGAGTAGTCTGTTTATTGGTTTGCAATATTGCCTACTTTTTTTATACACGACAACATTTGTGTAAATTAAAAAGAACAGAGCAGTTGTAAATGCATGAAGTTAAATACATAGACCAGCTGTTAAAATTCCCACTTGTTCTAAACGCAGCACAGTTTACGTAACAGATATGGGCGGGGCTGGAAGGTCCAGCTCCCACTTCCCGCGGGCCGCAGCGACTACTACTCGACCACGTCTGAGCACGAGCGCACGGTAACCAATGAGGAGCGGCCACAGTGTGTTTGGAAACAAACCTCCTCCTCCCAAAGTCCCGTAAGACAGCCAGCGGAGAGACACGTCTAGACTCTTCCACAAGTTTCTCTTTTGACAAGACAATTTGCGTCGTTCCAATCAGATTATATGTGCTAATTGTATCAAGAAGACTATATATAAATACATATATGTATTTTGATGACTATAGTTGTAGGGCGTAAACAGTATTATTCTAAGCACGAGACTACAATTTACGTCGGTGAAACAGAGAAAAGATGGATGTGGGGGATTCTCAACAAAAGACGATAACTCTTCTTATAAAAACGCCCAATCAGGCTCACGAGGATGAAACCGTCGAAGGCGTCTATCTGAACTGGACTATTAATGACTTAAAAATACATTTGTCGACTTTTTATACAACTAAACCGGTGAGTTATTACGAGGCTATGTCCTGGAATGTTATGACACGAGCCAGCTGACTGTCAGCCTGTTAATGTCAATCCTGCTCACACACCTTCACGAGTATTATGAACTTTTGAAGGAGTTCTGGTGGACCTCAGTGATTTACACTCGTTTGCATGTTATCATTTATGAAGCATATATTTCTGTGTGCTCTATTGTAAAATGTTGATTTAGCATTCAACTCTTAATTTGTGATGCATGTGTGTTTGAAAGGAGCCTGCTATATAAACAACTCCTAACATGAGGTTTGGATTCTGAAGCACAATACAGATGCCTGATGATGGTGAAAAAGTGAAATGGTAGAATAAGCTTATTTTGAGAGAGAGAGAGACTGACTGACTGACTGACTGACTGACTAAAATCCTCAGCATATATGGCTGCCAGGTGTCATCGTGCCTGGAGGACTGCAGCCTTGATGGGCACAGTGTGCATGCAGGCAGCTGCTGAGAGGACGGATTACAGATGAGCAGAGGAGGATCTACCTCACTGCTGATGGAGGTGTATGGATGAGCAGAGGAGGATCTACCTCACTGCTGATGGAGGTGTATGGATGAGCAGAGGAGGATCTACCTCACTGCTGATGGAGGTGTATGGATGAGCAGAGGAGGATCTACCTCATTGCTGATGGAGGTGTATGGATGAGCAGAGGAGGATCTACCTCACTGCTGATGGAGGTGTACGGATGAGGCAGAGTCGTAGACGCATTATATTGGGCCAAGGGACGAGCCATGTCTCAGAGTAAAGTTAATGATTTCTGATCAAGTCTGTCATGTCTTGGGAAAATCAGCCATGTGCTTAAGCTGACACAAGGCTGAGTCAGCAGTATATTTAAACCGTGAATCACCTGCTGTTAGACATAATTGAGACAATACAACAATACAGTGTATTTGTATTGCATATATCAAACCCAGAGATTATAACAAAAGGAAACCTTTAAAAAAATTTGATTCAGTTAATTTTTTTTTAATAGCCAGTGAGGACCCCTCTTGATTGGCTCATGGTCACTTAGTGAATGAAAGCCAGCGTAGACAAAGTTTGAAACACAGCACAAATATAGGCCACATGTTCCACTTAGCAGCTGTTCTTGTCATGCCCTGGCCTCAGGAAAGAATGACTTGAATGGTTTCATAAAAGAATAAAGCTGAAGAAAAGTTGGCAAAATCCAGGCAGTACACAGATATACTTTGTTGGGCACTAAAGTTACTTCATCCCAGAAGTTTTGACTGATTGAAACCTACTTCTTTGTTTCCTGTAGGCTGTGAGTGACCAGAGACTGATCTATGCTGGTAAACTGCTGCCCGATCATCTGCACATTAAAGATCTCTTCAGACAGGTAAATGTGAGAATATGGGCTCATGACTATGCTTACAAACACTACTGTGGTTTGGCTTTTTCCCTCTCCAAATATATGGCCTGAGGGCAGAGGGTGTTACATGCTGAACAGATTATAAAGCCCCTTGAGGCAGATTTGTAATATTGAGCTGTGTAAATAATGTTGACGTGAGATTTTCAATACATACTACAAAAACCTCAAATTGTAGAACTGGTTAGGGAGGTTGAATGGAGCCTTCTTTTCTCTGACCAACGTCTTTGATGATAAGTAGGATTGCCATGGCCTTTAAAAGGGTTGTTGTGCTTTTCCACTCACCGCCTACCAATCACGAGAGACCAACGTATCCACTCTCACGTCATCTGAAGTCCACAGATGACATGTGTGCCGTGACAACACATTTAGTGCCGGTGTTTTAAGAATTGAGCAGAGCAAGTTAAAAAACAGGAAGTTAAAAATAAACAGAACAAACCTGCGGTATTGAGAAGACATACCGTATATGGAAGTTTAATATGTCAATCAAGACGGTCATATAACATTATAAATGTATTATTCAGCATTGGGCATGCTAAGTTAAAATCAATCTGGTGCTCTTTGAAAGCAACATTCAGAGGTTAGATCCATGAAGAACATTTTGCTCTTGTAAACAATGTTGTGCTCTTGTTTTAGCAGTGATACAATGTAACTACGTATATTTACTTCAGTACAATTTTATGGTACTTGTACTTTACTTCAGCATTTCCATTTATTTACGAACATTTTGAGAGGGAATGATCGTACTTTTCTCTTCACTGCATTTATTTGACAGTATAAATGACTTGTTCGACTACCTGCATATTAAGATATATAAATAAACTAACTATGATGTTTTATTAAGCCCAATTATTACGTGTATAAAGTAGGTCAAATGAGCGATACATTATCTATAATTATAATCCAGTGATATAGGCCTACTGTAAATGTATTATTTAAAATAGGCCATTCTGCATAATGAGCATACTTTCACTTTTGGTACTTAAAGTATTTTTTGATGCCAATACTTTTGTACTGTTACTTAAGTAACATTTTGAATGCAGGTCTTTTACTTGTTTCAGAGTATTTCGACACTGTGCTCTAGTAAACAATCGAATCACAAACACATTGGTTATTGAAATATGAATGGTGATGACACGGCAAAAAAGTCACACTCACAAAGCCCGGTAAACGAGACGGGGTACGTGTTTCAGATCGGGTGTTTCCTCCATCGCCGCAGAGGACGTACGAGTTAGTGTAAATAATTTGAGCTCAGATTTCCACAAACAGATATTGTACTACTGGAAAGTAAAATTGACCCACAATTACACTCCACATAGCTTCACCTTGTGGAATAATCCACCTATTACCACAAGGAAGACGCAGTCAAACTAAAGGCTTTATGAATGCTTTTAAACAGCGTTTTCTGACATGAATGTTTTTTCCATAACAGCTACATTGGCATTTAGCCAAGGTGGAGCTAATTGTAACTCTCCTCATAATGCACATTTTAATGTGCATTTTATCAGTCAATGCATTTAGTGTTTTCAATCTCATAGCATACAAGATGCGTTTCAGCTTTACAGCCTATTATGACCTGTTGCCTTTTGGAAAAGTGTTACTTCAGTACAATGTACACGCTGTCTATATGGTCTTGGTTCTGCTGTTTTTAGCGTTGGTGCAGACAGTTTGTGCTCATACTGACACATTTAACAGGTTCAGTTCTGTTGAATGTAAAGGCTTGAATCTATTGATGCGTTTGATCTAATCCGGCATTTATCTCCACTCTCTCAGACTGACTCTGTTCCCACACTGCACCTGGTGTGTGCTTTTAGGAATCCACCGCAAGGGCCCCTGGGAGCTAGACCTAAGGTAAGAGATGTCGCCTTCCCTCATTACTCTCCCGCTCTACTGCGACCGCTGCCTGTTGACTTCTTACTGTGATGAGGCGGAACTCTACCGCAGCCTGTTAGCTTCTCATCACGCTACAAGGTGGAGGTCTCAGGTGACACTAATAAAGTATTGCAGTTCATCAAACTCATTTATCAAAGAGGTGTCTGTGCTCACAAACGGATCTCTATTCACAGCACCAAAGCCTGTAGAGCTACTTGATCATGGACAATATGTGACCATGTGTTCATTATTCTAACTTTGTCTTTGATTGTTTCACCCTAAATGTATACTATAATCTTCAAACACCACATAGTCAGATTTTATTTAAGGATAATTTATGCAACACAGGGATGCACAATGAAATACAGCTGTGGCTCATTTGCCATGCAAGACAAACACAATGTAAACAAAACCTCAACAGGTTCCTGTGGTGCAATATTTGAATTTGCATCAGAATGAATGCAAACAGCAGAAAAAAAACGATCTGGGCAGATTATATGGCCGCCACCAAAGCATAGAATATTCGATATTAGGGAAATATTGTCCGTCAACTTTGAAGATGTAATTGATGTAAAACACAACGTCCACCTCCTCTTGTCCCACCGCAGTCTTGCGCTCTATCCTGAGGTTTGCCCGTCAAGTGCAGCTTGATCCGGAATTCCACAATGGAGCCAGATCTCTGTGGAGTTGTGGGCCCAACAGTCACCTTCTGTCATCTTATTTCATCCACCTTTTTGGTGGGGTTTGGTCTGGCAGGTCAGCTATGGGCAGCAGCAGTAGTTGAAGCTGGGTAAATGAAAGCGGAGTATTCAGCAAAGCTCCTATTGAATTGATTTGATTTGTAAATTGTGAGGACGGGTAAGCAAAGTCGTTGGTTTCAGTTGGAGCCTGTGTGAGGGACTGAGCTGGCAGAGATGTGGGGTCACCGGGGAAATGTCCAAAAGAGGGTTTTATTTACCGAAAAATTAAACAAACAGTTTACAAAATAAGCATTTAAGTTCTCGGCCAATAAAAGGTGTACACTAAATAGAACTGTGGCTGCATGGTGGTGTGGTGGCTAGCACTGTCACCTCACAGCAAGGGGGTTTGATTCCCGGGCTGGACGGGACTTCTGTGTGACGTTTGCATGTTTTCCCAGTGGTAGCGTGGGTTTTCCCAGTGGTAGCGTGGGTTCTCTCTGGGATATGAACACTGCCTTCGCCCAATGTCGGCTGGGATCGGCTCCAGCCCCCCCGCGACCCTGTACAGGATAAACAGAACTAAACTCAGCCTATGCTAACTTAACATAAGCTGGATAGAACTGAACACAAAGACAAACACTACCACCAAAACTAGAACTGAAACAAAACGGGACAATTATTCATCAGTATGACTGTTACAACAAATAACCAAAACAAAATCCTCAACAAACTCATATGATGTGGCACTTAGTACGAGGGATGGTCTTCATTAGGATTTTGTTGATACTATTGATACTCCATATTGGTTTAGTTCTTTATTGATACTCTTATTGGTTCTTTTTCATCACTAAATGCATTCTTTTAAAATATATATATATTATTTATTTCTGGAGCAGCAACAGTAATGTAACTAATCAAACTCAATAATATCTCCCAGGAAACCAATCTTAAATGTCAATAAAAACAAATCTATTCCTGAGTTAATAAAGAATGAAGAACACAGATGTCGGTATCAGTTCTTCTTCCTCTCTTCTGTCCTCCCGCCGCTGATGTGAATCACTGCCTGCAGGTGCCGCTGATAGAGGGAGGAAGGGCTGCTCTGTGGTAAACATAGTAAGACTACATGTTTGAGCTTGTCTGTAACAATTTGCTATTAGCTGAGCTAGCGCACTATGCTTATGTGCAGGGGCACTTTTGGTATGGAAATTGTGATGATGCAATCCAAACATACCATAGATCAGTGATTTTCAACCGCTGTGCCGCGGCACACCACTGTGCCGTGAGAGATCGCCAGGTGTGCTGTGGGAAAATGTCCAATTTCACTTAATGAGTCCAAAAAAATATTATTTAGCTGTTGCAAATACTTTGCCATTGTTGAGCGTCTGAGCTGTAATATAGTGGCTGGCTAAGTAATACATGCTCTTCCATGCCAGTGGGTGGCAGTAGGTAGCGCAGTAATGACGTGTTAATGTAGGAGAGTAGAATGAAATGACGCGCGGGAGAGGTTGCGATGACAAGACGAACAGAAATGTAAATTTGAAGTGCTCAGCAATCCGTTTGCAGTTGAGGTGTAAAGAGCACCTGTGGAGCTGATAGACCTCCAGTGTAATGACACTCAAGGCAAAGTGTGACTCTGAGGGCGCTGCACAGTTTCCAAGCTTCACCCCGAAACGATGCCTTAACTCCGCCTACATGCTGCTCAAATGCTCTGCATGTTTGGAAGCACATACCTGTGTGAGCAGCTGTTCTCTGTGATGAAGATGAACACAAACCCACACAGGAGTCTCACTGATGCACCTTCACTCCATCGTGAGGGTTTCCACAGAACCTAACCCCAGATATTAATGAACTGGCAGCCAAGAAAAGATGCCAAACATCTGGCTCTGGTACGTATGCATAAAATAATGTAGCCTACCTAAACATTCTTTTTGCACTTTGTCCAATATCCCTTCTATCCTGTTTATTAAATGGTGACTCTATTTGGCCCTCAACGTAGTCCCAATTTGTTATTTTGTCCCTCCCTGGGATTGAGTTTGACACCCCTGACATATATGCTGTATTATGCTAAAAGGTGTCATTTTGTAACGTTTTTGGTTGTTGGTGTGCCGCGGGATATTTTTAATGTAAAAAATGTGCCGCGGCTCAGAAAAGGTTGAAAAACACTGCCATAGATAACATGATCCACACTCTCACAACCATAAACTGTGCACGAGTGAGAGAGCGGAGACACTGCGATTGCTGTGACCAATGTATCACCAACTTCAGAGATGAAGCATTCAGCCGAATAATGCCATCTAAAATCACACAATGAGGATCTGGCGACATATCTCATCATACCAACATATAGGACCACCAAAGGACAACGTTCAAGATATCTCCACATCAAATAGCTGACTCATGATCAGAAACCAAAGGTGCATTCGTCATCTGTTGAGCAACCTCATCCTTGTAAACATTGCACATGCAATCCAAAAGTTAGTCTTGAATAATGGCTAAAGTGCCCTTAAAATAGGGTTGGGTCCTTAGTCTGGAGTCTCCCTCGCACATAGTCTCAAATATGCATCTTATAAGGCCAGGCTTTAACCAGCCGGCAGACTCATCATGTCCACGCAAGGCAATGTCACATCACACATTCCACAAGGTTTCATACCGGTTATATTTCTGCCAAGAACATACCTGTTTCCTTCAGTCTGACGGCTGTATTGTTCAATGCCACGTCTGTGTTTTAGCAGCCTTTCCGAAGAGAAGACATGGAAAGCAGAACTGGGCTTTTTTATATATATAGCAGTTAACCAAGTTTTCCGTTTGAACCACTTGTGGTTGAATTCTCTTTTTTGACGTTATCTTATCTTATAATAATTCCCTCCAGCTGCAGCAACTAGCAGCAGCACTGGTAACTTTAAAGAAGAAATTAAATAAATTAGAACTAGAAAGCTTTGGAGAGTGTGCCTGGTACATGGTGCACATCCCATGTCCTGGGCTTGCTGTTAGAATAGAGTTACTCAACAAGCTAGCAGGCACACTGACTAAAGGCAAACTTATCTAAAGACAAAATAAAGGGTTAGTGTACAGGAGTGAACTAAATGCATCCACTAAAATACAAACAAGAACATGCATTTCCTGCAGAAAATGTGTGTGAACGTTGACGGCTGAAATTGCAAACATTGCTGAAATACAGAAGTATTAAAGCACAGAGACATTGCTCTGCTGACAAATCTGGGAACTGAAATGCAAATGTAAACCTGGAAGAATTGGTTCCTGAACTGCATTACGCACAGAAGCTAAGAGCTGAATTTATTGCGAGAAAAGCTGGAAGCTAAACTGTAATACTGTCAAATGGTTGAATTTGAAATGTCTTAACTTAAAAGGCTGAAAGAAGAAATGATTTGTATAATAAAGGCATAAAAGGGACAGAAGTTGAATGCAAGAATACATTTCCCAAAAGAGCATAACGTTTGACATTTGAATGGTTTCTTTAGCTGAAAATGTACAAGAATTGTAAAATAGAGTAGGTTAAAGAAAATTTAAAGATTGTTTCCATTAGGTGCAACTATAGGAAAATATGAGCTTTACATTTGATCATACTGCCATCTAGTGTCTTTTGTTTAGAAGTCCAGCCTTGATTCTGGCTGATGTCCTTAAGGAGGTTACTCCATTATAAAGGGGATATGAAAGGAAAAGGCCCACTCTAGGAACAGACAAGAGCCCTGTATTCTGAGAGTCCTGATTGGAGTATAAGGTTCAAGGAGATCAGGCAGGTAGGAAGGGGCGTGTCCATTTAATATTTAAAGTCTGATCTGACATGGAAAGGTTGCCAATGACGGAAAGTTTAAACTGGTGTGAAAGTCCCCTTTCAAATCAGCCATTTTCAGGGTAAACACAAGTGTAATTTATAACATTAATTATTGACCTCTTCCATTTAGGCCCCGGAATTGTGCAAACTGGCTCACTAGAAAAGCTGTGAAACAAAAAATTAGACTGGGACCATCATAGAAATGAAATAGAAGTAGAACTGACATTCCCATTAATATCAAAGTAGCAAAATGGTTAAAGCAGCAGCCATTTTTATGTCTATCGTTCCTATTGTGACCGTTGTGGCGCGCTAACTTCCGTATAAACTGAACCGACTGCTAACTGGTAAATTGCCGACTCACTGAGGTGAGGTTTTGCAGTAACGACTAAAACGAGCAGTGTAACTTTAGTAGCGTAGAGAGCCAGAGTGAATGAGTAACATTTACCAACGTGACGCTTCAGCAACACACTCATGTCACAACATTGCTAACGCCAGACGAGTTACAACTTTGTTCTGCTTATTTCTAGTAGCCGGTGTAATGTTGACATTAAAGCATGGTGGAATTAACAAACTAGCTAGCTAACTAGTGGAAAGCTGGCTAGTTAGCTAGCTTGCTAATTCCGCCATGCTTTAATGCTACACCGCTTATAGGAAATATGCCAAACAGCAGGCTGGTGGCCAGTGGCAGCGCTGGGTCTGATGGACCATGCCTCACTCCCCGCTGCTCTGGAGCACTAGCTAACTAGCTAACTAGCCAGCCTGCCATCTCCCCGGAGATGGCAGGCTGCTGTCTTTCCATAGAGCTGCGATAGCACGTCAGGTCCCCACTGACATCCCCTTAACAACTAACAACAATCGCCATTTTCTTTTGTACTACTAAAATGACCACGAAAAACACTTCAATGTCCTATCTACTCTGTTTTCTATGGGGACCATAGTTAATTTTATTTATTTATTACACCTGTACAACTAAGGTATGTGCAAGAGATCCAGATGAAGGTTATCCATTCATTATCCATTCCAACTGTTTTTGTAAATGCTTCAGTGATGTTTCAGTTTAATGATTCAACAACAATCATTTGTGGGATTTTAGAGGAGCCTCCTGTGTCATATCAACTTTAAAGGCAGGTTTAGTTTTTTGACTTACTCGAGCACATCTTCACCTCCTCCCTTAATAC
Source organism: Anarhichas minor (assembly GCF_050575085.1). Classification (NCBI taxonomy): domain Eukaryota; kingdom Metazoa; phylum Chordata; class Actinopteri; order Perciformes; family Anarhichadidae; genus Anarhichas; species Anarhichas minor. The sequence goes on along the minus strand of NW_027466451.1, from coordinate 2,746,982 downwards.
CAAAATAACTCATCTCTACAAACGTATCTGGGTTTGCTCTAGTGCTGAGTGACGAATACTTCTTTCAACAAATTCAAACTTGTCTTGCCTTTGCAGACCAAAGAGACGGAACAGCCACGTCCCTCCAGTCTGAGGCCCATGGCAACCTCTGCTTTACCCGATCCCAGCAGCCCCTCCTCCACAGTTCAGACTCCCAGATCACCGAAGCTGAGGCAGAGGAGGCAGACCTCTTCATCTTCAACTACTGCTGCTTCATCTCACACACAAACCCCAGAGTCTCCACCAGGAACTGCATTTGAAATGTAAGTCCTAATGGAATAAATCATGTATTTGCTGAACTGTATTTAATTATATTGGCATAAACAGACATCCAATTTTAATAGTACCAATGTGTTCAGGATATTACTGAAAGAAATAAACACGCACGTCAAAAGTGCTTAAACTTTGCACTTGCCCATATTACCATTGTGAGATCTCCATCTTGGGTGGTTTCATGTTTTTGGAAGATGAAGGAATTCTCGTTTATTAATGTCAATATGCATTGTTATTAAAAAACCAGGCTGTTTTCTGATTTCAAATCACATTCAAATCACATTGTTGCCTTGACCGGTAAACATTTGTTCAGTCACGTTCACCCCTACCGTAGTCCAGGCCCTCAAACACAAACTAGCCAATCATAATGTAGCTCCGACCGTCCTCCGAGAATCTATTTTCTTCATTTTCAGGTTGTTCATTTTGGATTGAAGAGATACAAGCTACATGGTTATTTTATTGTCATTGTACAACAGGGTTGCACAAGGAAATGCTGACAGCAGTCCCATTTTGCTACGCCGCAAAAAACAAAGAAAAACGACATCATCTGTGGAGGGTGGAGGATGAATAAAGGAAATAATCTGTTCTGAAGTCGGGTGGTAGGGCAGCTTGTGTATCTCTTGCCAGACGGTAGCAGGGTAAACAAGTTGAGGCTGGGATGGGTGGTCATGTAGTTCACCTAGTCATGGTTAAACGCCTGGGGCATGTACAGTAATGATGCTCGTTACCTGGAGAGGTTGGGAGAAGTCATGAAGGTGCAGCCACCTGGAATGTTGCCTCCCTCCATGATTGGGCGGACCTGGCGGTTCTGTGCTGGGTTCTTAACTGAATAGAGATCCCCACCATGTGTACAAAGCTACAACAATTCTGGAGTGTGGTTGAAAGTACAATCCTTGTAACTGGAAGGGAAATGTTTTTACGAACCAAACTTGTGTGCTGGAATACACCCTCAACACTTTGCTGTAACTCTGCAGCAGTCACTGTTTATTGAAGTTGGAACAAGACAGAGGGATATTTGCGCTATTGTGGAAGAACATGGAAATGCCTTCTAACTGGAATGTTAGTAAAAGTGGAACTGGAGTTCTGCTTAGCTTTGGAGAGACTAACTTATACTGTAAAAATAAAAGGCAAAAACTTGCTCGCATGTGGAGTTTTTGGAAACTTTATTTTTCAGGATTTGAAACTGTGCACTGCTGTGATGCTTTGTGTTCATGTTCATTGTGTCAAATTTAATAATGAAAAACAGGGAAGGAAAAAAATAGAGAAATGTGTCACTTTTTGGACTGATTGGACCTTTACATGATGGTGGGTCATTGTCCCTTTATGTGACACTCTATCAGTATGAAACTCAAGTGGAGATTTACATTAAACATTTCAAAGGCTGAGGGAGCAAGTCGAGAATGATGCACACTCAAGGGGCCTATACCAAGAACGTATTGTGATCTTTCATCATATACACTGTTTTCTATCAATCTGTGATACAATATTAGGTGATATTTACTGTTGACAAACAGTCATACATCAATATGTTTACTATCAATTATTAGGGCTGCTCAAGAGTGAGTGTGTTTGATTTTGAAACTCTTGGTGCGCTTGTGGCCACATTAGCATGTGCTAATGGTAAGTGAAAGAGGGCGTGTCAAACCACTACTGTTACCCACATGTTTGCACTTAAGATGTCTCAACTAAAGAAAAGCAGGAACCCAAATGTGATATGTTAAAAAAAGAGCAAAGTTACGGTGTTGAACAGATATCTACAGTCTGTCATTGTTCTCGGCAGGCCTGGAGCACCACAGATGACCCAACCAGCCTTTCCCACCTACTCTCTGTACAGCCCTCAACAGCTCCTGTGGCTTCAGCATGTCTATGCTAGACAGTACTACATGCAGTAGTGAGTCTTTATTCACACACTATAAAGTCATACTCCTCTGTGTTTGTGATCTGACATGGCCATGAATTACTAGTTTGTAATACTCTGGATGTTTTTCCATCAACAGCCATGCAGCGATGGTGGCAGCTGGCACCATCCCCTCTGCACCAGCTACGACCATTGGCCAGTACCCTCCTGTTCCCGCTCATCAAGTACCTGTTCCAGACCCCTTAGCCAATCAGAACCCCATCAACAACCTGCCAGCAAATCAGAACCCAGCGCAGGAAGGCGCCTTCATCAACCCTGGGGAGGCTAACCAGAACATGCGGATGAACGCGCAGGGTGGGCCTGTAATGGACGAGGAGGAGGATATGGAGCGTGATTGGCTGGACTGGTTGTACTCTGCTGCAAGATTCAGCGTTCTGCTCATCATTGTGTACTTCAACTCCAGCCTGAGTCGCTTCCTGCTGGTGATGAGCACCCTCCTCCTCATGTACCTGTAAGTTCAATCGATGGATTTCTACTTTGTCCAACGACCAAAACTTTGCTGACATGCTTCACTGCACTGTTGTGTGTTGAGTAGTTAACAGCACTCTACTGTGGTGCTTTAAACCTGACTTACCAGGCATCATTGATGTAAACACACAGTCCCCCTCCCCTCTTCTCTCCGGAGTCTTGTGTTCTGTTGGCGCGGTATACAGTCCGCCCGTCAAGTGCAATATAGCCTGATCCGGGATGTTATGATATAGCCAGGTTTCTGTAAAGATGTGTGCACAACAGTCTCTGATCTCAGAGTCTCTCTCAGAGTCTTATTTCCTCCATCTTATTTTCCAGCAACCGGACACTAGCTAGGAGAACGCTAGGTAGTATATAGGTATAACCTTGGGTCCAAGCTGTTTAGTCCTTTTTCCCCACTCTTCCCCTTTTTCCTGGGCAAGGCAAGTTTATTTGTATCAATTCAAGGCAATTCAAAGTGCTTCACATAAAACCATTAAAAGCATCAAAACATAAGGCAAAAGAAAAGGAGATTTAAAAACAATTGAGAACATTCATTGAAACATTAAAAACAGTCATTAAAACAGTAAAAACAGTAAATACAGTAGTCAAATGCAGAAATGCAGGAAATGTATTAATATCCTTGAATGTGGTTCGATTAAAGGCAGCAAACAGAAAAGTCTTCAGTCTTGATTTAAAGGAGCTGAGGGTCTCAGCAGACCTGCAGCTTTCTGGACTTTGTTCCAGATATGTGGAGCAGAAACACTGAACGCTGCTTCTCCATGTTTAGTCCTGACTCTGGGAACAGGAAGTAGACCGGTCCCAGACGACCTAAGGTCAATTCTTTGTTGGATAGGAAGCCAGTGCAAAGACCTCAGAACTGGAGTGATGATCTATTTTCTCCTCCACAGACACACTGTGGGTTGGTTTCCCTTCAGAGGGCGAGCACAAGTCCAAGGACCCAACCATCTGCAGCCTCCTGGGGTTCAGCACAACCAGCAGGAGGAGAACAGGAATCCAAATCCAGTAAGAAAACATTTCATTGAACTGAAGTTTTAGTGTCACCACACAAAAAGGGAAGAGCCTTAATTCCAGCCATAAAATCCAACAACAGGTGAAACCTCCTAAACCCCACAAGAAATAGAGAACACTTCTGAGATATTTTACAGCCATTTGTATTCTCCCAACCCAGCCCCTGACCCATCAGACACACAATCCTGTTTAACAGCCTGGACACCCTTGACTCATCTTTGGCCTCAGATGAACTCCACAAAGCCCTTCTCCAGATGCCAAATAATAAATCACCCGGACCTGATGGCTTCCTTCCTGACTTCTACAAGCACTTTTGGCATATACTATCAAAGACTAACATCAGATATACAAAATGTACCTCAACCAAAGCCACACTAACCACAAGTCCAGTAAAAGGATTCTTTTAAGGGGCACTAGCAAGGATGCTTACTGTCTCCTTCATAGAAGCACTTGCTTCAGTTGTCCACTATTCTCCCACTTTCAGAAGATGCCTGGGATTCTGCAGAACAGAAACCATAACTTCCATTTGAACACTTGTAACATTAGATACTTTGGTATTGACATCAAGGATTCAAGGATCATTTATTGTCATTATGCAACACTGGGATGCACAATGAAATCCAGTTGTAGCTCAACAAACACACGACAAACAACAGAAAACAAAACCAATAGTACATTCCTGTAGTGCAGCGGTTCCCAAACTTTTTAGGCCACGCACCCCCTTCTACATCCCAACCGGGTTCACGCACCCCCAATCCCCCACACCTTAAAAAAAAAAAAAATCAACAGAGCCTATTTATAGCCGCATAACATTCGGACCAATGAGAGAACAGTTTGCTCGCGCGTGGCGTTTGTTTACAAGATTTTGTCCGCTGTTAAATGTTGCAGTGTGAACACAAACCGAACAAAGGGGCAACTGCAACATTGTATCATATTAATCCCTGAATCGGAACAAAGCAAACGAACTACGGGTGTGAAAACGCCCTGAAACACTGCAACAAAGTTTCAATACATTTCAGTTACACAAGGCGTCACTTTTAAAGAGCAATAAGGATGGCGAGGACACACGCACAGGCTCAGAGGCAGATTGCATCACATTTAATTTATAATTAACCATACATAGCGGTTACATTAATCTGAATCGAATTACAATAAAGTTACTCTCTCCAATCATACATTCCACCATCTCTTTGGCAGCTGGTAACGTCTTCGGCGATTGTGTGAGGTAGCCCCTTTCTTGCTATTCTGTGACCAGATATGAAGCCCGTCGTGCGTTTTTTGTAGACCCAACACATGAATGAGACTGCAGTTGTTTTGGGCTGTTTTGTTTCGATATAAAAAATGTAAGGGGCTTTTGACTTGCACTGGCATGCTTGGTGTTCAGGTGGCGACGTAAATAAGAGGGCTTCAGACAGCTGTTAGCCAGAACCTCACTGCACACCACGCACTGTGGCTTTGGGCAATCTGCATTGCCAATCCAAGTGAAGCCCAGACCCAGATCATTTTCATCATAGTTCCTCTTTTTTTTCCCAGTCTGATGCTCACTCTCGTTTCCTCTTTTTTCACCTTGACTCCGCGATGGGCCTATGTGCTCCCCATTTGTCTGTGCTATCCCTTCCTCCTTTTCCGTCTCATCTTTCTCTGACTCCCGTTCGATTTCTTCTCCCGGTCTCTCCCCAACGCACCTCTCCGTTCCTCTCGCCTCTGATTCCTCTCTCTCTCTCTCTGTCCCTCTCCTCTTTCATGACTGATAGCTTCAGATGTCCCACCTGACAGTTTCCCCGATTTCAGCCAGTTTAGCATATTAGCATGAATGTTGCTGAATGAGTGAAGTTAGCTGTTAGCTGCACAAGCTAGGCTAGCTAGTGTGTACGTAAAAGACAGTCTGGCGGCAGAAGCTGAAGTGCATTTATTTATTAAATTGTAAGTTTTAAAATTTAAATGTTACAAAGGGAATTTTTAGAATTCATGTTTTTGTGAAAAATCCCACTTAAATTTTTTACAATTATATTTAATATCAATTATTACACCATTAGACCACCATTACATTTTTCCTCTCGCACCACACTTTGGGAATCCCTGCTGTAGTGCATCATAAGAAACGTAAACCGCAGCAGCAGAAACAGTTCTCTGGTCAGATAAGATGGCCGACATCTTCACATTAAAAACTCAACATGAGGAAAACATTGTCCATCAACTGTGACTGTGTTTGAGCACCAAGCATCATGATGTGAACACAGAGTCCTCCTCCTCTGGTCCACCAGAGTCCTGCTCTCTGTCCTGACCCGTCAAGTGCAGCTTGATCCTGGACCACGATGGATCCAGGTCTCTGTGAAGATGTGGGCTCAACAGTCACCGACCTCCCGCTGCTTTAATATAACTGAACATCAGACAGCCAGCAGCATGCTGGGTAGTGGAGTAGCCTCAGGTCCTAGCTGGGTTAGCTTAGCTTCCATCTCGGCTCTCCTCTCTGGGGCCGTCTGGCTGGTTGGTCGGCCGTGAACTTAATCCAATCCCCACGCTTCCTTCTCAGATGTTGATGAATGTATTATTTTATATGTCATTAGTGATAAACACGAAAAATACAACAAATAAAGACAACAATGTAGCAAAATTCATGGCATAGCATAACTATTACATTCCCCCATTACATGTGTGTGTGTCACTATATGTATTATATTTGATCACATTACTTCACCAATAATAAAAAGTCAATAGGTTGATCCGTAGATTAGAAAAATATACTTTATCTGAAGAACACTTTCAAAACCAGCGCATCTATATGACGACTTTGTTTCCTGTCACTCAGGTGGAGGAGGATGGTGACGGACACCGGGTGGAGCCTGCTGCTGCAGTGGACGGACCACACGGACCAATGACGGCAGTGTTGGTGCTTCCTCACAGGGTGTCAGTCATGTGGACATTCTGGGTTTTCCTCAAAACTTTTCTTTCCTCCCTCATACCCGAGGCTCCTCAGGCTATTGCCAACTGACCCCTGGTAGACCATCGATAGAGACAGCTGACTCTTTTTTTGTATTTTTCAGCGGTGAAAAATAATCTCTGGAGATGCCAATTTTAGAATAAATAAAATCAAGGACACTAAGCTAAAACACCAGCAACAATAAAGCAATGCCAGCCCCTTGAATTTACAAGAAACTAAGGAGACAAAGGACTAGGAAACATTCATAACAATAACGCATTGTTCTATGGGATCCCAGCTCTCCATCTGACCAAACATATGTCTGCTGATTGTGGGTTGTTACCCCACATCACGGTGTTCTGCTATGTGACCATGCCTTAAAACAACCTGTATGCTTTCTGTATCTATGAAACACCAGCAGGTGGCAGCGTAGGGTGACCTATACTGCCTACATGTTTCTAACTGTGAGGTGTGTGTATATATACGGGCTTTTTGATCCTTCTGGATCCAAAATCAGTCCAGATGTATAGTCTCTGCATTATTAGGATTATATGATGTTCTGTTGAAGTGAAAATCAGGCACAGAAAAAAAACTCTGTATTGTATCTTATCTTATAAATCTGAATTCAGTTCTTCCAGCAATGGATTCATTTTGCTCTCTAAAAAGCACCCATGCATGGAGCCTGGGTTTGATTACAGCTGTAGTGGGTCAGATGTTTTAACTAGTTTGACATGCTTTGCTCCCGACTATGGAGGCATAGAAAGCCCCAAAGTACATGTGCAGAATTCATAGCGTTACAATATCTGACTACAATGTGACTGGTCTCATGGATTGGTTATGATTGTGTTATGTGTTTTGGAATTTGAAGGTTATTTTAAGATGTGCAAAACAAAAGCTCTCAACTTTTATTTCTTTTGATTGTGTCTTAAAATACTGACAGTATTCAAAATACAAGTAGCATGAAGTCATTTAGTCTTCTTACAGTCACTAGAAACATGAACATGACATTGTACAGGGTGTTGTTTGCTATTATTGTGCTTTATTTGATGGTGATTGTGACCAAAGTAGACAACAAGCTCCTTTACATCTAGAGGGTTTGAGATTTGTTCTTCATTGGAAGATGTATAATATAAATATAATGCCTAGTGGGCTCACAGTTGTTTATTTCTTTATGTTTGTTTTCAGAGATGCGGCTACTTTTAAGTCTAAAATCCTATTTATGCAAAACAAGTTAAAAACGCCAAATTCATGCTTTATCAATCATAGTAAATATTGCTTTAGTGAAACAAAAGCGTGAATTGTTTATAGTGTCAGAAGCAATCTTTATAATCTTTACCTCTGCATAGTGTTCTCTCATCACAGGGATTCCTTCTCTTCTCACTTTGCTCTCTCAGGTCTGAACTTCATTCACTAAACATTCCAAGTTCTTCACTAGTGGAACTACCAAACATCATTCCTCTGTTCCTGTCCTTTGGTTTACTTCATATTGATTAAGAGACCTTCACTGTCACACATCAGATGCATTGACGACGATGCTGTTATATGTCTTGACTCCTGATCTGGTGTTGTTTATTAAGTCGACTGATAACAATCGGTGCATGTTTTTTGATCCATAACAGCGAATGAATGGGATTCTCTCACCAGCACCACTGTAGACGGGATGTGTTTCACCTTTAACGAGGTGAACAGTACTTGCTGTACTGCATTAGTCCCTGCTGTGAAGTTACCTTTGAGGAAGGACAATAGTTTGGGACATTGGTCACCATGTACAGTTAGGATGTTCTGTTTGACTTTCTGTGATAACTGCTTATGAGTGGATGTCGTAGGACAAAGTGTGTCTTGAGGGAGACTTTCAATAACTGATGCAATAAATGTTCTCAACTTATTGTGTTGATTTGTTGCAGATCTGGTCTGTAAGGAAAGTGTTTCTACTGATTTCAAAATAAAAAAATGTAACCACATTTTGTTCAGCCCATGTTTAAATGCATGAAGTGGCTGAATGTCATGTCACCAGAGGGCACACATGCACTGAAGCATGATGCATCTAATTGCACTGCAAATACAACCAGAGTTTGCTGCAGACACGTCTGCACCTGTGTGGCCCGACCTGCAGGACTCCCCTGTTGACCAGCATGTTTGTCCTGTAACTGTCAAAGTAAGATGAGATACATCTCAGTAGTCTTTAGAACATGCTGTACGCTACACTCTGTGACTACACAGCACCTTAGTTACTCTGGGTCGTGATTTGATTGTACCAAGTGGCGATTGCAGGACTGCCCGCTTGTGTATCTACCTGATGTTTTTTTGTAGCACTCGTCATAGAAGAGGTTGTACTTTGACCAGTTTACTTTAAGGGGACCCAGTGTTTCAGTGTTTGCCATTAAGTGTGAACCACACAAGTTGTCCGTCTCTGATTGGATGAAGGACAAGGTTTCCACGAGATAGTTGCAGTACGTAGAGCCCTCCCTGACAGAGGAAAGAACAAGGTCAGTAGGCTGTAGTGTCCTCTCAGCACAGACCAAGGAAAGTCAAAAAAGGCTGGCTGACATTTTGACATCGGACACGAATGCGTGAGAGCGGAGCAGCCACAGCGTACGGGAGTTGGAGTCTAAAAGGGACCAAAAAGAAGAATTGTCAGGACTCTGGAACTGAGGTGAGATTAGATGAGATACTACTCAGAAAAACTCACAAACATAAAGTGAACTGTAACATGCCCACAGGGTTTAAACCCTCAAACTCTCACAGAGGTCAACTATCCAGTTGCACAATGCCTCGTGATGTTTTCCCACCACTGCTGCTCCTGCTGCTGTTCCTTTCTGTGTTTGGGGCGTCCCACGCCTGCCTGCAGGACCCCGCTTCAGCCTACAGATTCACTGGAGCTGTGTGTCGCCTTACCTACCCTGCAGCTGTTGTGTGTGAGTGGGATTTTGGAGTTCACCTCCAAAGATGTACTTTATTCTATTTAATCAATGTAACACTTCATCCTTCTGTTAAACAACCTACATTGCTGTGATGAGTTCTTAAAAGATTTCAAACTAGTGGTAATGTTTGTGATTTTCAAAATCAAAACCACATTTCCTACAATCACTGATGCTTGTTCTGAAAATAATGTATCAAAACCGCTCGTTTTGAAGAAGAAAAATAAGTTGTAAGAGATTTTTCATTCTTCTAAGAGAAAATCAAACAGACGTCCCTCTGTTAGCCAGGCTCAGCCTCAAACACTGTAAGATAAAGTGTAGAAGACTGCCAGACTAGCGTGTTTGTAGCATACACATTGTTCAATTATTAAAGTAGCTTAAAGGGTGCATGATATTTTTACAAACAATTTTTCTATTCTCTTGTTTCCCTTATTCCATTCTGACTTCTTTGTATTTGTACATGCCGATGAATACCCAGCTGCTTAGGTGTGTGTTTCCCCAGCTGTCTGCCGTGTACCTGTCCTTAAGTGTTTCTGACCATATCGTGGTTGTGTGCTTCTGGCAGTGAATGAGAAAACTACTAAAGTGATTGAGGCAGCGTTCCAACATGCCAGATACCCAAGTGTGAAGGGAGAGAAATCTCTGCTCTTTATAGGCAGAGTCATATACGGTCTGGACAAGTAAGTCAACACACACAATCTCACACAAATAGACAGGAACAAAATGTCCTTAAGTCATGTAATGATTATCTATCGATCCACCCAGTTTGGAGATTCACAACCTGTCAATTGGTCGGAGTGCATTTGAACTGCATCCAGGTGAAGGCATCGCCTTGGAAATAGGCAACGTGTCTGCAGTCTTCAGAGGGACCATCCAGTATGGATACGGCAGCTGGCTGTGAGTCTGAGTTAGTGTGTGATCAGCAACAATTCATGTGTTCACATTCACATTCAAAATCCTGTGATTGTCTGAGAAAAACAAAAATAGTTCGAAATAATCACAAAAAATGATATCCGACAACGAATATACTGTGGAGTGGTGTTATGGTGGTGTTATAATATGACTTGACTAATGCGACTTATTTAGTCCTATTAGTGCCATTTAAGGTCCACATGAATATTCAATTAAGGAAAAATAATGACCTGTTTTAAGGACTAAACTTGATGAAGAGTGGGGAATTGAGAATACAGACCTTTGGAGAGATACACTGTAACAAACAGAACTAGCTGTAATGTTTTCCAGGTTGGTTGTGAAAGACTTTCAAATGATAAGACACAGCCAGGTTTCAGTATGACAAAGAAACCGATATGATTATCTGATACCAAATATTATGTATTATTATTATTAGGATACTCCACACTACACATACCAACCTGTCCAGAATCACTGAACATGGATATCATTGCCTCTCATACAAACTTCCAAACATGCACACACCATACGTAATCTAATTAGATCTAGACTCCCGGACTCTGGTCATATTATCACAATCATTGTAACTGCTTTGTTATTGTCTGTATGCATGTCTCTCTATTCTATTTCATCACATTACTACAAAAGAAAGAAATATTTTTTATGGCTGGCTATTTTATTTGTTCCTTTAACTAGTGGGGAAACTTGTAAGTTGTTGTCTGTAGTTATAATGGTTATAAGTGAAGGTACTGAAAGCCTTGTTATTGTTGTTATTGCCCAAAATGGTATTTCTGGACAAGATCCTGGAAAGTGATGAAGGAGTTATTCTGGAACATGTGCTGCCTCTTAGTTTCCTTGTGGTGAAGGAGAATGCTGTATTGTTGAGTAAAAAAGGTTGTGCTATATTGGTTTGTATTTACATGATGTCATTTTGGATTTATTGATTTTATACATTTTCCACCAAGCTTTCAGGGTCGTTGAGTTTTTGAAGCATGTATGTTGTTTTATGGAGGGACTGAGGTTATACCATGGAGCGAACCTCCTTTGTTTTACTATCTTCTTTTTTAGAGGAGCAATAGAGTCTGAAACATTATTCAGCTATTGTTCGGTCTTAATGATTGTTCTCTATTTGTGCTAGTTTTAAATTAAGCTTTAGTATTTCTGGACATTCTGCAATTGCCTTGCAGAAAAGGGGTTCGGATCATATTCTCAAATTTTGGACTAACGTTGCAAGTTGCATTTTACAAGTGTAAGAGGTCATTGGTGTTGTGTTCAGGCACTGCATGTCCCACAGATTCCATGTCAGTCAAACAGTGAGGTCTTCACTGTTACACCTCTCCCTGTGTTCCTGTTGATTTAGCTTAAAGTTCTGATTGTTGCTCTTTCAACATTTTCCCAGTAAATTGATTTGTATTTATTTGCAATTTGTATTTCTTTTTCATCTAGTGTCAACGTTGCACATTCAATTGACTTTGAAATTGAATCTCAGATTGACCTCGGAATCAACCCCAAACTTTGTGAGTACCTTATTTTTTTTGTACGTGTTTATGGATTGAGGCACGATAGAAATGCACTAAAAACACTGCTTGAGTTGTACCAGTAGACAATTCACATTTTTGTTAACATGAGTTCTCATACTTCCTAGTGCACACCATTAACTCCTGGTTGACCCAGGTGCACCTTTGGCAAAACTCTTAACAAAGCCAAAAGGTTAACAGTGGCAAGATTGGAAAAGGGATGTAGCTTAATCTATTTGTTTTACCCCAGCCTCCTTACTGAGTGAGAAGCTAACTAATGTTATATTATAACCCTAGTTCTATGAGCACAGACTGAGCCCTCTGCTGGACTCTATGGGGAATACTGTCTTCCAATCACGAGCACCCAATCACCCCCTGAAAATGTGCAATAGGTGGGGGAGGAGTCTGTGTGAGAAGGACGTGATGACTTCAGATTAGTTGTCATCGTTACTGTCAGGGAGAGGCGTTTTTTATTTCAGCAAACTGCCTGATGTTTATCCATGATTCGTCATCCAAATCTGTGGTGTAGAATCCAAAATACTTCTTTACATTACTTTTTTAGAAGGTAGGCAGCTGCTGGCTCAGTATACTGGAACATTGTTGTTCTACTTCAAGCACTTCATAATATAGACAAATATCAACCAACTGTCTTTATCCTCCCCGGATATGTTCTCCCATCTGTTGTGTTATTTCTGTTCTTATTTCTCCTCTCTCAGACTGCAGAGACGGTAAGGTAGCAGCAGACACATCGGACTGTTATCTTCATTTTCACAAGCTCCATCTGCATCTGCAGGGTGACAAAGAGTAAGTTATAAAACAGAACCCTGACTGGCTGTCAACAGCACAACAGAATAAGTATGTGACCATGCTGTGTGTTTGCTATTTTTGGTCAGACCAAACTGGCTGAGGAAGGTCTTCACCGACTTCATTACCTTTACTGTAAAACTGGCCATCAAGGGACAGGTGAGGGCGAGAGAAACACAACTACAGGAGAGTACATGTTGATTAGCATGTTAAGGTTATACTGTAGCAATGATTAGTCTGTTTTCAAATGCAGATTTGTAAGGAGATCAACAAGGTGGCAAACATACTGGCTGACTTCATACAGGACACAGCAGGTGTGAATCCATAACTTAAATAAATACTGATCTGATTCGTACAAATATTTTCTTTATCTGGAATGTCTCTTAATATTACTGTGTGTGTGTGTGTGTGTGTGTGTGTGTGTGTTTGTGTGTGCTTACAGGTCAGTTCCTCAGTTATGGAGGCATCAGTGTGGACATTGGTGTAACTGCTGCTCCTGTCATCAATGCTAACTACATAGAATCGTACCACAAGGTAAATAATACCTGTATAAAAATAAAATGCACAAACATATCTCATAGCGATTGTCTTGAAATCATCAGACAATAAAAGTCAAATAAAAGTACTGTTCAGACATTAAGACATTAAGACATTAAGACAGGCAAAAAAGGAGAAATTGTCAACTTTGTCAAACATTGCTGATATGCAATTGTTTAGGGGAGACTGGACTGTAGTACATCATATCCAATGGAACTCCAACTCTTGGTCAGTCCTCTGCCCACCCCAAACATTTATATACATTGTATCCCCTCTCTATCATACCTGGATAGCAGTAGTGTTCAGAGTTCAACGGTTCATATCGAAGTGTACATGTAGATCTTTCTTTTAGGTGTAAGAGTTCATATCGTTGTCTTTCTGTTCATCCCTTGGCTTTTACATTTTTTTTTCATAAATCTTACAGGGGCTGACCAACTACAACAACGCTTCCGCTGTCATCAATGACTCTGTATTCCACCCCAGGCAGCTGACTGAAAACAGGATGCTCTACTTTTGGGTCTCAGGTCAGCAGATGGCATTACATTGTCTTTTGAGTTTCGGAAGTAGAGGTACATTAGAACGAAAAGACACATTAGTAAGTATCCAACGATGTGTCAAGTCTCAATGCTCTTGTTTATTTAAGGATTTAAGTTCAAGATTTGATGTTAATAACAATGAAAAACTGATACATGTTGGTCATGAAATTTCTTTACAATAGAATCAATTGCATCAAAATAATTCTTTGCATTCATATATGTATTTAGATATAGTATCCGTGTAGTCAAGTCTCGTACTTTATTTATGCTCAGTGCCAACTTTCAGTGCCAGTGCAGGAAGAAGTGTAACCTTCAAGCAGCAAGGTGGAAGATGAGGTCAGGGTCGGGGATGGCCCTGACCTGAGTTGGACTTTCACCTGCATATTCTGTGATAGACCTGCAATTCATTTGAGCACTTTTATTAACTGTAACCTGAAACTTTTCCAAATGTTTTAGTTGCCTAACCTCAACCATACCTTTCACCATTACCATAATCTTCCTTCTTCGTCAACGATATTGTTTCGATAGCAACTTTTAGTTTGGTTAAATTATGTAGACGCTTGATTTTCAACAGAATATATTTCTATATGTCGTGAACACATGGAATCACTTTTGTGATGCAGTCACCATGTCCACCATGTTTTTTCAGGCATTGCTCTAATGTCAAATTAAGTCTCTGAATTTCTGTTGTTATACCTGGTAAAACATTCAAAGTCATCTATGCAAACTTTAAAACATAACCTCCATGGAAACAATATACTGTAACTTCAGGAATAAATGTCTATCTTCACACTACTCCAGTATGGTAGCCAACGAGCAGACGCTCACAGGCAGCAGTGTAGGTCAGTGTCTCAGTTATCAAGATGATCTTCTTTCTTTGTGATTTAGAGGTGTTTTTAAAGTCGTGTCTGTTACTGCTCTATAACTTGTGTTGAACCCCAGACCAGGTCTTGAACCCCTTGTTTACTGCTGCCCACCAAGATAGCTGTCTCCAACTCAACATCTCTGGAGCAGAACTCACTGTAAGTACATCACTTTCAAATATGGCGTGTAGTATGTTGTTGATACAATTGGTACTTATTACTGAGACATTATTGGAGCTTGACTAAGATTACAAACCTGAACTATGCTTTGTGCCTGTACATCTTTCCTAACCAGGACATCTTGTCACAGACGTTTAATTAATGTTAAATTGTGGCTGTTTTATCTGTTGTCGGGACTTAAATTATATTGATAAATGTGATTTCAGGAACTATTGAAGACTAATCTCTCCAGTGCAATGCCTGAATTTATTAGAGAGGTAATATGGAAAACCTGTTTATCTCTGCAGATACAAACACATACACCTTTGTAAGGCGAGATGAGACGTATGAGACATATTGCCTTTGTGTATTTAGTGTCTGCTGGAATCAGGTTCTCCACAGCTAAGAGTGTGGAGTTCATCTGTTCCCTACCTAAACACCTCCACCTATGGTACGACTGTTTGGGGGACGGCCTCTGGGGAGCTTCACTGTGGGACCCAAGGCACACCAATACTCTTCTTTAAAACGGTATTTTGCCTTACTCTTCATTGCTTTCTTCTGACAGAACATTTATCAGACATCTGATTGAAAGTCTACCACAAGACATTCTTCCTTCACTACACCATGGAGCTTTCTATTGTGTAGTGTGGTACAAAATACTTTATCAAACCCCCTATGGGGAAACTGAGTGACATCAATATGTTGACATCAACATATTCATGGACACCAGCATTATCTTGATCCTCAGTACAACCATAAACCTGGTCATCAACCGCAGATCACAGTCAGTGACAATCTTCATTAAAAAAATCAACAGCAGCAGGGACCAAAGGCTTCCTCAATCTCTCTGAAGAGTACTTGGGCATAATAAGTTCATTATTGACTGCATCTTCCACTGACCTGTTTGCCCAGAAGGTAACCTGCGGGGCTCCAGCAGACGTTCTTTGATGTTCTTTTGGTGGGTCAATTTTTGGATGTGCTCACTAAGCCGGGTTTCAGTGAAGCAGAGGAATGTGGATCTGTAATAGTCTGTTTGCTCTGTTCAGAAGCAGAAACTCAAGCATCTTGTTTGCCAGAGAGCGGACTTATTGATGGAAGCGCTGTTCAAAATCCCTGCTGTTACAATGTAGCGTACGCTCCCATAGATAGCGGCTGCTCCTCTGTTTTAAAGCTCAGTAAAACTTTCTGGTTAGGTAAAAAGTGGTATAAAAGCACATTGTCGGATGTTTAGGAGTTCCTCCCCGGTGAATCTAACCAGAAAAGGAGAGCAAAAAATGTAACAAATAAAGAAAAACAGAGAAAGTACAAGCCAACCACAATGAGACTCCCATTCACAGAGCCATCTGGGTGAGCTCAGTGCTTGTCTTTGAAGATGTAGCGAACAAGTAACCTGTTTTTACAAAGAACCGTCTAAGAATCCGTCGTTGGAAACAGGGTTTGGAAAAGGGCAGGCACTTTGAAAAAATACGTGGCAGGTGATTGGATGAATCACCATCGATCAGCAGTGGCGGCTGGTCAATAGAGGGCGCTAGGGTGCCCCCCCCCCTTGAGCCACAAAAACAATAAATTATAATAAATTATACAAATTGTCAATATTTGTGTTTTTGAAACATAGAATGCACCCAGTAATATGTGTAAAATATGATACCTGCGCAAAATATATGCTTTTCCTGCACGTCCTCTCAGCCTGTCTGCATGTCTCAGCAGTACTGGGGAGCTGGAAAAATGGCCCACAGGAGGCGGGTCTGTGAAGCAGCTTAGCCAATTGCTGTATTTTTCTTCCTGCGTCACCCGTCTGTTCCCACTGCCAAGGACAAGAGACAAGAGGAGTCTAAACAAGAGATAACCACACAGCATCGCCATGGAGACCTTACAGGAAGGATGCGGGGGGCCTAACGACAGCCAAGAGGAGGAGTCTCCAACCTCATCATCAGGGACCGCCTCTGATCTCCCACTTTCCCCACCCTTCCGAGACGAGGAGTCTTTACCTCCCTCCCCAGTACCTACTTCCACCCCCCAGACTCCATCCAGGTCCCTTTCCTCTCTCACACTCTCCCCATCCTCCCCCCACCTGGAGTTCACTGACCACATCAAAGAGCTGGTCATTGCTGAACAGCCATATCGAGACAATTACATAATCAGAATCAGCCTACTATCACCTGAAGAATATATCAAGGATTAGAGGACATACTGTATGTCCTTTTCCTATGCGAGGATCCTGAGACAGAGTATATTGTATGCCGATCAGATGCAAATGGTAAATGGTCAATGGACTAGTACTTGTCTTCCGACTACCATTCACCCCTATTCATACACCCATTCATCAGAATGAACTACCATTCATACTCATTCATACACCCCAGGCACAGCATACAGGTGCAAAGTGTCTTGCCCAAGGACACATCATCACGGACGACCCGCTGGACGACCCGCCCTCAGAGGCAAAAATTTTGGTTTTGGGCTATATAAATAAAGTGAATTGAAATGAATAATAAATAATTGAAAATCAGTTGAAATTATTAGTTGAAATCAATGGATAAATAGTTGAAAGGTGCAGCGTCTACTGAACTAAAAATCAACATCTCAGTAGTCTGACAGCTTACTGTTCCACTTCAAAGTCAGCTGAAATGAAAACATTTGGAACATGATGGTGGGTTTGATGACAGGTTACTTCTCATCTATGCTAGCCTTCTTCAAGCTTAATAATGCCAAAGGCTTTGTTAAAAAGTGAAAATATGACCAGTGAGTGATTCTTTTTTGTTTTTGATGTGTAGGATGTGGCCATTGACATCACAGCTTCCTATGCTGACAAGAAACTCTTCCTGCACGGTAACCCGTCAGAGTAAGACCTTTCTTCTTACATTGTTCAAGACTTAATGAGCTTTCAATGACCTGCCTGCAAATTCAAGGTTACAACATGTGCATCCCTATTTTTAGTCCATCTAAGTCATATTTTTTGGTTTCATGACAGCCCCCTATCTTTGCATTAATCATGCACAAAAATGCTTTTTCTACATAAACGTAGATGGAGAACTTGTTTTCACACAAAGGCAGATAGTCACACTAAAGATGTCAGCTTGGTCCAAACAAACCATTTCATAAATGTTTTTTTAGTTGCTCTGAATGGCCACACTTGGAGGTGAGGTGAAGCCTCTAGTCATTGAGAGGGGCGAAATGTAATAATTGTTCAAATGGGAATAAAGGCACAAATGTCCCTAATAGAATTTGCACTTGGTGGTACACACAAGTTAATGTGGAGAACTTGGAACAGAAGTTCAAACACTGTTTCCTTCACCTTCACACATCTGGCCCATCTGTGTTAAGTTAATCAGATTGTTTGAGTGCATGATTTAAAAAGTTACAGAAATTCTCGAATGCAACCTTACCAATTCAAACTATATTATGTACACACCACTATATCAGTTCCAATTCCTAGTCCATGTCCTGTACTTGGTGTGTGTGTGTGTGATGGTGGTCCTCCTTCTTTTCTAGGGTCTTTGTATTACAAGCTGAGCTGTCCTCACAAAATCAAACGGTACAGGTGAGTTCTGCCCCATTCGTGCTTTGCTGTTACATGGGGCGCATGTTGGTTTTCAGGCAATTAAACTAGTTTGTCTCCCACGGTGGTCGGCCTCAGAGAGCCCCCTGTCGCTACAGCGGCTCGCTCACTGGATTGTTGATGCAATCTTCAGAAGTTGATAATAAAGGGGGCCTAAGGGCACATTCCACTAGGGCCAACGCGTCCTCTATGCCACTGTTCAGGTGTGAGTCTGGCCATCTCTTGGTCTTCTACTTCGGCCTTGTGACGTGTTGCACCAAAATGCTAGAGACTATGAATAGAAAGATATTTTAAAAGAAAAGGTTATAAAATGAAAAGACATTTTGAGACTGGCAAAGATGCCATAATGACCAGGAAAAGCCAAACAAACCCACCAGAGCGAGAGATGGAAGAGTATAATCCTAACCAACTACAATCCAAAATGTGGAGATACCAATGAGTAACTGCTGCAACCTCCCACCTGCCAATTTAATCTTTTGGTTAAGTGCTGCGCTACACAAATCTGCCGTTTCGTTTGTGTCACTTGGCACAACTTCTTTTTCTGACAGTCGAGACAACAGTTAAAAGGTTAACTTCAGAGAAGGAAGACTAATTGGGAAGATTTAGACCTAAAGTAGGATCTCACTTAAATTAGAACTAATATGAAATGCTTTACAATGTTCCCTGGTGCTTCTTATACTCTCAACTGCTGAATGGTGCATTCATCTTCTGAACAAAATTTAACTAATAACGTCAAAGAACCAATTTAATTGGTCAACATTCAATGACATCAGTCACTTGATCTATGGTCACATAATCCTGTTTATTCATACATGGCTCATTGGTATTCATTCTCATCATTTTTTCATCTCATATTCACGTCATTCATTTTAATCCTCATTCATTCATTTATTTTTCTGTTTAGTAGTTAATGGATCAATAAATATTTCATTTATAAAAAATGGGATCACATGATTTGTGTGTATATAAAATAATTAGCTACTGTACATGTCAAATGTAAACTCCATAGCAACCCTGAGATTGAGACTTAATTCATTAATTTTGAGTTATAATTATTTTTAGATATTTAGATATGAATTCATTATTAATATTTATATTTGCTACAAGCAATAACCTTTTATAACTAAGTGGTTTTCTTGCCTTGCTTTTGTTTATGTAGTTATTTTAAGCCAGACCGTGATGTTTTTCCTAAACTTTACTAAATACGTTTTAACCCATTTGGAAAAACAAGTGCATATTATAATATTTAATTACTATTCTGATAACAAAAAATAAATCAGTAACACAAAAGAAAGTGTTCTCCCCCACCCATTTAAATCATTTGCATTCATGTCACTTGTTCAAACGATACTTGTGTGTTTATGTTTGACTGGACTTGTTGAATCACCTCTGCTTCTTTTTCCAGCTAGATGAGGATCACGTGGACTTCATAAGAGAAGCTGTGGAGAAGATAGGCATTCCCAAGGTCCTGTCTGGTGAGGCTAGAGAGATATGGATAATGAAATAAACCCTGTCTTAAACCTCAACCTATTGACCCCACCAACATCAAGCATTCTCCTAGAATGTCTTAGATAAAATGACTGTCAATGTAGCATTTACAAAATAAAGACAGTGATATAAGAACTTAAGTATCAGTACTATGATTAAGGCAATTGCAATTCATTTTATAGAAATTACTGTACCAATTTTTTAAATGAGCACGGCAGGATTGCATTTAGACAAATGGTTCCTTGCAGCCGATTTTCTCCTCAAATATATTCATTTTCAATTGTTGCCTGTTGCAAAATTGGTAATTATTGTTTTATTTTTGATATAGTAGTACATGACCAATCATTATCAACAGCATTGCTCAGCAACAGCAGGATCAAAATGTAGCTTCACGATGTGAAAGTAGAAGCTGTAATGGTTACATGTTGCATCGTGTTTGGTTCCAGCTCTGGAGATTGAGCTCACCAGGCTGTTGGACAAACAGGGAGCTAACTTATTTGACATCTTCAACCCAGAGGTGCTTCCTCAGGATGTGAGTGTTCTCTTGACTTTTTTTCATCTCGTCAAGTGTCCTTTTTTGTATTGTACTTCATTGTACTTCATTGTACTTGGTAGTTACATTGCTACTCTATTTTCCGTTCCATCTCTGTGCTGCAGGGCTTCGTGGTGATTCAGATGGATTTTGGTTTCCCTCATCACCTCCTGACTCAGTTCCTTAGGAAGACTCTACAGTGACGATGCAACCCTGAAGCAATTTGGGCCAGATTTGTTTTTAGTGACTTGACTACTATGCTGCTGTAATCCTGTAAATGTCCCCGCTGTGGGACTAATAAAAGGATTATCTCTCTTAAAAGTGTTGTTCATATTAGAAAGAATGTACCCTTCCAAGTGATTATCGATATTATGCGTAACAAAACATTTCGATGTACATATGTTTAGATAAAAACCCTTTCTTTCACTCATGCAAACTACTTCACACTTGGCGGGTCTGGAGACCCCATGAAGTGCTTCTTCGAATTTGGTGCAATTTGGACGTGGGTCAAGTTCAATATGAATAAACTTTGAATAAACAAGCACACAGCAATCTGTGTAGCAGCGGGGGCGGAGCTTCAGGGGTCTGCTGACTCGTGCATGTCATCTGCAGCGGGCAGACCACGGCTGGCTCCCTGAGGTTCACTATGCAGTTAATATAAAGACAAATGTCGTGCACCCATTGAATTCAACTCAAACTGTTAAAAAAACAGAAGGATAGCTCAAACATATTCTGACATTCACTGTAAATTGATTCGCGCCGCGTATTCGCTTCATTCGCGCCGCCGGTCTCGCCGGGGACTATTTGTGTTCATTCACGTGAATCGCGCGGGGCTTATCGCCCTGAAAGCCGTTCAACTGTCCGCCATTAACCATGGAAAAAATAACCTATATTTCTGCTTAGTACGTGTTGTGGAAGTCCCAGATATCCCGGGAAACTAAACGCCGTCATGTCTGGTTCATAACATAGTCCAGAGGAGCTCCATGGATTTTATCGAGCTGTATTCACTGTGTCTAGCAAGCCACACGTCGGCTGTTTATTACAGCTGTATGAACACAAAATAAACTGATTTGGTTGTGATTTAACGGCAATAAACCGTCAAAAAAGGACTCCGAAATAACTACGTAATGATGCCGATTTGTACTTGTCTTCTCAATGGAGCTCGGATATGCTAGGGTATGCTAACATTGTAGCAGCTCCACCAACACTCAGAATAACGTCATCTAGACGTAAACACGGCAGCGTCTATTCATTGTTTGTACCATATGGTTTACACACACACATTTATACACATAGTTTGGTCCGGTCTCTATTGATATGAGGTATCGTAGAGCTCTGGGTGAACACAGACGGCTACAGTATTTGTTTCCTGATTCAACAACGGCAGGACGTCAGTGATGACGGGAGAAACATCTCAACGCTGATAGGCTATCGCGCTGGGGCGTAACGCGAATATTTCGCCGAAGTTGAAAAATTTCAACTCATGCGTTTGGGGCGATTTGGCGTTTGACACGAATTCGATTCAATCGCGCCGCGCCATCGCAAATTCGCGCCGCGCCAGTCTCATCCCATCTGTGCATAGACTTTGTATGTAATCTACTCGCGCGAATAATTCGCACCGCGTTTGGTGTGAACGCACCATTAGGATTAACGAGGAACTTCTTCCGGTTTTAAAATAACGTGTTACGAAAGCATGTATACAAAAGCATGGTTGGAAAAAAGATTCATTGATTCACATTCACAAGATTTCAATTCACAAGAAGAGTATAACATGTTAACTGTGTCCTTTAAAGATAATGGAAAGCACTAATTTCAAGGGAAATGTCTTTACTGATAGCCTGGCAACCTGTCCAGGGTATTCCTGACTTGGCTCGATGTCTGCTGGGATGAGCTCCAGCCCCCCAACGACCCTTAATAGGATCGGCAGTTACCGATAATAGATGAATGGATGCTTTATTCTTTGATTTGTGGGTTGTTGGAAAGATAATTGAATAAATCATTTCTAAATGAATGATATATTTGTGTTCAGGACATCTCTGACTACACAATTACAGAAAATCTAATATTTATATAGTATTAATTAACAAATGTAAAAATCCTATATTTCTATTGTAAAAAAGGTACAATTTTAAATATTTGAGGTGAAATTTAAAGACATTTCTCAATATTTCCAGACAACGACTACATACTTTCTGAAAATCAAACATTTTTTACTGGAAAAAATAAGTGGTTTTACAAAGTAGATGTTCCACAATTTACCTTCTAATAGCTAATTTCTGAATATTTGAAGTGCTCGAAAAAAAATAAATGTCTTGATAATTTTAGACTGATATATTTGGACATCTATGACCCATTCTAAAAATCTAACTTTTTTACTGCATCAATAAATAGATTTTACAAATTAAAATTCCCACATTTTGGACTTTGGATGTACCCAATGAGACAAGGGACACACAGGGTTTAATTACACTGGGAGGGTGCAGGTGACGAGACACAGCAGGGTTCAATCATCGGCGGGGCAGACAATCACAGAGGCGGGAAACAGACCAGGACAGGAAGTGAAGTGAACACAGGACACAAGAGGCAGGGAAAGTCAAAATAAAACAGAACAAACAACTAAACACAACCCAAAACCATGACACATGGAACTTATGAAAAATGTAACAAATAGGTTTATGTTTGACCACCAGTCTAAATTATTTCAGCTTCTGAAAAATCATATCCATCATCATCAGGTGGGCGGGTTGAGTTACAGCACCTGGATGGATTTTGGCGGATCCAAGCTCAGTGCTAGTGCCAGTCACAGAACATTGTCTATGGTAAAAATGAATGGGGCTTTTACTTACGGGCGCCCAAAATAGCTCCTTCCAGTCCGCAACTCTATGCAAACTATATGTGCTAATAAGTACGACAATGGGGTATATTGCCCTGCCCTAACAGTTGCAACAAAACTAACAGGAGAGTTGGTTAGATATCATTCAAGCCTCCAGACACACAAACATCCACACAGTTCTGAGGAGAAGTATAATTAAGAGCCCCCATAAAGCTCAGACCATGTCCTGATGCTGCTCTCAATTGTGGAAAGAGAGACAGGAGAGTGCCGCGTCTGAGGAAGAGACAGAGTGAGGCTATGCATGAGTGTGCGTGTGTGTGTGTGTGTTTGTGTGTGTGTGTAGAGTGAAGCGTGTTACAAGGAAAGATTGGATCTGACCCATTAACTTTACAGGCCACTCATTGAGCACCGGTGCAGCAGGGTCAGTAGGGAGATTTCACTGTAAATTTCTACAGCGATCTCAATGATAAACCAATGAGAGAGATTTATTTTTATTTTTACAAAAACACTTTATTTACATATTTATAATTTGTACAATTTCTACAATTCAATAAAGTGCTAATGCGTTAAAATGACAGGTTGCTTTAAAACATATATATTGTGACGACCCCTCCCTTCCACCAGGGGTCTGTGTCCTGTTTCCAGGTTATCTTTCAGGATGGTAATCTGCTGCTGATGAGCTACACCTGGGCCTGCTGGAGGTCCCAGCTATAAAGGCTGACCCTCTTCTTTGGCTGGTTTGCTCCTCTCTGACTCCTGTGTGGAGTACCTGGTTGTTTGTTTGTTGGTTTAGTTTAGTTATTGGTTCGTTAAATAAATGTCTATTTATTACTTTATACTCGTCTTGTCTCCCTCATGTTACGGCCTTTTGAGCCGGGTCGTGACAATATATTAATTTATCTGATAAAAACTTGTACAAACATCAACTCGTCATTGACCACCGAACAAACAATGTTATTTAAACACCAACGCTGTTTAAAAGCATCCAAGTCTCCAATGTGTTTATGAAAGCTGAACTCTAGCCAGAGTCTGGCTCTGATGTTACACAGCCACACTAACCTGGCCTCCTGCCCCTCCCTGTTCTCCACTCTGCTCAAATAAATTGCCATTTTGGCTTCCCCTGAAAGATAGTTAAGGAGCTGCCACTTTTCTTTTCCTGTTTTCTTGTAGGCAGCTCACATGATAAAAACCCTTTCAGTAAAAACCACATCAAAAAGACTAAAAACCAATGTTAAAAGAGAGAAGAACTCTGCAAGTCTCTTACACTCAGTAAAAACATGGGAAACAGTCTCTCGAAGGCTACAGAACGGCCACTGGCTAAGAACAGAAATAAAAACATTGGAGGCGACAGCACCATCCTCCACTGGAGGTCGGCAGTCTGTTTTTTGAGGGGAGGTTTATATAAAATCCTCCACTGTGGGCCAGGTCTGTTTTGTCCCAGTCTGTCTGACCACACAGTGGCGAGCCTGTTGCACAGTCCGGTCTTGTTTGTGCCCTTCACACAGTTAAAATACAAGGTCTTTTTGTCCGCCTTGTATATGTTAGCTTTTCTGGGCGTGTTGTAGCAAGCAGGGGCCGGTGAGTTCCCCTAGCCCCGGGCTCAGGGAGATCTTGGGGAAAGGGTCTGCAGGGTCCAGCTCGATTTGCACTTTGCTGTAGTTCATGAGGAGGCTCCTCTCTTTCCCCAACAGCCTCTGGCTCCACAGCTCCAGGAGCCTTCTCGCCATCGGGACAGAATGCAGACCCAGCAGAGAGCCCGGGGCCTGGGCATCGCTTAGCGTCGGCCCCACTGCATCCACCAGCTGCTGCAGGCACAGGGTTTGTGATTTGCGCAACGCACCCATCAGGCCAGGGGTGACACTGCTGCTGATGTCCAGCTTGGCCCTGTGAATCAATGGTTCTCTCAACAACCAGTACAGATAGTTAGACTATGGGCACCTTTTACGAGTAAAAAAGGCCCAAGACTTAAAAACATCCTGATAAAACGGAGGCAGCCCACTTAATTAACTTTAACTGGTGACGACCGAGCCCCATTTGTGGTTCGAGCGAGACCGTTTAGCGTGGTAGCGTGTCGTAGAATGCACTTTTCATAAACAAATATAATGAATGCTCCACACATATTATATACCGAATTAACGAAAAAAGTCTGGGCAAAATCATCATACCAGCCATTTTACACACTGCAAGCACAATTATACACAAACTAATATCATATCTAGAAGACGTACCACGGGTTTGATATTCCGTTTTTGCCAGCTAAAACACTGCTCCTATGTCTGTCCTGTGTTTTTAAGAGTGTTCCCTGGAGGAAGGGGGGTCAGACGAGCCTGGGGGGCCGTGGGGGAAGCGATTTCACTTTTGGCGAATCAGCTTTTGCGCAGGGCGACGCACGGCGCGTTTCTGTTTTTTTTCCTCTAACGAGTCTGTCACTCAAAGTCACGTTACCACCACTCCATGTATGGAGTGTCGTAGTCTGGGATTGGCCAATCACAGGGCTGACAAAGCCTCACTCACACACAGGCAGACGAGAATTGAGCCATGGCTCACAGACACAGAGAGGGTTTAGAGAGGCCTCAGGCTCTCAAAATGATGCCAAACTGCTTGTATTTGGATACTATTATAGATAAAACAAGTGAAATATATAGTTATATAGTATATAAAAGTATAATGGAACAGGTTCCAAAATGACAAATCTGCTTGACCTCCCGCGACCTCTCTGACACAATAAACTCTATAACTTTTGTTTGCTTCACTTTATCAAAGCCAAATCTTTTTATACAGCCCTCTGACATGTTGTGCTATGATTTGGGAGAGTTTTTAGCTTACACCTGCATCATTAAAAAAAGATATTGATGCTTTCAGTGCTTTTTCTTCAGGTGAACCTGAAACCTTTCAATTTGAGCTGTGTGCCATCTTCATTTACTATTAACCAGTAACATATACACAATATTTACACATCTCAACATATCTCACAAGTGTTACCTTTATTCTAGCATTGAAATTATTAAAATAGACCTTGTAGTTACAGAATTAAAGTATTTTTAGTATGGGTATGCAATTTTCGAGCAGAGGCCTAAAAATAGGGCTAGGGTTTAAAAGGTGTTAAACAACTAGAATCAATTAAAAACAGAGCAGTATCCAGCCCCAGGTTATCTGCACGTCTGAGAATGCAGCTGTCCACACTAAACCATCCGGACTTGTGAGGTATTTTTGCACAAACTGAAGTCTAAAAGTGGCCGTCCGGCTGGCCAGGTGGACGAGGTCCTGTCCCCCCTCCTCTCTGGCTAAAAACAGCACCCCTTGTGGCACCCAGTGTAGACCCTCCCAAAACAAATCAACCATTCTCTTCTGTATATGGGCTAGAAAGCCTGAGGGAGGGTCTAGGCAGGTTAGACGGTGCCACAGTTGGGATGCTATAAGATTGTTTAAAACCAATACTCTACCTTTAAAAGACATCAGAGCAGTGGATTACAAGCTTCTGTCCAAAGTCTTTGCCTCCAGGCTGAGGGAAGCTATGGAGCAGGTCATCCATCGGGACCAGACCTACTGTGTGCCCGTCAGGTCCATGGTAGACAATGTCTACCTCATTCGTGATGTTTTGGAGGTCTCTAGCTCTTTGGGTATTAACACTGGTCTGATTTCTCTAGATCAGGAAAAGGCTTTTGACCACGTTGAACACAACCTCCTCTGGAAAGTTATGGGGAAGTTTGGGTTCGGCGCTGGCTTCATAGCTAAGATCAAAGTGTTGTACAGTGAGGTTGAGAGTGTGCTGAAGGTAAACGGCAGCCTGTGTGCTCCTTTTAGAGTGTGTAGAGGAGTCCGGCAGGGTTGTGCTCTGTCTGGGATGCTCTATGAACCCCTCCTCATCAGAATACGCTCTAGCCTACACGGTCTGTTTTTACCTGGTTTTAGTAAGAACATGGTTCTATCAGCTTATGTAGATGACATTGTTGTTTTTATTAAGGACCAGAGGGATGCAGACCTTTTAACCAATATTGTGGAAGAGTTTAGCATAGCATCGGCAGCGAGGGTGAACTGGAAGAAAAGTGAAGCCCTCGCTGTCGGTGAATGGCGTGACGGTCTCCCAGTTCTTCCCCAGAGCCTGGTGTGGAAAAGAGACTGCTTCAAATACCTGGGAATCTATCTTGGACAACAGAACATAGTCCAGAAGAACTGGGAGCGCGTCACAGAGAAGATTGAGGGAAAACCCGACTAACTAAAAACAACCTCCCCTCGATAATGTGTTTGACCTCCAGTGAAACTGGGGTAAAAGACCTGGAGAAGAGGAAGCTCACTCCTCCACTGAGGTTTGTGTTGTGACTTAAGAGGACTTCCCCTTCCCACTCCCTCCTCCAGTCTGCCCCATTGGTGCTGTCGCTGTGTTTCTTGTAAGAAGAGAAGATCAATACGTTTCATTTTTTTAAATTCATAGATAAGCTAATTATTCTTAGCCTCTCTGGCTCCATTTACATTTAAACTTCCTACTCTAAAAGTATCCATTGTGAGTAAGAAATTAAAAAAAATAAAAAATAAAATAAATTAAAGCTGCAAGCAGCGACGTACGGGCCCTCACACCTTCCCGCGTCTTGGGGGTACTGGCGGGACGCCGGCAGATGCAGCCGCAAATGTCTTTGACCATCAGACAACGCATCTCGGAGTTCAACGATTTTTCCAGCGTGGACGGTGTGACGCTGTAAATTATGTAGTGCAAATATTCCACCAGTTCCTGTATCCACTATGTGGCGCTAGAGAACATGCGCAAACATGCATTGTGTTGCTCAACATCAAGTATAGAACACATCATGTAAATGTCATGTAAATCGGATTCAGTTTGTCACATAACGCTGTCTTCCTGTTGCCAGTAGGTGGCGCTATGACTTTGAGTCAAAATTGGCTCGTAGACAGCCTCAGGCCATGACTGTTATCAAGTATGGCAAGTTTGGATCAGATTTGAGCAAGTCCAGTGGAGTTACATCAGCTTGTTGTTTAATGGCGAATCACCTACAATGGCCGCCACGTCACGGCTACGCCATTGCATCAAACGTAAAGCTTTGAGTAACTTTTAATTGCAAAGGTCTTTAGATTATACTGACCAAATTTGAAAAGGATCTGACAAAATCCCTAGGAGGAGTTCGTTAAAGTATAGCGACTAGAAATCATGGGAAAATTCACACAAAAATCAAAATGGCCGGCTTCCCGTTAATTGTAGAGCATGGTCCCAAAACACTTTTTTTTAAGTCTTCATGTGATACATGTGCCTACCAAATTTCATACATGTAGGTCAAACGTAGCGCTGGGGCTGTGTTTTTGAATATTTGTAGGGGGCGCTATCGAGGCAATTTGAAAGAGTCAAGCCAAAAAGTCATATGAAATATTTATTTACATTACCTATGAAACCAGTGCAAAGTTCCAAGGCTTGTTGAGCATCCTAAGCCACAGAAAAATTTGCTTCATTTTTCATGGTGAATGACGCGTTGCCACGGCAATGGGCGCCACATAAAATAAAGGTCGTTCAATGTCAGTAGACCATTTTAGTAACTTTTCATCATTAATATCTTTAGATCATCCTATCCAAATCGCATGAATTCTGTGGGAGGAGTTCGTTAAAGTACAACGTCTGAAAACAATGAAAAATGACAAAAAGCCAAATATGGCTTAACTACTGTATTGCTCCCAAGTGGTTGAATGGAATGAAAATTGTAGGGTACTTAACAATATACGATGTGCACATATGAGACAAATTTTGCGATTATAGGTTAGATGGTTTTGAAGTTATGAGTATTGAAAAACAAAGCCACGCCTTATGAAGTTCATTGGTCCATATCTTCTAAATGTAATGAGATATCAAACATCTTTTAATAAAATGTTATTATATAGATCCAATACTGATCCACAGCAAATTTAGTAGCAATCGGACTCGGTGTGTAGGAGGAGGTTGCAAAAATAGGTTTTTCACAAAATTCAAAATGGTAGAAGATTTTGGTAGGCGGAGCTTAGGGGTCCAAGAGGCTTTTTTGTAGAACTCATTTGGTGGCATGCCTGTGTAAAATTTCAAGTTAATTGGACATACTGGATGAGGGGGCTAAATTCTAGGGGGCGCTAGTGAGCAATTTCTTCATGTTCGAGCATGGGACCCATAAAATATAAAATTTTTCAGCAGTCCTGATATGCATGCCAACTTTGGTGAGTTTTCGGACATGATAAAGCCCCCAAAACGGCGATTCATTTGAGAGAATAATAATAATTCCTACAGTTTCAATAGGGACCTCGCGGCCTGACATTTTCGGTGCTCGGGCCCTAATAAATTAAAACACACATTGGAGCTTTTGCCATCACCATTATTAATTGTTCTTTTAACTTTCAGCATAAGTTTCTTCAGTCTAAAACCCTCCTGCTCAGTGAGGCCAGACTCCTCTCTCTGGCTCATGTGGAGTCTGGCTGAGGTATAAAACAAAACCAAATCTGGGAAAAACTCTGCAATCTTTACACTGCTCTTATTTTTTATTTTTTTGCAAAAATGTTTTTATAACTTCTGCAGTGTACTTCTCCTGCTGGCTGCTACTTAAATTAAAACCCTGAACATCGCCGCTGTCCGACACACAGTCCTCACTGTCACTTCCATCAGACTGTCCCTGCCCCCTGTCTGTTTGTCCTTCCCAACCTTACTCGCCTCACTGCTTGTGTTTTGTTTCTTTTTTTCCTCTTAGTTGCAGATTTTGGCTCCCCTGCTTCCTCCTCCACCATCTCAGCCTCTTCCACGTGCTCCTCCCACGTATTCAGTTCTCCACCCGCCTGTACTTCTTCCATCTCACCTGACTCCTGTATTCCACTAACCTGCTCTGTTAGGTCTTCTGGGTTTCTTACTACCACTGTTTCCACCCATTTTCTTTCCTTCTCCTCCATCCTCACCATCTCCCACCTTACCTAAAGCCTCTCCCTCACTGTCCTGGACACAATCACCCACAACGTGCACATCGTTCATACTCACCCCGTGTAGGTCAGGCACAGCAGCGGCCGACTGCCGCTCCCTTGCGACCGGTGGACGGCCCCGCCACAGCGCCGAGCGCCACACCCGGGCCGGGTGAAGCTGGGTCCCCCCGCCTCGGACAGGCCCTCACGGTATGCCCCTCCTCACCGCATCCGAAACATTTCATCGCCGACGATGTTGCAAAAATCATGTAATCATAATCATCTATCTTAACGTGGAAGCGGAGGTTGAGCTCCGCATTCCGGTTGTTAAGTATCATATACAGGTGCCTGCGGTGAGACACCACGTGCTTCAGCAACTGAGACTTACACCCAGACAAGATCTTCTTGATTGGTGACACGTGTCTGGAGAGTTCTCTGCTGAGAAACTCGTCAGTGATGAAAGGAGGGACATTTGATAAGACCACTTTCGTGGCCGGTTGCGTCAGTGGCAACACCTGGACGTACATATCATTTTAACCGTGAGGCCCATCTCGATGAATCGGTTTACCTTCGCCACCTGGTCCAGGAAGATGACTACGGCGCTGTTCATCCTAGCTGCCAACTTTATGTTGCTGTGTCCGACCATCTCCCCGACAGCCAGCCCAATGTCCTCCACGCTACACGGAAAGCCGACGCTGATCTTAATGCCGTGCCTTCGCGTGATGTGGGACCATGTGTCTCCATTTACCATGGCGTCTTAAGACGCCGACCGGCGAGACACCGGCAGGAGAAAGAAAAATCCCAAACTCCCCAAAAATAGATTAAGCCTAACCTAAAGTGAAACACAACCAACAAACCACATTTAAATTAATATGAATAGGGAAAGAAAAAAGGGAGATCGACAAAACCACTCGCTCAGCAACTCACTCACACACGCTCACTCCCAGCATGCACTGCAGAGAGAGAGAGATTTTGATTTTTAGAAAACCTTTATTTTACTTAAAACAATATGAACGAACAAAACATCATTGTCATGGCGAACTTAAACAAATCAATAAAACAAAAGAAAAAAAAACAAAAAAAAAAACAGTTACTCCTCACATTGTATTAAAAGGAGTGTTAAAGACTAATTATTCTCCAGCCACACAACATGTTATTTCATTGTAGCACCATTTTTCATTAAAATCCTGCATGTTGTTCATACTGTTAAAAAACCTGAAATCAACCCAGATTCTGGCTTTGATTCGTGAGATGAAGACAGGAAGAGCCTCCTGTCCTGCTCTGTCCTCTATTCTGTTTTACCTGCTTGTATAAATACAGTTTAGACTCTCCAACCAAGTGGTTGGAGAGGCGTTCACGTTTTTATAGTCGACTCCTAAAATGAAGGTGGTCCTGGACCAGGTCTCACCAAACCCTTTAAAAACATGATGCAGTGTGTTAAAAAGGTTACAGACTCTGTCACAATAATACAAACTGTGGAAAACGGTCTCTACCTCCTCACAGAATGGACATTGGCTACAAACAGTGGGATTAATGACAGATATAAAAGCATTAACCGCAATTTCACCGTGCAAGATCCTCCACTGTAGGTCTCCAGTTCTCTTTTTAATAGGTTTGTATAAAACCCTCCAAACTGGTTTCACACCAATGTCCAAGTTCAGTTTCTGTCTCCACACAGTGTCGGCTCTCTGGTTCAGCTTGTTTGTTGAGCACTTTTACGCAGTTTGTGTAGATAGTTTTCCCTTTCACTGTGTGGAGGTCCAAGAGTTTACGCTCTGCTTCATTGAATAATGGTCCTGAGACCCCATTCAGCCGTGGAATAAGTTCTAGATCCGGAAAAGGATCTGTGGAGTCAGGAGCTTCCTCTCCTCTTTCGTACTCCTGCAGCATCTCAACCTCGTCCTCCGTCAGTCTCCCCGCCAACCTGCTCAGGATCCTCTTGATCTGCCAGATGGATTTCAGCCCGAGCAGAGAAGCCCCTGCAGGTGCGTCTGTCAGTCCGGGCCCAGCTACATCCACTAGTCTCCTCAGGGTGGTGGTTCCGGAGGAGCACAGCATGCTGGTCAGATCTGGTGTTGTGCCGTTTTGGATGTCCAACCTGGCTCCATACACCAGCGGTTCTTGAAGCAGCCAGTGTAGTGAGCATGTGGGTTCCGGTCTCATCCATTTAAAACAGTTCCATGCCTTAAAAAGCGACTGGTAAAAAGGAGATAATCCACACAATCTAAAAAGGTTAAAATCCATTTTAAAAAGTGCAGTGTCTAATCCCAGACCAGCTGCCTTCCTTAAAATGCCTCACCTCTCTCCACACCACATCCGTTGGACCTGTAAGGTACCTTTGCAAAAACTGGAACCTGAAAGTAGTCACTCTGCTGTCGATGTGCACGAGCCCCTGACCCCCCTCCTCTTTAGGTAAAAAGAGTACACTCTGAGGGACCCAGTGCAGCCTGTCCCAGAAGAAGTCTGTGAGGATGGCCTGTAGTTTCTGTGTGAGGCCTCCATGCAGGCCAGCTTGTGCCAAAGAGCTGAAACTACCAGATTGTTGATGACCAGAGTCCTGCCTCTGTACGACATCTGTGGCTTCAGCCATTTCCACTTTGCCAGTCTTCTCTGTATTTTCTCTACAACTCCCTCCCAGTTCTTCTTTACAATACAATCATTCCCCACATACACACCAAGATATTTAAACCCGTCCTTTTCCAGGTCAACCCCCCTGGTAGACTGGGTAGATCCTCCGTCCAGTTCCCCACTGCCAGTGCTTCTCTCTTTGCCCAGTTCACCTTTGCAGCTGACAGGGTGCCGAAGTCTTTCACAATAGTTGTCAGTTTGCTGACCTCCTCTTGATTTTTAACAAAGACCACAACGTCATCACCGTAAGTCGATAAAATAAAACTTTTGTTAAAACCTGACCTTCAATGTTCGCTCTGATTTTACACAACATGGGTTTGATAGCCAGCGCATACAGCATCCTTGAGAGAGAGCAGCCCTGTCTCACCCCTCTAAACACTCTAAAGGGGGCACTTAGACCTCCATACATTTTTAGTACACTCTCAATGTCCTGGTACAACACCTTGATCATAGCTATGAGACCTGGGCTGAGGCCAAAACTCCCTAGAGTCTTCCAGACGTAAAGGTGCTCAACCTGGTCAAAATACTTTTCCTGGTCTAGCAAAATGAGACCAGTTTTAATGCCCAAAGAACCAGAGATGTCCAAAATATCACGAATTAAGGACACATTGTCCAGGATACTCCTACCAGGCACGCAGTAGGTCTGATCTCGGTGGATCACCTGGTCCATCACCTCTCTCAGCCGGTTGGCCAGCGCTTTGGACAGGATCTTGTAGTCCGAGCAGAGAAGGGACACAGGACGCCAGTTCTTGATTTCTTGCAGGTCTCCTTTTTTTGGTAAAGTAATTACTGCCCTCCTGCAACTGAGCGGCAGCGTCATGTCCTTAAAACTCTCGTTAAAAACAGTTAAAAGATCCTCTCCCATCACGCTCCAGAACTCTTTGTAAAGCTCTATTGGGATCCCATCAATTCCCCCCAGGAATTGATGGGATCCCCCCCCCCCCCCCCCCCCCCCCCATGCCCTGCAGCGCCATGTACAGTTCTCCTACCACCAGAGGACCCTCCAACCCGGCGGAGACCTTTGGCAGCTCTCCACAGAAAGACTCAAACAGGTCATTGTTATTAATGTATTCTTCAGAGTAGAGTTCAGAGTAGAAACTCACCGCTCTCCTCCGGATCTTGTTTGCGTCTCTGAGTTCTTGCCCTGAATCAGAGCGTAGAGCATGGATAACCCTGCTCTGCCCAGTCTTCTTCTCCAGTCCGAAGAACTTTGATGGTGCGTCCATCAGCGCTGCATCCATGAAGCGGGACCTGACCAGCACCCCCTGAGCCTTAGTGCCCAGCAGGTCTTTAGACTTGAGATCTTTAATGTGATCTTGATTTCCAGTGGATTCTGCTAAACTCTGCAGCTCCACGATTTCAATCTCCAGATCCCTCATAGATCTGGTAATGTCCCGTGTGACATTGAGAGTGTACTGCTGACAGAGCTCCTTTATCTCCACCTTCCCACGATCCCACCACTGTTTTAAAGAGTTAAAGTCATGCTTTGTTTCTTTAAAACTGCTCCAAAAAACCCTAAAAACCTCTTTAAAATGTGTATCATCTAAAAGAGATGTGTTAAAATGCCAGTATGCGCTTTTTGACTTTACGTTAGATATAAAAATGTTGCACATAACCAGAGCGTGGTCAGTAAACCCAACAGGCAGCATGCTGCACTTTTTAAAAATGTTAAAATGGAAACAATAAAACCTGTCCAGTCTAGCGAGGGAAATTAAATTGCCTCTCGAATGAGCCCACGTATACTGTCTCTTGTCTCCATTTCTCCTCCTCCACACATCGACCACCTCATGCTCCTCTACCAGCTGCCGCAGTGCTCTCTGTGAAGGCCCATGAGGTTCCAGGTGGTTCCTATCTATTGTCTGGACAGCTCTCTGGTTATTGTCTCATCTCTAATGAACGGTGGCACGTTTGACACAGTGATTTTTACCGCCGGTGTGCTGAGAGGACGAATGGGTACGAAGGTGTCAAACACCACGATCCCGTTCTCCACCACCGTGTTGGCCTTATGTATGCTATCTAAAAAAATGACCACAGCATGTTCCATCCTTGCAGCGGATTTCACGCTGCTGTGGCCGACAACCTTCCCCACTGCCAGGCTACAGTCTTCCACCGAACACGCGAAACACGGCGTGATCTTCACGCCGTGTTTCCTGGTTAGCTTGTGCAGGTCCATGCTAGTGCTTAGCACACCGACCAGCGCGCGTTGATCGACTGCACACAAACAAAGACTCTACAACCAGCTAAAAGTACACACAAAACCCCGTGAACCCACAATACACTACCATATACAACATTACCCAGTGAAGAAAAATATCGAAAAATCGCTGGTATCGCTCTCAAAACCACGCTCCGTCAACTCCGTACTCCTTCCACTCAGAGACAGAGAGAGAGAGAGAGCACATCTTGCAATACTGTTCCTGACTCTGTCCAAAGCCAAGATAAGTTTCACTAAGGATGTCATCTGCTTCCAACCAGCCAGCTGGACTTTATTTTCTTTTGTTAGACATTTAAACAATCTACAAAAAAAGGGCTTTGCCAGCTTAGACATGTTGTGAGCAAAAGGTGAGTATATGTGGGTTTGTTTTTCAGCCGGCCCTCTCATGTTCCTGCCTTAAGAAAAGCTGTTGTTAGATGTGGCCTTTCTGTCTGTGTCAGGTCACAGCCTGCAAACCCAAAACATAACCTCAAAACGATGGCTCATATGAGGCTCATATGAGGCTCATATGAGCCTCATATGAGCCTCATATGAGGACACTCTGTGCCTCAAGGAAAACACAAACAGCAGATGTGTCGTGTGGAGGTAAAGTGAGAAGAGGGAAAAGTCACTGTATCAAATATCCTGCCTCAGACCAGAATGATTCTCCTTCTCCTTTTTTGCCCTGCGGCACAGCAGCTCCTTGGCTTGGTCACACCTCAGATCCAGCTACCTCTACCCCTGTAGTAGTGTGCAACCATTCTCTAGCAGGACACCCACCCCTCGTTCTATGCCATCTCCATGTTTCTTTTTGACATCAAATCAAACTCTGCAACAAATCCACTGTAGATTATTAATAATTCATCCGCCCAGACCATGCTCTCCAGTGAATAATTGCTACAGTTATTCATGTATCTGATAATCCATTACCTGAGGAGCATCTGCTCTGATAACCCCATCACTGAAAAAAACCTAAACCACTTATTCCTTCCCCCTCTTCAACTCAAGGTCTAAATTCCACTATGGCCACAATTATAAATTTGTTAGAGCTACTTGAGAATAGCACAGAACCCTTCACTTTACTAAACACAACACACTGCATTCAAAATCATTTTGATTATTTATAGTACAATGATCTTGAAAGCAGGATGTTACTGTATAGTGTATTCATGCACCAGAAGTCATTAGCATAGACTTGTGGGATGATGCACACTGCGTTTTGCTTAGACAATCAAATATTGTGCAGAGTAAAGCCAATCATGGTAAAGTATATGAGAGAAAATGTTTGATTAATGCTCACATGTATATTTAAATGTAATTTAATGACTGTTGATACTCGTAACAGCTCATATATGTGTTATCTGTTCCGTAGCTCTTACGGTGCTTTCTGGAGAAAGGTCATAAGGAGAACATAACCTGTAGGAAACACAATTCTACCAACAAAATCAACTTATTTAGACACCACCACGGAGCTCGTCACAGATCAACCTACCACAGCGGTCAGCAGACTGGTAACAGAAAGCGGGGCCAACCACTCAAGTCTGCAGGGGCCCAGCAGAGGGCGCTCATGTGACACACAACACACTTGTCTCAGTGGTCAGTTATAACTGACCACTGACTGAAAAATAAAACCCCGAACTACAGCTCATAAATAACACTGAGCTGCCAGATGTACATTCCACTTGAACACTTTCTATCAGACATACTTTTGTTTGCTTTTGTTCTTATTTGCTGATTAAAAAAGTCATGATTTTTTTTTTATTAACTTCAGTTACCAGGCTAAAAACATGACTCACTCATCGGGCCAACACAAGATTAGACTTTAGTTGGTGGTTTGGCGCTCACATGAATCAGTGAGTGCCTCTACTGACCACAATATCAGTGACTGATTATAAGGAGTTCTTTCACTCCAGGTGCACGGCAAATAACCGCCCTCTGGTAAATAATGTGTGTTATTCGTTTTGCACACATGTCAAAGTAATTATGCACTTGGTAGGGCATGTGAATGTTACGGTCATATAATGGAGATAATGCAGGGGGAGAGAGGAGGTTGGGAGCATTCCAGCACACTGTTGGCATATTGTGACCTCAACACGGTCCAGATAGTGTGTTTGTGACAGTTGTAATGAGTAAACGGTTAGATAATCACATTGTTGTTTGAGTTGCACTTAATCCAGGACACTGGTTTAAATTTAAGTTTAAGTTTAAGTTTAATTCTGTTTTTATCTATTTGTTTTTATTCTGTGTAAATGCCTAAACCTGTTCAAATGTTTTTTGAGCAACTGACATTAAGCTACAATTTAAGAACATGTCGTAGTAACAGTCAGAGCCTCTTGTGGTTTTTAGATGTGTATTTACTTCATGTCCTCAAATTAACTGGGGATTCCACTTCCTGCTTTGCTCTGTATGTGTCTCTGTGTGTGTGTTTTGCAGCGACTTGGTTAAACCAGAAAGCCAGTGTTTTGGCACACTGTAATGAATTTAGTTTTTTCCAGTGTTGCATAATCTGTCACAGAAGATCCGCTGATTTCCCAGAAGAAGGATTGAAACTTGGCCACAATATTTCGCCGCAATGAAACCTTTCCCTGACACCCATACTAGCATGGAATATCCATGGAACTTCCCAGTTTAGGCAGGCTTCAGAACTGAGCCATGGGAGGGGATGGGCCAATACAAAAACTAAATCAAGGCAGAAAAATCTATCAGTCTAAAGAGTAATGCTTGAGGGGCAGACAGTTGATTTGCTGACACTTTTTTTCCAGAAGAGCTGTTATTTTGAAGACTATTACTTTGTTACATCTGCCTTGAATCTGGACACATTTTGACAAAAAGGCTGGTGGAGTATTTTGTTGTGTCAAAACCACCAGAGAGACCGTCACTGACTGGCCATGCCGAGCAAGGTGTCAAAGGAAGTGAAGCCAGAGAGCATGCTGCTGCTTCCTCTGGGCACAGCAGCTGCCCCTGAGCAGGAGCTGCTGTGTATCTTTGGGACGGGGGACTTCGGGCGCTCTCTGGGCCAGCGTCTGCTCCAGTCTGGCTACAGGGTGGTGTACGGCAGCCGCAGACCTCACAGCTGTGGCCCCTTGCCTCCGGGAGCTCAGGTACTAAACAATGTATGATGTGGGACTCAACTTTTTTGCTGGCTTTTTTTTTGATGAATGTTCAGAACATGTGTTGCATGATGGTCCTGAACCAACTCAAACAACTGTGTCGATAAGAGTGCAGGAAAAAAAAGAAACCGTTTAATCAGGCTTTGAAAGTCGACGGAGCTAAATTCACTGATAATGTGTGACTGCATATGTTGAGGCATTTAGTTTTCATCTGTTGTGCAATATGTGTCTACTATCACTGAACACACTGAGGCTGAGCTGTGTTGACACATGTAATGTTCATGCAATGTTCAACACAATAGTGTTTGTGTCTGTTGTGCAGGCGACGAGCCACGAGGCAGCCGCCCAGTCAGCTGGCCTGCTCTTTATTTGTATTCACAGAGAACACTATGACTTCCTGGAGAAACTTGCACCTCAACTCAAGGGGAAGGTACCTTGTTGCACAGTCAGATGCCTTTGTGTAACATAGCATTTGGTTGATTTCTACTTTTTCATCCACTCTGCTGATTTCCTTGATTGGAAGGTGCTGGTGGACGTCAGCAACAACCTCAAGATGAATCTATACCCAGAGGCCAATGCTGAGTATCTGCAGAGGTAAGTGAGAAATCAGCCACCACTGTAATGTCATTTCCTAAAATATTGGGAGATTTCATGCATCATGTGGTTTGAATTACCACTCTGTTGTTTGTCAGGCTGGTCCCTGGAGCTCATGTGGTGAAGGTTTTTAACACCTTGTCTGCCTGGGCCTTGCAGAATGGACCCTCAGATGCCAATAGACAGGTGCTGAATGTGTTTGTGATGTTTTTTCCAACAGATCTGTTGAAAACATTGTTTGGTTGCGTATTAGTACTGGGTTTTCTTCTTCTGCTATTTATGAATACATTGTTTTTTCCTAATGGTGACTTATCTATTTTTGGAATTAAACTGTTTAGCACTGCTTATCACATCCTTCTCCCAATGCATTTTACAATTCTCTAATGTGTTAACACAGCGGGGCATTGCCCAATCAGTTAAAAATAATAGTCAGAAAAGTATTTCAGTCCAAACTGTATTATTAACTCGTTTTGAAATTTTGATCAAACCAAATCCAAGTAAAAGAAGCCACATGTGAAGAGTCAGTCTTGTGTCTTTAACTCCAGTCTCTTAGATCTAAGCTCTCATCACGTGCTTTGTGCTCTTGCTCTGTACTGCAAAGCTGCAGCAGATGTGGGTTTTTTATTCATTTCATTTTGTTCTGGTTGTGCAATCCCTGAGGAAGGTAAAAACGCACTGTGTGTGTTGGTGGGAGTGTATGTTTATGTATGTGTAAGTTGGTGTATTTGGAGCACAATCAACAACATCAAATCAGTGTTGACGGAGCATTGGCGTTAGTTTTTACCAGCTTTATTACAATCAATTTAGTATTTCATACAGAAAGCCTTTCCACTTCTTCAAAGTCAAAACAATACTTTCATCATTGTGTGAAAAAAAGGTATACTCCTCACATGGGGCATATCGAGTGCTTTAAATATGATGGGTGTTTCATGCTCCAGGTGTACCTGTGTGGAAACGGTGCTGAGGGTAAGCTGGCGGTAGCAGAGGTGGCCACCAAACTGGGCTTCACTGCTCTGGATAAAGGCTCTCTGTCAGCAGCCAGAGAGCTGGAGGACTTCCCCCTGAAGCTTTTCCCAGAGTGGAGGCTGCCGCTACATGTGGCCGTCGGCCTCACTGCTTTATTCTTCTTCTACGTGCTCATCAGAGATGTCATCTACGCGTATGTTGAACAGGGGAAAGACATGTCTTTCAGAATCATGGTGTCCCTGGCCAACAAGGTAAACTGTTTAGTGTCTGGTAAACTAGCATCGGTTCCTCTTTTTAACTAACTAACTTGAATCTGTTTTCCTCTCAGTAACACTTCTTTGTTTATCCCCCATCGTTCAGGTGTTTCCCATTGTGTCTCTCATCATGTTGTCTCTGTGTTACCTGCCTGGTGTCATAGCTGCCTTCCTTCAGCTCTACAGAGGAACCAAGTACAGGTCAGACATCACAACAGGATGGACTGATATTTAGTGCCATTCAAGTGTTTTATTGCATCCCACAAGTCAAAGTATGCTGTGTTTAAGGCGTTTTCCTGACTGGTTGGATCGCTGGATGCTGTGCAGGAAACAGCTGGGACTGGTGGCACTCTGCTTTGCTTTTCTACATGTGCTTTATACTCTCATCATTCCCATAAGGTATGTAACAGGTGCACACATCATCACACTGCTTCATTCCATAAATGTAATGTAATCATAACTGCAATTTTCAACTTCAGTCAGTAGCCAGTTTATCAGGAACACACTCTAAAACTAATGTCATTTAAAGACAGCCCTGCATAAATCCTACTGTAATGACGGTTTAGATTGTACGTCAGTATATGTCTAATGTGTTTATGTTGGTGCTGAGGGGTATTTCTAACATGGAGTCTGCCCTCATTCATCTCTAATCCGCTGAGTGTGTGAAATAAACAGATGAATAAATAAATAAGGAAGTCACACAGGGAAGAGCTGTGGAGTTCTTTGCAGTAGCTCGGTGGTTGCTACGGTGGAATGGATGTGGATTTTGATTGGCTGTTGTATCTTCATTCATAGAAGAGCTTTCGAAGCTTTCCATCACATTTCAAAGTCCTTAGTTAACTTGTGAGGAGTGGAACAACAGTCACGTGAGTGCAGGATGTTCAGTGATGTTGATAGTGGACTCAAGACTGCTAGGACGTCACTTTGTGTTGTTCTGAGGCGTAAGACTGACGTGGTTGCTATGGCAATTCAGGGTGGTAACTAGGATGTATTGAAGGTTTAGCGGGGTATATTATGTGTTTGTGTCACAGAGGTGTTACTAGTAGGGATAGTAGTAGCAGCAGTACTGCTGATGGCAGCAGTGGTAGTCACAGAGGAAGTCACAGAGGCCACACTACGCCGGAGTTTTGGAGTTTTAGTCATAAAATGGTGAGAAGTTCACAATAGGCAATAGTAAAGTACAGACGTTCTACATAACTATTCATACTGGGTGCTAGGGTTGCATCCTACTGAGAGCGCCTAGGGCGTAGCCGTACAAGACTCTCAGGAAGACAATTAATAATAATAAAATTTATTTATAGAGCGCTTTTCACAGACATAAAATCATAAAGTGCTTAACAGAGCAGAAATTTAAAAGCATAAAAAACACAATGTGACCATAGGGTCAATAAATTACATACACAGAGAAAAAAGGTTTTTACTCAAACGCCAGCCTAAAAAGGTGGGTTTTGAGCAGTTTTTTAAAAGTATTCACAAAATCTGCGAGGCGTAGAGTCTCAGGCAGAGCATTCCACAGCCTCGGCGCCACTGCCTCAAAGGCTCGGTCACCACGGGTCTTAAATCGTGTGCGTGGAACTGACAGAAGACCTAGAGCGTTTGACCTGAGAGTGCAGGCGGGTGAATATGGGTGAAGTAGATCAGCTACATAAGTAGGAGCCTGACCGTGAAGTGCTCTGTAGGTGATGGTGAGAATTTTGAAGTGTATCCTAGATGCTACAGGGAGCCAGTGGAGAGATCGGAGTACGGGGGTGATGTGAGACCGTCGATTTGTCCTGGTGAGTAATCTGGCGCCAGCGTTTTGGATTACCTGCAGACGGTTAAGAGCAGCTACACTGAGTGATGAGAAAAGTGTGTTACAGTAGTCAATGCGAGAAGAGATAAATGTGTGTATGATCATCTCTAGTTCAGGTGTTGATACTACAGATCTCAGTTTACTGATATTTCTTAGATGGAAGAAACATGATCCGGACAGCTGCTTAACATGGGGGTCAAACGACATGGATCGATCAAAGAAAATCCCTAGATTGCGCAGGTTGCAATGGGCAGCAGAGGAGAGTGGACCAATACTCTGCCTGATCATGGGGACATACTCATCTGGAGCAATAACTAGAACCTCCGTCTTAGTGTCGTTAAGTTGTAAGCAGTTTTCTGCCGTCCAGTCTCTGATGGCATTGACACAGTCCAGGAGCCTAGTTAATGTGAAGGCCTCGCTGGGTTGGAATGACAGATGGAGTTGGATATCATCTGCATATAAATGATAGGACACATTATAACTTTTTATAATCGCTCCCAAAGGTAACAGATAAAGGGAAAATAACAGAGGCCCCAGAACCGAGCCCTGCGGTACACCACAAGACAGTGGAGAGGTAACAGACACACAATCACCCACAGAGACATTGAAAGTTCTGTCATTGAGGTAAGACGTGAACCAGTCTAACGCTATGCCAGATATGCCAACCCAATCACGTAGCCTCTTAATCAGGACGTTATGGTCTACAGTGTCGAATGCAGAACTGAGGTCCAGAAGAACTAGCACAGAGCAGTCACCTGCATCAGAACACATGAGAATGTCATTTGAAACCCTCAGGAGAGCGGTTTCAGTAGAGTGTTGTCTGCGAAACCCAGACTGGAACTTGTCCAGTACATCTTGTGCCTCTCCAGTGCAGCAGTAAGTTGGTTGGCCACCACTTTCTCTAAGATTTAGGACAGGAAAGGCAGTTCTGATATGGGCCTGTAGTTCATAGGCAAAGCAGGATCTCAGTTGGGTTTCTTTAATATGGGCTGGATAGTGGCATGTTTAAAATAGGAAGGGACAATTCCTGTAGACAATGAGGAATTAACAATAGATGTTACTGCAGGGCCAATAATTACCAGAACTTTCTTAAATAGAGAGGTCGGTATTATATCCAGAGGGCAAGATGATGGCTTTGTTTTGTTAATTAAGTCCATCAGGTCTTGAAGGCTGATAGGCTGGAAAGAGTCCAGAACAGTAGGAGAGTGCGAGGAGCTACATGTAGATGAACAATCCCAGGCTGAATACCAGACCTAATAGCTGTTACCTTATCATTAAAATATGTAAGGAATTTGTTGCAATCGTCAACAGAACAGCATGGCAATGTAGAGACAGACGGTGAAACAATTCTCTTAATTGTGTCAAACAAAATCTTGGGATTTCTCTTTGAGGACGAGATTAAGTTGGCAAAATAAGCAGTTCTAGCTTCCTTTACTCCAGCATTAAAATAAACTCTGAGGTCTTTGAGATATGAGCGACTCTCAAGCTGCAGACAGCGTCTGTCATCCACGGAGAAGTGTTGTAGGCAGCCCTAGTCCTTTCCTTAAGAGGTGCCACTTTATCCAGCAAAGTGGTGCAATGTTCATTAAAAGACTGCATCAAGAGTTCAACATCGTTGTGATTTGTGTTGCTATCACAGCAGAAGTGCATAGAGAACTGATCAGCTGTACTCTGAGTAATAATGCGGGAGTGGAATGTTTGTTTCAGACACAAGGGGTCAGCATTTACAGAAAGATCAAAGAAAATACATTTATGGTCACTGATCAGTAGGTCCTCACAACGGGTATTATCAATATCAAGACCCAGGGAGAACACAAGGTCCAAGGTGTGACCACCCCTGTGAGTGGCGCCAGAAACATGTTGCGTGAAATTAAAAGATTCAGTAATATTGAGAAACTCAGTGGCACTGCAGTCTGTGGCATCATTGATATGCAGATTAAAATCACCAACCAGAAGCACTTTGTCTAGCTTGATAATAGAGGTCAGAAAGTCTGCGAACTCTGATAAAAACAATTTTTTTAATGAAAAAACAAAAACAAATTAAACAATAAAAACAATTAATTCCGAAATCCTAACGATTCAGCTACGGGGTGAGATAACAGGCCTACGGTACTGTTCTGATACCTCAGAACAGTACCGTTCTTTGAGGAAACTAACTCACTAGTACCGTTCATTGAGGAAACTAACTCACGTGGGAAGGACAGCCCTAAGGAGTAACTACCGTGTTAGGTGCACAAGCCTGTCCTGCTTTCCCCGGGACGG
The DNA here is from genome assembly GCF_050575085.1 of Anarhichas minor. Taxonomy (NCBI): domain Eukaryota; kingdom Metazoa; phylum Chordata; class Actinopteri; order Perciformes; family Anarhichadidae; genus Anarhichas; species Anarhichas minor. The sequence continues at coordinate 2,702,986 of NW_027466451.1, read as the reverse complement.
GATCCGTTCACGCTACACTCCCTACAGTATATTGCGGCTTATGTTTGTTGGATTTTCTTTGAATTTTTAATTTTTTTTAATTTTTGGATCTTTCTTATTAATGTTGCTGTATGTCAAATTGCCCAACTGTTCAATAAATGTCAGTATGACTGAACATAACTGTCATGCCTCCCTTTTCTCCCTCCCATATATATCTCATCCTGTCTGAAAGCTCAGTCACACTCAGAGTGTCTCCCTGCAGAGTTGAGTGTGCTCTGTCTAGTCGTCCCGGTCTGATCCCGCTCCAGGGTTCATCCCTCTGGCTGATCTGATGCAGTTCTCCTGGAAACATTTGCTCTGAGCTTTGGGCTTCTCCCCAGTCTCTACAGGATCTCATCACATCAGTGGAGAGAGGAGCGGGCAGACTGCTCCATCACTGAAGTCCTCTGCAGAGAGGATATCATACTTGGATGTGACAGTAGAGGCCCTTGATGTTGTGCTGCAGCAAGTCATTTTAGATCATGAAGGGATTGAAGAAAGCAGAGAACGGATAACTGGTAGTTGTTGGTGACACATGATCAAGTATTAATCGATACACTTGGATAAGCAGGTATAAAGACATGCAGCATGTTGTCACATGCATGAATGCCTTCAAACCACAACACACACACACACACACACACCTGTAGTGCAGGAAGATGAAGGATGGAAGAAAAGAGGAAAACCACTGCCAGCCTCACAAGACCCAGTGGTCAACTGTTCCCCTCAGAGAACACACCCAGAAGGACACACAGGAAACACTCATGTCAAACTTTCAACATATAAATATATATATATAGATATATACTATATGTGAATAAGTGAATATGTTTGAACATGCATATACACTTGCTTCACTCGACACCGTTAATAACTGACATGTTTACATATAAACAAAAGACTAAGAATAAGTAAACTAATGTTTTTCTTTACAATATTCTCTCATGGGATCTGCGATCTTCCTTAAAGCTTCCTTCTTTATTCATAAATCATGAACAATGGTTGGGCCACATGGGGAGAACTGTATAGCTCCTATGTTACTGTAACTTTCACAAAAAAATGTTAACGCAATTGATTTTTGTATCTACAATGCATGAGTGTCGTTCCAGGTGTGTTCTTATAATGAAAAATGATCGGGTATATTTAGTGCATCTTGACATGATTGTCATGTGTAGTTAAACCTAACCCACCTTGGTGCAATGAAGGAAAACTCCAAACAAGCACAAATGCAAAGAAATAGACCACTGCCCAGTGAAGATCGCATTTCTACTGCATTCATACCCATCAAATGTTACAGTGAGAGTACAGATTGTAAAGTGTCAAGTCATTTTATGTGATTCATAGGTGAATGCAGAAAACATGAAACATCTCTGATGACTGTTATTTCAATCAGGAGAGACTTGATTAGAATTTAACTATGATTTATTATATATGCATAAAATATGAATAGTGCAAAGTCTTTGGCGATTGGACTCCATCCTGAAGTCACCGAGGGTAGGGATCCTGAGGTCCAATAAGGCCTAAAGGAGTTGCTGCAATCTGATGATGAATGAGGAGCGTGACTGATGCTGACTGGAGGTGACTGGGTGGAGGAGGGTCACATCTGCTTAGAGCTGAAAGGACAACTGACAGCAGCAGAGAGGAGAAGACTTTTTAAAGTTTGACAGCAGTGATGTGATTGGCTTAAGGAAACTGTGCAGAATCTGGTTGGTTACTTTAAAGTGAACTCCCCCAATCACAGGGAGAAAGAGTATGAATGAAAAGAAGAGTAAAGATAGTCTTCCTGACTGAACTTACGCTTAAGCTTCATGTGTTAGTCATGAGTGATCAACCTTTAATCTGTGTGTGCAGATTTACTGTTGTAAACAGCTGATGCATGTAAAACGAAGATGAATGCATTCTAATCACAACAGCATGCACAGTTGATTGGGAACTAAGAAAATATTGTACTCTTCAAGCTGTAGTTACTCAAACCAATATGTACACATATTAAATTCAGAAATAGTTCAAACAAGACAGAAATGTACATTTTTAGAATGTATATTTGTTATATGCAGTGATTCATTCTTTCTGAAAGAGAAAAGGTAAAAGCACAAACATGTGCCTCACTTCACTTCAGCTTCATGGAGTAGCTTCCAATAATGTGACTATTTCAACATTTCACTGTGAATTCTGTTGATTCAGCTGTTTACACAACAGGAATCTGAAGCCAAAAACATATTGTAGATACGGAAGGAAATACAGAGACACGCAGGCAGAGATGAGGAAGCAGTGATTGCACAAAAGTCACAATCCTGTTCACGCTGCACACAACATCCACACACGGATTTCAAGGTAAAATCTGCACATGACAAACTGCGAAATATAGGAATTTAAAGTTATTGTATTATTTGAAAACCTTTTGTTTTATTTCATTTTTTTACTTTTTCCACCTGCATTGTTTATTCTAGCAGTTCAAGGTAAATAAGAGTTAATTCGTTTGTTGCACATAGAGTACTAATAGCAAATCCAAAGTGTTGACTTCAATGGATCAAAATCAAAAAGTGTATTTTTTCCTATATATAGGATGGAGCTTTTGCTGCTGTTGGTGGTGCTGAAAGCATGCGCTGCAGCTCCTCAAGGTATGAAAAATGCTTATTTAACAAATTTCGTTATTCGAAAGGAAATGTTGGAGTTTGTAGCAGTCTGTTGCCATTTACCTCAAATTTGCTTACACACCCATCATGCAATTCTCTTTCTCTACAGGAAACTCTTTTTTTCCAAATTCAAGGTTTTGCAGTATATTAATAGCAGATTTCTGAACTGGGCAGAATATGTCAGATATCTTTACTTATATTACCAATGTTGTCTTTCAGCATATGTCTACTATATTTGAGATAATACATTTATTATTTTCCATTTTCATTGTTCTACAAAATTACAAGAATTACGGGTAACAAATCTAACATAACAGAAAAGTAATCAAAAGACTATTATGTTTTCACATCAAACTGGGATGTTTTAATGATTTACTTAAATATCATAACTGATCATATCTGCTGTTAATTTGTTTAATTGTGGACATTTTCTTGACTTGACACAACGACAAACATTGGGGCTCCTTCCACTTTTAATCATTGCTGCATTTGAAGATGAAATGTACCTTTATACACTTGTACAAAACAAATAGATACCAGGCAAAACAATAAGCAAAGCAAAAAGCTAAGTGGAGTATCAACAATATTTTACGAACAGTATGTAGTGTCTCTCTTTGTATAAGACATCATAGTTGACATCATAGCAATCATTTTCCTTCCTCAAAATGTTCTTATGAATCCTGAATGATGGCGCGCTGAGCAATGCTTATATGTGTGACAGAGTTCAACAGACAGTGGCTCATATGCTGTTTCTAACTGTGCAAGATGACGTTCATCCAAAATGTCATGTGTTACCACAATTTTTGTATAATATTGATAACGAAGATAATGTATAATGCAGTTAGTCAACTACAAATAATAATCCATGCTGACAAAGAAATGGATAAAAACCATCGTCCCTCTCTGTTATCAGATCTGTCCGGTAAAATGTTCATCTTTCCACAACTAAGCAGCACAGCTCATGTGAGGCTGATAGCATCAACACAGCGTTTTGGCGCTTTAACCGTCTGTCATAGGTAAAACTGAATGTTCAAAATGTACAAAAAAAAACATTGTATCTCTGGCTGTGAAAAGTATCATGCATGATAATGTCTTTTCAATGCCTACAGGTCCTTTACAGACTTTAAGAGAGACCACGCCCTTTTCTCTTTGGCCACACCCAGTAGTTCCAATGACTTCCTGATTTTTTGGGACGAAGCAAAGAAACAAATGACGGCCTTTGTCAAGAATGAATTCACAATATATAAAGGGTGGGACTACAATTCGAACATGTGGCACTCTATCTGTACGACATGGGACTCTGAGTCCGGACTGGTGCAGCTGTGGTTTGATGGACAACCTACAATGAAGAAATATATCAGCTCTGGATCAAACATCAGTGGCTCTACTATAATCATCTTAGGACAGGTACAGTTTTATTAATAAGCACCATAATGAATGGTCTAAATAAACACATTTATTCCTGGTTTATTGTGTGTATCTAGTGTATCGATTTCAGTACAAATATTGTACCATTTGGCTTTTATTATCTGTATCTCAAAACGCATTTGTAATCTACAGGAGCAGGATACTCATGGTGGGGGGTTTGACTCGAAGCAGTGTTTCATTGGCATGATGTCTGATGTCCACATGTGGGACCACACCCTTTCCCCCTGTGAGATCCAGAAGTACGTGGATGGACTAAACTTCACCCCAGGGAATGTGCTCAGCTGGAGTGCGCTGGAGTTCCAGATCACAGGCAGAGTGCTGATAGAAGATAAACCAAAGACCTGTGACTAAAATTTTAAACAAAACTACAATAATTTGAGCTATGCAAATCAAGTGGACTTGAAATATTTCTCAATAAATTCCTGCTGCAAAAGTGTCTCTTCACAGTCATCTTTATTGTGGTTGAACACAAAAACGTTCGTCCAGAGGCAGAAATGTTGGATTCTAATGCTGTGTTCACACCAAACGCGATGTGATTTTTTTGCGTGACAAGATTACATACAAACAAGTCTATGCAAAGACGCATACGGATGCAAATAGACGCAAAATCTCGCGGGGCGGCGTGAATGAGGCTAATGCAGACGCGAATACGCGCAAGTTGAACTTTTTCAACTCTGACGCAAAATTTGTGTGACGCTGTGTCACGAACGCCTATCAGCGTTGACAATATTGTAGCCGTAGGTGGGCACCCAGAGCTCTATGATACCTCATATTAGTAGAGACCGGATGAAACTATGTGTATAAATGTATGTGTATAAACCATATGGTACAGGGAACAATAGCGTGCCACACCCTGGACAGGCAGGGATGGGTATTCTGAAATGACAGGAGGCAGAATGGCAACACAACAAAGTAAAAAAAAGTTATAAATTAGTTGAAATGCTTGTAGTAGACTAAATACAACCCGTTGGCATCTGTCTCTTGCAGTAAAGTAGCTTTAAAATAAAAATGTGACATTCACCAGTATTTCAAAACATTCAGGGATACACCATTCGTCATTTAATGTCATTCTGTGTGATTATGATCCCTAACATTATTCCCTGGTTCTGTTTTCATTTCCTAGCTTTTCAAAATCAGATATGAATCCGACAAGAGAAAAATAAAAAAGTGAATCAATTGGCCACATGTGATGCTTATCACTCTGCATCTTTACAGTATTCAGCCCACCTACCACATTGTCTTGGTTTTGTCTTGCTGCACAGACACTCTTTTCAGACTACAACTACAACTATAATGACGCTCCATGCCTGCTAACTATGTAAGGATGTAATTGTTTTCTTTTTTTTAACATGTTAGGCATGACAACTTTATGAAGATCATATATGGGCTGTGGATCTGTCAGCTTCTTTTCAGTTTTCTTTGCCCCCTACCCTACTGGCCAAAAATGTATAAACGCAGCTTTAAATGAGTTTTGATATTTCTATCAATTGCACTGATCTCTTTTTTAGACAATTAAATATATCTTCATTCAATGGGACAGCAATACTTTGTCATATATCTTTTATATTCTTAGAATATTGGCACAGGGCTAAAGTTTCTGTTTCATCACTTTCCCAGTTATTTTATAGTAAATCAAATACACTGTGATATGGACTTTTGATTCTTCATGCAAGTCATTCTGTGCAGCAGATGCTGGCAGTCTCTCAATCAGTAAAACTGCTAGTCCGTCCCATGGATCCACATTCATAATGAGAATGCTACAGAGGCTGGTAATTAACAAAGCCATGTGGGCACATAAATGACCAAACATGTTTTCTGAAGAAGCTGCCCAGACACTTCACTTTTGTTGAAGCTTCTCATTAAGCTCATGAGAAGAAACGGACACAACAGAGAGTCTGGACCTTTCTGTAATTCTTGAAATCCTTAGCAAAAGTCAAGTGGAACAACATGTACTTCCACAATAAACTAGGCTGAACAATATTAGCTGAAGCAGCAACACTAGCACTCACCATAAACACCTCTCTTTTGAAATTCCTGTTGAATCAATTAAGCATATGTGCTGGGTAAAAACTCAAAGGAGCCTCTTGTGTTACATTAGCAGGTTCCTGAGGAAATGTGGGGAAACATGAGTTTGTAATTAGCTATAAGTTAATTCCTCTTCAGCGTGACTGTTATAGCTCTACATGCATTATCAGTGACTGTTATAGCTCTACGTGCATTATCAGTGACTGTTGAAGCTGTACGTGCATTATCAGCGACTGTTGTAGCTCTACATGCATTATCAGTGACTGTTATAGCTCTACGTGCATTATCAGTGACTGTTGAAGCTGTACGTGCATTATCAGCGACTGTTGTAGCTCTACGTGCATTATCAGCGACTGTTGTAGCTCTACCTGCATTATCAGCGACTGTTGGCTATTGCACAAATAGCCTCTAAAACTTCACCAGTAATCTAAATCAGGGTAGGAAATTTACATATTTTTTTGGGGGCACTGACTGAAATCCAAGGGCATTTAAAAAAATTTGGGGGCAGTTTTTGAAACTTGTGAAATAACATTTAACCTTTGTTCAAAATAATAAATATACTTATTTAGGCTTACAGTATATGAGCAATTGTCATCAAATGGCAATAATAAGACTATTAGGCAGTAATCTACAGATTCAAAGTGTTTTCTTAGATTTTTTTGAACAAAAAACAAACATAAATCAGACAATCATATTAAATTGTATGCTTATTTCTTTGTGGTTATTTATTGTTATTATTACATTTTTTAAACAACTATTAACAAGAATTAAGTCAACGATGCTTTGATTACATATGCATTAGTCATTGTATGGAATTTTTGAGAAAAACATTTTTATAGCACCTTAAAAATTCAAAAAATGTGCCATTTGAAGGTACAAATTCAGTTCAGAGTTTTTACTTAGTAAATCTTAATTGACTGTCAGTCAGGTATTATTCATTTCCAGCAACCCTCAAATCAAAGAATAAAGACACTTTACGCACAATTTAGGTGTATTTTACCTTTAACTCACGAGATGCAGATAGCATGTTTTATACTTAATGTGAATATAATTCATTTAATCTAATTTCCATTATGCAATATGTATACTTTGTTGGCATCTTATTCTGAAAACCGGATGTTCGTCTGAAGAAACCGGATGTTGTCTCACGTTAATCTTTCCGTTAACTTTCAAAGTCCTTCGCTCGCTCGCGATCTGCATATCGCAGGCAGCATATAGGTGCACTAACATGTAAGTGTCTGCTGAGTTGACCACATTCTCGCAGTCTCAGGTCTGATTAAGAAGCGCTCCATTTATTTATTCGTTTAGAAAGTTCGGGGGCATTTGTTGCCCCTCTCCTAGTGATATCAGGGGCAAAATTACATTTCTTAGGGGCAGTTTTGCCCTTTGCCCTCGTGTATTTCCGACGCTGATCTAAATTGATTAAAACTGACAAACAATTGTTGTATCATTGAACAGGTGTCATCTTAGAGGATTAAATAAACCAGTTGCAATAGTTAGAAATGATTGGTTTTCTGATTTCCCGTTTTAATTTGATTTTTTAAAATAAATTCTCCTTGTATGGCAAAGTGTACACATAAATCTGTGTATTAAGGGGACTTTCATTTCCTGACCTGCCTGGCCCTTTATGAAGTTGTGCACTTTCCCTTATAAATATCTTTGTTGGTACTTTTACCCGCAGTAATTCCAAAGAGGGGAATGTTTACTTGTTTCTGTACTTAACTAACAATATTTATGTCTTGCTTTTGTGTCTTGAGAAGGTACCTTTGATTATTATCTTGTGAAAGTGCATTTGACTATTAATTGGCTCCAAATGAAGGATGATTGTTGACACCTGAGTTAAAGTGGCACTAATTCCAGAGATCCTCCCTGATTGGCCATAGACAGCAGGTGACAGGTTGTAAAAGGTCTTGGAAGACAACTGGTCGGTGTGGGTTTTTCCACCCTCTAGGAAAATGGAGCAAGGCCAGTGTTTTATCTACCACAAGGTTCTCCCTCGATAATAGTATGAAGTGCTTTATAAATAGCCACTTGGTGGTGCTATCCATTCAAAAATCACTTGTTCCCATGTTCATGGCCAACTTTCCAAAAAATGTTGTTTTTGAAATATCCTTGTAACAAATGGGACCAATTAGTCTACATGTGCTTTACATGTGTTTACTACTGTCTCTACAATGTGTGTGTGTGTGTGTCTTGTGTATCTTAATTGCATGTGAAACAAAGCGTCTGACTGTTTGACTTTGTGACAGCTGCTAAATCAGGCCTAATACAGGTGCCTTGCAGCTGCAAAATAATTTGTACATATTGCCACAATTCTTCAATAATCCAGATTTGCCTATATACATTGTAAGAAAAAAACGTTTCAGTAATAACATCAGACATAATGACATAGTGAGCTGGCAGACAGCAGAGTCGGCATACATACTGATATCTAGTGTGAGGGGGTTTCTGAGCTCTTGTGCTGTCTGTGATGTTCTGGGACACAGAGGCCTTTTCTTTCTCCACCTGCAAGAACTCATTTGTTGTACTCAATTTTAGTGAGATTACTGTGGTGGGTTAGTTGTCACTGCTTCTAGCTGACCTGGTAAAAAGGCCAGCACCACTACAGCACGACCTGGTCCCTCAATTAAAATGAATGCCTTATCATTCCTTAATAGGAGACTTAGACTCATGTCAAACTTGTGTGTGGTTGGGGACGAAAATGTTTCTTAGGTGCTTAGTTTAAAGTATTATTGACATGATTGCCATAGTTTGTTGTAGAATTCAAAAGCTTTTTAATAAGTATTTTCGGCTCCCACGAGCACGAGCAGGAAAGAACCCCCGTTCGAAACTGGGCAGAAACACTATTCACTATTCCTGCTTACTCGACACAATACAACTCTACTTAGTGGAACTGCCAGTGAACTGGATAATAAGTACAACTGCCCCAGTGTTAGCTTTTCCTCCACACAATCAAAGTCTTCTGAGTTGCGTTCCCAGCAAAGTGGATGAAAAGAAGCACTATGTGAATAATGTTTTCTCTCAGAGATACTTGAACTCTGTTATTTGGGGCAGCCACTCACTCCCACACAGGGGTGAGCAATCCTCCACTTTCTGGTTGACAACCACGGCCTCGTACTTGTCGGTGCTAACTGTAATCCTGAAAGCTTCACACTCGACTGCAAACTGCCCCAGTGTGTGCTGAAGGTCACGGCCTGATGAAGCCAACAGATCAACATCATCTGCAAAGAGCAGAGAAGCAATTCTGAGGTCCCCCAGCTGCACCTTGAGTTGTGTTGGTCGGGATCCGGAGTTCCTCAAAGAGCTTGGTCCACCATTTGACATTACCCCCAGTCAGGGACAGCAGTTCTCCTCCCTTGTTGAAAACAGCCTAAGCCAAAGCCTCGTAGGTGCCGACTCTCATCCCAACCGCTTCACACTTGACTGAAAACTGCCCCTTGTGTGCTGCTCCTGAGTTATTGTTTGCCAAAACTTCCTTGAGACTAACCAGAAGTCCTTCTCCATACCTTCCCCCCTAAACCGTGTGGTAGGAATATATTGAAGAATTTTGCAGCATGCACCTCTTAATTGACAAGGTTCCACCGAGACTTGAACTCCCATCGCTGGATTCAAAGTCCAGAGTGCTGACTATTACACCATGGAACCCAGAGAGCAGGCTTGTCGAAAGTAAATGTGTCAATAGTAAGTATGCCAAATCACATTTCCATTTACTCGAAAATTGCACCTTGCGTCTTGACGGTTTTTGTGACCTCCAGTATAGATCTGTATCTGAACTACAGTACTGTAGTCCCTGTTGCGGAACAATCAGGAAAAGATTGCACTTTCACAAAGTCCTAAGTGAAATAGCTGGTGGCTGGGGCAAGGGGGTATTTTATATCGGTAGAAAAGACTAAATATCTCAGATATGTTAATAGGAAAATTAAATGGCAAGGTTTAATAATGTATAAACAGACCACCATGAGGGTAGGAGAAGTTCAAGTCTTGGGTTGTACTTACGTGGATAAAAGATTAACATAGAAAAAGCATACATGTATTGGCACTGTGACTAAGTGTGAAGAGGTGTTCTATGTATTACGGAGGGAGTACATGGGCTGCGGGCCAGGATACACAATCAATAATTTACAGAGCAATTAAAAGATTAAGATTACATTATGGCTGTTTTGTTTTGAACAGCAGGCAAATCAGCTCTCAAGATATTGGATGTGCAAGCAAAGGCACTGTGAATATGTTTTGGGGCCTTCCATACTCCACATGGAACAAGGCAATGAAAATTGGCTGTGCAGTGTGATTAAGTTACGATTTTTATATTAAACAATGTAAGTACTAGACGTCATGATCTACACTCCATACCCGTTGGTGGCGGTAATGCGCAAATTCATTGTTTGCCGCAATACACTTCAAAAAAGAAGAAGAAGAAGAAGAGCGTCCGCGACTGCGCACTGGCCTTTACGTAATCGAGTCCCGTTTCAAATGCGGCTTGAACCGGGAACGCTACATTGAGGAAGAGTCGGGTGACGGACAACGCAACTTAGCGTGAGTGATCTCAATTAAGCCCTGTTTTGTAGGTTTATGACTTTATATAGACGCAGACAGTGCAAGTCTGGTGGTGTCTCAGTCTGAAGGTATTTCCGTGTGTTCCTGATATGCCCGATATAATAATGCTAACCGACAGCTAGCGTCAACGCTAAACATGAGCTGTTGGCTCATTATCTTGTCCACATAAACACAAGAGTGGTGTCTAGCGTTGAGTAACGTTAGACGCAAAAGTTCACTTTTATGACTACCCCGAAGTTGGCTTAACGATTCACTTTTTTAAGGGGAACTTAAATGAACGAGCAGCCGATGAAACCTTTATTTTATTTGTGATTTCGCTGCTTTGTTCTCCTCCAGACTAGCGTTACACGATGATAAACACACTAACATTATACTAACACACACTAACATTATACTAACATTATACTAACATACACTAACATTATACTAACATACACTAACACTATACTAACATACACTAACATTATACTAACACACACTAACATTATACTAACACACACTAACACTATACTAACATACACTAACATTATACTAACATACACTAACATTATACTAACACACTAACATTATACTAACATACACTAACATTATACTAACACACTAACATTATACTAACATACACTAACATTATACTAACATTATACTAACATACACTAACATTATACTAACACACACTAACATTATACTAACACACACTAACACTATACTAACATACACTAACATTATACTAACATACACTAACATTATACTAACACACTAACATTATACTAACATTATACTAACATACACTAACATTATACTAACATACACTAACATTATACTAACATACACTAACATTATACTAACACACACTAACATTATACTAACACACACTAACACTATACTAACATACACTAACATTATACTAACATACACTAACATTATACTAACACACTAACATTATACTAACATACACTAACATTATACTAACATTATACTAACACACACTAACACTATACTAACATTATACTAACACACTAACATTATACTAACATACACTAACATTATACTAACACACACTAACACTATACTAACATACACTAACATTATACTAACATACACTAACATTATACCAACATACACTAACATTATACTAACATACACTAACACTATACTAACATACACTAACACTATACTAACATACACTAACATTATACTAACATACACTAACACTATACTAACATACACTAACACTATACTAACATACACTAACATTATACTAACATACACTAACATTATACTAACATACACTAACATTATACTAACATACACTAACACTATACTAACATACACTAACACTATACTAACATACACTAACATTATACTAACATACACTAACACTATACTAACATACACTAACATTATACTAACATACACTAACACTATACTAACATACACTAACACTATACTAACATACACTAACATTATACTAACACACTAACATTATACTAACATACACTAACATTATACTAACATTATACTAACACACACTAACATTATACTAACACACTAACATTATACTAACATACACTAACATTATACTAACACACACTAACATTATACTAACATACACTAACATTATACTAACATTATACTAACACACACTAACACTATACTAACATTATACTAACACACTAACATTATACTAACATACACTAACATTATACTAACATACACTAACATTATACTAACATTATACTAACACACACTAACACTATACTAACATTATACTAACACACTAACATTATACTAACACACACTAACACTATACTAACATACACTAACACTATACTAACATACACTAACATACACTAACATTATACTAACATACACTAACATTATACTTGGAGATCTGGACTGCGTTAACCAGAGACTCCAACTAGTTTCAGAATTTGTGAAACGGTTATTTTTTTATTTCTTTTACCATCGTTGCTTGTAGTTGTACAGTTTGATATAAATAGATTAACCCGAGGTATTAAGTACATTTACCAATGTTAAAGTTGTATTTATGAAATGTACCAGGTAACTCTTGTTAATGTGCCACGTTTAATGAATTGAATGTGTCCCCTAGTCAGCAACATGAGTGAGCTGGAGGACGTCAGCCACCACATTCATGACAGGATCTCATCCGTACACCGCATGCTGGATCTGTCAGTGGTCGGTATGTTACAGTGATTTGATATGAGACCAGACCCGTAACGTTGTTTTTTTACTTCTCTTTTATTATTATTATTATGCACAGCTTAAGTGTTGTGCCATTAAAATGTGTAATTGTGTTTGTTTCTCTCTCCACATTTAGAATTGCCTCAAAGAAAGAAACTTGGACAAGAATTTGTGGCACTCGAGAAACTTCTGGAGGAGTTTGAAAGATGTGTTGGTCGACAGAAGGAGCAACTAAAGCAGCTGAAGGTAAACTTCAGCCAATGCCATCCAGTTGTGCACCAGGCACCATACGTTTGTTTCCGTTGCTGCTTAAATTCAAACTTGACCAGTGCTGGATTGTTGAGGCCAATAATGATATTTACCCAAATATTGGTCAGCATTCAGTTTTTGGGATTTCTAACACAAAATGCATTTTGGATAAGTCTCGTATAAATTGTGGTTATTAAAGAACAGGACATTTTAGAGCAGTGATTCTCAATTGACACATTGATTTATTTAATCGCTGTATTTCACAGCAACCTTTCCCTGAACTGGAGGTAAGTACTTGATTTACAACTTGAAATGGTTATGACAGATTGATTTCATCACTGCAATAAACCTAAAATGCAGTGAAGATGGTCACTGGTCAGTATTTGAAATGATTTATAGAATGTAACATCAGTTATAATCATTCTCTCACTCCAACAGGAAACCAAAAATAAAAAACGGAATAAAGTTAGATGACACACGTGTTGTTTATCAAAAATGCTCCCCCTTACTGAAATCAGAGCACCCCCCACACAGCAAATACCAAATTCATCTCCTGCTTTGGTCGCGTGACGACACGTAAACACAGTGTTCTCTGCTGCTGCTTCCACGTTGACGAAGGGCTCCTGGATGCTTTTGCTTTAGAAAGTGCAGACCCGTTGTAGAGCTGTGATAGACATTTCTCATTCTCAGTTTGCACCAGTTTGCTCCACACTGTTGAGTTTTTGTCTGAAATACTTCCACCTTGAAGACAATCACAGGGTCGTGTTTCCCTCTCTGAGGACCGGGCACTGCCAGACTTCTTGCTCCGCACAGACACACGCTCTGCAAACAGACTTATTTTTGTTTCTTGATTATGTCGAAGAATCCCCCCCCCCCCAGCCCTAAATGGAGACACCGTTTCTGAATAACCTCAACCATACGTCCTGATTTTTGTTTGCTTGTGTTTAAGGAACTTGAGGAGACGTTCCAGAAGGACTTGGAGGATGTCCAGCACCTTAAGGAGAACATACCTGCACACATGCCCAGAAAGAAAGGCCCAGCAAAGTGAGGACACATGTTTGATGCTTTATGCTTTATGCTTGATGATTTTCAATGGACCACTGGCCACCAACCATTTTTCTAATACAGATCCCAAATGAATAGATGAGTCAAAAAGTACAGACTCAGACTGCATCCCTTGTATCTAGTTGATTCATTTAATGCAATTGAAACTTGAATTAATCAAGCATGCACTATAGGTTATATATTACAGGTCACGCTAACACACGCACACAGAGAGAGACACACAAGCAGCCTTCACAGCTCCTTCCCAGATGTTGGGGGTTGTTTCTGAGAACAATACCGTGCTAGTGGATCACGAGTTCAGCTGTGTAATGTCTCTCAGTGGAGGTGAACCCGTACTGACCCAGAAAGAAGCCGCAGATGTTCAGCCAGCCCAGTCCGAAAACGTCAAAAAGACCAACAAGAGCGTCATCCGAGAGATTGAGGTCATCACCATGCCAGAGTATGAGAGCATCCCACCGTAAGTCTCACCGCTCACTAATATTCAACATGATGAGATATAATGGTTATTGTTCATGATGTCAGCTGGGGATTGCACTCTAACCTCTTCTTGGTCGTTGTATACGGAGTATGGCGTTTTACACAAGCTTTCCTTCATCTGCTCTTGTTGGTGCTGTGGTTTGACTTTACCTGACGGCTGGCTCAGTAACTCTTCTCTTCTGACTCGTGGTGAGACACCACAGATCTCACTATCAGGAGCTGGCCAGCCAGCGTTTCTCAGATTGGAGTGAGACGAGGAGAAAATGTGATGTCGTGATCTTCGCAATAGAACATCTTTGATGTGTCGGGTCTTGGCCAATCAGCGTTCAGATGTCTACAGCGTCTTCATTTCCCTCCGTTAAAGTTTAAGTTATGTTATGTTCCGTTACCGTTCAGACTTGCTGGGGTAAGTTAACGTCCACAGCATGCGGAACTTTGTCGACTGTTAACGTTCATCATTATCGCGATTTAGAAGGAAAAAACGTAACGTGATGAAACATGCAGCCCCCCCGTGTTCCGTTCACGCGGTCACTCGTTAACGTTAAACCGGAACACCGGCGCATCTGGTTGCAAGTTGTTGTTTTTTAACTCAAAGTAGAATGAGGATGATTTCGTGGTCAGAATAACTTTTATGACCACGAAACATGAGGCCCAGATACTGATGAGATGATGAGGTCAAAGAGCTTCAGGGAGAGGAGGCTGGTTGTGTAGCGCAGCTTGACGCAGGGCTGAGCTGTGAGTGGAGCTGGGCCTGGATAAAGGTGGAGGTGGGCCTGGATAAAGGTGGAGCTGGGCCTGGATAAAGGTGGAGGTGGGCCTGGATAAAGGTGGAGCTGGGCCTGGATAAAGGTGGAGGTCTAAACAGACGTGAGTACAGCTTCCTGCTGTCGGTGTTTTAAATACATTGATAAGGCAGGGTATGCTAAATGCAGCCTCTGCTCCAAGGAGATGAACTACAGCAACAAGGGCTCACATGTCCTCATCACACTGACAGACACTGTTCACTGTAATGACCACAGCCAGTGTACTAACAGTCCCAACAGTCCCACGTTGCTCTCAAGAACCCTAAAGTAATGAGAGGGTTAAGGAGCCTGTACCTTCATCTCAGCAGGTTGCTAATGCAGAGGTGTGTATAGATCACAGATATTATTTTACTCTTGATAAATTACCTCAACCAGAGTAGATTATCATTTTCATTTAAATAATTGAACTGGGTTGAATTGCAAATAGAAGATAGGCCACAAGTCTAACAGCTTTACAGTAACAGTGGAAGTTAATATGGAGCCGTACAGTAACAGGGTTCAATGAAAACTAATCACTTTATTTTGTACAGGCGATGGTTCTCGCTACTCTTGCTGTCTTTGTTTTTATTTGACCAAAATGAGACCTCGGTCTCATTGGATTTTGTCTAAATAAAGGTTAATATTAATAGAGCGGAAATAGTGATTAATATCTGAATAATACATTCGTTTTTTGCTTAAAGTAAATGTCTTATCACTTAATTTTCTTCTCAGAGTACACCAGAATGCTACATTTTAAAGCTCATATTAAAAATAAAATTCTCGGAGCACCCCCCCCCCCCCGATAGGGTTTCGGGCTTGTCACCTTTTTCACCTCATGAGTTTGCAGGTATGAAGCTTACATGTACTGGACTGGTTGGTCCACAAAATAGTTTTTGGCTCTGCCTAAAGAAAGTAGGACAATAATTATAAAAAGTTCAGGTGTTTCACATTGAGATGTCTGTATTTAGTTTTCAAATCTCTCTGTGGAGTGAAGTTTGTCCTGAGGTTGTTTGTTGTCTTCTGCACTGTGACTCATGTCTGCTCTACACGTCACATTTGGTTTCACTTTCATTCTCTGAAAAATAGACACAAATATCCCTGTTATGTAGCATGTGTTAGTTAAGACTCTTTCTTTTCTAATGACATGTTTGACCATATTCCAGCTCTGAGTGGATAGCACATTAAGGAGGTTTCTTTGCTGTATGTGTTCACGTTGAAGCTTTCTTTATAAGCTGTATGTTCTCAGAAGCTGGTCGTCGTGTCCCCCTCAGGTACATGAAAGGACGCGTGTCGTATCATCAACTCAATGCAGCCGTGCAGAGCATCAACGCGGCTGTAACAGCCAAGTACAAGATCCTCCGTCAGTCAGCGAAAACTCTCAACAATCAAGCGCGCAAGCTGCACCAGCGCTTCAAGGACCAGGAGACGAAGGATACAAAAGGTACACTGATCAGTAATGGAGAATGCATTTACTAGGACCCTTTGAGTAGTACACTCAAGACTAGTACACTGCTCTAAGCTAAGTTCTATCCTCAATAAATGCTGATGTGACATTTTGATCTGATCCCATACATCAATACGCTAAGTCCAAGTGGTGACAGACCTGTCCAAATGTCTTTCAGGTCAGTATTTTGTGGTGGACGACGACATTCGCGAATTTACTCAGATGAAGGCAGACAAACGATTTCAAGGGATTCTGAACATGCTGCGACACTGCCAGCGCCTTCGAGAGCTCCGAGGAGGGGGCATCACCCGCTACATGCTGCTATGAAGCAGCACATGTATATAATGTATATATACACGTATATAATGTTGTGGTGGAAATGGTTAGAAGTGAACTTTGCATGTGTCAACAGCATTTTGTATTATTAAGCTAAACAAAGGAAAATCCAAATAAAAAACTTTGAATGTCAATAAATGCTTTTAAAATGTCTCACGTTTTTATATTGTAGCATGTTTACTCAACACAGATCACGGTAGCATGAAATACACCCACTTCTCCACAACCCCAACGATCTCAGCGACCGTTAGTGTCGGCGATTATTAAGCATACACCACGTTATAACAATGAACAGTACTTTAAGCACACAAACAAGATAACATAAACACAAATGAACTCTCTCTAACTCTGCCCAGACTCTATTTCGCCTTACGGTACGATGCAATCGTGGTGATTGAGGGGGTTCTTCTGAGCTTCGGTGGGCTCGGGCAGCGCGGCTGGATAAGGGAATTTCGCGTCCTTATGACCGGAGCAAGCGAGGCGCTTGGTGGAGAGTGGAAGATCTCTCTCTTTCTGAAGAAGTCTTGCTTCTTCACTTCTGCAGGAATAAAAGGGTTCGCTTCGTGGACAGTTTGGTGAATTCGGCCAGCGAATATAAACTGTTAAACCTCGGTTTTGGTTAAAAAGGGGAAACAACGTTGGTGTGCTCCCTAGCTCGACGAGGTCGAAGGGAAAAAGCCTTGAGGTGGGGGTTGCAGGTAGTTTTGTAGAAAGGTGGCTGAACCACAGGGGTCCTGGGGTGTCTTGGTCCTCGGCCAATTAGATTGCAGCGCTGCTTTCAGGTACCTTCAGGGAAGCATAGTTTTTGGGGGAGCAGGGTCGTCTTACCGGAGGTCCCGCCTCGGCCTCCCTGCTCTCGTCCAATGAGAGCAGTGTTGCATTTGGAGGGAGGAAACTCACACCCTAATGTGAATTTCTTCAGAGCTGGGGGTTTGGTGCTCAAACTACAATCAGGATGAAACCTTTGCTTGCAAAAGGGACGGCCTGACTCTCTTTGTTCTCTTTGTTCCACAGCACATGTCGAAGCCATATAGTCAGATTCCAACAATACTTATACCAACTCTGATAAAAAGACGACTGAAACAAGCCTGAATAGATCCAAGAACATTTGTGAGTCACACAAAAACTCCTTTGAGTCCAGAATCATTAAGAAATGGCACAGGAGTAAATCCCCCTAGTCAGCAGATTTAGTCATCTCCTGTATATTTGGCACAGCGCTGCACATCAACATATCAGCAGAAGGTGGTGGCAGCATCCCACGAAGGGGATGCTTCTCTGCAGAAGAGAACCTGAGAGAGCTCTATAAAGAATGGGAAAACTGGTGTTCACACGGTCTGTGGCAACTGTAAGATTCGACAGGTTTGTCCAAATCCGGCCTCTCTTTGTTATTTTCAAGAATATTATAACATTTTCCACTTTCCAGTGTCTTCTTCTTTGCTTTGTTTTTTGGCAGTTTCAAATGGCAACTTTTCGCTGCATACTGTCACCTACCGCACTGGAGTGTGTAGAACAGGATGTAGTTTACGTTGGTTTATAATACACTTTCCAGTCTCACTGCTAACTATACATATAACTATAAGTTCTTTAAAAGTGTATGATTGTTGTAGGGTGTTTACTTTGTGAGCTGTGTTGCATGTGCCTTTATTTGTCACACACTTAGACATGCAGCCTCAATAGATGACATCTGGGAAGATAAGAGGAACCTTATACAGACCAACTGAGACGACAACTTCATTTGAATTATATTTGAACACATTTCAAAATTCAGTGGTCTCCTTAGCTTTCGATAACAAAGAATTTTAGACGTGTTTAGAAGTCTTGTTTTAAAAGTCTAGTTTAAATATTGTAAGAGGAGGTACATTTCAAAATCTTAAGGGTTTTAATAGAGTTAATATTTTATTTATCATATATCTCCAAAACTATAAAAGCAATAAAAACAGCACCATCTTTGTTTATTAATCATCGTCATATTACAAAGTAACTTTCTTTTGAAAAGGTGTCTGTGATAAAACAAAAAAGATAAATAAATACATATTCCGATATTCATATTGCTTTGAGGATGAGTGTCCTGTGGGTTTGAAAATCTTTACCAACTGATTTAAAAAAAAAAAAAAAAAGTCATCTTAAGTCATTAGAATAATGACTTATTATAGAGTCCTATAATAAAAAAAATAGGGCGCTGTTTAGTGCAAATGTGAACTAAACCCAAGCGACAGCTGAACATTCATTACATGGCGTTTGAATAAGTACGAGATGTAACTATGACAAGAGTCCATTGTTGAGCTCACAGTTTAGCCTTGTCCTGTCTATCAGTGGGACGGTCACTTGATATGACTTTAAATGAGGCCCGTCAGCGCGAATGCTCCGTCGACGACATCGTGATGTGAGTTTGCTGATGGATGATGCGTTGTCGTCTATTCTTAAACCTGGCGATGGATACTTTAAACATGTCGTTGCCACAGTGGATTATGAGAAAGGTTATGTCTCTTTTGAGTTCCACTCACACATGTCAATACTAAAGGATTACACACAACTAAACGAACTAAAGTTACTATTCCTCTCTTAAAACCTCAAAGAGACAAAGTAGCCGGTGGCACATTTCCATGAATCATCCTTTAAATCCTGCAGCTGACGCTGGATCAGCACATCTGCTTCGGCCTATGCATCTGCTGCAAACTGTAATTCTCGTCGAGACGTCTTTTTCTAAACCGAGACGCTCGTTCAAAGGCGGAATAGTGCATACCACTGGAATCACCAGAGGCCCCAAAATAGTTATCGCGATACTTATGTCACAATAAGATCTAATTGAGATTTTAAACATTTTTGCGATATGCTGAGTATTGAGAAAACAAATTCACCTCTGAATGTAAGAACTTGACTGCCTCACATGGCTGCATTTATATCAGTTTTTGATGCCCAAAGAGGTAAAATGATCCAATGTCACACAGAATACAAAGATCAGAGAAAAGTCCACCTCCATCAATCATCTCACAACCCCTCAGACTTATCCTTTGACCCTTGAGAGGGGCCCAACCGCTGTAGGATCCAATGATGAACCTTTACTTGTTAGGGTTCAAGGCCCAAAGGGGCAGAACCCCATTGAGTTTGTGTTGTTTTTTATTATCTGTTCTCTGCTGCAGCAGCTAAAATTCCTGTGAGCTGGAACAAGCTACAATCATGAATCTTGGTCCATTAACTGAAAATCATGTGCAAGCGTTTCCCGAGAAATACGACTCCAATCGGCCCCAACGTGGCCGTGTATTTAACGCCCCACAAAGCACAAATTTGATACGGCCACGCCTTTCATACGGTTCATCTCCTCCTAAACCATAGGGCTGATTGCTACCAAGTGTTCTGTGTAGCAGCATTAGACAAAGCTTATCAAAATGATCAAAAGCTTGTTCTATTTAGTTTGTAAGATATTGACCAATATCACCTGCTCCCCTAGCTTTCAGTCATGTATCTGTTGCAGCTATCGGTGGCTCACACATGGGGTTTGGGCTACCTGCTGCAGTGCAGATGAGGCACTGTTTCAAGCTATCGTTTACATGCAGGAACACATGGGAACCCAAAGAGATTGGTAGAAAACTATTTGGTCGGCTTCATGGGAAACTACTCCCTCAGGATCTGTGTTATCTGAGCAGTTCTGTGGAGTGTGGCATGTGTGCTGCGAAAGCGTTGAAGGTGCAAAAGCAAACGATGCAGGGTGGATGTCAGCTGAAGGAAGAGAGACAGGACTTTGATAGCCTGGAAGGCCCAGGTGAACTAGCTCAAGTTATGAAGTTAGTTTTATACCCCTTTTAACTTGCAGACAGTGATGAAACAGAGCTTGATGATACAAATGTCTTTTGAGGAACCTGTTTCAATTCACTGTCCTGTGAACTGTTCCGAGGTCATTTGACTACAAAAGAAAAGGTCAGATGTTGTTTGTTGTTATGGTGACAACCACATCAGAGGGGACGTAAAGTGTCGCAGCTTGCTGGGAAGAGAGCTTACGCAGGAAGTATTAAGTTATTCAATTTGACTTATTTACTCTGACTCTCGATGCTAATGTTACTACTCCACTGCTCATTTTAGTCGTTATTGCAAATCCTCACCTAAGTGAGTCTGTGATTTTCCGTAAGTCAGTTGAGTTCATAGAGAAGTTATCTTGCTAAAGCGGTCTGAATGGCAACGGAACCAGGCGGCAATCACCGGTTCTGCCGAGTGAAGCTGATGCAGAAGTTTCTTAAAACGTGCATTCTCTCTACAGACCAGCAGGCGGCGACTCCTCCGTTTGCAAAAAGAATTGTATAGAAGTCTATGAGAAAATGACTCTACTTCTCTCTTGATTTATTACCTCAGTAAACATTGTAAACATGAGTTTATGGTCTCAATCTCTAGTTTAAAGTCTTCTTCAATACAGCATGATGTTCATTTAGTACATTATGGTCCATTTAGAGTCAAACAGACCATAAAGGGTCGCTGCCTGCGTCTCTATGCCACTCCTCCACATTCCAAATATGGTAACATCTGTTCTTTGGTTGAGAAAGAAACAACATGGCGACAACTGCACTTTAAAACGGAAGTCCACAAACCAATGAGTTGCATCATGATGACTACCTCCACTTCTTATGCAGTCTATGAACGGAACACATTAAAATGGCAGCTGGTCTGACCATCCAGCTACGTTGATTTGAATGCGAATGTCCCTCCCACTCCTATTTTATTTCTATGATGGCTGATTTTACAAACTCCAAAATAATTCAGATGTAGAAATCAGAATTCTTCAGTCAAATACGTTTTTTCCCCCTTTGGAGAAAGGTAGACTATGTATATGTATCTCGTGCAACAGGTCAGGTAAAGGGGGAGAATTTGTGATTACTCGTACATGGCAAATAGAAAATCTGGTCCTTTGTCTTCCTGTGCTCTGGCACAGATAGCCATGCTGTTTACCAGAGTAGTTAGTGTGTGTGTGTGTGTGTGTGTGTGTGTGTGTGTGTGTGTGTGTGTATTGGAGATGGGCAGTGTGCCTGGAGAGCAGCTTGGGTTTCAGGCCTTTTGGAAAGTGCTATTTCAGCCATGTATGGCATGACAAGTGCAGAGACTATCAATTCAAGCTCATGTTACAAACTCAGCATTGATGGATGGTTGCACACGTCAGAGGAGCCGCTCTTCAGCCAACAGGGGAGCGAGACTCACTCTTAGCCCCAGGGTTAAGGAGTTTTGAATTTTGAACCAGTTCTGAAAAACTGAACTGAACTGTTAAAACAAGCAGCAATGCAGATTCTCTTCTATAGGGTACCAGAAAGGCTAAGCAACCAAACAAATCCAACAACCAAAACCAAAACAACCAAATCATATTGACACACTTTGAGTATCAAAGCACACAATTCAATGAGATTTATTTGTTTGGCATTTTTGCAGAGAGTAAATCTGAGTGCACAAAATGAAAATATAGTCCATTAATGCACTCCAAAACTATACATGTTCACGATACATACTTGCAAAGGGAAGCTACGGATATATAAATACAACAGTTCTGGTCTAGTTCTCATCCACATCACACCTTATGTCTCTTGTAATACACCTGCAAGAATCTATTTTTATTGTGTGGTCCATGCCTGGCAATCTTCTGCAGATATGTCCAGACATCCAGCATGCATTGTGTCCAAGAGAGACATCTAATCATGTAGCTGTTGCTCAGTAACTTTCTACTTCCACTGTGAAAATAATTCCTCTGTGGGGTTGAAGGTTGGAGAAAAGATGACTCAAATAACCACTGACCCGGCCAATCACTGTGCACTTTGTTGCTCAAACATGATTTCTGAAACTAGGCCCCTCTACAAATATATGCACACACAAAAAAAACATATACACAAAATGCAACATATCTTACATCTCTTGCAAATGCAAACACTTAATTCAGAACTCTATAAACTCTTCTAAAACTTGTATTTTTGCATTACAACCTTACCAACACAATGATCCATTAAAAAGCTCTTTCTACATGCCGACTGCACACTGACATACTACGTATTCAACAATATTATCTTGAGTCTTTGGCACTTTCATTTGTAGCATACTGCTATTGTAGACTATGAACACCAATGCAATATGTTTACTCTCGATACTCACAATCATGTAACAGTATCAGACACAATGACTTTAACGGCCCCTATTTTTGTGCACACATTTTTGTGTACACATTTAGTGCACACGCGTGTCTTCAAGACACTTAGTGTAAAGCAGAAAATGTGGTTCAGCATACCTGGCCAATAGATTCTACATGAGTTAATGCTTTAAATAATAACTTTTTATGTCTTGGCAATTGCAAAAAACTGTAATCCGTACAATGCCCACCTTTAACCAAAGCAATTCTTTGCTGGATTTAAGATTTCCACAGGTTGCACTTCAGTGATTGACTCTACTCAATCAATCATAAACGTCCAACAGTGTAAGAACAAAACTGCTCCTACTGTGAGGGTATTATTCTCATCCTACCAACATATTTTACATACAAGAAAAAGCATGAACCAAAACTGAAATAGAAAACAATGATACGATTGTAGCAAGTTAAATCTTAGTTATGTACATATCCACCAACAGTCATGATTGCACTGTTACCTAAACTCCACCATGCATGTTCCGGCTACAGATGCACACCCTTGTTTCAAGGAGAACACTGAAGTTTAATGAGTGAGGAAGAACTATGAATTAGTTGTGGCTTTCCAAATCTTCGGCTTTATCTATGAGCCTTTCTAATGCCCAGCTGACTAAACATCTTTTTTGATATGTCATGAATGCTTAGAAAGAAAGAATACAAGAAAAGCTCACCTGACATATATATGAATATCTTCATTTTCACATATTATGGCTCATTGAGACATGTTACTCTCACAAGGCATCCTATGTATTGAAACTAAATGGTAGCGCTAGAAAGAGTCTCCAACCTTATTGACTCATGGTACTTTGGTGAGAAACAGTGCTGCCCAGCAACCAAGTTAACCTCAACTGGCTTCACTGGAAGGAATTATTTTTGCTGCTGGGTAACTTTAGCCTGCTGAGAAGCATCAAAAAGTATTGGAAACCACCAAAAGAAAGATCTTTCGATGTTGTCGCATTTTGTTGTTTTGGGATGGTACCTTCTTTTAACCCTGCACTAATGATCTCTGGATACCTCCAGATTTGCGGGCCATTTATCTCAATTTCGGACTGATATTTACCTGTTGAGTCCAACTCTGAGCTGCTGGCAACGTGAGACGGGACCGGAGCATAGCTCGCATACCAAGATGATGTTCTGTTAAACCTCGGAGATGGCAAGTATGTCTCAGTATGGCTCTCTCTACCTCCACTCCGGTCGGACTACTGAAAACCCGAAACCCACTGGCTACAATCACGGCAACGGTTGTGAATATGTATTTTAACAAACTCCATGGCAGCAAAAAATATCTTCAGTTCAATCAGGGTACTACGAAAACTGGAAACGTAAAGAATGAAAAGGTTTGCCAACCTGACACTCAGAGCACACCCGCATTCACACTCCCAACGGAGTGCATACAGTTAAAACAAGAAATGAAATACAGTTACCAGCACAGGGGTAAAGGTGTAGGGAATGGGTGCCGTAAATATGGTGCAGCTAAAGTTTAACATTAACCTTTTTCTTTCAAACCGAAAAATGACAAGACCTTGAGTTTCCAGTAGTTTCAGCAGTGAGGTATGGGGACAGATCACAAATGAATCCAAGGGCTAGACCATGCAGTAATTAATAAACAACTAGCACACATTAGCGTTGAGCGATATTTCAATATAATTGATCGTCTTTCAATGAAATCGTACTCTGACAAAATGATATTTCGAGAGGTTGTGATACAAATTTACGTCGGCCAAAATGTACAATTACAAGCACATACTAATTTAAATTTTTACATCACAGTACACATTACCACTCATGGAAATATGTATTTATTTATTTTTATTATTTCATTGAAACAGTTATGCTCATTTTGCACTACAGTTCTTAATAAAAATGAGAAAACTCTCAGTACTTTTCATTTTAAAAATATTCCATTAACACAGGAGTATACAAAAATAGGCTTTATTTTGTGTTTTTTTTATATAGTCCATTTATTTATTTAAGTACCAGAAAACATGCTATATTGTGATATTGTTATCCAGATATGAAATTACTTATATTGGGAAAGAAGATTTTTGGTCACCAAGCCCTAAATTTAGTCGTTTTTCTGTTCTTTCTAACCCTAGCCCCATTTTTAGGCCTCTGCTCAAACATTGCATACCCATACTAAAAAGAGTGTATTTCTGCAACTACAAGGTGTATTTGAATAATTGTGATGTTATAATAAAGGTAACACTTGTGAGATTTGTTCAGATGTGTAAATATCAGTGTATATGTTACTGGTTAAGAGTAAATGAAGATGGCACACAGCTCAAATTGAAAAGTTTCAGGTTCGCCTGAAAAAAAAGCACTGAAAGCATGATTATTTATTTTGGATGATGCAGCTGAAAGTTTAAACCTCTCCCAAATCATAACACAACATGTGTACAGTCTCTCTGCAAAGTTTGACTTTGATAAAGTGAAGCAGAACAAAATTAGAGAGGTTTTAGTACAGAGAGGTCAGGCGAGGTCACGAAATTGTCATTTTGGAACCAGCTGTTCCATTGTAATTTGATATACTATATAACTATATATTTCACTTGTTTTATCACTAATAGTGTTCAATCTATCCAAATACAGCAGTTTGGCTTCATTTTGAGAGCCTGAATCCTCTCTGAGCTTGTTTCTGTCTGTGATCCATGGAGCTGCCTCGTCTGACTGCAGTTTCTCTGTGTCTGTGGAGACCTACCTCAGCAGCCCATTGGTCGATTTCAGTGGATGAACCCTCCTTCGACGCGTCAGTCCATAGAATTGAGCTGGGACAACGTGGTATTGATTGACAGAATCGTTAGCCAGTCAGAATCAAAACCGTGCCGTCCCTCGCGAAGCGCAAAATCCGATACGCCGAAAGTAAAATCCCTACCCCCAGCTCCCCTAAACTAGATTGACCCCCCTTTCTTCAAGGAAACAGTTGAATGACAAACAGGATATACGTCTAACACATATTTGAATAGAAATAACCAGGAATTTATCTGTTCTCTTCACGAAATCAGCTCACGGTATGGTGCATTTATGATTATTATTGATAAAGCGGTTTGTGGTTCTGGTGCTTGTTGACCGATAGCTCTGTAATGGTTTCACGGAGAGAAATTCTGAAGATATCTCTGGAATCTGTGTCAAATTCTTGTGCTTTCTGATGTATTGGTTGTCCGTGTTAGCTTTTAGCTTTGTGTTCGTAGCTTTGTCCGGAGTGTGTAGCTCGTCATTGATTATAGTAGTTGTGTAGAATCGTGTTTGGAGTGTGTAGTGACCGTTGCTTCCCAATAAAAGTGTAAAATGACTTGCAGGATATTGTTGCCCAGAATCTCTTCTTTAACTGGGTATATAACATGTGTGTAACATTCATTATATTCGTTTCTGAAAAGTGCATTCTACGACACTCTCTTCGCTAAACTTTCTCGCTGGAACCCTAAATGGTCCTCGCTGGGTACTGAAAGGTTAACTGCCCTGCCACGGCGTTCAAGACCAGTTGAACGGGAGATAAAAACATCTGAGTGGTGTCAAAGAGCAGTTGTTCAGGTCTGTCACTGCTTATAGTTTCTAGGAAGCATTGCACAAGCACGTATCAATATCAGAATGATAGCGAGTGGGCCACCGGCAGCTGATGCCTTTGAGAACGTTGTACAGCTTGTGATACAGTGGACCAAATTATTCTCATGAAGCTGGATCTTTGGCTCAGCTGTAGCCTGCTTTTGCTTTACTTTATCATATACAAATAAAGTCATTTTCATTAGAAATGACCTCTTAACTTCTGCCCCCTTGTCATGTGGGGCCCTTCAAGGTTCACCTTAACGTTCAGTTATCCTCTCCATTTAAATGTTCACTCCAGGTCACAGCACTCGAAAATACATGTTACCTTATTATGCTGATGATACCCAATTAGAATAAAATAAGCTTCTGATTTAAAAAAGTATAAGGATCACTATGATCTGGCCCATTTGCCTTTCAGTGCTTTATGTACAGTAAAAGGTAACGAGCTAAATGGAAGACCACCATTCACAGGAATATCAGGACAGGGTTTCACAGGTGCAGAGCAGAATAAATCAGAAAGCCAAAGGATTTAAAATGCTCGTCAAAACAATTATACATATCAAATTTGTCATGAACAGCAACACAGTCTTTCGTAGTGAGGGTTGAGAGATATTACTCATGGAAAGGGATTTAATGGCTTTCCAAACCCCCTTTGGGTCATTCAGACCAGTCATTCCCAAAGACTGGGTTCGGACATGTTTGGACATATCTCCAACAATGACTTCCATGTCAGGCTATGAACATAATGAGGCTATGAATATTATCCTCAACTGCTCTAATGGACCTGCCCAGTCAAAGACAAGGGCTGAATATTAGTCAAGTAACAAAGTATATCTGTATTACTAAATTGACTCTGTATGTGGTACTATAAATACATTATTTATACAAATGTATTTAAAGTGATACGATTTTGTGTGCTGTTTTCTTGCTGCAGAATGAACAATCACTAACACTATGACAATCAGCAATATCGTCCCCATTTACTTAAACTGCAAAGGGATTCACTTGTGAGTCTGCAGGCCTGGGGTCTCTGTTCTTACCTAGAGACACAGAGGTGAGATCTGATTGGATAAAAGCTCTACTTAAAACAAGCTGCACTGGAAGCAGAGCAACAGAGGAAGACAGTAGCTGTGCAATGACAAAATAAGATAATGGGGAAAATATTTTTATAAATTATTATTATGTAGTGTATTTAAGAAAAATTATTAAATTATAAAATAGCTATAGCTTTGTGATTCTGTTTAGGCCAGCAGAGAAGGCCTTGAAGGCCCTGACGCCCCCACCACTGCACAAATGTTCCTTCAGGATTTCAACTGAGTGTAACGGGTGTAGTTAGGACCCAGGAGCAGTACGACAACACCAGGACTGGTATGATTTGAGTTCTTTATTTGCAACACACGACAGGCAGAAGATTCTCTGGAAGAATCCGACAGGTTTCTCGTGGTCAAGGACAGAAGGGCTGAGTAAGTTACCAGGGCAGAGGCAAGGCGAGGTAGTCCAGGACAGGCAGGGTCGGCAACAGGGAATCAGTCCAAGGGTGAGTGCGGGAAAGTTGAGCATGAATGCAAAGAACGATCTGGCAGTGAGTGTGTCTGAGGCAGGGGTTTAAATAGTGAAGAGGCAGAGTGAGCAGGTGAGAGTAATGAGCTGATGAGGTGAGTGTGACTGGCAGGTGCCCTGAATGAACTAATTAGGTGAGTGAAAGGTGGATAGAAGTGACAGAGCTGTGACAGAACCCCCCCCTCAAGGGACGGCTCCGGAAGTCCAAAAAAAACAAAACGTCTCCCAAGGGAGGGTGGTGGGGGCCCGGAGGAGGGTCAAAACTCCTCCGAGGCCGCAGAGTCAGAATCCCCATCCGGGTGGGTGGAGGGGTTCAGGTGGTAGGGTTTCTTGGGCCCGGAGGGAGGTCTCTCATAGTCCGCACCGGGGACCTGCTGGGTGTTCCTGGCAGTCGTCTGGGTCCTAGACGGTTGTTCTGGGTGCTGCCTATGAAACCTGGCGATGAGTCGGGGGGGTCGCAGATGTTCCGAGCCGGAACCCATTGCCTCTCCTCCGGACCGTATCCCTCCCAGTCGACCAGGTACTGAAGGCCTCGCCCCCAGCGGCGGGAGCGCAGCAGGCGATGAACAGTGTAGACCGGACCTCCTTCAATGAGGCGAGGAGGCGGAGGAGGTGGAGCAGCCGGCACCAATGGACTCTCCAGGACCGGTTTGACCTTGGATACATGGAATGTGGGGTGGATGCGCATGGATTTGGGGAGCTTGAGCCTTACTGCCGCCGGGTTGATGATCCTCTCAATTTCGAACGGCCCGATGAACCTGGGGCCCAGCTTCTTAGACTCCACCCGCAAAGGTAGGTCCCGGGTTGACAACCACACCCTCTGACCCACCTGGTAGATAGGGGCTGGAGTGCGGTGTCGATTAGCCGCTGTAGCGTAGCGGTCCGCAGACCGGAGCAGGGTTGCTCGGGCCCTAGCCCAGGTCTGGCGGCAGCGGCAGATGAATGTCTGGACAGATGGGCAGGAAACTTCCCTTTCCAATGCAGGGAACAGAGGTGGCTGGAACCCATAAGCACACTGAAAGGGTGACAAGCCTGTGGCGGAGCTGGTCAGGGTGTTATGGGCGTACTCCACCCACATCAACTGGCGGGACCAGGAGGCAGGATTCCGGGAGACCATGCAGCGAAGGGCTGTTTCCATCTCCTGATTCTTTCTCTCCGTCTGACCGTTGGACTGAGGGTGAAACCCCGAAGACAGACTGACAGTGGCCCCCAGCACAGTGCAGAATTCCCTCCAAAAGATGGAGGTGAACTGAGGACCTCGGTCGGAGACAACGTCGACTGGAATCCCATGCAGGCGGAAGATATGCAGACAGATGAGTTCAGCCGTCTCCTTAGCAGATGGGAGTTTGGGGAGAGGAATAAAATGGGCAAGCTTGCTGAATCTGTCGACCACTGTCAGAATGACGGTGTGGCCCTCAGATGATGGTAGTCCGGTGACAAAGTCCAGGGAGATGTGAGACCACGGACGATGAGGCACTGGGAGAGGCCGCAGGAGGCCGGCCGGAGCCTGGTGGGAAGGTTTATGTTGGTTACACACAGGACAGGCATTGACGAATTCCCTGGTGTCCTCATTGAGCGAGACCCACCAGAAGCGCTGCCGCAGGACGTCCTGGGTCCTCTGGATGCCCGGGTGGCAGGTAAGTGGAGAGGAGTGTGCCCACTGGAGGACGTCGGACCGAAGGGCCTGAGGGACAAACAGGCGGTTAGGAGGGCACGCGCTGGGACCGGCTTGACCCCTAGTCGCGGCCCTCACCGATTCCTCAATCTCCCAGGTGAGAACGCCTACTTGACAGGAGGCAGGGAGGATGGATGAGGAGCCAGAGGTGGATTCCTCCTCCCCCTGGAACTGATGGGAAAGGGCATCAGGCTTGACATTGCGGGAACCGGGGCGATAGGAGAGCGTGAAGTGGAACCGGGTGAAGAATAACGACCACCTGGCCTGTCGGGAATTGAGTCTCTTGGCTGTGCGGATGTACTCAAGGTTCTTATGGTCGGTCCAAACCAGGAATGGGAGCTTGGTACCCTCCAACCAGTGCCGCCACTCCTCCAGGGCCAGCTTCACTGCTAGTAGTTCTCGGTTACCAATGTCATAGTTTCTCTCGGCGGGGGAAAGCCGTCGCGAGAAAAAGGCGCAGGGATGGAGCTTTTCGTCAGTGGCCGAGCGCTGGGACAGGACACCCCCAACCCCTATGTCGGAGGCATCCACCTCCACCACAAACTGTCTGTCTGGATCCGGGACTCGGAGGATGGGTGCAGAAGTGAACCTGGATTTCAGGTTCTGGAAAGTCTCTTCAGCTGCAGAAGTCCAACGGAAAGGGGTCTTGGAGGAGGTGAGGGCGGTGAGTGGGGAAGCAACCACGCTGTAATTCCTGATGAACCTCCGATAGAAATTGGCGAACCCCAGGAAACTTTGAAGTTGCTTGCGGGAGCTCGGGACAGGCCAGGTAGTGACAGCGGCAACCTTAGCGGGGTCCATCTGGATGCTGCCCTGGGAGACGATATAACCCAGGAATGAGACCGTGGGAACATGAAACTCACACTTCTCCGCTTTCACAAACAGGGAGTTCTCCAGTAGGCGTTGAAGCACGGACTGGACGTGGTGCACATGTTCCTCTTGGTTCTTGGAGAAGATCAGGATGTCGTCGAGGTAGACGAATACGTGCCGGTCCAACATGTCTCGGAGCACGTCGTTAACCAGGGCCTGGAAGACGGCGGGGGCGTTGGTTAAGCCGAAGGGCATCACAAGGTACTCGTAATGTCCTTTAGGTGTATTGAATGCAGTCTTCCACTCATCCCCTTCTCTGATCCGGACCAGGTGATAGGCGTTGCGGAGGTCAAGCTTGGAGAAGATGGTGGCTCCTTGAAGTAGCTCGAAGGCCGTTGCGATGAGTGGCAAGGGGTACCGGTTCTTAATCGTGATTTCATTTAAGCCCCGGTAGTCGATGCAGGGTCTGAGAGTCTTGTCCTTCTTCTCCACAAAGAAAAATCCAGCCCCTGCAGGAGAGGACGAGGGGCGTATGATACCGGAAGCCAGGGAGTCGTTAATATAATTGTCCATCGCTTCTCTTTCAGGAGCAGACAGGGAATACAGGCGCCCCTTAGGTGGGAACATACCAGGATGGAGGTCGATGGCACAATCATACGGACGGTGGGGAGGCAGAGACATGGCCTTGGACTTGTTGAACACCTCCCTAAAGTCCAAGTATTCCACAGGAACCCCCGTAAGTTCAGGGGTGGAATTGGTGAGCGCGGCACCTCGTGGAACAGCAGCTTGCTTCAGGCAGACTAGATGACAGGACTGGCTCCAACCCCGAAAAGCCCCCGTAGTCCAGTCGATGTGTGGATTATGTCGACGCAGCCAGGGGTATCCCAGAATGAGGGGGATGCGAGGGGTTTGCAAGATGTGGAAGCTGATGGTCTCATGATGGTTGCCGGACAGCAGCATGTGTACCGGAACGGTTTGATGAGTCACTGTGCCCAGAAGATGACCGTCCAGGGCGCTGGCTGGAACAGCCTGGGGAAGAGGTATCCGGTCGATCCCCAACTGTGTACAGAGGTCCTCGTCCATAATAGATGCGTCTGCTCCAGAATCCAGGAAAGTGGAAATAGTATGGGAGCCCCCGTTTAACAGTAGTTGGGCGTGGAAAAGTGGCCGTTGACAGGCGGAGGATCGGGAAACTGCTCGGCTCACCAGTACTTCCTTCTTTACTGGCGAGCCCGGGCTGTTAACGGGCAATTGTGAGCACACATGACCCGCCTGGCTTGACTGTTCCCGGCGCCTTGTCAGCCGCCTGACCTGGATGCGGCGATCCACTCTGGAGGTTGCCTCGATAAGTCCGTCCAGGGATGTGGGTAGCTCGAACGCGATGAGTTCATCCTTGACGTAATCCGCTAACCCGAGAAGATACGCGTCACACTGGGCGTCCATGTTCCAAGAGCTTAATCGTGCCTGAGTCCGGAAATCAATGGCGTAGTCCGTGACCGATCGGTGGCCCTGCTGGAGCCCCATTAGCCCTCCGGTGACGTCCGGTCCTCTGGACACCAGTCCGAAAACCTTGCTTAGTTCGGCGGAGAAGGACTGGAAGGAAGCACAGGCAGGAGTCCGACGATCCCATTCCGCTGTTCCCCACAGACGAGCTCTCCCAGTCAGGTGGTTGATGGTAAACGCCACCCTGGCGTCCTCTGACGCGAAGGTGCGGGGCTGCAACGCAAACAGGATGGAACAGTTCGTCAGGAATGCGTTGCAACCCTCAGGATCCCCAGCGTAACGTTCGGGCTCCCCCACCCGGGGCTCTGAGACCGCCGTGGTTACTGCTGGATCCATTCCCGAGTGAACCGGAGCAAGTGGCGGCGACGCCGTCGCGTTGGTCGGAACTGCGACTGCCGTGAGTTGTCGTACCTGGTCAATCAACGTGAGGAGCATCTGGTTCTGATTCGCCAGGTTGTGGTGAACCTCGGCGGTGTTGGTGACCACCATGGTCTCGGTTCGTTGCATCGTCTCCTCGATCGCCTCGAGCCGGGTCCATGCCGTGGTGCCGTCTGCTGGATCCATGATGTGGCCAGATCGTACTGTAACGGGTGTAGTTAGGACCCAGGAGCAGTACGACAACACCAGGACTGGTATGATTTGAGTTCTTTATTTGCAACACACGACAGGCAGAAGATTCTCTGGAAGAATCCGACAGGTTTCTCGTGGTCAAGGACAGAAGGGCTGAGTAAGTTACCAGGGCAGAGGCAAGGCGAGGTAGTCCAGGACAGGCAGGGTCGGCAACAGGGAATCAGTCCAAGGGTGAGTGCGGGAAAGTTGAGCATGAATGCAAAGAACGATCTGGCAGTGAGTGTGTCTGAGGCAGGGGTTTAAATAGTGAAGAGGCAGAGTGAGCAGGTGAGAGTAATGAGCTGATGAGGTGAGTGTGACTGGCAGGTGCCCTGAATGAACTAATTAGGTGAGTGAAAGGTGGATAGAAGTGACAGAGCTGTGACACTGAGCTCCAATAAGCGCACCAACGTCCTGGTACCGTCACACTGACTATCACATCCTGGGTATTATTATTGAGTGTTATATTGTATTTTTCTGTGGGTCACAATGTTGATGTTATAATGAATGTTGATTGTTTAAATATTCATTTGTTAAAGTGAAGCATATGTCAACGTAGCAAGTAAGGGTGAAACAGGGCTACATATGAATGCATGGGAGTTTGAACTCACGGGACAGATAGCTGTATTAAGCTAACCAGGCCTCTCTGCACCTTAGTCAGAGTATATTCGTTTAAATTGGGCTATTGTAGGCACATTCCTAAATCCTATATTTTCGTAGACCCTCTCCAATTCACCTACCATGCAACAGGGGTATAATCTGAAGATCCTGAACTAAAATTGGAATTGGAATACATATATTTTTACAAGCTGACCATTATGAAGTAACCATTAAGCCTTAACCATTGAGCCATGCATCGCATATGATAAATACATTTATATGTAGACTATGTTCAGTCCAGTCATTAAACTGACACACACATTTTTATGTTTTTTTCTCCACGTCCTTTAGTGCAGTGATTCTCAACTGTTGGGTCGCGACCCAAAAGTGAGTCGCGGACCCGTTTTCAGTGGGCCTTTGCCTGAAAGAAGAAAAAAAAAATCCTGTGCTTTTATTTTGAAGGGGATTTTTTATGCAGCGGAGTGCCGTCTATTCACACTCCTTAACAGTATTTGGCGTTAATGCCTTGTAATGCATATAGACACCTGCCATTTCACAGTATAGAAGAACACCCACAAAGTTTGTTGTCATGTGCTAATTGAGTGAAACGCAAGTTCAACACCGACTACATGAGATATGGATTTTCTTACATTGAGGACAGACCTCAGTGAATTTTGTGCAGCGAGGTTCTGGCACAAGAAAGCATGAAGCTGTCATTTGAAGCTCTGTCAAATGACACTATAAGTAGGCGAATTGAAGACATATCGGATGACATCAAACAACAGGCCACAGCTCGAATTTAGGCAAGTGGTCATTTTGCATTACAAATGGACGAATCTACAGACATAACAAACAAAGCAGTTTTACTCGTTTACGTGAAACTGACGGGAACAATTTCTCTGCACAAGAGAGCTCCCTACTACTACGACTGCAGAGGACATTTCAAGCTCAGGTTCAAACTGCACCATCTTTTCATTAAATACATTTGAGAAGTTGAACATTTTCCTCGATTTGGGTCGCGGCTTGTCATTAAAGGGTGAGAACCACTGCTTTAGTGCTTACAAGTGCAATTGCCACTTCAACTACTTTCCCCTGTTATTACTCAACTGAAAGTTCAATTGCTTTCATTGCTGACAT
The DNA here is from genome assembly GCF_050575085.1 of Anarhichas minor. NCBI lineage: Eukaryota > Metazoa > Chordata > Actinopteri > Perciformes > Anarhichadidae > Anarhichas > Anarhichas minor. Next base: position 2,668,191 of record NW_027466451.1, on the reverse strand, counting down.
ACTTCAACTGCTTCCATCTGTCAGTGCTTACATTACGTGCTAAGAGTTCAGCTTAACTGCTCTGATCTCTACTTTTCAACTGACATTTTGAAATGAATCAGTGAAGCTCCATTGTAAGACTTTAAGAGTGCCAAACTAAAAACACAGAATTCTGAGGCTGTGCGGTCTTCTTGGAGGTGAGGGTTTGTGAGATGGGACTGAGTTTAGGGTGGATTTGATTGTCCAAAAGCATGTGTATTTTATTTGAAAGCTTTTTAATTTAGATTGTGTAATGGATACTCTTCTGCCTTGTGAACATGTAGTCAAACTGCATATGACTAACTGTTACATCCCAGTGGGGTCGAGGGGAAGTAGAAGCAACAATAATGTAGACGTACTCAGGAGTAGGTTGCCATTTATTGTCAGTGATAATATTTACAAACTTTAAAAAAAACATAATAAGGGCCCCAGATGATGCCAAAACAATAAAACAAATATAACCTTAAGTTAAGTTGTGTAGCTGGCAATGCAGTATATGTCTTGACATCCCTTCTGCTAAGTTCTACTCAACTTGTCCATCATGTTATTTTTCATTGATTATCCTGTGGCAGTGTAGTCAGGTAGATTTACACAATTTTCTGTAAATAGACTCAGCAGAGCCCCAAGTTGTGCGAGAGGACATTGATCAAAGCCCAGATACGCTGTCAGGACACCAGCTTTAGATCTATCGGGGACACCGACTTGATGACAAAGATTGAGGAGGTTTTGGTTACATGTGGAATATGTCACAGACACACTCATTTTGCAACATGCACTGATTGCACACACTGTAGTCACTTGGTACCGCTTGAAAAGCTCAAAACCTTTGCAGAGGTTATTATTGTAGTGTTATGGGGGAACACATACATTCATGTGCGCAGCGCATTTATTTATTTGTTCAACCCAGTCTCATGGGGAGGAGTTTAAATAGCATCTCATTTCTGGCATTTTCGCCAGACATGTATTAAGCATTTTAGGCTTAAGCGTGTCATTTTACGGCGATTTTGCATGTCATTTAAAACCAAGTCGTTAACAGTGAAACAGTAGCGGTTATGTTTGGGCAACAAAACTACGGTGATGGCTGCAGTTAGGTTTAAGCAACAAAACTACAACAACAGCCACAGTTAGGTTTTGGCAACAATATGACCCTGACGGCTGCAGATAGTTTTAGGCAACAAAAGTAAGACGACGGCCGCAGTTTGGTTAGGGTTTAGGCAACAAAACTACGGGGAGAGCTACAGGTAGGTTTAAGCATCAAAACTAGGATGACGGGCGCAGACAGGTTTAGGCAACAAAACTATGGTGATGACCACAGTTAGGTTAGGTTTAGGCAACAAAACCGCTAATTACAGTTTAGATAAAACTAGTGCCGGGCAACGATTAAAATATTTAATCGCGATTAATCGCATGGATTGTTATGGCAAAGTTCAATAATGAATTAAAAAGTAGTGTATTGCGCACTTTTATTTTAAAAGTACTGCTATATGAACAACAGTGCAATAACATTTGGTTCAGGAGATGCAGGTAGCATGTTTTATACTTAATGTGAATATAATTCATACTTTGTTGGCATCTTATTCTGAAAACCGGATGTTCGTCTGAAGAAACCGGATGTTGTCTCACGTTAATCTTTCGCTAACTTTCAAAGTCCTTCGCTTGCTCCCGATCTGTGCCGTTTAAATGCGTTTACCGTGAATTTCAGCATATAGGTGCACTAACATGTAAGTGTCTGCTGACTTTACCACGGAGATCTGAGTGTCTGCTGACTTTACTGCAGCGATGTCCAGTAGTCTCCAGGGAGAGCAACAGCTGGTGCAGCTTCTCTCTTTATTTCTGCCCCCCCTCGACCAGAAGCGGAAGTCACCTTTTCTCTACGGCAACCCTGAAGGGACATCATATCTCCAATACAAAACGATAAACATGAGACAGTCTGTTACAATAATAATAAATAAAAAATACTTACCTGTTTTGTTGTTTTTTAATTATTATTATTATTATTATTATTTTTTCCCATCTCAAAAGGCTCAAGGACATACACACACATACACACACACACACACACACACACACACACACACACACACACGTACTGGCCCTGGGAAGTATTCCCAGCCAAGTTTAATTCAGGGAGAGTCTCCATGTCGCTCTCTCTCCTTAGACACAGCAATAATGCATGTGACGCGTCTGTCTCGGTGTGAGAGAGAAAGACGAGAGAGACAGATGCTTTAAGTTCCTTGTGTGTGTGTGAGACGCTGTGTGCAGCGGTGAGGACGCACTTTGGATTTGCCTCGGTGCTGCTGCCCCGTCTTGTTTTTTTCTATTTGTCTGTTGGTCCGTCCGTCTGCCTGTTCATTTGCTCGTCTGTCTGTTTAACAGTTTGTTAATCTTTATGTCTGCCTGTTTATTGATCTGTCGGTTTAGCAGTTTGTCTTTCCGTCTGTTTATCTGTTAGTTTATATTTCTATTTGCCGGTTTATTTATCCGTCTATTTAAACATTTTCTTATATTTCTGTCTGCCTGTTTTATTCATCTTTCTATTTGCTTGTATATTTATCTGTTTCACAGTTTGTTGGTCTTGTTGTTGCAGAGATAAATAAACAGGCAAACAAAAATACAAACAGTTTCTTTACCTTTCTGTAAATACACACACAACTGACTATAGGATGTTTGCTGGCTTTTATCCCACTGTTCTTGTCATCCTCTTGTTGTTATGTCTATGTATTGTCTCTTGTCTTTCAATTTAAAAAAAATGCGTTAACGCGCGATAAAATAATTGTCGGCATTAATTAATTAATACATTAACGCAACAATAACTCGTTAACTTGCCCAGCACTAGATAAAACATCATGGTTTGATCTTAAAATAAGTACATGAACTAAGTTAAATCCTAACGGAAACAACGTAACAGGACAACACGTCACTAACGTCACTTACAAAACAAACACTTTGGGACACCGGTCTCAAACGCCAGTCTCCTGGTCACAAGTCGTTTCTTTGTTTGACCCCCCCACCTTCCCTTTTCCACCAAGCCTAAATGCTGTCCTTCACATTCTATACACGTCACTTGTTCAGAATGAGCGTAGTGATATGAATGCAAATGACACACAAATGAGGCGTTCTTATGCACGCAAAATTACTTTCAAAATGTCGTGTCATTCAGTGGGCTGATATGTATTTTTACTCCATTATTCAGCATGTCCCTCTAATATATCTCCTCACAGCCGCAAGTCAACTCCGTCTGCGTCATTGGGAGGAAATTGATTAGTGTTATTCAGTGGCTGAGCTGCAGATGTGTCAGAGTCACAGCATTGTCTGGATGTATTTCCTGACAATGACTCGAGTTCCCTGCCTAGTTAGTATGTGGTGTGGCAGCCAGGACCGACTGGCCCACATGTGTGTGTGAGATCAAGAGTGTGTATACATTAAAATATATTGCTGTCTAGTTAGTAAGAGGGGGCAGCAGACACCAACAGTTTTGGATAATGCTGTTGTCAGTTTGGCCAATCAGCGACAGTGAAATGTGTTGTACAGTGGACAAGTGTCTTTCAGCACTTTATTGCAAGGCACTAGTCGTAGCAACAGCACAACCTCGCTGCACCTGTAGAGAAACAGTTGAGAGTTTTATCTTTTTGTAATACTATTGTGCTCTCTCTTTATTTTGCATAAAGAGCATTTATGAATAGAAACATAGTGGACGTTGCCCACCCCTGACTGTTTCCAAGCCAGAGCACGTACCAATCAGTGAGGAGCTACTGGCAGCTATGGGCGTGGCTTTGGGTGTGTGTGAGACGTGACACAGAGAGGCGACTGTTCGTTCTCAACAACAGTGGAGGCTCCCAAAGAGTTTAGCGTAGATGCTGCCTTATGAGAGATGTTATTCGCTCATCTCCTGACTTGGCTTAGGTAAGAGTTTAATTGACGGTTCATCCAATCAGCTGCCATGTATTTTTTATTCTTTTGAAAGGGCCTGCCATTTTCCAAAAACGATTCCAATGACGGCTTCTCAGACAGGGTCTGTGTCACAAACAATCTGACGGGTCAGGTTATGAATTCTTGCAACTTCGAGTAAATATTACCCATAAAATGCCAGCTCAAAATAAAAGGAAATGTCATGTTTTGTGGGACTTGTTTGCATTTATTGCACGTAATTTATAGTCCTTTTGGATTTCAGACTATTTATGTGACGTCGTAGGTGTGCGCGATGCAACATTAGACCTCTGGAATCCCTTTAAAGACAAATTAGCACACACACACACTGGCTCTCACACACACTGGCTTGAGCTCAATGTTGTTCACAGCAGGTTGCCTGTAGGAAACAGCGGAGCCTCTGCCCCACACTGTTGACAGTGGTGATTTACATGCACACCCAGCGCTCAGTTCACTCTATACCACCCACACATTGACAGGAGCTGTAAGTTCACCCCACCTACACTATTGCACACACACAAACTCACCCTGCAGGCCTGTTTGACATTTGGGCTCCCGACCAATGGGCTGGCAAAATGACATTTTATATAGCCAGGCCAGGTGCTTATAAGTGCTGCTTGCACAATCGCTCTCCCTCCAGTCGGCCCTGGGGTTCCCTCACACAGACAAACTAATACCTGCAGAGAAACAAGTGGGAAACGGTCACAATGTTTGGTTACGGACGAAACAATTTCACCTGGACTGGAACTCTGAGAGAGCTGGAAGGCAGCAGCCCGACCTGCTTGGCAAAGACTTGGAGTGTGCATGCATCTCTGTGTGTTAGGGGTATGCATTTTCCTCGGGTAAAAGAGAGAGAGGAGAGTGGATTTGGCAGCCTCTGTGAGGTTGGCGACGAGTCACTGTGCGCTTCCACACATGCGCTCCAGCATGAGCGTTTGGTTGCAGTTGAAGGATCGTACAATTTGAGCGTTTAATGTGTTTTATAAATAAATAAATGATACTAATCTTTGGAGTTACACAACCTTTTAGCATGGCCATTAAGCCATCTTCATCATTAAGCAAGGCAAGTTTATTTGTATAGCACATTTCAACAACAAGGCAATTCAAAGTGCTTCACATAAAACCATCAAAACATAAGGCAAAAGAAAAGGAGATTTAAAAACAATTAAGAACATTCATTGAAACACTAAAAACAGTCATTAAAACACTAAAAAGCAGTGTACGAAATAACAATCATCATCATCATCGAAACAATGACGCGTTGCTGCCGTGAGCGACAAGATGCGAAGAATCACAAGAAAGGTTATCTGCGGAGAGCCAAGGAGAATGTCTAACTTATGATGTTCACAGTGAAACTACGCCACCTGGAGGGGGTACAGATATACAGTCAGTCAGCAAGACGGGGTTAACTGTGTGTGTATGAGCCTCAGAATAAAAGCCTGTTGCCGTTCATCAAGTCGCCGTTTGTCTGGTACATAATATGACGGAATCTAAGCAGTGACACAACGATGTCATACTTCTACCCAGGGAGAGACACTGAACTGATAGTGAATGCTAGCCCTCTCGGACTGGCTGCAATCCTCTGCCAAAAAGATGAAAAGGGGGTGAAGTACATGATAGCTTATGCTAGTCGATCTCTCAGCGATGTGGAGAGGAGATACTCCCAGACAGGAAATGAAGCGCTGGCCATTGTGTGGAGCTGTGAGCATTTCCACCTGTACATCTATGGTCATCCTTTAACTCTAGTGACAGATCACAAAGCACTTGGAAATCATATGCCAGGATTGAGAGATGGGGACTGAGGCTACAGCCCTACAACCAGCTGACCACATGTCTACATGTTTGACTGCACCCCATCTTGTGTCAGACAGGTGACAGTACACGTGCAGCAAAGGTAGCAGAGGAGTGTGTGAACTTCATCGCAAGTCATGCAACTCCTAAAGCCATGACGCTCACAAAGATCAACACAGAGACACTTGCAGACCCAATCCTTCAAGAGATTAGTGCTCACATCAGACACAACACATGACACAAAACTGACAAGTCACAACATACTGACACATCAAAGCAGTTCAGACAAGTTAGCAGTGAACTAACAACATCACATGCATCAGACATTGTACTCAGGGGCACGAGAATAGTGTTAGCCCATGAAGGACACCAGGGCATTGTCAAAACCAAATTACTACTCAAAATTAGCTCTTTAGCATAGTGCTAGTGCAGCCTTCTATGGACTGCTTCCAACTGGAGAGTACTTGTACTCGTCATCGTGGATGATTATACACGCTGCCCAGTTGTAAAGAGCGTCATTCCGGTCATGGACACATTTTTCTCGATGTTTGGGATCCCCAGAGTTGTGAAAACTGATAATGGTCCCCCATTTAATAGTGACCAGTTCTTCCAGTTTGCAGATCATCTAGGATTCCACCACCGCCGGATCACACCACAGTGGCCTCAAGCCAATTCTACAGCTGAACGATTCATGCACGCACTGGGCAAAGCTGGTGTGGCGGAAACACAAGGAATTCCCTGGAAACAACAACTGAACATCTTTCTATGCGATCCACACCTCACAGCACAACGGAAAGCTCACCTGCCGAACTGTTGTTCCAAAGCAAGGTGTACATGAAGATTCCTTCAATCACTCACACTGCAAGTAACTGTTCAGACTCTGAAGTGAGAGCAAGGGACAACAAGGCTAAAATGAAATGAAATCTCATGCAGTCTCTCATTGTAATGCTACACCACACTCTCACTCCACTGTGCTTCATCGTCAGCCAAGCACAACAAGCTCACCACACCGTATAACAGTAAGCCATACACGGTGACCAAAGTCAAAGGCTCCATGATCACAGCAGCCAGAAATGGACACTTCATTGTCAGGAATTCTTCAAGATCACTCCAGAACTATTAAACATCCCACCAGATCCTGATGATGATGATGATTGTGATTACAGTGATGCCTCTACGATCAGAGGGATGTCAGATTAGATGCGCAGCAGAGGGGAGCATCTAAAAGTCCAATGGGACATAAGAGACTTGATTACGCTGAAGGAAAATCAGGGCAGCTGTGACTCTAATTAAAAACAGTCAAAAACTCATACTGCCCAAATATTAAAAAGTGTGTGTCAAATTGAAGCTCTCAAAAACATTACTGCAACCTGTAACACCACATTAAAAAAAATTGCTTTGGACATGACTGTTTATAGTTCACCAACAAGGATCACGCCAATAACAGTGAGTTTAGAGGTTTATTGCGTAATGAGATGATTGTAAAATTGGAAGCGGAAGGGGTCGAGGGATGAAGGGATGTAGGGTAGGGGTAGAGGGAAGAAGGGTAGGGGTAGAGGGATGAAGGGTAGGGTAGGGGTAGAGGGATGAAGGGTATGGTAGAGGGATGAAGGGTAGGGTAAGGGTAGAGGGATGAAGGGATCGAGGTAGAGGGATGAGGTGGGGGACCGTTGGTGTCCGGCGGCTGGTGGTAACGGAGACTGTTGGGTGGGGGCCGTCTCTTCGGAATCTCTGGCGGTGCAGAGTCCCCTGTCGTTCCTGTAATTCTGCAAGAGAGAGAGAAAAGGAAAACAAAAACGGGGTTGGGGGGGAGGGATGAGAGAACGGAGTCGAAGAGGAAGTGAACGGGTTCGTTTGAGCTTAAATACTTGTGCAGGGGAAATGAGCCGTGTTCTGGGCGTGGTCCCGTTCCTGAACTAAGTTTATAAAACTACATTTATCGTTGCTCAGCTATGATTGGACAGTCAGCGTTGAGGGCAGGGATTCAGTAAAAAAATGTTCAGCTGTAGTCGGCTCCGCCTTCTCGTGTCACTTCTGGTTGAAGAACTAGTTGTAAAACCAAAGTTTGGCTCTGCTATGTCCAGTGTTTTCCTTTCAGGACGTGGCGGCTTAGAGGCCGGTGTCTATGTTTGGAGCTGTTTATGTTCAAAGCAACTGAGTGAACGGTTTATGATCACAGGAATAGTAAAAGGGGGAAACGTGTCTTACAGTGACAGTTACTCTTCAGGCATTCCTTGGCTGCAGTGGAATGTCAAGTGGTTTGACCCCATCCTCGGCAGTTACTACCATGACACCACTGATCATGCAGGCGGGTTTCTTCACACACCATGTTACCATGGCGACGTCACAGACAGGGAGGGAAAACGGGAGTTTGACGGCAAGAAAGTGCGAGTACCCTCTCATGGGTTTGTGTGTGTGTGTGTGTGTGTGTGTGTGTGTGTGTGTGTGTGTGTGTTGGTGTGACACAGGTGGACATCGTAACTCGACTGATTTATAACCTTCTGCACGCACACTGTCACCTGTCACTGGTGGACCTTCTGCTCATGTCCCCTCACAATGAGCACTCATATAATCTCTTTGTATTAATAGTACACAAAATACTTTGAACAAAGAGGCTTGTTAAAAGGTAGGGACAACCTCCAGTTCTTCTGAAGCGAAACTTATATTCTCTCTATTGACCAGCAGAGGGCTACTCCTCCGGTGGAAAAAGAAGTCCGTAAGAAAATGACTCTACTTCTCATTTAATTTATTACCTCAGTAAACATTGTAAACATGAGTTTATGGTCTCAATCTCCAGTTTCAAGTCTTCTTCAATACAGCATGATGTTCATTTAGTAAATTATGATCCATTTAGAGTCAAACAGACCAGTGGTCCCCAACCTCCGGGCCACGGACCGGTCATTTGGTACCGGGCCGCACAGAAAGAATAAATAACTTATATTATTTCCGTTTTATTGATTATCAGAGTCTGAAAGATGTTTTATTTAAAAAAATGACCGGATTCTCTCCCAATTTCATCCGCCTGAGCCTCTTGACATGTCAAGACGCTTGTCTCGGTCACGTGATACGTTACCTCAAAAGTTATGCCCACAAACTAGCGAAAATTAGTAAATAACTTTTGGAGAGCTTCTTTGCAAAGAGGAAAGACCACTAAGGAGACAGAAGAAGAGCTACAACTTCCAAGAAAAATAAAGATTCATTTAACAGACAATATCAGGGGTAATTCTGACGCGCCAAACCCGCTCTGCAGAATATGTGGCGACAGAGGAAGATCAGCTGCTGGAGATTGTAAATGACGGTGGCCTTAAAAGTATGTTTGAGACAACAACTCTGCTGGTGTTTTGGATTAAAATCAAGGCTGAATATCCTGAGATCACCACTAAAGCACTGAAAACCCTGCTTCCATTTCACACATCCTCTTTGTGAAGCGGGATGTTCTGCAGAGACAGCAATCAAAACAAGACGGAGTAGACTGGACATCAGGAACACACTTCGGGTGTCATTGTCTCCCGTTACCCCCAGATGGGACCGTCTCGTTGCAGAGAAACAAGCTTAGGGCTCCCACTGATTCAGCGTTATTGTGAGTTGTATTCTTTATGCATTTTATATTTGTTTTCATGCCGATCGTATCATTTTATTTCGTCGTGTTTATCCACCACACCTTGAAGGCCGGTCCGTGATTGACAGGTTGCAGCCTCTACCAGAGTCGCATAAAGCGTCTCTACATCAGTCTTCTGCATTCCAAATATGGTAACTTCCGTTCATTGGTTGCAAAAAAACAAGATGGAGGGCTGAACTCAAGGCTTCAAAACAGAGCTCCACGCACTATTGGGTGACCTCACGATGACTTAGTCCACTTTATTTACAGTCTATGGTTAAGGTCAATTCTGATATGAACCGGTGATATTTGAATAACTACATAATGTTCAAATTTACTTCAATCAACTTAGCAATGAACACCTGACATTAACATACGTCTTGGGTGATCCAATCACAAATGTACGGCTATTAGCACAGACGTGAATGCACCCAAGACGTATTGAGGACTCATTGAGATCCGGAACGCTTTTAGTATGTGCGCGCGAATTGTGTCTTTGGGCCGCGTTGATGGGTCATCTGCTCAACTTCTGCATTAGCAGAAGTACATACTCATTTGCGCAATCCCGTAAACTGGCTTTGTGCACAACGTCTGAAAATTTCAATAAAACGCCCACAGAGACGTTTCAAGCGCATCAAACATCTGTACAGGGAAAGTCACCTCAAAAAGACCGACTTGCTGTTCGGGAGTTCCCAAAAATGACGCTCTACTTGCACCCTCCTGTCAAACCCTTCCCCTCCACGCCAAAACAGTAACAGAAGGTTGAAACTGCACAAAGTATTTAATGTTCTGCCCAACGGATTCTGTGATGTTGATTATGCTGTAGATTTTAATTTGGACCCCAGGAAGAAGGGAAGCACCCAAGGTAAAACTTGAAGATCCATTGTAAAGAATACTGTACGTGCTGTAGGTGTATGGGAACATAGACCTTTACTGCTGTCGCTAAACAGCATGTCTCAACAAATTATTTGTATTTTTTTAGAGCAACAATTTGTGGTCGGCAGCAGTGACTGCAAGGAAGTTGTTACTGGTGACCCCTCGGGGGACCCATTCACTCTCTCTCATAGGGGAACCAACACTTTCAAAAACGGGGTCTTAAGTAAGAAGGGCATTAACTCGGTAATGGTATGGTGAGAGTAACTGTAGTGTTCCAACACTATATTGCGATTAAAATGTTCCTACAGAGGGCAGAATAGTCTTTCAGAGCCTACAATGAAGCTGATGAATACGATTTTATCCGATATAATACAACCTAAAGGTTGAGAGAAAGTGTGTCTCTCTCTGTCACAGTTTGGGGTGTCTTTCTCGCCAAATTGTTTTCCCCGTTTCTTCAGTTTCTCTGATTTGTGGGTACATTTCTTGGAGAGGGCCCCCCGTGCTTCAATGACAGAGTAATTTGCATCCTAGGTTATCAGTTTTAAAGAAGGAACTGTCCCATAAATGAAAATAACAAAAAAGGTGTGAAGCCCCACTATCAGCCTCTAGAGGTTGCTGTGTTCATTGCAACACTATCAAAGGGTTGGACAAAAGAAACAACACACTGGTCTGTTTTCTATTCTTGGAGCATTTCCCAGGTGGAGGGCTATCCATGTACTGTTTGCTTGAAGAAAGGTCATGCAACCGATCCTCTGGGGAGCAGGATGCTCGGTGAATTTCATGTGTAAATTCTGAAATGATGAATCATTAGAGCAGAAGATAAATCTGGATGCTTGTAAGATGTTTGACAGGATAGGAAAAAAGCAATGTATTACGGATAGTCAGAGTTATGCTTGTCATTCTCTTTTCTTTTTTGCTGTTTTTTTCTGTTCTTGTGAACCCCTTAATAATTTTACTTCTTTTGGACTCATCCAGACAGCCTTTAAATGGCATCCCCCAGTATTATACTCACATAGACTGACAAATCACAACTATGGTTGTGAAGGCTCGAGTAAGGCATTTTGGTCATCGCCATCTTGGTTTTTGGCCATCGCCATTTTTTTCTTCTTCAACCAGACGTGACACGAGAAGGCGGAGCCAAGTACAGCTGAACACTGAACAAGATGCTTTCAGGAGACCAAAATCTACAGTTAACTTTAATGAACAAACCTGCCAATAACAAGGTAGCCCCACCCTAAAGCATATATACTGTGTATATATATATTTACTGTGTGTGTATATATATACACATAGATGCATTGCCTATATCCATTGCAGTTGGGTTTGCTCATTTAAAAAGAGGCCCTTCGGTTGGCATGAGATGTCCATGTTTGATTGGAGCTTTCATATTATGAAGCACCAAGGTGGATATATTGGAAATTTCTCTGTTGTATTAATGGTTGTTGACTTGAACACTAAATTGGGTAATTTGAGAAGCTGCCACCCACTCTCCTCCTGGTGAAGTAGTCTCCTAATGGCTTACAAAATCTTGTCTCATTTGTGGTAATAAACAGTAAATCCATCTAATTCATTGCCTCGGTATTGCTATTTTCCAAGCCGCATAGCTGTCAGATTTTCCAGGACCCAGGGTTCTGGGGTGTTTATACGGAAGTGGCTGTGGTTTCATCTAAAGTAGTTTGGAAAAACCGCCAGGTCAGAGTACCCTTTGCGACGAGTGTCCCATGCGCTAAGTATTCTCTTCAGGTGTTTCTCACTTGTGATAAAACCATGCCTACTGCAGCTGAAGCTATGTCTTTATATCTAAGGCCAATCTAAAAATAAGATAGTATGAACTCCTCCCACGGATGTGTGTGCTTCATTGTTGGATCATTGTTGTTGAACTGACCCGGAAGTACATTGACTTTTTTCTTGATATTTTTTATAGTAGAAATCTCGCAAAAAAAACTTTGATTCATTTTTCCCGACATGTCCCTTCCGGGGCTCCGTATCTTAAGCCTGGACAGTAAACTATTCATTTGATTTCCCCCCAGGCATTAATAGCAGTCTGCAAACATTTATTAAATGCTTTATACGACTCTATAATTTAGTTGTTAGCAGATATTAAAACATTTTTAGTGGTAATTAATTATCTGCAATAATAACTTCTCATATAAAGACATATTTTATATTATCAGTCTTTTATTTCATTATCTGTATAATCAGCAGCATCCACTTAAGAGTGCCCAGTATCTACTTACAACTTTATTGTAAACAGGTAGAAACCATCTATTGTCACCATTTGATATTTATGTACTGATTATGAGTGATAAATAAGTGGGTTGAAGTAAAATACTGGACTTTATTTGGTAGATTTTAGTCATCGCCGTATTTGTCACTTACTTATACAATATGTGCAGTGAAATGTAGAGTGGTGCATGTCAAAGTTAGTGTATATTATGACAATATAACCATAATGCAAATGACTCTCTGAAAGGAGGAACTTTGTTTGGGTCTAAAATAGCAGCAGAAGTCATATTGAGATGCATATCTCTGAAATAGCTCAACGAAACAGCTGAAGCAACAAGCAGGGTCTTCCCTCATTATTGAGGAAATTGAAAGGCGTGCGCGTGTTGCGCCGGGGGAATCCTGTCTGGGACAGAAGTGTGTGTATGATTTCACCCGCGGATTAGCGTTCTGTCTCTGTAGGGAATGACAAGGTTCTATTGGAGTGGTTCCATGTGTCTGAAAGTGTGTGTGTTTTTGATGCCGTGTTGGGATTATCCTTGTGTGTGTGTGTGTGTGACCTTATGAGGAGAGAGCACACTGTAAAGTTCATGTGGGCTGGAAAGTTGGCAATGAGCTGACAGTTGAAGCTGAAAGTTAGGATTAAGGATGGGTATAATCAGTGTGTCCTTCAGTTTGACCCAGTCTGTCTTCATTACTCTCTCTCTCTCTGTGTGTGTGTGTGAACAGCATTCCCTCTCATCTGGCATATGAAGACATTAAAATAGAGATAGAGGTGTTGATGAGGGGAAAGACAGAGACAGTTTCTCTTTTTGGAGTGTCTCTGAACACCACAGGTCCACAGCAGATGAACATACAATAATATGGTTTTATAATTTATCAGAAATGTGAGATAATATCTGTATAAATAAATAATAGAACAGACTACAATGTCTATCTTGTCTCCAATTCAGTGACCTAATGTTGCCCTCTGGTGGTGGAATTTGTTAAATTCACATAGACACCAGAGAATATCTTTGAACAGGAGTTGGAGCACAGGTCACCAACCTTCTATGGAGTAAAATGGAGAGTTACTTATTTGATATAATCTTCCCGAATAATATAAATGTATTTATTTGAACGTCACATTATCGTACAGAGTTGTGTGTCTCCCAAAGTGTTTGTTTCCCAGCTGAAAACGGCAGGTGCTCTTCTGAAAAGTCACAGCTGGGAGCGCTTTGGTTGCTATGATATGGAATATCTGTGGAAGTAAAGATGTCGGCGTAAGGTACTTGCTCTGGATGACGGGAAGGCTGTAGCACTGAGAGAGGACGGACCCGTTGGTGTATGTGGGTTCGTGAGATTTTGTGGGTGAGGGAAACATCTCGGCAAGTACCATCGTTTGGTTCGAGATGAAGCTGAAGCTGGACGGAGCTAGGTTCAAGTAGTAGCTACTTGTGGTATTTTTCCAGCCCCTCCTCCACTGTGATCAGACGGCTGGTTTAAAACCAGGAGACAACCTCCGCTTCTGCTGAGTGAAGCCAATGCGGAAGTGTCTTAAAACGTGCGTCATCTACTGGCCAGCAGGGGGCGACTGCTCCGGTTGCAAAAAGAAGTCAGATTGTATAGAAGTCTATGAGAAAATGACTCTACTTCTCTCTTGATTTATTACCTCAGTAAACATTGTAAACATCAGTTTATGGTCTCAATCTCTAGTTTCAAGTCTTCTTCAATACAGCATGATGTTCATTTAGTAAATGAGGGTCCATTTAGGGTCAAACAGACCATAAAGCAGGGGATGCTTTGGGGCGGGCTTTGTGCGATTGACAGGTCGCAGCCTCTACCAGAGTCGTATCAAGCGTCTCTACATCAGTCTTCCGCATTCCAAATATGGTAACTTCTGTTCATTGGTTGCAAAAAGTCAAGATGGCGACGGCGAAATCGTCAAACTCGAAGCTTCAAAACGGGAGTCCACAAACCAATGGGTGACGTTGGGATGACTACGTCCACTTCTAATATACAATCTATGGTTAAAAGCAGTGGTGTATAGTAACGAAGTAGAAATACTTCGTTACTGTACTTAAGTCGTTTTTTTGGATATCTGTACTTTACTTTACTATTGATATTTCTGTTGACTTTTACTTTTACTTCACTACATTTTGCAAAGAAAACTGATACTTTTACTCCGACACATTTCCCCTGAAACCTTTGTTACTCGCTACAAAATCAAATCTATCTTTAGAAACAAAATGAATCATGAGACCAACGTCGGGGACTGTGGTGGAACAGAGACTGCAAGCAAGCAGGTTTGGCGAATCAGTGGTCCTAGCTTGCAAGTTAAATCATTGGTTAATCACGTTAATGCGCAATTGCAAACAAGTGCTCTCAAAGCCGCGGTGTTTTGATTCCCAGTGATACCCAGGATGCTATATGCTATAGCTAGCGAGTGAGTACATGAGCAGAATTCCACTCTACAATGACTGATTTCATGATGGAAGCAGAAATGGAAGCACCTGCTACTCCCGCAACAAACGACGGTGGTGACGAAGACCAACACCCGTGGATCGCTAGCGAGTTAGTGAGCTGAGGAAATGTTAGCTAACTTAACGTTAGCTAGCCACCACACCATAGGATTGACAGGAGCCGTGAGAGCGCAGCATTAGGGAAATCCTTCCCAGCTGTGCGCAAGCTGTCTGTGAAGCTGAACACACCTCTACCTGCCTCAGCGGCCTGTGAAAGGCTGTTTAGCATCGCAGGACTAGTCTTCAGCCCAAGAAGAGCGAGACGGAATTCTCGCAATTTTGAAAACCAACTTCTTTTGAAGATGAACAGGACATTTTTTTTATAGGAGTTTACAAGGCAGGTGTCCTTTCTCAAAACACTGACCTGATGCATCAAGTGGATATTTTTTGCTGAACACAATATTATGCATTTGGCCTCTACATCCTATAGTTGGAATGAGCATACTTATAAACGCACTGTTACAACTCCTTCATAGTGCTTTTCGGAGAATTATGATGATAAGTTCATAGTAGATGCAAAAGTATACTTATGTACAATATGTTATGTTGAACATTGTTGCTCCTGGATGGATCACAGCCAACCCAATTATTGTCAACACAGCTCCTTGGTCATGGTGGCCACAGCACTTAAAGGAATAAACTTCATAATTCTCAAAATTCTGACCCTTTGCTTTTTTTAAAAAGTACAGCATTTAGTTGTACTTTTAATTTCAATACTTAAGTACATTTAATATCAGAAAATTACTTTTGATACTTAAGTACAATAAATATCAGATACTTTAAGACTTTTACTCAAGTAGTATTCGAATAGGTGACTTTTACTTTTACTGGAGTAGTTTTCCAGTAAGGTACGTATCTTTACTTTTACTCAAGTATGGCTTTTGGGTACTTTATACACCACTGGTTAAAAGTGACAGACAGTGCCAGCCTCGTACCCAAAGTTTAACATTTTTCAATTCTCTGTGACCATAGAGGAAGACCAAACGCACAGCACTCCGCACAGAATAGACGCTCGGTGCATCTTCACGTTGCTGCGTACGTAGTATATTGTAACTCTGCGATGCTCCCATTGCAATGAATTTAAAAAAACCTAACGCTAACGCTTTGACCAAACTCAACCAGTGACTAATGCTATTTTTAGAACGCGTTTGTGGGCACCATGTTGGCTCCCCTGTGTTAGCAGTGTTGCCATCTCGTCAGTAAGGAAAGTAGCTATTGGCTGTCCTAAAAGTCGCTAGAAGTCGCTAAATGACGTCATCACCATGAGGGTTTGGAAAGTCGCCAGATTTAGCGAGAAAGTCGCCAAGTTGGCAACACTGTGTGTTAGGCCTTGTTAACATTTTGTAAACCAAGCACTTGCATTGCTGGTGCTAAAGCTTTATAGTTAACAGGCTGCTAGCCACACACACTACTCATCTTTTCTTCTGAAACTGATACATATTCAAGGCTGTGTAATTTCAGAATCAAGAGGAAGAGCGATACAAGCTGTTTCTTGCTCTCTGTCAGAGAAGTGTGAAGGGACAAGAGGAGGTGAAGAAGAGGGTCAGGAGCTCACATGAACTTGATTTCACCAACCGAGTATAGAACATTCGGGCCTAGGGAGTGTGTGTGTGTGTGTGTGTGGGGGGGGGGGGGGGGGGGTGTTTGGGGGGTAAGCAGTCATTAAGTAATGTGACAGAGACCTCCCTGTCATCACCTCTAATGAGAAGAACTGGCCTGAACTACAGACGGAGGCTCAGACACATTGGATACCCAACACGACATAACTACCCTTTAGATAGAGTTGTCATGGTCGCCAAACATCAATGTCCCGTGCTAAAGTCCAACATCTCGTTCCGACCACTGCCTCTGCTTTATTGCCGTCATACAGAAAAAATAAATACTGTACTCAAAAAATATAAAAAGCATGAAGTCGATTTGTGAAGGCGGTGAAGAAGTAGACAGAGAGATAAGACCAATATTATTTTCACTCAGAGGTTTTGTAACTCTACCATATCCACAAGTATAGTATTAATGGTCCCTCTTCTCTACCACCTACTGAATAAATTCTCTTATTTACTTTTTGGTAGCACGTTACATTACAGCACGTTAATAACGTGTTTGATAATAAAGAGCTTATAATGAAGTAATTCAATAACCATGTGATAGCTTGGAAGGGGTCTATCTGGGTCATACTAGAATCCAATTTATGTTTCAGGGTAATAAGGGGCCACAGACAACAGGTAACCTGAAAGGTGAACTCGGTAGAATGCAGATATCTGCCAGGTGTGTCTGCAACGACCACTGCTGTATCGTGTGACTGAATGAATACCAAACACAATTGGCTGACCCCCGCCTTGGAACCAATGTGCTGTAAGGCGTCGTAAAACACACTTCATTCAAATCTAAAAACATGCATGGATGAATGCATGTATTCAGTTTGAAGGCCCTGTATAGGACACATACAATCTTGCTAAAATAAAAAAACTCACCAAGCTGTCTGCCCGAGCAGCAACTGAGTGGAGCTCCTCGGCTGTGTGTGTAGTGGTAGTAACATTAGCTGATAGCTGTTAGCCAAACACATAGTCCAAAACAATTAAAGTGTGCAAACTGTTTTCACCCACTGTGTCTATGGCCACAGAGCAGCGGCAGAGAGGTACTCAGCAGTGTGTGTACTGGTACCTCCGTTAGCTGTTAGCCGCACAACACACAATAAAGTGGGTAAACAGTTTTCCCCGTAGACATGTAGTCTATGGTTTCTCCCCTCTGTGTCTCTGGGCACAGAGCAGCAGTTGGGGGTCAGAGATGACCTTAGATGTGTTATCACATGCCGTCCCTACCCGCTGGGAGGGGAGGGGGGGGGCAGTCAATGACAGGGAGCCATGACTGGCCACCCAAAATATTATGCAGTGTGCTCAGCAGAATGCGAGATTAGCCATGGACAGACACAGAGGTGCTCACTCACTCACTCACTCACTCACTCACAAAAGCACACATGAGCGATAGCATGATCCCCTGGCGGAGATAATAATGGGCTAATTTCAAAATAAATATTTTTACCAGACATCAAAACCCTTATTGGTTGAAGTCTTCCACTGTATATATTTCGTGTCCCGCAGCTGCCCAACCGGCCTTGTCAAGGTTTTTTTATAGTGACGGCCTTTTCAACACTGCAAATGTTTTCTGGAGCGCTTTATCCTGGAGGGATAGGGTTACACATGCACATGCACAGGCACGCACGCACGCACATACACACGGCTGCCCACACATTTATTTGTGTTCATGCATTTGACAGTGTTCTGCAACACGAACAAAGCCCCACGCAAAACTGAACAAATATACTTTGCTTGTATTTTACAACAGGAAGCAAACAGGGTTTTCTGCCATATTTAAAAAAAGACACTCTATGGAAGATGCGTAGAAACACATACTGTACACATATTGAATATACTTGTTTGCAACAGTGACGCACACACACACACACACACACACACAGACACACACACACACACACACACACACGTACTGGCCCTGGGAAGTATTCCCAGCCAAGTTTAATTCAGGGAGAGTCTCCATGTCGCTCTCTCTCCTTAGACACAGCAATAATGCTGTCTGTCTCGGTGTGAGAGAGAAAGACGAGAGAGACAGATGCTTTAAGTTCCTTGTGTGTGTGTGAGACGCTGTGTGCAGCGGTGAGGACGCACTTTGGATTTGCCTCGGTGCTGCTGCCCGTCTTGTTTTTTTCTATTTGTCTGTTGGTCCGTCCGTCTGCCTGTTCATTTGCTCGTCTGTCTGTTTAACAGTTTGTTAATCTTTATGTCTGCCTGTTTATTGATCTGTCGGTTTAGCAGTTTGTCTTTCCGTCTGTTTATCTGTTAGTTTATATTTCTATTTGCCGGTTTATTTATCCGTCTATTTAAACATTTTCTTATATTTCTGTCTGCCTGTTTTATTCATCTTTCTATTTGCTTGTATATTTATCTGTTTCACAGTTTGTTGGTCTTGTTGTTGCAGAGATAAATAAACAGGCAAACAAAAATACAAACAGTTTCTTTACCTTTCTGTTTAATAGTTTGTTTATATTCCTGTCTGATTGTTTATTCATCTGTTTGGTTAACCATTTGTTTCTATTTCTGTCTGACAGTTTATTTATCCGTCTATTTAACCGTCCGTCTGCCTGTCTGTTCGCTACAGAAAGAGGCCGACCAAGTATGACAGCCTCCACGAGCTCCTCCAGCGGCTTAGAGGTCCTCCTCTCCACTCTGCAGGTAGGGATCCACAGTGTGTTGTTTTACAGTGTTGCAGAACTAATAACATGGCTGAGCTGTTCAGTTGTTTAGTTTTAGTTAGTAGTTATCTTCTCTTTGCACACATCGAAACACTACAGGAGTTCTGAACGCTTGTTGTTTTTTTCATAAAGGTCATAAAACCATGAGGTATTCCATTCAACCCATAGCACAATATGTGGGATTGTCAAATGAGCCTTCACAGGCATCACTGTAAGTGATGAGACCATAAACACCAGAATTAGCCATGTATCGCATGTAGATTTGGGGATTTGTTGCTGCGAGCTGATATTTCAGAGTACAGTGTGTTCACTGTTAATTGACCTTCAGCATTATCAAAGCAGGAGCGGGTAGAGTGTTGAAATACTCAGGTAGAAAGAGAAGTTAAAGTATTAAAGTAGTACTACTTTGAACAACAGTACTTCATATAGTTATGTGAAAGAGACAATGTGGCGTCCATCTTTTATTTTTCATAAAAAGCAAAGGATTGTCATGGACTGGACATCCAGCTCAATCTGACACACAAAGTCCCTCTGATGAGTCCAGTGCAGGTTCTGAGATATGTCTCTCAGAGATGTGCAGAGAGGACATTTTAACTTTGATTTTTAAATTTGTTTTATTTAGAAAAACCAAAAAATTATGAACTCAAGGTCCACTTACTAGGGTTTCACATAATACCCGAATAGTCCACTGTCAAAACCACGAGTCGGCACTGTGCATCGTTGTAGACGTATCATTCATCTGTGTCTAAAACTTCATTAGATTATAATGAACATTAAATGACATATAGATGTTTTGATGAATAATGAAAACATAACTTTCCAATGGAACCCAATCAGAAATGTTTTATTACCAAGTACGTTTGCACATACAAGGAAGTTAGCTTGGCGATCTGTGCATGATAATAAACACAGTGCAATAGTATAAGACATAATTCAAAATTCAAAATATGAAAATTTACAATACAATGTGATAAACTAGACAATATAAAAGTGGCCTCGGACCAACATGACGGCTGAGCGGAATCCTCCCGAGGCCGCACTACGCAGGGGCTTGAAAGCCTGGTACTGACGGAGAAGCGGCCCGTGATGGGGGGGATGACACAGAGGGATGAGGAGAGAAGAAGCTGAGAGCAGACCAAGGCATGTGTGCATTGTTCACACGAGGTGGAAAAAAACAGCACTCGTGGACTCATCGTGACATTGTGGAGGGGGACACCTCTGAGTGTTTGACAAAGGAAATGTGCTGCTCATGACATGAGACAGTGGCTGCAGCTGGTCTCATCCACAATTCGTAGCTATACCTACAGAGATTTTTTTATGTTATCCATGTGATCATGAACGAGGAAGTATAAAGTCCTCAAAAGCACACACAGGGGGGCAGGAGGATTGATCCAACAATCTTTCAGCCAGGACACAGCTGTCAACATACATTTATTTATCACGTATCTTTGGTAATGTAGTTACAGCGCTTCTGTGGTTGCTTTAAATCAAGAGATAATCTGAGTCCTCTGGATTACACACCTCTTCAGTGAACATACCGATGAAATAACATCTTGGAGCAACATCAGTCACAGAGTTTGATTCATCTGGGCTGATAAACAATACCAGCATCATATTGCTAACCGTTTTATTTCATTTTGAAGCTACAGCTTGCTCTATTTAACGACATGCTGAGTAGGTGGACAGCAGCAACCCCGTAGCCCTGTTGCTATTAGTCTATGTTTACCAGCGTTTCCATGAATCAAACACAAACTAGCTGACCAGCGGCTGATATCAAATCCTTCTTCCTGTGGAGGATGTTTAACTCAGCACTAATCTTTGCCACGGGTATGGCAGACATAAACGACTTCAACGCCGGCTCACAGATCGTATAGGATGTAGGCCAGTGCTGTCGTAATGTGGCTGTAAACCCACATATATATCCCATGAGAAGCAGAAGGAAACACTGATAGAATGGAAGGAAATATCCTATGTGTAATGCATTCAATCACATACAATCCAAAGATAGCTTAAAATATGTATGCGTGTGTAAAAACACTGTACATGTCTGAGTAGGCCCGCTTTTAGTTATTGCTTTATCAAACATGTATCAAATGTGCATTAAACCTGAGCCACTTTGCGTAAACTGTGTATCAGATTCTCACACAACTTGGTTTGTGGTTGACACTGGAGCCTTGGTGTGCAGGGGTGACGTATGAATACAAATAATTCGGGACATATCCTCTGCTCTCTTATCAACATGAGGTGGTCCTGAAGGAAGCAGGAAGCTTTAAGGGGGGACACCCCAGCCAGAAAGATTGTTTTTCATGATCTTGTCAATTTTGAGATTTTGGGCTATTTTGCTTCCATAGCACGTCTTGGAAAGAAAACGTCCAAGATACACATTTAGGTATTCATTTTACTACTTTGTCTATTTGTAGATTCCTCCTAACGTTTCTAAAGTTTATCATAAGATAATGCCTCATTTGCATATTTCAATTTCAGAAAACTGAAAACTAAAATAAGTGTCTTAATGTGCGTAATCAACTGGGGAAGTCTCATGGTGATATCTATTAGTACAACGTTTTTTTTACCCTATTCACCTGAAGTAATGTATGACATTTTACAATCAATGTCTTCAAAGGTCGTTGTCTCTTAGACTTCAGCAGTATATTGGATCAATGACATGCATATTTTTGTGTCCGAGTCCATTATTTCCTTTTAAAATAATTGTATCAATTCATGACATATCATTTCATTATATAAAACCTATCCAGTTTTGATACATTTTCAGTACAATCAAATAATATATATTATTTTATGTTTTGGCATCTCAAACCCTGAAAATGTCAGGTGGTGCACCTGTCCTAGCAAATGAACAGACTAAGAAAACGATAAAAAAAGGTATTTAAATGATAATACATTTGAAATAAAATACTATGGCATGCTTTCATTGTTGAAACGATTCAAATAAACCACATTTTTACAAATACCAGTAGTTTTAAGCTGTTGAGATAATTTAACTAATAATTAAACTTTTGTCCAGCATTTTGAATGTTCTCAAATGTCAGGGTGGCACAGCTGTAAAGATGGGACTTTTATTATAAAATTAAAGTGCAGAATAGTAAACAGGATATTGCATCATCAAGAGGACCTCAACTGACCTTTATGGCAGAGTGAAAATATCTCTTTTAAAATATTGATAAAACAGCTACTTTCAACTTATAGGTAGGCTGGTACACTTTTCATGTCAGGGCGGTACAACCAATGTAAAACTAGAAAAATGTTATTTTATCATAAATGTCTTTGTTCGATTCAAAATGTATATGTATGAAGTTGTTAGCAAGAACAAAAGCTACTGCTAGTGTCCTAGTAGATGCCTGTTTAATTTGAAATGAGTTGCAAATGTCAGGTGGTGCAACCAGTAAGGCAGGTGGCGCAACTGCAAAGAATGTCACTAGATCATATTATAGTCAAAGCTCTAACATTATTTACTAATTTTTTCAAATGTTTAACAGTGTTGAGTTAAAGATATTACCCACTTTTGGGTCGTGACCCACCAGTTGAGAAGCACTGCTCTAAGGGATACTTGTCAAAAATTTCAGTTTGAATAAATGTTAGGAAAATATATATTTTTTTATAAATATGTGGTTGTGCCACCTGACATTTTTTAGCCTGTGAAGTTAAAAAATACTGTTTACGATTTAAAACACGATAAAAAGTTGGTTCACAAGGCAGGCGACTCTCTGGTAGCAAAAGTAAGTCTGGTTGTATAGAAGTCTATGAGAAAATGACTCTACTTCTCTCTTGATTTATTACCTCAGTAAACATTGTAAACATGAGTTTATGGTCTCAATCTCTAGTTTCAAGTCTTCTTCAATACAGCATGATGTTCATTTAGTAAATTAAGGTCCATTTAGGCTACATCCACCCTACTCCGTTTTTGATTGGCTACGTTTACACTGAGTGTCCACACTACGCCGGCGTTTTCGAGCACCGAAAACGGAGGAGTTTGAAAACGCTCCCGAGGACGGATAAGTTTGAGAACTACGGGGTTGCGTTTTCGTGTGGACGGTCGAAAACGGATACGTTTAGAAACGATGACCTACGTTCGCCACTTGATTGGTTCTTAGCAGTCATGACGTCTCCTTCCCTGATTCGTCACACTACCAGGTTAATTCAACATGGACAACTGATTACAGGTGTAGCTGACCTTGTTGTCTTTACTAGCAGCTGTTGTTCAGTTAAAGTCTGCATTATTACGGAGGAAGCAGCTGTTATTGGAGCGATTAGCGAGCAGCGTGAACAGCAGCGTTACCAGCCCTACGGAGCGGACGTCTGAAGTCACGGTTAGCGGCTTTAGGGAGGGTGATGGACACAAAACGGAGGACTTTCCTTTTCTTATTAATGCTTATTTTGTTCTGCACATCTATTGTGAAGTCCGCAGATAAAATGTAAAAGGAACAAAAGCAGTAAATGCTCTTCAGTAGGACAGATAGCAGCCAACAGCAGAGCTACGAGTGAGAACAGACAACAACGAAACCGAGGAAATGAGTGAGAGACGTGTGTTGACCACATTTATGGACCCATAATCTAGGAAACCATTATGTGTAAGTGTTAATCCATCCATCCATCCATTTTCCTCCGCTTATCCGGGGTCGGGTCGCGGTGGCAACAGGCCAAGCAGGCTGACCCAGACTTCCCTCTCACCGGCAACATGTTCCAGCTCATTCTGGGGGATCCCGAGGCGTTCCCAGGCCAGCTGGGAGATGTAATCCCTCCAGCGTGTTCTGGGTCTTCCCCGGGGTCTCTTCCCAGTTGGACGTGCCTGGAAAACCTCCAGTGGGGCATCTAATTAGGCGTCCAGGATGCCTCCTGGATGCCTAATTAGATGCCCGAACCACCTCAGCTGACTCCTTTCGACGCGAAGGAGTAGCGGCTCGACTCCAAGCTGCCTCCTGATGACCGAGCTACTTACCCTATCTCTAAGGCTGAGCCTGGCCACCCTACGGAGGAAGCCCATTTCGGCCGCTTGTAGCCGCGACCTTGTCCTTTCGGTCACGACCCAGAGTTCGTGACCATAGGTGAGGGTAGGAATGTAGACCGAGTGGTAAATTGAGAGCTTTGCCTTCCGGCTCAGCTCCCTCTTCACCAAGACGGTCCGGTGCAGCGCCTGCTTTACTGCTGCAGCCGCACCGATCCGTCTGTCGATCTCCCGCTCCATCTTACCCTCACTCGTGAACAAGACCCCGAGATACTTGAACTCCTTCGCTTGAGGTAGGCACTCCGTCCCCACCTGGAGGGAGCAATCCACCGGTTTCCGGCAGAGCACCATGGCCTCAGATTTGGAGGTGCTAACTCTCATCCCCGCCGCTTCACACTCGGCTGCAAACCGCCCCAGTGAATGCTGGAGGTCACGATCCGAGGAGGCTAACAGGACCACATCATCTGCAAACAGCAGAGAGGCGATCCCGAGACCCCCGAACCTGACGTTCTCCACCCCCTGGCTGCGCCTAGATATCCTGTCCATGAAAGTCACGAACAGAACCGGAGACAAAGGGCAGCCCTGGCGGAGGCCAACACCCACCGGGAACATGTCTGACTTATTGCCGAGAATGCGGACACAGCTCCTACTGCAGTCGTACAAAGACCGGATCGCCCGTTGTAATGGGTCCAGCACCCTATACTCCCGCAGCACCCCCCACAAGAACCCCCGAGGGACCCGGGCGAAAGCCTTCTCCAAGTCCACAAAGCACATGTAGACTGGTTGGGCAAACTCCCAGAACCCCTCCAGTAGTCTTGCGAGGGTAAAGAGCTGGTCCACTGTTCCACGGCCGGGACGGAATCCGCATTGCTCCTCTTGAATCTGAGGTTCGACAAACGGTCGGAGCCTCCTTTCCAGCACCCTGGCATAAGCCTTCCCCGGGAGGCTGAGTAGTGTGATACCCCGGTAATTCGAGCACACTCTCCGGTCCCCCTTTTTGAAAATGGGAACCATCACCCCGGTCTGCCAGTCCATGGGCACTGATCCCGACCCCCATGCGACATTGAAGAGGTGTGTCAGCCAGGACAGCCCAACTATGTCCAGCGCTTTCAGCATCTCAGGGCGGATCTCATCCACCCCCGGCGCCTTGCCACCGAGGAGCTTTTTGACTACCTCAGCGGCCTCTGCCAGGGATATGGGTGAGTCTCCCCCTAGATCTTCAGGCGCTGCCTCCTCTGCAGAGGACATGTTGGTCGGGTTTAGGAGTTCCTCAAAGTGCTCTTTCCACCGCCCGACGATGTCAGCAGTTCCCCCCCCCTGCTGAGAACAGCCTGGGGTAAGCCCTGCTTTCCCTTCCTGAGCCGTCGGATGGTTTGCCAGAACCTCCTTGAGGCCAACCGAAAGTCCTTCTCCATGGCCTCCCCGAACTCCTCCCATGCCCGAGTTTTAGCATTCGCGACTACCGCAGCTGCAGCCCTTCTGACCTGCCGGTACCTGTCAGCTGCTTCGGGAGACCCCTGGGCCAACCAGGCCTTGAAGGTCTCCTTCTTCAGCTTGACGGCTTCCCTCACCTCCGGTGTCCACCACCGGGTTCTCGGGTTGCCGCCACGACAGGCACCGATGACCTTCCGGCCACAGCTCCTAGCGGCCGCGTCCACAATAGAGGCTTTGAACATGGTCCATTCGGATTCCATGTCCCCAACCTCCCTCGGGATGTGTGAGAAGTTCTTCCGGAGGTGGGAGTTAAAGACCTCCCGGACAGGGTCTTCCGCCAGACGTTCCCAGTTCACCCTCACTACACGTTTGGGCTTGCCGGGTCTTTCCAACCTGTTCCCCTGCCATCTGATCCAACTCACCACCAGGTGGTGATCAGTTGACAGCTCTGCTCCTCTCTTCACCCGAGTGTCCAAGACATACGGCCGCAAATCAAATGATACGATTACGTATAAGTAATCGTGTAAGTGTTAATATTAAAGTAAATTTGATATGTGAGAGAGAGATAGAGCAAGACCTGCAGCGCTGTAACTAAGTCTGAAAAATAAAACTTCTAAAACTTTCTGTTTGAGTTCATAGAGGAATATTTTAGAGAAGATCTTAAATATCAAACACAACCTTTCATTATTAAAGACTACTTTATTACTCTGTCGTATTTTTTCAAACTAAGCAACCAATCTACTTCCTGTTCACATCAACACCCACCCGCATGCCCAGTGTACGTGAAGAGTCACGTGATATTCGTTTTCAGGCGTGTTAGTCTGGACGGAGATCAATTCGAAAACGATTCTGAAACGCTGTGTGGACGGAGATCGATTTTGTTTGAAAACGGAGTAGTATGGATGTAGCCTTAGAGTCAAATAGACCATAAAGCAGGGTATTATTTAGGGCATGGCTACCTTGTGATTGACAGGTCGCTGCCAGTACCAGAGCCGTATACGGCGTCACTACGTCACTCACCCGCAGTCCTAATATGGCCCTTCCGTTCACTGCTTGCAAAAAAGCCAAGATGGCGATGGCCGAAAGCCAAGATGGCGAACTCGAGGCGTTAAAACGGCAGTCCAAGGGTTTACATACAGTCTATGGAGCAAACCGTTGAGCCTATTATGTCAACAAATATATGTAAGCAAATGAGCACATATTTGATTAGATACTGCCTCAGTGTTTAACACATTTTCAGAAAAGTTATACTAAAATATATTTTCTAAATGTTAATAATCAACTCGGGAAGTTTCATTGTGATAGCTATTAGTGATGATGATGACAATGAAGATCCCCAAACCTTGGAGGCATATTTTACCTGGCGTGATTCTAATAAATGTGCACTCACTAACTCTGTTGGGAAACATGACTCAGGCTTGTGTTTAATGCTGGGGGATCACGCACATGGCAATCCCTCACTCTTGAAGACTCTCCACCTCTTCAGCTACCGGCCAAGTCTTTTGCTGTCCGCCATAATTAAACCGGGGCAAAAGCCTTGTGTCTGAATAATTTGCTCCTGCAGCGAAACCACAGATTTCTTCAGATGCATTGCAGTTAAGTGAGTTGATTATGAAGTATGACTGTTGTCCTAGATCAGAGGTAGCCAACACGTTAGTCGCCTGCAAGGCATGTTCTAAAAATAGCACTAGTCACCATGGAGCTCCGTCTAACAATTTTAGTGGCTGTTCTTTTTTAATCAAAAACGCTTTAATGAGGATTTTAAAAGGACAAGGCCACCGCACTAGTCTTCAGGTTCTGAATGCCGGGCGCTTCCCGTTGGCGCCGGACACGCGGCAACAGCCACGAGCGCACCCCGTCGTCAGGTCCGTCAGTCCTCGGAACAGGCCGCGGGGCAACAACTCGTGGGTTGCGGGGCTAGAGGCGAGGCATCGCAATCAGACCGAAAAGGACAGACTAGAGGTTTGAACGCGGGCGCCCGAAGACGCTCGCGCGCCTCGGAGGGTTGGATCCCCTCCTCGGCTATAGACGAGACTTTTTACTAGTTTCTTTGTGGAGAAAAAGGTGCCTTTAGAAAAGCTGGTGTCGGTGACAACAGACGGGGCTCCCGCCTTGACGGGCCGGCATGCAGGCATTGCGCAATGCAAAGGTGATCCCGACTTCAAAAAAGTTGGTGATTAGTACTAATGTAATAGGATTCATTTAAAAATGTGAAAGAGTTGATTTTTTTAAACTTACATAACTGATAATTTGTATAAACATGGGGCAGAGTTCATGATTTGTTCAAAAATGTATAGTGGTTAAAACGAGACATGATTTGAAGATATGATAGGTAATGAGTTCCTAAAAAATGTTAGAAGTGATCATTTGTACAAAAATATAAGAGGTGTGATTTTGAACAAAATACACAATTATTGTTAATAATTATTGTGAGGAATAATTAACATTGACATGTGATCAGACAGTCTCTTCACACATATTATTATTATTATAAAAGGTGATCTGTGCAACTTTGTTATTCAGGAAGTTTGTATCAAACAAGTAGCCCTTCGTACTACTCAGTACCCTTGAAGTAGCGTTTCAAAAAGGTTGGTGACCTCTAACTGAGAGGAATTCTTTAGATGCGTTCTCTGATGCCGGAAACTAGACTCTCTTTAACATGACAACATGAATGCTCAATATGAGTGCTCCTACTTTGACAGTGCTGTGTATGAAAAAGTATGAAAGTGTATAGATGGACCTGCATAGCTCTATACAGTAGCGGCCTCGGGCTGTCTGAGGGGGAGGGGTGAAAAAATAAATGAAAAGAGTACCAGCTGCATGCAGTGGAGCACCAATCTGCAGATAGTTAATAAGAAATAACTAAGAAATTACTTTTATCATGGTTTATCTACCATCCAAGAGGGCAGAACATCCATGTTTTTTCCGCTGGAAGGGCATCCAAGAAGGCACCGCATCATGTTTTCTCCACTGGAATTGCACCCCAGAGGGCACTTTATTATGTCTTATCTACCTTAGAGGCATCCAAGAGGGCACTTCATCATGTTTGCTCATGATCGGTATTCTCATACAACTGTTCGTATAATATCGTACAAAAAAGTTACTCTTCCTTTTCCGTGGGTCCAGCAACAAGTGTCCATTTCCTCTAGTTACATGCATACAGTCTTTTTTAAAATAAACTTTCATCTTCAAAGGAAGTAACTTCGTTAACAAATGTACTTTGTTCGGTTTAGGAAAAGAACATGAAATACTTAGTAAGGTTTACATACAAATTTACTTTGTGTAACATCTACGAAATTACAGTGCATTAATTTTTGTTAGTATATCTACGAACTCTGTATGACAACAGCCTGGTTTCCTCCATTGGAAGGGGCACCCTAGAGGACACTTAATCATGTTTTATCTACCGTAGCGGCAACAAAGAGGGCACTTTTGCTGCCAAATACCTGCTGTAAACATCCCCCCTCCCCCTCCAGACCACCCCCACTGACTCCACCAGTGGCTCTATCTATAGACAGACAGCTCACGAACGGAAACTCGACATGGCTGAGAGCACAACGCTGTATGCCGTGATATTGTATTACAGTGATACGCATGTAACTGTGAGAACACTAACACCACATAGGCAGCTAAGACAGCAAAGATACGCACCTCTTACAATAGCGAAAAATGGGAAACTATAATCACCTTTATTATTTCAGCATTATTGGTATTCATCACGCAACAAGGCCTCATCTTTCCTTCAGATCTGTCCAAATTAACTTAAGTCTAAAATAATGTCTGGTCCTCCGGTTGTAATCCTCAAACACCTTCACCACGTTCTCCTTTCTCCAGCGCAACAACTACTTCTCCCACATCATATGTGACCTTGACGGTAAATCATGAAGCGATGACAGTTGTCATTTATTCTGCTTAAGCCTCCCCGCAGCAGGTGTCTTGAAGTCACCATGCTGATAAGCTGACAGTTTAAAGGCTGGAGAGATCAACAGTGCAGAAAAGGACGGATTCTGTTTCATTCAGCGTGTACAGTAGTCTACAGATATAAAGGCAAATGGAAATTAATGCTGCAAGCAGCGATGTACAGGCCCTCGCATCCTCCCGCATGCCGGGGGTACTGGCGGGCCGCTGCCAGATGCGGCCATAATTATCTGCGACCATCAGACAGCGCGCCCACAAGTTAGACGTATTTTTAATGCGTGGAGTGTGTGGTGTTGGAAATCATGTAGTGCACATATTCCACTAGTTCCTATATCCCCTATGTGGCGCAAACATGCATTATGTTGATCTATATCAAGTGCAGACCACATCATGTAAATCGGATTCTGTTTGTCACATAATGCTGACTTCCTGTTGCCAGTAGGTGGCGCTACAACTATGAGTGAAACTTGGCTTGTAGACATCTGTCCAGTGGAGTTACATCAGCTTGTTGTTTAATGGCGAATTATGTAAAATGGCCGCCACGGCTATGCCATTCCATCAAACGTAAAGCTTTTAGCAACTTTTAATTACAAATGCCTTTAGATTTTACTGATCAAATTTGAAGTGGATCTGACAAAGTCCCTATGAGGAGTTAAAGTATAGCGACTAGAATTTAAATTTTAAGTCAAGCCAAAGGAAATATTTATTTTCACCACCTATGACACCTGTGCAAAGTTCCAAGGCTTGTTGAGCATCCTTAGCATCATCAATGTCAAAGTATAAAACATGTCATTTCCTTTTTCCAGTTGGGGGCGCTATGACTTTTTGAAAATGTTGGCATGGAAATGTGCTCAGGCCTGGACCAGCATCATGCATAAGAAGTTTGGGGCAGATTAGTAGAAAAAGTGTTTTTTCACAAAATTCAAAATGGCGGAAAATCTTGAAGGGGTCCAAGAGGCTTTTATTGTAGACCTCATTCTGTTGCATGTGTGTAAAATTTCAAGTTAATTGGTCATACGGGATGAGGGGGCTAAATTCTATAGGGCGCTAGCAAGCAATTTTCTCATATTCGAGCATGGGACCCATAAAATATCAAATTTTTCACCAGTCCTGATAGGCATGCCAACTTTGGTGAGTTTTCAGATATGATAAAGGCCCCAAAAAGGCGATACATTGGAGAGAACAATAATAATAATTCCTACAGTTTCAATAGGGTCCACGCGGCCCGACGTTGTCGGTGCTCGGGCCCTAGTGAAGCAGACACTGATTGGAGATAAATGCCCAAAAGTTGCATAACAAGTTGTCAAGGATGTGCGTAAAGACATACGTATCTGTTTGTCCACCTAATATTTTCATAATATTATAGTGCATTATCACATTAACTGGAAATTGACAGTTTTAGGCTTTATTAAGTCTTTCAAAAGGGACGGCATTTATTGCTTTATTTTCTAATTCCAAGCAAACTAATTGAAATTGGCACCATCAAGTTATATTGCATGGTGGTAAACTCTGAAATCCTCATCCACCTGCCATGTGGTTGTATTATCAACTGCTCCCTGTCTTTATGAGCTGTGTGCGGTGCATTGGCAAAGACACAAGCTTGCATTTGGAGTGGCTTATAGGAAAGCGGGTGAAGCCGTGGCCACCTGTGTGGATAAAGGCTGGGATTGAATCCAATGCCCATCAGCCAGGATCACATATTGGATGGAGGCACTGGTTTTAATCTTATGACCAACATTGCAGATTTTAGGTTTTAAACTGAAGTGGAAAGCAGCGTTTTCTGTGGGCAGGTCCAGTTGACAAATTCGTAAGCATTAGTTGTCAGAACTTACAAAATAACCAAAGATGCTTATATAAAATACAGTTTATATGATTTAAATGGCAGTTTAGAAGTAATTGCCACAAATTCGGCAGCTGCTCTCCGTACGTCATGTATTGTAATAACGTGTTGATCCAACATATTGTCAATGTAAACTCTCTTGGACGCTTGGTCAGTGGCCCTCCGCTACCAACTTTGATGCTCTAGGTACCTCTAGCGTCAGTTTTGGACTCATCAAGGATGGCGTGTCAGTTTCCACTTGTCACATACATAGTGTCTTTTCAAAATAAGGTTTAGTTTTAAGGTTTTCTTACACAACAAAAACACTTTTTCAACTCAGTTTTCTGAAAAATCATTGTTTGGCTAACAATAACCAAGTTTTTAATGTAAAATAACTTGCGTTACTCCAGTTAAGTAACTTAAGTTATGTAACGCAGCTAAGGTAAAATAAGTCAACTTTGACAAGGTGTCAGACGGAGCACAAACAGCGGCCTACTGGTTTGACCCATCCAACCTCCTTTCCCACCCTACAGCTGCTCTGACCGTGTAATACTGATGTAAATGGGTTTATATTGGAGGTAGTTAAAAGCCCGGTTTGTCTCATAGATGCTAAAGGAGGCATCGTTATCAGAAGCCCAGGGGCACTGACCAAATGGCGGTATTTGAGTTTGAAATGACAAATGGTTTGTGTAGTTTGGTTCATCTGGTAAGGTCCATGAGAAGTAGTTTAGTTCTGTAGCAATTTAGTTCTGGTCTGCTTCCCGTGTTTTTACTAATGAACCAAGAGAAGAAAACATGACGTTATACAGACTGACAGGTAACTCGTTGATTGGACTGTTTTGGTGATTGTCAATCTGCATCATCAGGGCCCACTTGGGAAAATCGTATCCCAGCGACTGACGGATGTTTTTGCAGTTTTTGATGTGCACATTTATGTTCTTTGGTGTCACAAACATTGACTGGCTTTCTTTGACCTATGCTCTGAAAAAAAGATTCATTTTTGTAATGAATGTATATAATTTAAATGTGAAATTAGTAACAACATATTAAACAAGTGCAAAGCTAATAATCCCTCCTCCATAGAGTCAGATGGTGCATTCATTACAAAGCCCCTCGGTATTGCTAAATGTCTAAATGATTTTCTTTATTAACGACAGGCTAAGACATAATATGAATTATGAATACCTAAAATTGTGAATTATCCGAAGAACTAATGAAAGAGTTCATCATGACAAACAAACATTCCACTCAAACCAGTACCACAGAAACTTCTGATCTCAGTCAAAAAATATATATAAATAGTTAACGCCACGTTGCTTAAAACGTGAAACTCTGATGGTTATGTTGAGGCAACAAAATTACTCAGTTAAATTTTTAGAAAAAACATTATGGTTGGTATTAAAATAAGAGAATAAACTACATAAATACGTAGGGAAACAACAGAAGGGGAAAACGTGTCACTAACGTAATTTAATGAAAAATCACGTCCTGTGTTTGACCCATCCAGCTCCCCACCCACCATAAGCGGTCTCTTTCATTTTTTATACTACGCTGCTTCTTCAGATCGAGCATAGCGACACAGATGCCTTTACATTTCTGTCAGGACGGACTACACGGTGTACATATGACACGCAAACACCAAAAAAGACATTCTCATTGCATGCCAAAGGACTTTAAAATTGTGTCATTCATCAATGTATCCTTGTATAATATTGACAAAAAGTTACACCTCATTTTTCGTGCGTTTTCCTACACTTGACAATTTCCGCTTGTTACATGTGTTGAGGTGGACCGAGAATGAGACAAAACTCTATAATTCAGTTAAGCAATCATAACATTTATTTGATTTCTAACAGGAGTATTTTACCCAGCAATTAAACATGCATGGGCCTAGTAGCGCTGTAAAATCAACAACTAAAAGGCGCTTAAACAGAGTGCGCAGCAGAATTTATTGATTAAGCATCAGAACATGATTGGTTGTCTATTTGTTGGAGGCGGCTCTTGGTTTAGACTTTCTGAGGGCCTCATTGGAGCACAGGGAGGTCCACTCCCTCCAGGCTCACGGATTCCATCTCCTTCCTGAATCCCCTTCCTGTATACTCAATCAGTGTGTGTGTATGTTATGGTGTCAACGGACGCCGGGTTCAGTTAAGTGTCGTTGGCCATCAAGAGGTCACAACTGGGTCGCTCGCCCAACCGTCCTAGTTCCTGCCCAACCGTCCTAGTTCCTGTTTTCATATTAATCTCGAGGCTTAACCAGACATTGTTTTACTCTAATATCCTGTGGTTTGCGGAATAGGCCTTAAGCTGACCTTCAATGTGTCACTGTACTTCTTCTTTTGTACAGACAGACGCTAGAACGCTCTGTCTGGAGTATTTGACCTTCTTCAGTGTTTTCCACATACATTCCTAAGCAATGAGCACATTAACAGTGTGAGGTGTAACGTTTAATGCTTGTAAGTGTTTTGGGCCTATGTGTTGTCGTTTTCTTAATCAGTTATCAGTTATTATTCTCAACACATGTACACAGTCTTTTCAAAATAAACTTCATGATTATCTGGATAACTTACTTAATTATTTTGTAGGCTATCTACGCATGACTTATGTTTTTTAGGTATGGCTTGATCATACCAGCCTGATACGCCATTTGGTAAGACTGGGCTGCGTTCACACACGTTAAATGCAGTGGCGGGCCGTGCATTTTATACCTGGGCCTTCAGTGCTGTCCTACTACAGTTGAACCACCTCCTAATAACCTCATTATGATGCGGTACGAGGCTTATGAACTGAACAATATGTTTGAATAATACTAGTGCATTTGGAAAATGCAGAAGCTTAAATTGCGGGAAATATAATGTTCTTTCGGTGGAGCCACTGCGCTCAACCTAGCAACCCACATGATGTCACAGACAACGTAATACCTGACACGCCCACCACGGAAGAAAAACATTGTACACGGGACGTGTGTTCTGGCAGGCTATGCTTCACTAGCTTAGCAGGAAAACAACACGCACAAACTCACGCTACAAGCACACACGCTAAAAATTCTCCCCGCAGCGTTTAGGCAGCTGTTCCCTACTGATTCAAACAGGGCTAAAGCAATCACCACACAATCCCGATTTGTCTAGCTTTTCTTGAAATGTCCTTCTCGAGAAATCCATTTCTCCTCCTCCTTCAACCATTGAGTGGTAAAAAAACAAAGCTAGGTAAAAAAAAAGAATCTACACCAAGCAAAACGCTAAAAATGTCATGTCAATGTAATAACTTCTTACATATCTTTCAACCTGAACTCTTACTACTAATACTAACTTCTGCTAACTAGCTTCAGCTTCACAACAGTCACGCTAGTCCTCTGACCAATCACACCGCACGTTATTGCTGACGTACTCGGCTAGGCCACCCAGAGAGCTCTGGCACGTCAAAGAATACAGCCAACATGTCAAACTAAAAGTCTGATTGGTTGAAGACTATGACAATCAACAATCGTCCCCATTTACTTAATCTGCAAAGGCTATGCAGAGGGCCTCGGGCCTCTGTTCTTACCTAGAGACACAGAGGTGAGATCTGATTGGATAAAAGCTCAACTTAAAACAAGCTGCACTGGAAGCAGAGCAACTGAGGAAGACAGTAGCTGTGCAATGAGAAAATAAGTGAATGGGAAAAAAAGTAGAATACATGTAGTGTATTTATGAAAAATGATTAAATTATAAAATAGCTATACCTTTGTGATTCTGTTTAGGCCAGCAGAGAAGGCTTTGCTGGCCCTGACGGCCCACCACTGGTTAAATGTGAGAACCCCATGTCCCCAGGCCCTGTCAGAGACATAACGAGCCGAACCCAAAGGGATCTGCGTTGTATTTGGCTGCAGAAGTAGGTGGCAGGATGCTACAGATGGTACATTTTACATAACTTGCTCCATAATCACAGATACGGTTACCTCTGTGTTTAGCAACTGTCTCTCATTACAGTAACTCAACACAACTCTGCACTGTTTGTCCCTATTTAAATTGGCAGATTGTTGGCCACCGGCGGCGGCCTCTTCATTCAACACACATTCGAATGAGGGTGATGTTTAGCTAACCCAACAGATTTCTGATGGAGCAGCAGAATTTAATCAGCTACATATACCAGTGCACCGTCAGTCACAGCGAGACCAATGTGAACTTTCGGATGGGAAACTCCTCAGGGTAGATTGGGCGGTCCATCAACATGTACAGTATGGGGCCCCATTCAGCACATACGGCCCCATGCATTCTAGTATGTGCTGAATCTGAAACAAAAAATAACTTGTATAGAAGCAACCAAAGTGTGCAGTAATGCGGATTGAGGTTAGGCATTATTTTTTCAAAATATATTTTGTACTTTGCATTCATTGTATATTTTTACATTTTGTTTTGGTCTCTGCAGAATGCAGGAGATGTGGAGAGCACCTTAAATATCCTCAATGTCCTGGATGAACTTTTGTCTGCTGGTAAGCTCAGATCAGCTTTTGACCACTGAAGTGCATTTTGACATGGCAATGTCTAATCTGCATACACTTAATTACTTTCAAACTCCTCAGATGTATGTGTCACATTTATGCATGAATGCATGAATTTATGTCCACCTGAAATAATTGTTGAAAATAATGTCATTGATAGATGACTTGATCGCAAATTGTCATTTGCTTATGTAAAAATATTTAGCCAAAACTGCCACAAAACATACAATTATTTTATGTTTCTTTCTTTTACATCCTGGTAAAAGAATGATGTACCATAACTCCATTGTTTAAAAGGACAAGGTTTAGTCAAAGTATCTGGACAACAATTATGTTTCTGTCAAAAGAAAATGTGAATAAATGAGTATCCATTCATCCACTCCTGTTAGGAATATACACTACTGTTGTAAAGTCTGGTCAGATTTTATGTTGATGTTTCTCTTTTTTCTTTCAATATTAACTATTTCAACAGAGATAAAAACTTCTAGTCGAAGTCCCCAAAGTGTTGCATGACAGGGGAAGAAATACTAGGAAAAATACTGTTGAGGTTGGATGTTAAATACATGTCTTCCTCTCCAGAAAAGTGTAATTGACCCTTGATCACTATTCAACCACCACAGTGCAACTAGTCTCTAAATATTTAGTTAGTCCGATTTTCTCTCCAGTCTACTCAGTGGTTAGATTGAATAGGTTTAAACTGTGATTTGTCACTGGAAAGAATGTTCAGTTGATATTCCAATAGTGCTAACCCTAGACTAACCCTCTATTTCTATTGTGAAGTTTAAAGAAGAGCTTTGCTAAAGCAACACATTGCCTGTTAATTCCAGCTTGTTATGGCTGCAATATATAGCACTTGACACTGAAACAGGAAGCTTTTCCTCTGCACACATTTTAATGCTAATTTTCCAGTTTCTCTTGCCAATGAATGGTGATTTCTTCTGTTCTTATTCAACGGTTGCTCAGAGGGAACTTTGTCTCTTTCTGCCCTTTCAAATGTCAGTTTGATTGAATCATTTGAAAAGCGTTTTGTTCTCCATGTACAATAGTAAATAACATCTACAGTTGTGTGAAAAAGTGTTTGCCCCCTTCCTGATTTGAAAATGCAGTTTTTAAATGAAGGTTTTTATTATTAAGGGGGAAAAAAAATCCAAACCTACATGGCCCTGTGTGAAAAAGTGATTGCCCCCTAAACCTAATAACTGGTTGGGCCACCCTTAGCAGCAACAACTGCAATCAAGCGTTTGCGATAACTGGCAATGAGTCTTTTACAGCGCTGTAGAGGAATTTTGGCCCACTCATCTTTGCAGATTTGTTGTAATTCAGCCACATTGGAGGGTTTTCGAGCATGAACCGCCTTTTTAAGTTCATGCCACAGCATCTCAATCGGATTCAGGTCGGGACTTTGACTAGGCCACTCCAAAGTCTTCATTTTGTTTTTCTTAAGCCATTCAGAGGTGGACTTGCTGGTGTGTTTTGGATCATTGTCCTGCTGCAGAACCCAAGTGCGCTTCAGCTTGAGGTCACGAACAGATGGCCAGACATTCTCCTTCATGATTTTTTGGTAGACAGCAGAATTCATGGTTCCATTTACCACTGCAAGTCTTCCAGGTCCTGAAGCAGCAAAACAGCCCCAGACCATCACACTACCACCACCATATTTTACTGTTGGTATGATGTTCCTTTTCTGAAATGCCGTGTTACTTTTACGCCAGATGTAATGGGACATACACTTTCCAAAAAGTTCAACTTTTGTCTCGTCAGTCCACAGAGTATTTTCCCAAAAGTCTTGGGGATCATCAAGATGTTTTCTGGCAAAACTGAGACGAGCCTTTATGTTCTTTTTGCTCAGCAGTGTTTTTCGTCTTGGAACACTGCCATGCAGGCCATTTTTGCCCAGTCTCTTTCTTATGGTGGAGTCATGAACACTGACCTTAATTGAGGCAAGTGAGGCCTGCAGTTCCTTGGATGTTGTTCTGGGGTCTTTTGTGACCTCTTGGATGAGTCGTCGCTGCGCTCTTGGGGTAATTTTGGTCGGCCGGCCACTCCTGGGAAGGTTCACCACTGTTCCAAGTTTTCGCCATTTGTGGATAATGGCTCTCACTGTGGTTCGCTGGAGTCCCAAAGCTTTAGAAATGGCTTTGTAACCTTTTCCAGACTGATAGATCTCAATTACTTTGATAAACCACAGTTAATTTATGTTTTAACAGGGGGGGGGGCAATCACTTTTTCACACAGGGCCATGTAGGTTTGGATTTTTTTTCCCCCTTAATAATAAAAACCTTCATTTAAAAACTGCATTTTGTGTTTACTTGTGTTATCTTTGTCTAATATTTAAATTTGTTTGATGATCTGAAACATTTAAGTGTGACAAACATGCAAAAAAATAAGAAATCAGGAAGGGGGCAAACACTTTTTCACACAACTGTATTTGTAAAGCGCTACAACCTAAAAGCATGAAAGACCATTCAGACACATGGAGTAGACCTCTTAGGCATCTGACAGGACCCAATCAAGCTTTCGGTAGAGAAATGCTGGTTTTCAGCTCTCCATTGATGTTAAAGTAATTTGCTTTAGGTCATCATTTTTTTACCAAGTCTGTTTCTGCTTTTATCCACCTCAGACACAGTTGTTTTTTCAGGGTTTTGTAAGTGCAAATTGAAAATGCTTATTGAAAGAAGGTGGCTGGAAAAACACTTGCATCTTGAACAATGCTGGGTTTTTCCTCCACTCCACTCTGCTGTGAATGGAAACAACCTCAAAGTAAGACTGAAAGTCAACACTTAAGCCTCAAAGTCTGTGTTTTATTTCCAATCTAATGTGCTCACAGAGCCAACAACAAAAAATAAAATGTGCCAGTCTTAATACCACTGAAAAGACGAGTCCGCCCCTCCAGCCTTCCTTTTAAATCAAACTGGTTTTCTCTGCCCAACAAAGAATTTGTTTTGTTTGCAGTTGTTTTGTTTCTGTGGAATTCTTTCCAGCAGGGGACACACCGCTATATCTCTTTCTATTCAGGTACAGATCGTCGGATCCAGTACATGATCAGTAAAGGTGGCAGCGAGGCCTTGCTTACTGCGCTGGTCAACACCGGCCGCAGTTTCAGCCCCAACTACACCCTTCTGCTGCCGCTGCTGCATCTGCTGGCTAAAGTTGGACACAGAGGTGAGGATGAATAAAAAGATGAAAAGCAAAAAAAATGTATGATGATGGATAAAAACCCAAATGTTTGACACTTTGACCAAACTTCAGTTACACCAGAGCCACGTTTCTTTTAAAGGTGACCTAATTAGCCTGTACAGGACATGCTGATTGGATGACATACTGTAACCACTAGCACCTTTTTGGTTATTCAGCAGGGAATCATAGCTTGGTACATATCATTAGCATTGCACATTATCTGACCAATAGAGGAGAGCAGAGCTCGGGTCAGGCCTATGTTCCCTCAGTTCCAATTAATTTTTTCTTCCATCAAAATTAGGCCCAATGATCTCTCAGACGTGCTGTCTGACACGCCCACCACAGAAGAACAACATTGTACTCTGGTGAGGCATGTGTGTTCTGGGAGGCGCGCTACGCTAAACTAGCTTGGCAGGAAAACTAACAGCAGCACACATGCTACAAACTCTCCCCGCAGTGTTTAGGTAGCTACTCCTGGGTCATTGACAAATAAGGCTTCTAAAAAGGTAATTAAAAAAATTATCTTCAAAATGGATGTAATGCATATTTTTGTGTCTGGAAAAATGTGGTGAAACAAGTCTAAGTTGTGAACCAACTTTCATAGTATTTTAAATAGTTTTTAACAGTATTTTTAACTTCACAGGCTAAAAAATGTCAGGTGGCGCAACCACATATTTATAAAAAAATATATATATTCCTAATATTTATTCAAACTGAAATTTCTGACAAGTATCCCTTAGAGTGTCTACCGTGTCTAAAACATCGTATTTTGTGGTTGTGTTTTATATATATACAATAATTTATCATAATTGCGTTCTCTTGGCCAGATATTTAGTATATTTAACTTTTGATTTTACATTTAAACAGAGAAACATAATAATACAAATATACAAATGAATACATTCAATAAAATAGTTCTTCACATCATATCAAGCAAAAACAAATTCACTTTAACCTATTATTTATTGCTTTAAATTAATATTTTACCTGGTCGCACCACCATGACATTTATCAGTTCAGTTATGTCACCTGACAATATTAGTAATCACAGGAAATATGCAGAAAATTTGCATTTATTTTTCAAATACAACAACATGCTTTTAGTTAACAGACTTTTTTTAAGTAAAAGAAGTAAATATTTCATAGTAATCATGTTTAGCACATAACTGGAATAGGCAAAATCACAGTCGCTTCCGCCTGGGGTGTTGCAGCTTCTACCACATTGTAGCAGCGTTTTGCACACACTCCATACATGACTTGTTGAGGTCCTCTTGATGATGCAATAACCTGTTTACTGTTTTCCACTTTCATTTTATAATAAAAGTCCCATCTTTACAGCTGTGCCACCCTGACATTTGAGAACATTCAAATTGCTGGACAAAAGTTTTTAAATTATCGCAACAGCTTAAAACTATTGGTATTTGTAAAAATTTGATTTATTTGAATCGTTACAACAATAAAAGCATGCCATAGTATTTTATTTTGAATTTATTATCATTTCAATACATTTTTTAATAGTTTTCTTGAACCGTGTGTATTTAAAATGTGAGCCTTGTTTGTTACAGAGCGTGCATTAATCAGACACATTTTGATGGGGGAAGACACTGTGTCGTCATCAGCACAGGAAGCTTTGGGGGTATGTGCAATAGGACGGATCACCCGTGCAACACCTCGAACCCGACCATAACTAGGGCGTGAGCGCGAGTCTGTGATTCTCATGGGAATGTTCATGGGTCGTGGAGTGGAAGTTACGGTAGAGGCTAGGGAGAGAGTAGTAGGAGACCCTCCATGCCGCCAGGAGGAGCTAGTGTTGCTTGTAGGGGATGAATGCGGCTGATGAATGATCGTAGAGGAGGAGTGACAGAGGACAAGGGATCCAGGATCATGTGTGCCAGGTGTAAACAGTCAATCATGTGAATAGGAGTGAACAGCATGCTGTAAATTAGCCGCTAGCAGGCGGCTACCCAGTTTGTTAAAATGAATACCATCGTTCTTAAAAGCGGAAGAGCGGTCCCAAAACAGATTAAAATTGTCAATGAAGCTCACGTTGTTGGTCCTGCAGGCGGCCTGGAGCCAAGTGTGGAGGCTGAGGACTCTTCTGAACCGCTGTGATCCACGGCCGAGTGTTGGAGTTGGACCACTGATAAAAGCAGACAGTCCACAGCTGTTTAAAAAGTGTAGAAGATTTGTAAAATCAATCTTGGTCAACTCAGACTGGTGGAGGGCTGTATCGTTGATTCCCACATGAACGATAATTCGCCGAATGGTAGACGGGAGGGCGTGCAGCCAGGCCAGGCAGTTTCAGCAGGATGTCTTGAGCTGTTGCTCCGGGGAAACAGTGTGTCGCCGCGTTGAAGAAACGGGTATTCCTGATTATTGAGTCCCCGACTATCAGTGTCGTCGGGGCGAAGAGGGGACGAGGCGGCAACACTGCGCGTGTAATACGCGTGGATGGAGGCGAGGACTTAACCAGTGGTGGCAGAGTGGACGAGCAAGGACTGAGAGAACGGGGGACCGAAGCTCGCCGCGGTGCTGGTGTAAAGCGGAGCGGCGTGTCCTGGGGCGAGAGGAGTGCTCAGTAATGACTGGCGTAGGGATGTCGGGGGACCCGGGGCTGTGGTTCCCTTGAGGCGGCAGCTGGGATGGTGTAGGAAGCTGGGAGTCCCTAGCCAGAGGAGGGAAGTCGTGTAGGGCAAGGGCATCATATCCATTCTTCAGCTGGACATCGAAGTTATGGGGTGTAGGAGAGGGATGTCTCCCTATCCGGCTGCTGCGAGCACAGACCAGGGTCCAGGGCTCGTGATGTAATGGAGTGGAGCTGACCAGGGCGTTAGGCTTAGCTCCGAGCCGTAGCCAAGAAGCCTCAGGAGCTGTGACCGGAGGAGGGGCCGCGGCAGCACGACTGGAAGCGATGGAATCATACACACGGTCGCTGGCTGTGTCGGTTTGTGCTGGACCGAAGATGATGAGGTTCCATGAGGTTCTCGGCCTCCTGGATCCTGTAGAGCGTGGATATTCTTCCTTCCAGCTCTGTGATTTTATCAACCAGGTGGGCGCAGCTGACACAGTCAGATGGAGAGGTGAGTGGAGCCATAGCAGATCTGGTGGACAATTGGGCTCCAGCCCGTAGTCCACAGCCTTGTCCAGGTATTAGCAAAGGTGGAAGCTGATTCACAGACGGTCCCGTTTTCAGTTTGATGTGTGTAGACACTCTTATATCTGTGGTCTCTGTAGCGTTAGCTAGCTTCAGAGCCCAGGGCTAACAAACGAGCCAGTAGTAGCCCAGCAGGCTAACCGATCTGGGGAACGCAAAAACCTAAGAGGTCTAGTATGTGTTGGCTGACACCGTACTACTAGTTCAATTGACACAGATCAGAACAGCTAGGATCTCAAAAGTATAAGGCAAAAAATGTGGCCAAAACTGGAGAAAGAAAAAATGCCAATTTGTTAAAAAGGGTGAGCGGAGAAACAGACACGACGCCACAGAACGCTGACGTGGCTCCTAGTGACATCCGGTTCCGATCAGCATCTCCATATCATCCAGTCATATCCCTTGGGTGTGACTAAGTCAGTCTCTTCCATCCGGCCAAATAATAGATCGATTGGCAGGAGTGGATGATGGCCGTACAGCAGAGGTAGCCAACACGGTGCCCGCGGGCACCTGGTTGCCCGCAGGGACCATCCGAGTCGCCCGCAAGGCATGTTCTAAAAATAGCACTAGTCCCCATGGAGCTCCGTCTAAAAATTGTAGTTTCTGTTCTTTTTAATTAAAAACGCTTGCAGTCATGTAGATTTTAAAAGGAAGAGGCCGCCGCACCGCACTAGGTTTTCAGGTTTCGAATGGCAGGCGCTTCCCGTTGGCGGCGGACGCACCGCCCCCGCCGCAATCGCACACCGTCGTCAGGTCCGTCAGTCCTCGGAACAGGCCGCGGGGCAACAACTCGTGGGAGGCGGGGGTAGAGGCGAGGCAACGCAGTACGACCGAAAAGGCCCAGACTAGAGGTTTGAACGCAGGCGCCCAAAGACGCTCGCGTGCCTCGGAGGGTTGGATCCCCCCTCGGCTATAGACGAGACTTTTTACTCGTACTCGTTCTCAAACTCACAACCCTGATCGTGGTGCAGTTTCGATGGGTAACCAAACCTGGGTATGAAGTCATTATATATGCACTCCTCCGCAGTCCGTCCAGATTTGGTCTTTGTAGTGTATGCTTGGGCAAATCGTGTGAAATGATCAACTACCACTAGAATGTATTGGTAGCCTCCTCGACTGGTCTCAAGATGTAAGTAGTTGACACATCAAAGCTCTACAGGGGAGCTAGTGGTTATACTACCCATGGGGGCACGCGTGACAGGTGTTTTTTGTTTTATACATGGGCACTTTCTTGTGACATAGTCCTCTATCTCTCTCTTCATGTAAGGCCAATAAACCCGTTCCCTAGCCAAGTGGATCACTCTCTCAGTTCCCACATGCCCCATCTCGTCGTGAAGATGTTTCAATACCACATGCCTGTATTTTGCAGGCAGGACAAGCTGCTGTCTTTCATCAGTCTGTCAGTACAGAAGCCCATTTTCCAGGTGTAGTTTGTTCTGCTCGTGTAAGAGCTTTCTGGTGAGTAGATTTGCTGCTTTCCGTGTCTCATCGGTAGGGACTGTGCTTGTCTCCTTGAGCCTCACGACCTCTTCGATGGTGGGGTCTTCTCCCTGTGCTCGAACAAGCTCATTGTGACTTATTGTTGGTAGGAGCGTACGCGGCTCTTGGCTTGTGTTAAGAGAGGGGATATGCAAGGCAGTGATCAGGGCAACATCCTTTCTCTGACCTGCTTTGTTTCCCTCCCAGGTCGTGCACACAACATCTTGGGATAGCTCCTCAGTGCAGGCTGTGATGTATTTCTCAATATCCAATGGGATACGAGACAATGTATCTGCATCTATGTTCATCTTCCCAGGCCAGTACTTCACATCAAATCGGAAATCACTGAGTTCTCCTACCCAACGATGTCCAACAGCATTTAGCGTTGCTGTGTTCATGATGTAGGTGAGGGGGTTGTTGTCTGTATAGATCGTGAAATGCGGGGCATAGTACAGGTAATCCCTGAACTTCTCGCACACTGCCCATTTCAAGGCAAGAAATTCCAGCTTCCCACTGTGTAGATTGTAACTTTTCTCAGCAGGTGTCAAAGTTCTCGAACCATAACCAATGGCCCTCAACTTCCCTTCCTGCTGCTGGTGAAGGATAGCCCTGAGGCCCTGCTCTGATACGTCAGTATGCAGTATGAATGGTACCACGAATTGCTCTAGTGTTGCTTGATGTTCTTTTGACCATTCCACAGGTGCCCTAGAGGACAGTTGGGGTCCTTTAGATTTCC
Organism: Anarhichas minor; assembly: GCF_050575085.1. Taxonomy (NCBI): domain Eukaryota; kingdom Metazoa; phylum Chordata; class Actinopteri; order Perciformes; family Anarhichadidae; genus Anarhichas; species Anarhichas minor. Next base: position 2,623,833 of record NW_027466451.1, on the reverse strand, counting down.
CTCTGTGTGTTGGAGTCACTGACATTCCATGTTTCACCTGCAGCAACTCGTAAAGAGGCTTTGCAATCCGCGAGAAATCCTGAATGTAGGATCGGTAGTAGCTTAGGAAACCAAGGATCCTTCTGATATCACCCACTCTCTGTGGTGTCTTGGTTTTGAGCAACAGCACCGCCTCCAGGTTTTTTGGGTCAATTTTCACTCCTTCCGCAGATACCAGTCGTGCCACGTAACGGACCTCACGCTGGAAGAGTTCACATTTCTCGGGCCTTAGTTTTACTCCATGACGCTGGAGGGCCTGTAGGACCTTGCGGACTCCCTCAACATGCTCTTCAAAAGACCTTGCATAACAGAGTACTTCATCGAGATATGGAATGCAGTACTCGTCCCTAAGGGAGCCAAGCATCTCCTCCATACTCCTCTGAAAGGCTGCAGGCGCATTAGAAAGGCCAAAGGGAATACGCACCCATTCGTAGAGGCCCCAGGGCGTGATAAAGGCCGTGAGATGTCTGGATTTATGGTCGATAAAACCCTGATGGTAGGCTTTTCCCTGGTCCAAGATGCTGAACCATGAATAACCACCAAGGGTGTCAGTCAGGTCTTGGATCCTGGGTAGTGGATGTCGATCAGCAACAGTCTTTTGGTTTAACAGACGATAATCTATGCAGAAGCGTAACGTTCTGTCTTTTTTTCGAACGCACACCACTGGGGCAGAGTAAGGAGACTTGGATTTCACTATCCATCCCTTTGCCAGAAGGTCCTGGACGTACTCCTTGACTTCCCTGAGCAGTGGCTTTGGCACAGAGGAGTATGCTCTCTGAACAGGAATATCATCTTTGAGATTGATCGACATTTGCAGACTCGGAATACAGCCGATATCGTCACCATCTTGTGCGAAAGCTGCTGACTCCACATATAACATTTTCTTTATTGCCTCTTGCTGTTCCTCTTCCAGGTGGCTGGTATCAACTGGTGGGTGCCACAATGATGGGCTTTCACCAGTATATGGAGCAGTGGCACTGTTGATTGTCACATCCTGTTACGAGTGGTCTTTTGAGTCCTTGTCAGGTGAGTAAGTTTCAACTACTTTAGCGATTGGTTGAATATTACCCAGAGTTGTCTTTCGTGGCAGGGTGATGTCATGTTTTGTATTGCTACTGGCACAGCTAAATATGGTCGCTTCTGGTTTTGGACTTCAAGCAAGCCTTCACCCACATCTAGCTGTTCCAATGGCACGCTGTCTTCATCTGGTTTAAACAAGACAAGGCGGTCAGATGGATCCATGTTGGATGGAACTCTGCACTTTATCCAGGCGACCTGGCCAGCGGGAATGACAATGTCATGTTGGCCTACTCTCAGGCGTCCATGCTGTGTGGTGGCTTTGTGGTGGACATGCAGCTCACTATAGCCTCGGCTTTGTCGGTTAGGAATGAGATCGCCCCACTTAACAGGGTAACCAGTGTTGGAATGATTTTCTCTGGTTGTCCCAGGATTAGTTCCTCCACTACGTTGAAACCAACCAGCGGCCTCTCTAGGGGTAGACTACTCACTAAAAAGGGGACACTGATCAGCAGGCAAGTTTACCGTTACTGCAACCCAACCATCAAATGAGATGAGGCCTCCGTTCACTGCATACACTTCCAGTTCATCATCATCTTTCATCAGTTCAGCAATTGGCCGGGTCTCAAGATGAGGTAGGTGTTTGTCTTTCCAGGACCGGTCGATCATACTGACTTGAGCCCCTGTACTCAGCAAAGCATACACAGCTAGCCCGTCCAGGTAACATTGGATTATGGCTTTTCTCCCAATTAATCTTGCAACTTGTTCATTTTTGGTGTTCAATGGTAACTCGGTGGGGATCCCCTCTGTCCATTTCTCCCTTTTGCACAAGCTACCACTGGAGAAGTAGATGGTGAGTTGTTTGTCTTAGTGATGCTTCTTGTGTGAGTCTGGTTTCCACTGACACCATTTGGCTGGGACGTTTGAGACCCGGTCACTGGGCGCCCCCCTGCAGCGACCGGCTCCAGTTTCCCTGGTGCTTGGGCTTTTTGAGACAACCTACGGCTCTGTGACCTTCTTCACCACAGTAGAAGCAATGGTTACAGTTAGACAGGCCCTGCTCCACACATCTAGGACAGCCATTAATTCTCTCCCTTCTTGGGTTAGTCATTTTCCTTGTCGAGCACTGGCACGTCTGCTCTGTTTTCAGTGGCTGTATGGGTTGTTTCATTGAGTGTACTACTCTGGTGAGTGCCTCAATTTTGGCTGAGAGTTGTTGTATTATATCCATTCCAGCTGCATGTTCGGTGATCTGTTCCTTAGCACACTGTTCTTGTGTTGCGCTGGCACTAAACTGTGCACTGCGAACATTAGTTTGGTTTTGGCGGGGTGTTGGGCCTAACCTCCGCTGCCTCTCACTTTCCTCACTAGTTATTCTCATCACGTGTCTGAGAATTGTCTCATCTTTCACCTCAGCATCTGAGAGAAGAGGTTTTAGTTCCCTGCGCATATCATTATGTCTGTGTCCCAGTCCCTGATACACTGTGTGTAAGAAGACGTCTTGGACTGTAGCTCTGCTGTATTTTATGCTTGCATCAGGAAGGTTAGATGTAAAGAATATTCTCTGTTTAAGTTCAATTTCTCTGTAGAGGAATTGTTGTGGGGTGTCATTATCGTTCTGTTTAGTGCACATCAACTCCTGAAATAGTTCAGCGCTATTCTTTTCTCTTAAATGGGAGTGTAAGAATCCTTTAAGTTCTGCCACAGTCATATCATCTTTATTCATCAACATATCTTTAAAGTTGCCTGGTTTGATCTGTTTGCACACATTACTGTAGGTGATGTCTGAGTTGTGATCACCAATTTGATCTCCCTATATTTTGAATTCTCTACGGTGGAGGTATGAGAGTTCTCTGATGGAAACCACCTTCTCACGTGGTTGGAGAGTACTGGGTTTAGACTGGTCACTACTGTATGATGTCTCTGTTCTGTGCAGCTGATTGTGTTATTGAGGGCTGTGAGGAAACTGACTGTGTAGTAGGTGTGGTAATACACTGCATACATTTCTTACTAAGCTCCTCATAGCTTAGCAGCATTTTCTGTAGTTCACTATTTGGTGTGGACCCCACTGAACTAGCCATAGCATCACTGATGTTTTCAACTACTGGAAATGTTTGGTTTGTATTCACTGCAGTTGTGTTGTCTGTGTCACTAAAGTGAGTTGACCTAGCTCAACTAGTTGCAGCATGAGTAGTGTCAGTGGGTTGGTCAATAGTGAGTGTGTCAAATAGTACCCCATCCTGACACTTAACATTATCAACAGTGTCCTTCAACATCAACAAATCCACCATACCTTTGTCCTCTAACTTAAGAAGACGCTGACTGTTCATGAAAGAACTGATGTGTTCGAAGCAACCCTTGAGATCGCCGTCTTCTAGCACAGACTGGTCCTTGTCTGGCTCTAGACCCACCATTTTGGCAATTTGAAAGAGTTCATCCGCTGACAAAGTGAGTAGGCTCTTTCTAATGTCCCACACTAGGCTCTTCCTCTCACTGTCCGACATCGTAGCTCTTTCCTTTTCCCTCACGTGCGGTTCCACAGTCCAGCAACTCCGTCTCTGCTTCAGTTCACCAGTCTACGCCCACATCCGTCTCTTTTCTCCCACAGCTTTCATGGATTGCAGCATCAGCTCAGCTCTGGTCCCAAATTTCATCTATCACTGGATCAGCTCCCAGCCTTCCGGTGGTGCCGATCCCGGACGAGCCCCCAAAAATCTGTTACAGGTACCAGGACTTGTACCAGGTAGACAGATGATAAGATTCTGCAAACAGGACACACAAATGACATAGGGCAATTTCACGTCTGTTCATCTCGCCTGCTCCGCAGAGTCTTTTCATCTGTCTACTTGGTACCAGTCCTGGTACCTGTAACATTATCATGGACTCTAATTTTACTTTTAATGCCAACATCCATGTTGTAACCAAAACTGCCATTTATCACTTGAGAAATTTATATTGAGTGTCCGTTTCTCTCCCAAGCCAATACTGAGAAACTTGTGCATGCTTTACTTTCTGGCCTACCCAAAAAAGCCATCGATCAACTTCAACTCAACAAAATTCAGCTGCTCGTGTATTGACCAGGGCCAGAAGGCGAGCACACATTACACCAGTTCTGAAACTGGCTACTTGTAAGTTTTAGAAGTAAAAGAAAGTAATCAAGTTACGTTACTTTAATATGGTGATACTTGGATAAGGATACTGATTCAAATTATTTTAGGAGGTAATTAGTATCAGAATATATTTTAAAAGTAAGCATCACAATCCTGCATTTCTGAAAATGTGTGTGGTCATGGCAATAATTCCCACAGTTTAGTTATGGTGTTGTAGCGGGATGCGACCTGTCTATGCTGTTTTACCAGCCACTAGCTCCCTGGGTCGGCTTAATGGTCGTACAGTCTAGTGTTTGAAAGTATATTTTTTACTTACATTCTATACTGCCTGGGGAAGCTCCAGCTTCAAGATTACTTTACAACAGATAGATTTCTGCATAAAACGTAACCCTGAATAACCCGCGTTAGAATCCTATGTATCTCCGTTATGTGCTACGTTATGTGAAGCAGTGGGATGACAGGTTAAGCTTTATGAAGTCCTTTCACTATGGGATAAGATATGCCGAATCATTTAATCGGGCCTATCTTGTTACCATAGTTATTGTATACAAGACCGGTGGATCTACCATACGCAAATAGCAACCTGGTTGTGATCACTTACTTGTTATGTCTTTTAGTCTGAAGTCTCCGAGTCACTCTCTGCAGGGACGTCAGTGAGTAGGGCCACCCGGAGCGTTCTGCGCCTTGTTATGCCGTGGACCAAGCACTTAAAAGTACTTTTAAAACAGGACTCCCCTCTAATGTGGATTTCCAACCTCGTATTACAGATGTTGCTGGTTTTATTTTATGAAAGTAAGATACAGGTTATGATACAAAGATTAATAAATCACATTACAATCGGCGAAACTGGCGATACAATGTTGTGTGAAATAAATGGATAGTTTAGACTCCTACCGGAGGTAAACCTCTAGAGCAGGGGTATTCAATTAAAATTCCAAAAGGTCCAGATTGAGAAAATGTCCTCGGGCAAAGGTCCGGAACATTACAATAATATCTAACTTGCGCTATTTAGTGATATATATATATATATGTAAAATCAAATAAAGAAATAACATTTGGTTCACGAGATGCAGGTAGCATGTTTTATACTTAATGTGAATATAATTCATACTTTGTTGGCATCTTATTCTGAAAACCGGATGTTCGTCTGAAGAAACCGGATGTTGTCTCACCTTAATGTTTCCGCTAACTTTTAAAGTCCTTCGCTCGCTCCCGATCTGTGCCGTTTAAATGCGTTTACCGGGAATTTCAGCATATAGGTGCACTAAAATGACTGACTATAGGATGTTTGCTGGCTTTTATCCCACTGTTCTTGTCATCCTCTTGTTGTTATGTATATGTATTGTCTCTTGTCTTTCAATTTAAAAAAAAATAAAAATTATAATACATTTAAAAAATGCGTTAACGCGCGATAAAATAATTGTCGGCGTTAATGAATGAATGCGTTAACGCGAAATTAACGCGTTAACTTGCCCAGCACTAATTTTAACAATTATTATTCTCACTTTTCAAATTTAACTGGATGGATTATAAATAATACATAGAAATACATAAATAAATGTTCTTCTCATTTCAAGTAAAATAAGAGCTGGATTAAAGAATAATAGAAAGATTTTCAAAAATGTGCATCTTAAAATAAAGTAATTCATTTTAGAAAAAATAATTTCACTGAGTTGTCCTGCAGCTTTAAATTCAGTTCATTCAGGTGTGAAGTGATGTAAATAAAAAAAGCCACAATATTATATTTTTGTAATTTAAAAAGAGAAATGTTTCTGCATGGACTTTATGTGTGGTTATTAACACTTGTTTCAGCTCTATTATCTCTGTTTACATCATTGTTGGTCAGTGAATTCATGTGTTATGATTCTGATCATATTGGACTCTTAGGTTTATTTTCTGTGTCTTCATTTAGATGTGAGTGGGTACGTTTGCTCAAAAGAGTTGTGCTTTGTCTCGTAGTGTCGCTTCATTTACTGCTTTTAATAATCGTCACGGTCTCTAAACATATGAGACACACTGGTTATAAACTGTCTGTGTGAAGAATTAACCTATGAGAGTCTGTTCATTCTTGGTTAAAGACTCTGGTCTGTCTGAACACTGTTCTCTCTTTGGAGAACGTCATGTGAACTAACTTCTCTGACTCACGTATTATTCTCCTGCTCTTCCTTTTCTTTCCTCGTCTCTCCCCCGGTGTGTGTACATCTCGCTCGGGAAACTTGTCAGAATACCCATATTTGATTGGCTGAGCTGCATCACGTGATGTGATTTATAACGCATTGGGGTACATCCCAAGTCTCTTAATTGCATCCCCGTTTCCCTCACTTGCGTCCTTTCCTTGCGTCTTAGTCCCTCCCACCAGGGATACATGGAGGAAACCATGCGAGGAGAGAGGAACGAGGAATTATGTTTTAAGAGACATGAGACGTCCTTTCCTCAGTTGCATCACGTGAAGCGACGTCTGTTTCTGATGATGGAGGATCAGCTGATCACAGCTGGATCAGCTGTCAGTCGGCTTTAACAGCTGGAGAGACTTTTGATACGTTTGTGTCTGTTCACGTGATCGCTGTACTTAATACTAGTAACTAATAAGACTAATAACTAATAAAGACACAGTAATCACCACTGTAGAGGTGTTTCTCTCTGCAGTCTGTTAACAAACTGTGTTCTGTGTTCTGTTTATAAGCACAGGATCCATTTCTACCGGCGGAATGCGATCGTCTTATTTATGAATTATTTGTCTCTGTACGTTTTGAAATTGTGACTGTGGCGTCATTATTAAATAACCCAGAATATGATTATTGTTTCTCTTAAATGATAAAACTCATCAAACACTCAGGAATGATGTAAAAAGTGTTTTGTCTCTCAGCTCTCTCTGACTTTAATTGTATTCATAATAAAAGTTATTGAGGGAAACATCAGATCATGAAAACACAAATCTTTCTAATAAATGAAGAAAGTTGTTTGTGGTCCTTTTGTTGTTCAGTCTACAATGAACATTTATTTAAACCAGACGGTGAATCAGAAACCTAATCAAATATAAAGCTTGAGTTTATTCTGTGATCTGTCTTCACTCTGGTATGAAACTCAAGTCAGTCAGTCCGATCGGCTGCAGCGTCCAATCACATGACTGATGAACAATGAGGGGGCGTGTCGGCCGTTAAAAGACTTCCTGGAAGTCTGTTCTCCTGGGTCCTCGGTCATGGCTCCGAGGATCGAGGAGCGAGGAAATGACAATTAAGAGACTTGGGATGTACCCTTGGTCGGTGTGTTTTCTGCACCGCTGAACAAGTGCCGTAAAGGCTGAAAAAGCTGCGCCGGTTAAAATAGAATCGCTCTGTCAAAATAAAATGGGTTTTAGGTCCTGGGTCCGGATACAACGGCGTCTGGGTCCGGATCCGGACCGCGGTCCCGACCCCTGCTCTAGAGAATCGTTTTGTGTGAAAACAGAGATTATTTCAGTTTAAAGAAATCACATTACAATCGGCAATACAATGGCGACGATGCAATGTTGTGTGAAATAAATGGATAGTTTAGACTTCTACCGGAGGTAAACCTCTAGAGAGTCGTGTTAGAATACCTAGCAAAGGAACCCTTCACAGTATTATGTTGAAATAAAGATACTTACTACCAAAGGAATCCCTTCAGAGAAGTGTATAGAGGGGTGAAACACACTACAATAGGAAACCCTATTGCAGTGTGGAGTCCAAAGCTTATGCAAGAGAGCAAAAGTTGAACCGAAGACAGAGCGAAATGTCACTGCTTATATCCTGTCCTCCGCTGAAAGCGGAAGTAGGAGGCGCCTGCCTCTAGCCCGTGGCCGCGGAAGCGGGGACACGCTCTGCTGAGTATGAGAGCAGAAAGGTGGGGGCTCACCATATATGGGTAGTCAGCATTTCCTGCTTCCAGCAGCTCGCTCTACGGTGGAGGAGCAGCAAAGGTTGGGGCTGACTGTGTTTGGGTTGTCAGTGTTTTCATATCCTGACCGGCACAGCCGTCAATAGTGTGTAGGCAAAAAGAACCACACACAGGTGAGCTGGATCAATGAGTCAAAGAATGATCAATATTGAGCTCCTAAACTACATTGCTCAGCTGATTCTATGCTGTTCATCTTGACGTTGCTCTGTCTACACATTCATGAATACATTCAATGTTTGTGTTTCTTCTGCAGATCGCCGTATAGGTGTGAAGGCAGAGGACGCTGGAGCTGCGCTGCTGACTCTGAATCTGCTCAGACACAATGTCGAACATGCCAGGAGGGCCGCAGCCTGTCTCTGGGTGATCCAAGTCTTCTCTTCATCAGGTAGACACGCACGCATAACTTTTTCCCAAATGGGGACACAGCTCTCGTCCACAACTGGACAAGCCTTTGATCTGAAATATATCCCCAAAGGTAGCCAAAGTTAGGAACATAAACACACACACTCATATCTGTACTTCTATCTTTGTGAGGACCCTCAACCACACAATGCATTCCCTATCCCCTAAACCTGACCTATTCCCAAGTTTAACTACCTTCGAAATGCCTTTGAAGGAGTTAGGATTGGCCAAAATGTCCTCATTTCCAAAAATGTCATCACTCTGTAGTTAATAACTTGTTCTGGTCCTCTCGATGTAGCAAGTACAATAACACACACACACCCCCACACACACAGGGCTCTCACTGAAATGATTTATGGTTCACTTTCACTCTGCAAACGTTCCTCCCCCGTTTATTTTTCACTGTCTCAGTACTTCCCACTTCCCACATTTTTGTATCAACTATTTATTTCCCCTTACAACATTTACTATTATCCTTGTTGCTTATATGAGCACTCAGAGTCAATACAGTGTGAGCAGTGTTCACCCACTAGATGTCAGTGAAGTAGCAACAAACCAAACACAAACTGGATATATTAACAACCAATGCTGCAGTAATTTTCAGCCATGTGTGCTTTGAATCTTCTTATACATTATCATTACTTTATAAGCAACAAGTAAAGGAAGAAACGTGGTGAAAATGTTTTTTGAATCATCATTTGTTTTAATGTTTTTTATTGTCAGACTGTTCTCACTTCCGGGACTCCAGTAGTAACCCATAACTCTGGCATGAATTCTGTCTAGTAGCGTTGACCTTTCACTCTTTTCTACCCAGTAACATGATTCACAGCTCCTCTGCTCCTCTTCTAAGAAGACATGTGTCGTGTCATTTATCAAACAGGCTCAGCAGCCTGGAAGCACAGTTTGTCTGAGGAGCAGGTGCAAATAGCACAAGTGCATAGGTGGTTCATTTTTTGATATCACAGCCCGCTCTCACCAGTTGGCGTATGAATGACACGACAATTTGTAAGTCATTTTGCGATAAGATTGCTTTTCGCGTATCATTTGTCTACCATGTAGTCTGTACTGACTGCAATGTAAACACATCAGCATGAAAATGCGACGCTCTAAACAAGGGATGTAGTGTAAAATGTGAGAGAGACTGCTTATGGTCGGTGGGCAGCTCAAACAAACACAGGACTTGCAACCAGGAGGCCTTTTTTTTTTTTTGTAGCTACATTTTGCGCTTCTTTATCATTAATTGATGATTCAAAACTCATTCATTTTGATTGATTAAAACAATAAGCACTACACTACTACTTTTACTTTTCGCCGTCACGTTTCAGTTTGTCACACCTTTTCCTTTCAGTTTCTACAGCAAACCTAATAGGAGCAAACCATGGACTGGATGTCATCTATCGCCTCATCCCCCAGTATACCACCAAACATCTGCACGCCATCAAGTATGTATACCCAGTGCTTTTTGTGTTTGACAGTGATACCCTTACATGCCCGTATCTCTTGGTGACTTATGCCAGGACAGGAGAAACTGGAGAAAGTGGTCACAAACAGTCCCTAGACACTACTGACTGAAAGACAGATACCCCCTGCGCTGTGTCGTTATATGCGGATAATACATTTTGGGTTTGCACCACCTTATGCTCAATTTTGCTTAATTTAGACTTGTTGTCTGTAGAATCATTATTCATGCCATCTATATGTAACAAAAGCACAATACACTTATCAGTGTAAAAACAAGATGGTGGGCGTTTGTCGTTTAATATGGCATATACATTTAACAATTGTTTTTACAATAGTACCTGCTAATTAGGAAGTTCTTGTTTGAGGACATTGGGAATATATTTTCAAACTTTATTCAGATTTGAGACACGTCAAGTTTAGAGTATGGAGCAAGGATCATTTATACAGAGTCATGAAATGTTGAACAATTAAATTGTTTGCAACTTTGTGTCTGCACAGCAATTTTCAGGCATTGAAATGAACATTTATACTTTGTTACACACTGGTGACATTATTGTATTATACAGTAAAAAAATAGCAAGGGAAAATTAAAAATACCAAACAAAAGTTTGGGTGTCAGGAGGTTGACAACAGTACAGTACAAAATGATCACTTAGTCATCACCTCCAAGCTAGCCTACCAGCATTAGCTTGTGTGTCAGCTACTGTGTAAATGAGTGACAGTCGACGGGGGTTATGGCCCCTGGCTGACCCACAGCATGAAATAAAATCCTTCCTTCAGAACCCACATCCACACCACAAAGATGGGGCCACTGACATTCAATGACTTGTGGTTTCAATGAGAAGTTTATTTACAAGTTGTTTTCTGGAGCTTGAATTTGCATCTTACTGGCCAACAAGAACAAACAAAGTAAATTGTAACTAATGACCTCTTCACCTTCTTTCCCTTTCATTTATTTTGAATGGTCTCAGATCCAAATGTTGGCGTGTAGAAATCCAGTTTGACTTTTTAATTTTAATCTGAAGATATCTTTTTCAATTCCACAAATTTGATGATTTTTGTGTAAACACAGCCAGGGTCATCTAACATACATAGATACATAGATATATCATGTATCTACGTTACCTTCATTTTGTCATTTTCGTAAAAATTCACAACACACACATTTCTTTAAATAGTACAGCAGTTTTTCTACTATGTTGTCCTAATGATTTTGGCTGACCCCTGTTAGGTTTTTAAGAACAAAGGATGAAGGAGCCTGCAGGCCGCAGGTACTCTTCTGCTGCGAGCTTCTTACTGCGCACGCGCATCAGAAGAATGAGCTGGACCCGGTCCAAAATTAAAACAATATTTAATGTACTACACAAAGTTCACTTACAAACTGAATTAACTATCAATAGTAATGTTCTCGAGAGCAGAGACCACATACACGCATCTCCTCACAGTCCGGCGCGGCCAGTTAGCTGAAAATGAGAGCTGCAGTGATCTGAGGTAAACTCCCTAAAACATTCTCTTTTATATCCCCTGAGAGTCGGAAAGTGTCCGACACTGTCATAAAACGTGTGAATGACCCTCCGTGGCGATTAGTGATTGGCTTCATTTGAATTCTGCCCCCTCCCATTATCGATCCCTTAGCAAAACATCTTGGCTCCTCGCAAAACATCTTGGACTCCTCCTCTCTGTCCTGCTGGTCAGCTTGGCATTTGACCGTCCCACTGGCCCCATCCTCCATCGATGAGGTCGCCTCCATTTGCTGCTGCATGTCTGACACCTCACTCAGAATCCCTATCTGACCCTCAAAACTATTCTTAGTGTTTTAATACCTACAGTGACTATACTTCTATGATTTAATACATTCAATGAGTTAATATACTGTAACATATAATATCCTCTATAAGAAAGAATATTGTAAACCTTTAATACATTCCATATGGAAACATATTGTGACTAACATATTTATTATTGTGACACTTCTACTCACCACTAGGGGTGTTATTAAATCTTACTAATAATGCGTTTAATACTGAAATTCTCCACACCCCCTTGGCTTTCTTCTAGGACGCTGTCAGACCAGTGTTGTGTCCCAACAAGACCTAATCACTGTATTTCCATTGCTGTGGATACTGGTGATGCCCACAGGATGTTTTTTGGCAAGGTCTGACATCTAGTGCAGACAAAATCAATCAAAATGTCCACTGTAATGCTTTTTTTTACATATAAGGATCAACGAAAAACTAGAATTACCATCTAAGGGTTGTATGACTTCGCAAAACAGTCTAAACTGTCTCCACTTTATCCAATTAGACACTAAACATGTGAAATTGTCATAATTAGCACATTCATTCTTGAGTTATGGCCAAGAATATTTTTTCGTGAGGTCACAATGACCTTGAACTTTGACCACTAAATTCTAATCAGTTCATCTGTGCCAAATGTGAGGACATTTCCTCAAGGCGATCATGAGACTTGAGGTCACAGTGATCTTTGACCACTGAATACAAAATCAGTTCGTCAGCTCGCCAAAGTGGATGTTTGTGCCAAATTTATTCCAAAGAAATTCACCCAAGGCGTTCCAGAGATATCACAAGAATGGTACGGACGTGAGGTTCACAGTGAATAAAATCAAATAGGTTTATCCTTGAGTACAGGCAGGATGTTTGTGCATATTGGAAGAAACTCCCTCAAGGTGTTCTTGAAATATTGCGTTACCAAGAAAGGACCGGATGGACGGACAACCTGAAAAACATAACATGTTTCTAGACTGCATCACAGAGGCCGCTTGTGGAGCTGCAGACTTTTGGCGTGATGGGAATTAGGCACTATGGAACTCCCGGTAACTGTCTGGTTCATTAGAGCCAGATATGTGAAATGCGCACCATCTCCATGCACAAACTGCATGGCAGTATTACAGTTTACAGGGAAACATCATCATTGTATTAACATATTCTTGGTCTCAACACATCATCATTTCCCCGGAACTTGTGCGTAGACTCCAGCTCTTACTTAAGCTACCGTCCTTCTCTTCTTAGCTTGTATGTCTCCTTCCCATCTGTCTCTGTCAGAACTGATGGCATTTGGCTCAAATGGCTATAGCATCCTCCAGGATACCTAGTGGGGCATGCCAAGAGCACTTGGAGTACCGGCCTCTCTCTGCCTGGCTTCATCCCAGGCATACCAGTCCCTGATCAGCCACTGGTGAACATGAAACTCCCCGGTGGTGTGAGGGAATCGGATGCTCTGACACGAATTTATAGCCCTCAGGGTGAGTCTTCTGTATCATTTTCATGCAGAAGCCAGCTGTTAATTGTCGTAACACAATTAGAAGACTCTGGGATTCCAGATTTCAAAGCCGCCTGATACTTTGGATAATTTGTTAGAATTGGCAGCTGTGAACTTCTGCGATGTAAGTGGAGCAACGAGGCAGGAGATTTGCTATTTCCCCCAAAGAGTGAGAGGCAGTTAGACATGTCTGTCACAGTGATTTATCCAATTATTGCTACGATATGGCAACCGTTAGACATGCCGGATGGCTGCGGTGCACACTTTTAAAGCAGTAAAAGTCAGTCAGTCAGCTGTACAACTAAATCTGTCCATCTATTCTCAACTGTCAACAGCACTTAATCCCCAAGTCCCCTCGGTTAGACTGCTGGGCACCGCAGCACTCTTTACTATCCTCTTTTAAATTGTTGCAGGTTTGAGCTACCGTTGACTACCAAGAAGTATTTTACTTTGACAGGTTTTGATATGAGTAGTTTTTAAATGGATACTCAAATTCTTAATGTCACTTGTACTGACTCATAATATACTACCCATAATGTATCATTACTCATGACTCAAACTTCCCTAGTTGCCTTTCCTTTTGTTGACTTATTATTTACAACACAGGGCAAAATGCAGTAGAACACATCTACAACCATAAAACGTTTTAAACACTAAAGTAAACCACATTCAGGTGTGGTCTTCAAATATTATTTTCCATAACAAATTCTGTTGACCCATCGACCACGGTGAGTAGAAGCCAGTCTGTTTAGGCCCCGGCAGCTGTCGTGACCTCCGTGAAGTGAAATACGCCACAATGCAACACCGTGTTCAAACATGTCTGCATTCAGAATGAAATCGTTTAATTCATGGAATGGATTGGAAATGGAATTAAGGCAGATTATTTTACTTCCAACCACTAACATCAAGCGGGCTGAGAAGCCCCGTTTCATTACTTCAGACAGTGCCATGTCTACACACACACACCCTACAAACAAAAAGCGCTGCCCATTATTGTGAAACAACATCTATGGGATAGTCAAGTGTATCTAGGCTAGACATTTTTAGTTTTTACTGTTTTTCCATGGATGAATGTTATGTTATGTTTATTTGATTTGATATGGACATCACAGTGGCATTAGAATTGTAACATACATTCATGCACAAGGACCAGATGCCCTGTGTTAAGTGTTTGTAGCGAAAAGAGAGGCGAGTAACAAAACGTCAGGAGCAGGGAGGATTATAATTCAATAAAATTTCATTTATATAGCCCAAAATCACAAATCACAAATTTGCCTCAGAACAATGCAAAAGATAAAATGAATTACTGTTCTTTACATCTTTTCCCATCAAGAAACCAATAGATTTGCATTTCGTGACTATTTCATGAACTGCCGTGAGACTCTGTAGTTCTTCCACATGGGTTACAGATTTGTAATAACAATCTATATTTTATTAAATCACATCTTAGCAACTAAATTTAAATCAATATTGTGATTATGTCTATGTGGAATGAGGTCAAAAGATCAACATACCAAAGGGTATTTCATTTGGGAGTTATAACTCCTGCAAGGTCACCTTTGGTAGTGGTTGTTCTTTAAACAGCCATTTCATTTGCACTGTGTTGATTGTTGTTGATTTTTAATATTTCTGAGATTTGGAGGACTATTCATTTGTATTGATCCCTTCCATAGCTGTAACATGTGCACCAATGGTAACAGTAACACAGCTGTGTGCTGGGGCCTTTGAAGATGTGTAGTGTTTCCCATCCTCAGTAAACATAGCGCTTGTGGCCCAGAGATCGTGGCCTCTTGTCACACTTTGGATGCCCTGTTAGTGACACCCTGCTAGCAACACTACACTGGACAGTGTCACATTCTTCATCTCTGTATTCACACACACACACACACACACACACACACACACACACACACACACACACACACACACACACGTGCAGTCTTAATAAATGTTCTTCTCTCAAACAAGGGCTGGATAAAAAGAAACTATAAATTGCAAAGTTTTTGAAAAATTGGGCTCTTAAAATAAAGTACTTAATTTTAGAGAAATTAATTCAACTGAATTATCCTGCAGCTTTAATTCAGTTCATTCAGGTGTGAAGTGATGTCAACCAAAAAAGCCACAATATTTAATTTTTCTCATCTTCTACTAAGAGAAAATTGTGAGCATGGACTTCATCTGTGGTTATTAAACCACTTGTTTCAGCTCTATTCTCTCTGTTAACATCATTGGACAGTGAACTAATGTGTTAGCATTCTGATCATATTTGGCTCTTAGGTTTATTTTCTGTGACTTCATTTCAGATGTGAGTGGGTACGTTTGTTCAAAGGAGTTGTTTCTTGTCTCGTAGTGACTCTTCACATTGCTGCTTTTAATAATCACTGCGGTCAAGTCAGCAGACACTCAGATCTCCGTGGTCAACTCAGCAGACACTTAAATTGTAGTGCACATATACGCTGAAACTTACGGTAAACGGCACAGATCGGGAGCGAGCGAAGAACTTTGCAAAGTTAGCGGAAAGATTAACGTGAGACAACTTCCGGTTTTCTACAGACGAACATCCGGTTTTCAGAATAAGATGGCAACAAAGTATACATATTGCATAATGAAATGAGATTAAATGAATTATATTCACAGTATAAAACATGCTACCTGCATCTCCTGAGTTAAAGGGAAAATACACCTAAATTGTGCGTAAAGTGTCTTTATTCTTTGATTTGAGGGTTGCTGGAAGTTAATAATACCTGACTGACGGTCAATTAAGATATTTTACGAAGCAAAAACTCTGAACTGAATTTGTATCTTCAAATGGCACATTTTTTAAATGTTTAAGGTGCTATAAAAATGTTTTTCTCAATAATTCCACACAACGACTAATGCATATATGTTCAGGACAAAAATGGGTAATATCACAATATTTAAGGTGCTACAAAAATATTTTTCTCAATAATTCCAGACAATGACTGACATGTATGTGTCAGTCATTGTTGGACATCGTTGACTCCACCCATACTGAAAATTAGACATTTTTACTGTACCAATTTAGAGATATTTCAAATTAAAACTCATACATTTGAATCGAGAAAATATCTAATAAATAGATATTTGAAGTGTAATAAAAACAGTTTTCTCAATAAGTCCAGACAACGACTGATATACATGTGTTGAGGACGTCGTTGACTCCACCCACACTGAAAATTAGACATTTTTACTGTCCTAATTAGGAGACATTTCAAATTAAAGCTCATACATTTGAATCGAGAAAATATCTAATAAATGAATATTTGAAGTGTAATAAAAACAGTTTTCTCAATAAGTCCAGACAATGACTGATATACATGTGTTGAGGACATCGTTGACTCCACCCATACTGAAAATTAGACATTTTTACTGTCCCAATTAAGAGATATTTCAAAGTAAATGTCATACATTTGAATTGAGAAAATATCTAATAAATGAATATTAGAAGTGTAATAAAAACAGTTTTCTCAATAAGTCCAGACAATGACTGATATACATGTGTTGAGGACATCGTTGACTCCACCCATACTAGACATTTTTACTGTCCCAATTAAGAGATATTTCAAATTAAAACTCATACATTTGAATCGAGAAAATATCTAATAAATGGATATTTGAAGTGTAATAAAAACAGTTTTCTCAATAAGTCCAGACAATGACTGATATGTATGGGTTGAGGATGTCGTTGACTCCACCCACACTGAAAATTAGACATTTTTACTGTCCTAATTTGGAGATATTTCAAATTAAAACTCATACATTTGAACCGAGAAAACGTATAATAACTGAATATTTGAAGTGTAATAAAAACAGTTTTCTCAATAAGTCCAGACAATGTCTGATATGTATGGGTTGAGGACATCGTTGACTCCACCCAAACTGCATATTAGACATTTTTACTGTCCCAATTAAGAGATATTTCAAAGTAAAAGTCATACATTTGTACCAAGAAACGGGTACATTTCTGAATATTTGAGGTGCTATAAAAACTATTTTCTCAATAATTCCACACAATGACTAATGCATATAAGTTGAGGAAATCTCTGACCACACATATACAGAAAATGAAAAATCTTTACTGTGGTAATGAAGAGATTTTTTTAAAGTTAATTAATTAATTTGTTCCAAGAAATATCCAATAACTGAATATTTGAGATGCTATAAAAAGAGTTTTCTTTATAATTCCAGACAATGACTAGTGCATATGTGTTCATGACATCTCTAACTATACTAATACTGAGAATCAAATATTTTTACTTTCCCAATTAAGAGATTTTCCAAAATATAAGTCCTTCTTTTGAACGTTCAAAAAGTTAATTTCTTAATATTTAAGGTGCTATAAAAAGGGTTTTCTTAATAATTCCAGATAATGACTGATGCATATCTGTTCAAGACATCTTTGACTCCACCCATACTGAAAATTAAACAATTTTACTGTACCAATTAAGAGATATTTAAAAGTAAATGTCATACATTTGTACCGAGGAACAGGTAATTTCTGAATATTTGAAGTGTTATAAAAAGTATTCCCTCAACAATTCCAAACAATGATTGATGTATACAGGTGCATCTCAATGAATTAGAATATCATCGAAAGTGTGATATATTTCGAGTGTTTAGGCTATGGCTTACAGCTAATAAAAACCCCAAATTCTGTATCTCAGAAAATTAGATATTACATAAGACCTCTGAGGTTTAGGTCAGGCGAGTTTGCTGGCCAATCAAGCACAGTGATACCGTGGTCATTAAACCATGTATTGGTGCTTTTGGCAGTGTGGGCAGGTGCCAAGTCCTGCTGGAAAATGAAATCAGCATCTCCATAAAGCTTGTCAGCAGAGGGAAGCATGAAGTGCTCTAAAATGTCCTGGTAGAAGGCTGCACTGACTTTGGACTTGATAAAACACAGTGGACCAACACCAGCAGATGACATGGCTCCCCAAATCATCACTGACTGTGGAAACTTCACACTGGACCTCAAGACACTTGGATTGTGTGCCTCTCCACTCTGCCTCCAGACTCTGGACCTTGATTTCCAAATTAAATGCAAAATTGACTTTCATCTGAAAAGAGGACTTTGGACCACTGAGCAACAGTCCAGTCCTTTTTCTCCTTAGTCCAGGTAACTTAGCTCAGGCAACTTAGCCCAGGTAAGACACTTCTTACGTCTCTGGTTCAGGAGTAGCTTGACACAAGGAATGTGACAGTTGTAGCCCATGTCCTGGATACGTCTGTGTGTGGTGGCTCTTGAAGCACTGACTCCAGCCGCAGTTCACTCCTTGTGATTCTCAACCAAATTCTTGAATGACCTAAACCTCAGAGAGAATCTATGGGGTATTGTCAAGAGGAAGATGAGAGACATCAGACCCAACAATGCAGACGAGCTGAAGGCCGCTATCAAAGCAACCTGGGCTTCCATAACACCTCAGCAGGGCCACAGTCTCATCGCCTCCGTGCCACGCCGCATTGATGCAGTAATTCATGCAAAAGGAGCCTCAACCAAGTATTGAGTGCACACTTTATACTGTACATAGACATACTTTTCAGTAGGCCAACATTTCTATTTTAAAAATCCTTTTTTTAATCGGTCTTATGTAATATCTAATTTTCTGAGATACAGAATTTGGGGTTTTTATTAGCTGTAAGCCATAGCCTAAACACTCGAAATATATCACACTTTCGATGATATTCTAATTCATTGAGATGCACCTGTATACATCAATCATTGTTTGGAATTGTTGAGGGAATACTTTTTATAACACTTCAAATATTCAGAAATTACCTGTTCCTCGGTACAAATGTATGACATTTACTTTTAAATATCTCTTAATTGGTACAGTAAAATTGTTTAATTTTCAGTATGGGTGGAGTCAAAGATGTCTTGAACAGATATGCATCAGTCATTATCTGGAATTATTAAGAAAACCCTTTTTATAGCACCTTAAATATTAAGAAATTAACTTTTTGAACGTTCAAAAGAAGGACTTATATTTTGGAAAATCTCTTAATTGGGAAAGTAAAAATATTTGATTCTCAGTATTAGTATAGTTAGAGATGTCATGAACACATATGCACTAGTCATTGTCTGGAATTATAAAGAAAACTCTTTTTATAGCATCTCAAATATTCAGTTATTGGATATTTCTTGGAACAAATTAATTAATTGACTTTAAAAAAATCTCTTCATTACCACAGTAAAGATTTTTCATTTTCTGTATATGTGTGGTCAGAGATTTCCTCAACTTATATGCATTAGTCATTGTGTGGAATTATTGAGAAAATAGTTTTTATAGCATCTCAAATATTCAGAAATGTACCCGTTTCTTGGTACAAATGTATGACTTTTACTTTGAAATATCTCTTAATTGGGACAGTAAAAATGTCTAATATTCAGTTTGGGTGGAGTCAACGATGTCCTCAACCCATACATATCAGTCATTGTCTGGACTTATTGAGAAAACTGTTTTTATTACACTTCAAATATCCATTTATTAGATATTTTCTCGATTCAAATGTATGAGTTTTAATTTGAAATATCTCTTAATTGGGACAGTAAAAATGTCTAATTTTCAGTGTGGGTGGAGTCAACGACGTCCTCAACACATACATATCAGTCATTGTCTGGACTTATTGAGAAAACTGTTTTTATTACACTTCAAATATTCAGTTATTATACGTTTTCTCGGTTCAAATGTATGAGTTTTAATTTGAAATATCTCCTAATTAGGACAGTAAAAATGTCAAATTTTCAGTGTGGGTGGAGTCAACGACGTCCTCAACACATACATGTCAGTCATTGTCTGGACTTATTGAGAAAACTGTTTTTATTACACTTCAAATATCCATTTATTAGATATTTTCTCAATTCAAATGTATGAGTTTTAATTTGAAATATCTCTTAATTGGGACAGTAAAAATGTCAAATTTTCAGTGTGGGTGGAGTCAACGATGTCCTCAACACATGTATATCAGTCATTGTCTGGACTTATTGAGAACACTGTTTTTATTACACTTCAAATATCCATTTATTAGATATTTTCTCAATTCAAATGTATGACATTTACTTTGAAATATCTCTTAATTGGGACAGTAAAAATGTCTAATATTCAGTTTGGGTGGAGTCAACGACGTCCTCAACACATGTATATCAGTCATTGTCTGGACTTATTGAGAAAAAACATTTTATTACACTTCAAATATTCATTTATTAGATATTTTCTCAATTCAAATGTATGACTTTTACTTTGAAATATCTCTTAATTGGTACAGTAAAAGTCTCAAATTTTCTCTATGGGTGGAGTCAACGATGCCTTGATTACATATACATCAGTCATTGTATGGAATTATTGAGAAAAATATTTTTGTAGCAGCTCAAATATTGTGATATTAGCCTTTTTTTTGTCCTGAACATATATGCATTAGTCATTGTGGGGAATTATTGAGAAAAACATTTTCATAGCACCTTAAAAACTTCAGAAATTTGCCATTTGAAGATATAAATTCAGTTCAGAGTTTTTGCTTCGTAAAACATCTTAATTGACTGTCAGTCAGGTGTTATTAATTTCCAGCAACCCTCAAATCAAAGAATAAATACACTTTACGCACAAATTAGGTGTATTTTCCCTTTAACTCACGAGATGATGGTATCATTTTTTATACTTATTGGAATATAATTAATTTAATCTCATTTCATTATGCAATATGTATACTTTGTTGGCATCTTATTTTGAAAACCGGATGTTCGTCTGTAGAAAACCGGAAGTTTTCACGTTAATCTTTCCGCTAACTTTGCAAAATCTTTCGCTCGCTCCCGTCCTGTGCCGTTTGGTTGCGTTTACCGTAAGTTTCAGCGTATAGGTGCACTACAATTTAAGTGTCTGCTGAGTTGACCACGGAGATCTGAGTGTCTGCTGACTTGACCGCAGTTAATAATCGTCACGGTCTCTGAACATATGAGACATACTGGTTTTAAACTGGTTGTGGGAATATTAAACATTTAAAAGTCTGTCCATTCTTGGTTAAAGGCTCTGGTTAAGCTGTCCACTTTTCTCTTTTTCGAGCGTGTCAATAACTTCTCAGACTCAAATACTTTTCCCGACTGTCGGGTCTCCCTCCCCTCTCTCCCGTGAGTGTGAATATTGTACTCGAGTCGAGGGCGACGCTTATCGGAATACGAGTAGCGTCACATGAGATGGTTTACAGCGCATAGCATTGTGCTTCCTGGACCGCTGAACGAGTGCCATAAAGGCTAGAAAAGCTGCGCTGGTTAAAATAGAAGCGCTCCTTGAAAATGTCATAATTCTCGGTTATAAGTCAAGGGTCCAGATACAGCGGGTCCGTCTATTAGTGACCCCTGCTGTAGAGGGACCAAAGAAGCATTTACCTTCTTACAGTTAAACCTGACCTGCTTCTGTACTGAAAAACTTCAGGATGTGTTGAGGTACTGCCAAATGATCATGACTATGACTCATGAAACAATCAACACAACTTCGCATGATAAAAAAAGACCTCTTGAGTAGATTTCAATTTTCGTTCCAGGTACAATACTGTGGTATAAAGTATCCACGCGGAAACTAGACTTTGACATGTCTTTGACCACGGATAGAGTTTTTAAAGCACATCCATAATCACACCAAGTACTATTCTAAAATATGTCACGTAAAGTTTTTTACGTTATTGATTTTTCTGGAGTTTTTCATAATTTTTCTATTATATTAAATCCAAGAATATACTGTGATGTTGCATACAACTCCCAAACGAGCTAGAACAAATACACACATCAGACCCACTATGCCTGTGTCCGTGTGTTTTTTGGTATTCATCCCACTCATTTGCACACTAGTGTATTATGTACAATTTGCATATTGATGTGTGTGTTAATATATATGTCTGAAAGGCCAACTGCCCCCCTCTGTTTATTTTCCAGGGCAGCCATTGATGCCTTTGCTGCTCTGCTGTGCACAAGTAAGTTTGTTTCCTTCATCATTCACCAGCTGATGGTTTCCATCATACTGGGTGTACATCATCATCATCGTCAACACGACTCACACCCTTTCACCGGGTGTCTCTGTTTCTGAGGCCAATTTTTCTTGTTTAATGATCTATTTCTCTTACTACATGGATAGCTGCTCATGCTATAGTGTGACATCTCACTTGATTATGAGAAGCATTTTCCTCTCTGTACAACTTAACAAGTAAGGAGGTACGTTGTCTCCATAATAGCCAACATAAACTGCCGGGTCTAGCGGAGGAAAAAAGGAATGACATTTACAAGAGCTGTGTGCAGGTTTTAGAAAGTACTGTAGCAGAAAACCAGAGTAAGGGTTCATAGACAGGCCAGAGTCAGCATGCCTACGTTCTCATACTGACAACGCTGACATGCTGATGTTAAGCAGATATAATGTTAACCATGATCACCATCTGAGTTTAACTTGTCAGCATGCTAACAATTGCTAATTAGCTAAAGTCCAGCTGAGGCTAATGGGAATGCCATTAGTTCCACAGGTAGTTGGTCATAAACCAAAGCATGGACCCTTTTATAGCCGACATCATCAAAAATTTTATGCGCATGTTGGCAACGAAAGCAGTGTGTTTTTTCCCCAGCTATTGAGACAAGTTTTATAAGCATTAAACATTAAATTATGTTCGGTTTTCGGAATGGATATTCCAACAGGGCATTCAGTATTACAACAGTTTCAGAGCAACAGGTGTTTCAGTTTAAAGAGTGACCACATTTATTAGGTGACTTCAGCCAAATGCGTCGTGGTTGCCAGTGTATATATACATATATATATTATAGTAAGATACTATAATAAAGCTGGTAGGCAAATCTAAAACAATATGTGAACTTAAACTTGGGACGTTGGTCTCTCCTTATCCAGACAATGCTCAGCCTCCTCTACTGTTTTTCAGGATTCTATTTCGCGATTTACCCACTTCAATATGAAAAAAATGGAAAACAGTAATTTTCCTTTTTTGGTGCCCACAAAACACGTGTCAAATACTGTAATGTGACAACCCGCTCATTGGGTAACACACACCAATGGCACCGCCAATTTTTTGCCTTGGGCCCTCACCCCCAAAATTAAGCACACGCTCGTGTGCACACACACACACAGCCACTCCAAGGCAGTGTTCCACACGGTTTCATAATTAACCAAAACTGTGTGGGATTTATTTTGGCGGGTCAGGGGTGGCCGCTCGGTGTGGCAAGATCCCCGTCGTGAGATCTCATCCCGAGGCTGGCTGGCCCTCGCCGGGCCCATTTATGAGAAGCCATAAGCGGGGTTCAGGGACTGAAGTCCAACTGTGTAAAAGCATTTTTTAGATTGTTCACCACAATTGGTGTAAAATACAGGTTTCGAGAACAACATCTCTTCCACTGCAATAACACCTCATCGGAGATGAGGTGCCTTCATTTGTCTGTCTGTGCCATTTGAGACGGGATTCTCCACAGCAGGAGACAACCGTAAGAGGAAGAGACACTTTCTAAATTTCACGGCAAATTGTTTTGTTTGTTTTCATTCTCACACATTTGACCAATCGTCAAAAGACTTGAGGATCAGAGTGACCCAGAATCTCTACACAATCGCTGTCTCAGGGCTGTTTGATCTCCATCCTGTTAAACTGAAGCATTTTTCCAATTCCTTTCCTCTTATCCTCTTCTCTTCCCTTTCCCTCTCTCCTCCGCTGTTTTCCTTTCTCCTCTCCTCTCCTCTCCCTCCATCCCTTTTATATCCTATTTTCTCTCCTCTCCCCTTTCCCTCTCTTCTCTTCACCTCTTTCCCTCTCTTCTTTTCTCTCCTTTTTCCCTCTCTTATTTCCTCTCCTCTTTCCCTCTCACCTGTCCTCTTTTCTTCTATCCTTTCCTCTTTTCCTCTCTCCTATCCTCTCTTCTCCCTCCATACCTTTTGTATCCTCTTTCCCTCTCTCCCCTGTCCTCTTTCCAGCTTTCCATTTCCTGTGAGCATGAGTGTGTGACGGTGGATCTGTGAGTGGCGTTGAGTTTGAATTGGTTTCTGTCCCTGATCTTTGGGTTGTCTACTGCGTTTCATCATCTGTTTACAGTATGTGCATGATCAGGTAAGTCTCTTTAACTGTTTTACTGAGTTGTGTGTCGAGTGAGCAGGTAGGACACGATAAACTCTCCTTTGCATCAAGAATGAACAAAGCAGTGGTTGTGTTCTTGAAAGAAGGGCCTCGTGTCTCTCAGCTGATCGAGAGCGGAGTGTTTAACAGGGACGCATTTGTGCAGGTCTCCCCGCTGTCAGCTCCCTCCATGCGGATTACGCCGTTTATCCCTAACGAGTTGTTAGAGAAATAGCTCCGGAGGTTTGGTAAATTTGCCAATGGATTAAAGACAGGGAGTTTGGGATGTAAAGATCCCAAACTGAAGCATGTTCAGTCCCTGAGGTGGCAGGTGTTCATGTTTCTGGACTCACCGACTCAAAGACTGGAGGTGTCCTTCAGAGTGAAGCACGGTGACGGCTCCTACATGGTGTATACCAGCTCAAGACAGCTCAAACATTTTGAGTGTGGAGATGTGGCTCACAAACGCTTTGCCTGTCAGCATAGAAAGCAGTCCGGCTCTGCTGACATGGGCACCCCGCCCGCGGCTGACGAACCTGGGGCCGGGCCCACAGCCACTGCCGCGGCTGGCGGCCCTTCGGCCGGCACCGTGGCTGGCTGCTTGCCGGCCAGGCCCGTAGTGGTGGCAGGTATTGCGGGTGCGGCGGCTGATGCCGCTAGCTCACAGTTAAAACATAAGAACAAGGATGAGAAAGAGCAAAGCCAAGCTGAGGAGCAACATGCTTCTGTTGCTGCAGAGAACAGCAGCTCTCAGACTGTAGAATCTGAAGTACAACCCCAGCCAGCAGAAAATGTTGAGGAAGCAGCCTCCACAAGTGTTAGAGGCAGAAATGAGGAACAGTGTTTCTAATCATCAGGTGTCATGTGGAGAAGACATGTATTATGACACTGTAACACGTTCCTGTTACCACGGTGGGTTTCCAAGGCACAATGACGCCAGCACACTCATATAGCGTCTCTCAATATACTTTATTTTGCCACAGTTCAAGCTGGTCTCGGTCGTGCGCTCTGCCGCCGTGCGTTCGAGCATCCCCAGCCGTGGGCGATTTCGTCGGGCTGTCTCTCGCTCCCACCGTCGCTCGGCCAGCCTGTGTCTTGCCTCGCGCCTCCGTCCCTACTGCCGTTTTTCTAGGAGATATATACAATCAGAGACTGATTATAGCTGAGGCTGATTACGCCTCTTACCAGCACCGTTCCCTGAACCACTCCCCCCACTCCGTCCCCGCTGCAGCTGAGCCCAACCACGCCAAGCCACACTGAGTCAGACACAGCATCTGTTAGTGGAACCTCCAGTAGAAACACCGATCTATACTCATTAGAATAAATAAACAAATTTCTAGATCAAGCATTTAAAGTAAGTAATTATTTCAGTGACACCACTAAATTCATCAAATCAGTTGATATACTTAAAAAACTGGCCGGCTTCGACCTTTTGGATGAGAGAAAGCGTTTCCGCCTAAAAAATCATATCACTCTTCTTCGGAAAGCACAAAAAGGTAAAATTGTTAAAAAGACTAAAAAGTAAAATGATCATGTACCTCAGTGGTTTTTCCTCTGTACTGCTTTCTGCTTGATATATTTGGTCTGTTTCTCTTCTCTGACCCCTCAATTCAAAGCCTCAAAATAGGGTCATTAACGGTGGGAGAGATCGTCAAAAAAGGGCTTTAATATCGGAAGTCTCTATCCAAAAAAGGGTCAATGTGTTGTTTCTGCAGGAGACACACACGGTTCCATCAGTTGAGGTAGATTGGGGTTTATGGTGGGATGGGTCGTGTGCCCTCAGCCATGGCACTAATATTAGTGTAGGGGTCGCGGTTCTGTTCAGAAAAACTGCTAATGCAACCATCTTGTCCTCTACTGAGGTGGTGAAGGGTCAGCTGCTTATTGTGAGGGCAGAAATTGAGAGCTCTATCTTCTGCTTTGTCAATATTTATGCACCAAACCAGGGAACTGAAAGAGTGGGTTTTTGCAACATACTGGACAAAGAGCTAAGGAACCATCATCAAGAACATTTAGTTATGGGTGGTGATTTTAACTGCACTTTGGACTTTACTGTAGACAGGACCAGTGAGGAACCCCATCCACAATCATCTCACAGCCTGAACAGTGTCATCACACATCTGGACCTGCTAGACCAGGGGTGTCAAACTCATTTTCACTCTGGGCCACATCAGCATCATGGTTTCCCTCAAAGGGCCGGTTGTAACTGTAAGACTGTATAACTGTAACTACTCCTAACATATTGTTAAATAACTCTCTCTGCATTTGATTATTGTTTATTCAAGTGTAAAAATATTGTACATGCAGTTATATAAATGTAAAATGATATTTAAGCACATTTCTGTTATTATAAATAAATAATAAATCATTTTAATTTAGGGTTAGGAAACCCACATTACTCTATCAAAGATCAAACTTTTAAAGAAAATAACAAAGACAAATATCATCAAACACAAGTTATTACATTAACTTTGTTCAAAGCTATTTTTGTCACCTCTCTGCATCACTAATGTCCCCGTCGTCGTCCCGCGCATGGCAGCTACATCCAAGAGCTCCTCACTGAGATCAGGTCTTATAAACATGGATAGATGCTCTGTGTCCGTGTTGTCTGTGCTTTCATCAACAGCTAATGAAGAAGACGAGTACCTGCTCGTCTCTTAGCTAGCTGTGTTGTTAGATTGCTGCTAGTTCCTGAACTCGATCTGCGATGGTGTTTCTTCACAAACTGACATTTGTAAAAGTCTGTATCTGGTCGGAGCTCACCTGCTCACATACCTTTAGCAGCACTGGGCTGTAGCTTTTGTAAATATATTCTGCTGTGATTGCAGTCTGCTTTTAATTCTTGGACAATTTTATGTTTTTCTTGGAGGCTAAATGTAGCTCCGTGTTTGGTGTCAAAATGACGACGTGAATTGTATCCTTCATCACCGACACGCATCATAACACAGAAGACAGACCCGTTTTTCTCCTTGAAGCACAAACATGTATTCGCTTTCCCATCTTAAATTACATTTTCTTCCCTCTGCATCAATTTTTCTCTTCGTGGACATTTTGGGATTATTTGTTGATCTTTTTCAACTCAATCACTTGTTGGAAAACCGCTTTACGGTCTGTTCCCTCTCCTGTCCACCTGTTGTGATAATTTTAATGTCAGTACACAGACAACATGCTATCTCAGAATTTCAACCGTCTATCTCATAATTTCGACCATGGGGATACTTTTATTTCCAAGTCTAACTTTAAATTTCTTTTCCAAAATAAAAAAAAAAATAAAAAATTTTGTAACTTTTTTTTTTGCTGGCGGATTCGCGGGCCACATAAAATGACGTGGCGGGCCGGATTCGGCCCGCGGGCCTTGAGTTTGACACGTGTGTGCTAGACGCATGGAGAACCAAACATTCACAATCCATACGGTACACATGGGTGAGGGTCAACAATAACAGGGTGAGTGCAGCCAGATTAGACAGGATATACATTTCACAGGGTCTCAGCTCCAGATTGCTCCACAGTAGCATCAGTCCAGTTGGCTTCAGTGACCACCATATCATCACCATAGAGTTGATCATTTTGCCAGATGAAAGGGTCAAGTCCTACTGGTTCTTCAATAACAAGCTCTGCAGGACAGTTTTTCCTGCCAGAGCTTTGAGCACTTTTGGCATATGTGGAAAAGCAGAACATTATTTTACTTCTCTGAAGCTGTAGTGGGAGGTTGGAAAAGCTTTTGTTTTTTTCCAGCAGTACACCTCCCATTCCACTGCTAAAATCAAGGCAGTAGTCCAGGAGCTGGAGGCCAACATCGGGGATATTGAGGAGGGGCTACACCGAGACCAAGATCCTGCTACGGGTCAACTGCTCCAGGAGAAGAGGTTGAGTTTAGCTCCTTCCTGCAGGAGAGGGTGAAGGGAGCTCTTGACAGGTCTCACTTCCTCCAGCTGAAGGACATGGACGCCCCAAGCTCTTTCTTCTTCAACCTATAGAGATTGGTGGCACAGAGGAAGCAGATGACCTGCCTTAGGCTTCCAGGAGGCAGGGTGACCACCAGTCCAGGCGAGATGAGGAACCATGCCATGGAGTTCTATGCTGACCTCTTTGGGGCAGAGCATTGCAGCATGGAGTGTCGGCAGGAGCTCTTGGAGGGGCTTCCTCAGCTCAGCCCGGAGGAGAAAGCTGCTCTGGATTGTGGGCTGACTCTGGAGGATTTGACGGTTGCTGTCAAACAGATGGCATCAGGATGGGCACCAGGGATTGATGGTCTCTCCGCTGACTTTTACAAACGCTTCTGGAATACACTTGGACATGATTTACATAGTGTTCTGTTGGAGTGTTTCAGAACAGGATCTCTTTCTGTCTCCTGTCAGCAAGCGAGGCTTTCCCTGCTGCCAAAGAAAGGAGACCTGGCATTACTCAGGAACTGGAGGCTGGTTGCCCTCCTCTGTACTGACTATAAGGTACTTTCCAGAGCCTTATCAAATAGACTCAAGGACAACCTGGACTTAGTTGTACATTCAGACCAAATCTATTGTGTACCTGACAGGACAATTATGGACAACATTTTCCTCATGAGAGACACTTTGATTTGTGCAGGAAAAATAATGTAAACCTTCTATTGTGTCATTGGATCAGGAGAAAGCCTTGGACAGGGTGGATCACTCTTAGCAGTTTTCTGCACTTAGGACTTTTGTTTTTGGTGATGGTTTTCTGGCTTGGGTTGGTTTATTGTAGAGTGGTGCTCAATGTTTGGTAAAGACAGGAGCAGGGCTGAATCGACCAATCCCTGTACAGCGAAGGATAAGACAGTGTTGTCCTATTTCAGGTCAATTATATAGCTTAGCTATTGAGCCCTTGCTGTGCAGGTTGAGAGGTCGACTCAGCGGTCTCTCACTGCCAGGGTCCTCCAGTCTTAATCGTCCTCCTATTGTATCTGCTTATGCAGAGGATGTATGTGTTTTTGTTTCTAGTCAGAAGGACGTTCAATGTTTAGAGGATATCTTGTCATTGTATTAAAAAAGCCCTCATCTGCACGGGTGAACTGGGCCAAGACTGAAGCCTTGTTAGTGGGACAGTGGACGGACCGGGCAGCACCCAGTCTGCCTGGTGGACTTGAGTGGGGGAAAGAGGGGCTGAAAGTCCTGGGAGGTTTTTTTGGCCACCGAGGGCTTTCAAGCAAAGAACTGGGAGGGAGTGAAGGAGAAAATATGCGCTCGGTTGTCTAAATAGAAATGGTTGCTACCCCAGTTGTCATATAGGGGAAGAGTTCTGGTTCCCAATAACTTAGTCGCCTCGTCTCTTTGGCACAAACTTATTGCTCTGATGCCACTGAGAGGCCTGATAGAGGACATCCAGAGATCCATCGTAGACTTTTTCTGGTCTGGCAAGCACTGGGTCCGGGCAGCAGCTCTGTACCTGCCTGTTGATGAAGGTGGGCATGGACTGATTGACATCCAGTCCAAAATTGCCTCTTTCCGACTCTGGACAGCTCAAAGACTGGTCTACAACTGTGGCCCAAGCTGGCTTGACACAGCTCGACTGCTGCTGAGGAGAGCAGGGCGGTTGGGCTATGACAAGCAGCTGTTCCTCCTGCAACCAGAGACTTTGGACCCTACTGGACTAACACTTTTCTACAGCTCTGTACTGCAGGTGTGGAAAATCTTCAAGACCACATACACCACAAATGAGGTTCCTGGAATGTGGTTGTTTGAGGAACCTTTGTTCTTTAACAACTTTATACAGACTCAAACTCTGCAATCTGCCAGCCTGCAGGTGAGTCTCAGAGAAGCTGGCTGCACCAAACTGGGCCATCTGTTGAGGATGACGGCGACATCGATGGACGCCCTGAGAGAGAACAGCAGCATCACCTCAGTCCTGGCTGATCAACAGAGTGGTGGAGGAAGTCTGTGCCGCCCTGTCCATACCCCAGAGAGAGTTTGCTGCAAACCAAACTCTGTGTGACCAATGGTATGACGGCTTTGAGTACTGCTTCCCCTCTCTGTCCATCACCCTCTGTGGGAGAGTGGCAGGAAGGAGGAAGTCAGCTGCTCACTTTCACAACCCTGCACCTGGACAAGTGG
The DNA here is from genome assembly GCF_050575085.1 of Anarhichas minor. NCBI lineage: Eukaryota > Metazoa > Chordata > Actinopteri > Perciformes > Anarhichadidae > Anarhichas > Anarhichas minor. Next base: position 2,593,436 of record NW_027466451.1, on the reverse strand, counting down.
GCAAAAAAGCCATCTACTGAACCTGCGTCAAGGTTGTGAACTTGCGCTTTTTGGCAGGGATGAAGGAGTCAAGGTGGAGAGAGTTCTTTGGTCCAGAGTTTTCCCCGAAAGGCAGCTGGCGGTCTCTGTACAAGCTGCCCATTGAAAAGCGGACAGCAGACCTCCAGTGGAGTGTTGTACACGGGGCAATAGCTACGAACAGATACAGAGTGCACCTTGATCCTGAGCTGGGGCAGGGATGTTTATTCTGTTCTCAGTTTGTTTAGTGTCCTCGGCTGTCAGCACTGTTTGAACTTTTAAAAAGGTGGTTTCAGGGTCTTGGGGAGGTTTCTTCTTTTGGTTTAGTTCATCTTTGGTCCGAAATACTCTGTTTAGAGGAAAACGGTACTCACTTTGGTGAACTTTTTGTCCGGTACTGCTAAGTTGGCCATTTGGTTAACACACAAGTACCGGGCTCAGGGTGCCGGAAGTGTGGAGCTGGTACTGGTTCTGGAGGGACTGCTGAAGGCTCGACTGAGGGTAGAATCCATATATTTCCAAATGATGGACAATGTGACGGCCTTCAGCCGCATTTGGGCTATTGGGGGGGTTTTATGCTCCGTGGGGGAGGCGGAGCTGATTGTTCATTTATGATATGTTGGTGTTTTTCTGTGCTTGAATGAATTGTTTTTATTTATTTATTGTATTTTTCTAATTGATGATGTGACAGTGATCTGGTGTCTCCTCGATCAATAAAGTAAATTTGGAAACCAAAACCTCTCCTCTCCTGTACAAGCTGCCCTTTAAAAAGCGGACAGCGGACCTCCAGTTGCACACGGGGCAATAGTTACAAACAGAAGTGTATTTTCTGTCCTCAGACTGAGACCCTGATATATTTATTTGCTCACTGTCTAGGCTGCCAGCGTTGTTTGAGCTTTTAAAAAGGAGAGGGGATTGACGTTTCAGTGTTTGGATGACAGATTTTGTTGTTTTTTGGGTTTAAGTGATGATGTGACAGTGTTCAATAAAAGAATGTTGAAATCCAAAAACCTCTCCTGTCCTCCGAATCCTTTCCTCTCTCCTCCATACCCTCTCCTCCTTGTCGCCCTCCCCTCTCCTCTCATGGTGCTAAATGAAAAAAATGGATGGTTCTGGGACCCGTGCTGTACTGCTTTAGTTGTTCCTGCAGGGGTCACTTTTGCGCTTTGTCTCCAGTCGTGTGGCATTTACAGGCTGAGCACCTGATGGATCTCATCATGTATGTGTGTGCAAGTGTGCGTGCTTGAATCTGTGTTTTTTAATTTTCACACACTTAGCATGTTTGTCATTCTGAATGGACCTCTCGCAGTATACATAAACACACACACACATTCTCTTTTGGTTTCACGTACATCATATGCCACGCTTGCACCCCCAAACCTCTCTCTCTCTGCCCCTGCCCCCCCCCCCACAGCATGTTTAAACATGCTCTCACCTCCAGTCCGCAGAGGCTCTTTGATTTTGAGCGGTGTGTGTGTCTGAGTCCGTGGAGCTGTGAAGAGCTCTCGGTTGTTATCTTCTGAGGTGACAGTGGCCGCCGCTTTCTGTCCTGCGCAAAGTCTTTCTCATGGAACAAAGATAGAAAAGAAAGTGATATTTTACGAAATTTAAATTTCATTAGCAAGACTGGAGCATGACGTCGGTAAGCAGGCCTCTAGAGGCTGCGATGTTCATCGCAACAAACAGCATGGACATGTTGGAAAGAATGAGGAGCACTGGCAATTTTGATCTCATCAGGAGAGCAGCTAAAAGTCTGAGCTGAGCTGAGCTGTTAGAGAGTTTCTTAAGTGCAACCGGGTTATCTTCATGGGATCAAAAGAAAAAAATTCCTTCACACTTTAAATTTGGATATTTCTTGGCATGAATGCATTTTTTTAACTCCCAATAAAATATACTAAAGGATCCTTTTTAAACTTTTCTTTGATTGGTCCACATATCTTCATGCATATTTAATGTTACACACTGTAGGACCTTGAAAAAGAAGCCCTGACTCTTTGGCTCCCTTGTTCTGCGCCAACCCTGTTCTCATTCCCAACTCGTCACGTACGAATGCTTGGTCGGGGACCCCTTGGCATTACTTTAGGTTTTAGGCAAAAAAAACTACTTGGTTAGGTTTTAGGAAAGAAAACATGATTTGTGTTCAAACAAATGTTTGTTACATAGCTTCAGTTTGTAAGTATGTTAGTTAACGTACTTATGTAACTTAAAATGAGTCAGCGCTGGCTGACACAGGACATACACAGGACTCCTGGGTGAAAGTCCTGTGTTTATTCGACCAATCCATTTGCCCCGACCTCCTCCCTACATGGACTTTCTGGCTCTTTATACTACTTGTAGGAGCCAAAAAGGACAAGTTAGACTGTATACTCTTAGACTGTGGTTGGTACTACTGCCCCATGTGGCCATCCGTGGCAATAAATTGTTTATAAATTGGCCCCCTTTGATGGTGCTATTGTCTTGTTAGTACCAGCTGTGCACAGGGCATGCAGCTTAAGGATGCCAAGAGCCGAAATAGTTTAAATAGGTCAAGTTACTTGTTCATTGAACAAAGCGAAAAGTTTGTTTTTATATTTCTTTGGTTTGGGTTGCCACGGCATATCCTTTATTTTTGGTGTCCGTCCTCTTCATCTACCGGACCACCGGTGGAAAACAAACCGTGGCCAGGAAGCATATTTGGTAATCCATACATGTTTCATGGCTAGGCCAAAAAGAAGTCAACTTTTCCTATAAGTAGTAGGGGGTTATTGTCTTTTTTTTCACAACAGACAGTTTGAAGCTGTGAAATTACAGGATATCGGACGATTTTTCTCCATAAATCACATAAAGTCCTTAATTGATTATATCCAATCTTACAGCAGCAGAGCAGGACTACAGAGAAACAAAGCAGCATCCGGCCCGTTTGTGAACCTGTTGGACTGCAGATGAACTCAGATCATCTCTGGAAATAAAGTCAGCAAACATTGATGCTTTACTCTTCCCTCTCTCTTTTGTCTAAACTTGTTGTGTACACAGTTTGCCTCTCTAATCCTCTTGTCAGAAGCTCACGCCGCACACATTTTGTGTGCGGCGACAGGTTTAGAGAGTCACTACTCCAGAGGCAGCGAGAGAGATTCGGAGGGCTCCAAGCTTTTTTCATGATTTATGCAATATTGTGCTGCGCTTCATGTCAAAGTGCCAATTTGCACAGAACATCAAGGGCAACGCGTTCGCTCATAAACTAGAACATCGAAATGAACCGGCTCTCAGAGTTTTACTTTGATCTATAATTCAATGTTTGGAGTGAACATAAAGGCAACAATTACGCTAATATCAAGTCGCATTTGTAGATTTGAAGTATTTTTCGGTCCTGGCGAACAATGTATTCTGGATGCAGTTTCTCTTCCTGATCCCGAACTGTTCTGGGAGCATATTTAATCGAACAACACTTAGTTTGTGTTTGGCATCTCACCCACTGCACTGCAGTGTTTGTCTCTGTTTTTTAAAGGTGCAAATGAAGACCTTTTTTCAGACATATTTCAGCACAGCTTTATTTGTCGAGGTTATCCTCACCTACGAAATAAGCCCACAACAAAAGCCTTCCTGGTGGTTTTGGGACTTACAGATAAGGGTTTCACCTGTCAGACTTTTGAAACAATTTGAATGTGTCTGTTCTGAATTTCCAGTTCATCAATGTTTGGTGCAATAGATGTAAGTGCTGATAAATTCTTCACCTTTTCTTTAGCAATATACAGCAAATATGTATGTCCTATGTGAGTGTTTGAATGTGTTTCCCAGTGATTAAATTGGCTTTTCTCCAAACTCGTCAAATACGTTGCCCTACACTTCAAACTATGACGTTCTAGGTTCCCCTCTAGTGTCAGTTTTGGATGTGACAGGACGGCCTGTCAGTTTCCGTCTGTTGCATTGATACTGTCTTTTCAAAATAAACTTCTGTTCTAACAGGGAACATGGTTTCCCCTTGTCACATGCGAAGTGTCTTTTCCAAATACACTTCTGTGCTCACAGGAAACGTAGAGTTCCCACTCGTTTTATGTGTAAAGTATTTTCAGTATAATCTGTGTTCACAGGAAACATACAGTTTCGGCTCGTTATGTAGCGGGATGCGACCTGTCTATGCTGTTTTACCAGCCACTAGCTCCCTGGGTCGGCTTAATGGTCGTACAGTCTAGTATTTGAAAGTATATTTTTTACTTACATTCTATACTGCCTGGGGAAGCTCCAGCTTCAAGGTTACTTTACGACAGATAGATTTCTGCATAAAGTAGTAGGGCCACCTGGAGCGTTCTGCGCCTTGTTATGCCGTGGACCAAGCACTTAAAAGTACTTTTAAAACAGGACTCCCCTCTAATGTGGATTTCCAACCTCGTATTACAGAGGTTGTTGGTTTTATTTTATGAAAGTAAGATACAGGTTATGGTACAAAGATTAATAAATCACATTACAATCGGCGAAACCGGCGATACAATGTTGTGTGAAATAAATGGATAGTTTAGACTCCTACCGGAGGAAAAATACCTCTAGAGAGTCGTGTTAGAATACCTAGCAAAGGAATTCCTTCACAGTATTATGTTGAAATTAAGATATTTCCTACCGGAGGTAAACCTCTAGAGAAGTGTATAGAGGGGTGAAACACACTACAATAGGAAACCCTATTGCAGTGTGGAGTCCAAAGCTTATGCAAGAGAGCAAAAGTTGAACCGAAGACAAAGCGAAATGTCACTGCTTATATCCTGTCCTCCGCTGAAAGCGGAAGTAGGAGGCGACTGCCTCTAGCCCGTGGCCGCGGAAGTACTCTGCTGAGTATGAGAGCAGAAAGGTGGGGGCTCACCATATATGGGTAGCCAGCGTTTCCTGCTTCCAGCAGCTTGCTCTGCTGTCGAGGGGCAGCAGAGGTTTGGGTTGTCAGTGTTTTCATATCCTGACCTGCGCAGCCATCAACAGTTACATGCATACAGTCTCTTCCAATGTAGGTTTACCTAGTTTTTAGGTTTACTTACGCAGCAAAAGTACTTGGTTAGGTTTACGAAAAGATCATGGTTTGGGTAAAAATAAGCATGTTTGTTACGTAAAATACGTACTGTATGTTTGTCACATAACTGGTGTAAGTTCAGTTACGCAACAAAACAAAGGTAAAATGAGTCAATGTTAACTTGGTTTCAGGGACAGCGGTCTCCTTGGTTAAGTCCTGTCCACCCTGCCCGTGTCTTATTGTCGTGGATGGGTTTACGTTGGAGTTAGTTGAAAGCCCGCAGTGTATCTCATACAGACGCTTAAGGGTGCCTCGGAATCAAAGGCCTCAGCCACCAATCCATCCAGCATGGATAATGCCAGATCACATCACCAGAACTGTCCAATGAATGAGTTACCTTTCGGTCCATGTTTAAACCTCTTCTTTTGTTTATAAAATCAGATTTGTAGTCAGCAACTATACAGGTTGTTCATTTTTTTCACGTCACTGTTCAGGGGCATGTTATAGCGCTCAGTGTATAATGGTGTGACGTTACAGTGATGATTCTGACCCGTTTTAGTGCATTAGCCTTGAGATAGACTGATGACCTCTCCAGGTGAATCCTTCCTCCTGCCCAATGCATGCTGGTAGAGACTCCAGTACCCCAGATCACAGCCAATCAAAACAGCTCCGGTCCTCCCTTCATAAGCAAGGGGCTAACCATCATGATGCGTGATGTGTCATAGTTTCCATTGTCAGGGCCAGGGAGGATAAATAATGAATAAAGAAATAATTACATTTTTAGTTGTATGATATATTAAATCTAATTGAAACTGTTGTTTTCTGATTAAATGATCTCAATGACTTTACCACATAATGACAACTTGTAGAGGGGACGGAAATTAGTGGCACAAATAAGATAAGACAAGATAATGATACAACAATTAGCCGTCAGTTGTCATCCAGCAGAAGTCTAATCCTCTGGTAAAAATGAACACTCTGGACAGCGACCATGTCTTTACCCTTTACCATTACTTTGTCACCATGCTTGCACATTTTCTGTTTGGAAAACTCATACCAGTTCTGACAAAAATGAACTGACAAGTTTGAGTTCACTACTTCCACACATTACATGCATAAGGTGTTTTTTTTTTTGTCAAAATATACTTCCAACGTAGGTTTACATAGTTTAATGTTTACTTATGAAACGAAAGTACTTGGTTAGGTCTCGGAAAAGATTGTGGTTTGGGTTAAAATAAGCATGTTATTTTAAAACAAATATTATTGTTACGTAAGATAAGTATGTTGAGCGCTAACATTTGCTTAACTAAGTTCTTTGGTCTATACAATTTCAGACAATGTTGACAAATGGCAATCGGTGTTCCAACGCCCAGGATGACGTCCTCAAATGTCTGTTTTTACCACCAGTCAATCATTGTCATTTTTATGTCATAGAGGAGTAAAAAATATTCAGAAAATGTTCACATTTAGGAAGTTCAAATCTCAGGATTTTTAATTATTTTAAAAAATGCTTAAAAATACAAAAAACGACTTATCATTGCAGCTCTAGTTAAATGTCAAAACATCTTTAAGATTGGCTTGACTTTTTATGTTGGAGCTAACTAGCTGTTGACCTGCTGTTTGTGGTTAGTTGGTGGATCAGGGCCTTAGAAATTGGTATTTGCATCCACAGTTTATCTGTCTGCATCTGAAATGTGTGCATCTAAGTGCGTAAGTTATATGAAGAAAGTATTTACTGTCTGAAGGTGTAAATGAAACTTGGTATCCATTTATCTTATTCATCGTGTTTTGACGTATGCGGAAATGTCTTTCAATGTGAGAGTGAGTGTGTGAAAGTCTGATGATTTTAAAAGGTCATGATATGGCATGGTATGATTCCACTAGTTTCCCTTATTTACCAAATTCATCTTTCGCTTGGCTGGACATTCTACACACGCAGATGAGGGTTTGTGTGTGTGTGTGTGTGTTTGTGGTGTGAGTCATGAGGCTGAATGTGCTACTACATTAGTGTAGATGAGGGGAGGATGTCCGCTGTTGCTCCTGGCTCTCTTTTGTTACCTTACTCCCCTCTGATCTACGGAGTGCCTCAGGGCTCTGTTCTTGGAACCCTTCTGCAAATTTCTTTCGTCAAATTACATTAACATATTAACGGTAGCCTGCAACACGTCCCACAAGACAGAAAGATATCTGCTGCATCCTATCATTCACTCGTATGGGTCTACTGATGCTCCAATTATGTGTTTATTACTGCACTCCTACATTGTTGGACCCATGATGGACAAAACAAAAAGAATGATCAAAATCAATGCAGCAGAACCAGAGGTGTCATCTTTTTTTATCCGCTCATTGTTCTTCCTTGTCAAAACCTTGTGCCTACATTACCTACGATGGAACTAAACTGCCTACAGTTATTAGTTATAATCCTCACTTAATTTATTACCTCAGTAAACATTGTAAACATGAGTTTATGGTCTCAATCTCTAGTTTCAAGTCTTTTTCAATACAGCATGATGTTCATTTAGTAAATGATGGTCCATTTAGAGTCAAACAGACCATGAAGCAGAGTATGCTTTAGGGCGGGGCTACACGGTGATTGACAGGTCGCTACCCCAGCGTTGTCCGGTCTGTTCTGTTTTCGTCTTAGAACTTTAACCCTTTCAAGTCACTTCTGGTTACTAAAAACAAAGAAGGCTTCAAAACGACAGTCCAAAACCCAATGGATGACATCACGCTGACTACGTCCACTTCTTATACACAGCCTATCGTTGATAGGCACTCCAGATACCCAAATGTGTGTGTACAAGCACTGAGAAAGTGAGTTTTTTTAATGACATCATATACACAGGCCACCATTCACATTTCGATAAATGCCAATGGGCAATTAAGAGTGGACAGTTACCCTAACATGCATGTTTCTGGCCTCTGGGAGGAAACACAAACCCACAGACATGGAGGAGGACTCTTTTTGACCTTCTCCAAACTGTGGTTGCGAAGAGATACATGACACAGAGCAGCATAAGATATTTTTACGAGTATGCTACAACTCGTATCAGCTGTGTGAAGTTTTCTTTTTGCTGTTGGATCGATTGTGAGTAATTCATGTGTGTTCATGCTGCCGCTTTGTGTGGATCAGAGTGGATGCAGAGAGACTGAGCGACACTGTGATGCCAAATGGACAGACGTAGCTCGGAACCCCAGATCTTTGGGCAGCCTTGAGTTCGTACACATTGCTGGATTTCATGTGGATTCGCTCACCCCACATCCTCTCCGGATAGCCATTATTGAAGTCGGTGTCAACAGAGGAGGAGCACTGACGTCCCTCCCTTCCCTCTCCTGTTTGTCTGTGTCTCTCCCTCACAGAGGCTAATGTTTGCTCGGTAGTATCCAAGGGTTACGTCTCTGGCCTCTTGCGACTTTACGAGGACTGGCACGCCAAGGCAACTCAACATGCCGCCATGGCAATCTGCCACTCGCTGCTGCGCTGCCTCCATAAGGTCACTCACAGTAATGCCGGCAGACAGGCCTTCGTATCCCAGGGAGGCATCCGACTGCTGTACGTAACGACACAGGTAAGGTTCAAATCATGCCAATAATACATTTTTGTTCCCTTTCCTGCTGTTGGGATAGACTGTGGTTCAGATTTTCTTTCTTATACCCTGACACAAACATTCAGTCTCCCCACCGGGAACAGTACCTTTGCTTTTGCTCATCTGTCTTGCCTTTCTTTCCCCTCTTCTTTCTTTCTTTTTGTAAAAAGTACTGTACTGTATGTATGCTGTCTTAACATTGCAGTGGCTAGTATTATTGGCAGTCCCCCTTTCTATTCATGGAGGTTTTCCTCTTCTTTAGGGTCAGTTTTTTCCAGCCCCCAAAGAAAATCTTTTCCTCCACACTGTCAACAGAAAGTCATACTGTGAACAGCTGCTCTGAGGTCTTCTCTGTTTCATTTGTCTCCTGCTGTCAAAGGTACGACCCAGGACCTGAGTCAGGCCGGGTCCGAATAATATTCAGTCTAAATGGTTTGAGTAGTGTCCCACGGTTCATGCTTTAACAAATGTGAACACCTCAACAAACGTTTAACAAACGTGAACACCTCAAATTCAGCAGTGGCAGCCTGCCAGCCAAGGCACCAAATACGGATGCTTGGTCAGTGGCCCGCGGCGCCCATGATACCGACGCAAGAGGCACCCATTAGCGTCTCTATGAGATGTACCTGGCTTTCAAATAGTGGTGTAACAGACCACTGTCGATCCGTGATCCGTATGGATCCCCCCTCACGTTTCGGCACGCATGTGAACTGCAGATTAATTACACAGTTTAACCATAACGATTTCCAGTAAAACTTTATTTCACACTGATGTTTATCGCCAATATTCAGTAAAATATATGCGATCAGGACATCTGCATTTATGCTTTTCTAGTGGCCGATCTCTGATCATGTCACATTGTAAAGAAAACAATCCATATTATAATTGAAAGGAGGAGAGATAGTAATTGTGGCAGAATAGCTAATGTCCAACGAACGAAGGTTCTGTTTGGTTACATTATGATGCGTTCAAGCTGTTCAGTGAAAATTAGTATTGGGTTAAGGTAAATTAAAACCTATCATGATGTGTTCACATCTCGTAAAAGATAGTGTTGGTGAGAAACTCACTACGTCATTTCTCATGGTTCACAAACCAATAGATGATGTCACGATGATGACGTCCACTTCTTATATACAGTCTATGGTTTCACCCTCTCCTCTTGTCAATAAACCTGTTGGCAACCACACAACGGTCTGAAAAGTCAACATTGGCTTACTTTAGGTTGTGTACGTAAGTTAAGTCACGTTAAGTCATGTTTTTGCATATCACATGCACATACTTGCATAATGATATCTCTGTTAGTGCTTGTATAATGAGTTGACATTTGTGACAGGCATAATAGAGAAGAGCTGGGTTTCTTTAACCAACGAGTGAAGCAAACAGTTATGTGTGCTATCCATTCAGTGCACTTTTACCTAAAGATAATGGGGAGCTTACTGCTCCTCAAATAGAGTTAATAGGCACTGAATGAAGGACTTCTGTCCTTTTTTTTTTTGTAAATTGTGTTTATTCTCAAAAGCAGAGTACACAGTTATACATTGCACATGTCATTTGTCATTTTCTCCCCCCCCCCCCCCCCCCCCCAACATTCCCCCAACAGAGAACAAATCGCACTGCTTCAATTGTCAAAAAGCACATTACAGTATTAGTAGCTCAAGTATACACAAAAGTAAAAATGGTGTAGGAGGGTATTACAGACAAACAGAAACCAGTAATGAGTTTCTGGAAATTGGAAGTTATTGCTATTCTTAATTCCTACAACAACGTCAGATGGTTTATGAATCTAATGAGAGAGTCTTCAATTTATCAAAGTATCGTATGATCGGACCCCAAGTAGATTCGAATTTCTCAGGCTGTCGCCGCAGCGAGAACTTAATTTTCTCCAATTTTAAAAAGAACACCAGGTCCTTTAACCACATGGAGGAACTGGGAGGACGAGGTGACTTCCAGTCCAATAGGATTCTCCTTCGTGCCAAGAGGGTTGAGAAAGCAATTATGTTTTTGTGTTGCTTCATTAACGTCTGACCTCCACTCCCCTGAACACCAAAGATGCACATCCAGGCGTTGGGTAAAATATTCAGATTAAGGGACTGTGATAGAACTTTGAATATTGTCTCCCAGTAATTTGCCAGTTGGGGGCAGAACCAAAACATGTGAGTAAGATCTGCTGGTGAGTTGTGACATCTATTGCAGTTATCCTTTACATTGGAGTACATTTTTGAAAGTTTAAAGTTAGAGTAGTGCAGGCGATGCAGTACCTTGAATTGTAGTACATTTAACCGTGCACACGAAGAGCTGTTATTGACTCTAATTAGGGCCTGGTTCCAAAATGAGTCTGGTATGTTCATGGCAAGTTCTTTTTCCCAGTCTACTTTGATTTTGACAATGTTAGTCACAGTAATTGAGTTAATGGTTTGATATATTCGGGATATAAATCCTTTTTCCTCTGGTGGTGTGTTCAGAATTTCCTCATACACGGAGTCTAGCGGTGGACTCGGAAAATTGGGGTTGTTAGATTTAGCAAAATTTCGCACTTGAAAGTAGCGAAACAGATGGGAGTGAGGGATATTATATTTCTTAAATATATCCTCAGAGCTTCCGAACACCCCACCAATGTATAACTGACCCATGTTGAAAATGCCATTTTTAAGCCATAGCGAGAATGCATGGTCCAGTCTGGCTGGAGGGAAGAGGTGATTATCATGAATAGGGGTTACAGTAGATAGATCTTTGAAGCCAAATTGTGCGCGAAACTGCGCCAGAATTTTTAATGTTGCAATTACTATCGGGTTGGATGAATATTTTCTTGGGGAGAATGGTAGTCTAGAGGTTACCAATGCTTGAAGAGAAGATGATGGGCAAGATTTAGCTTCATTTAGGCACCAGCTTACTTGAGGGAGTTTGATCCAGTATATTATTTTCTGTATATTTGCTACCCAGTAGTAATATCTGAAATTGGGAAGAGAAAGTCCACCTTGAGATCGATGTCTTTGTAGCATCACTTTACTTATCCGCGGTTGTTTATTATCCCATAGGAAGCCTGTAATATGCTTATCTAAGGTAGTAAAAAAGAGTTTCGGCAGGAACACTGGCAGACATTGAAACAGATATAAGAAGCGTGGTAAAACAATCATCTTGACAGAATTAACTCTGCCTGTTAATGAAGTATAGATGTTTTTCCATCTGTCAAAGTCTGTCTTCATTTTGGTGATTAGTGGAGAAAAATTCCTATTATATAAACTCTCAAATTTACGGGTGATATAGATGCCAAGATATTTGAATTCAGACTCACACTTGTGGAAAGGCAGTTGCATTCCTGGAGTCTTTATTGCCAAATTGTTTAAAGGGAAGCATTCACTTTTAGAGAAATTCAATTTATATCCTGAGAATGTCCCAAATTGCTTCAGGATTTCAATTAGTACGGGGACAGATTCCACCGGGTCCGAAATATAAACTAATAAATCATCAGCATATAACGAAACTCTGTGCTCAGTGCTCCATCTGTGAATTCCTTTAATGTTAGGGGATGCTTTAAGAGCAATGGATAATGGTTCGATAGCTAAGGCAAATAATAAGGGACTTAACGGGCAGCCTTGGCGGGTACCTCGGTATAAATTGAAATATTCTGAGTTTGATCTATTGGTGACGACAGAGGCGCTAGGTGAGGAGTAGAGGAGTTTTACCCATGCCACAAATTTAGGACCAAAACCAAACTTTTCCAAAATCCTGAAGAGATATGGCCATTCCACCCTATCAAATGCCTTTTCTGCATCTAGAGAGATAACCATCTCTGGGACCTCACAAGACACAGGGGAGTAGATAACATTGAAAAGGCGGCGGATACTACTGAAAGAATGGCGACTCCTTATGAAGCCAGTTTGGTCTTCAGAAATTACTTCATGAATTGTTGTTTCCAGACGCATAGCTAGGGCTTTTGCCAGAATCTTATAATCTGCATTAAGAAGAGAAATTGGTCGGTAGGATCCACATTCATTTGCATCTTTCCCGGGTTTTAACAACAGAGTAATTGATGCATTTGTCAGGGTTTGTGGCAGAGTACCTCGGGTTAAAGAGTCGTTGAACATATCAAGCAAAAGTGGTAATAGTTTATCTGAGAATCCCTTAAAAAATTCAATGGGGAAACCATCTGGCCCAGGTGCTCTGCCGCTTTGTATAGCTTTAATTGATCCCAGTATTTCGCTTGTATTCAATGGTTGGTCTAGTTTCTTTTCTTGGCTGTTATCAATATTCGGGAATATAAGACCCTCAAGGAACTTTTCCATGTCTGTGTTGTTGGGTGGGCTTTCTGATTTATATAAATTAGAGTAATAATCCCTGAAGGTATCATTAATTTCAGATGGAATTACTGTTACAACATCAGATATGTTTTGAATTTGTGATATTTGCTGAGAGGTAGATTTAACTTTGAGTTGGTGCGCTAGCAATCTTCCTGCTTTCTCACCATGTTCGTACTGAAATCCACGAGCCTGTAATAATTGTTTTTCTACTTTGCCTGTCGACAGTAAGTCGTACTCCTTTTGCAAGTTAAATCTTTGTTTTGAAAGTTCAGGGGATGGTGTTGTTGAGTTTTGTAAATCTAGGTCCCTGATTGATTTGGTGAGTTGATCCTGTTTCTCTCTACGCAATTTGTTTTGCAACGATGAAAAGGCAATGATTTCACCCCTAATGACCGCTTTAAGGGTCTCCCACAGAAGAGAAGGGGATACGCCGTCTATTTGGTTGTTCATAATAAACTCATCAATGACTCTGTTTATCAACTCACAAAATGTCTTATCCCCAAGCAGAAGAGAGTTAAACCTCCATACAGGACGGGGTTTCTGCAAGAGATTAAATGATAGATCTAGAATTACTGGTGCATGGTCAGACTCTACTATTGCAGAGTATTCTGTATTAGCCACTGAAGGAAGGAGGGTTTTATTAATAAAAAAAGAATCTATTCGAGAGTAGGACTGGTGGGTATGTGAGTAGAAAGAAAAAGTCTTATCGGTGGGGTTCCGAAACCTCCAGGGATCCACACATCCAACCTGATCCATAAAAGCCAACAAGGTTTTTGCCATTTTTGAAGGTGGTTTTAAAGTAGGGTTTGATCTGTCCAGACTGGGATTGATTAAGCAGTTTAGATCTCCTCCAAATATTAAATTATAAGAATTTAGGGTAGGAAGACTGGAGATAATTTTCTTTATGAAGTCTTCATCATCCCAGTTAGGAGCATATACATTAACAAGTATCACTGGTGTGTGGAAGAGTGAACCTGAAATTATAATATAACGGCCATTTGGGTCTGAGATGATGTCTGCTGCAGTGAATTGTACTTTTTTATGAAGAAGGATAGCCACGCCCCTTGATTTACTATTAAAGTTAGAGTGGAAGATTTGACCAACCCAGGGTTTTCGTAATCTAACTTGGTTTGCTGTTGATAAATGCGTCTCTTGTAGGAAAATTATTTCGGCCTTGAGTTTTTTCAGGTGAGCAAAGACCCTAGCTCTTTTAATGGGGCCATTTAGTTGGACTTCTGTCCTTAATAAAGTGATGGGTTGGTTCTGAAATAAAAAGCCCTTTTTTCGTTAGAGGTTGAAATGGGCAAGGTTTAGTCTCTTCCCTCAGTATGAGAAACCTGATGCGACATACACTTCGATCTTTAGACTGGTCAGAAAGTCAGACTATTTTCCCCCTGCTGACCCACAACAGGTTTTATTTATAAACATTCTCCCACAGTGCAACACATGAATAAAGCATAACGGGTGGTTAGATCTCGTAGCACAAATGCTTGGAAATAGATTTGATGGACGTCTTTCGGCACATTGTCCTTCCTGTTACAGCCCATTGATCTTCTATACATTCTGTTAACTGAGTTTGTCTCTCTGCAGACATGTTTGCTAAGTAAAGGCCTGGAGTCTCTGGTGGAGTCCTCTGTGCAGCTGATGAGAAAGTGTCTTCCTAAAACACCTCTTCCACTGACATCAGACCGGTCTGCATACACCTTCCTCATGCCCGGAAGACCGCATGATGTCCCTGATATAGATGTGGAACCAGGTATTAGTATTCTCTTCACATCAACATTCAGCAGACGCACCTTTGATAGCAGTTACTGACTCGGTGGATGATAAATATAACATACAGTACTTTTAATTTTGGGACATTTTAAGGTAAGCTGGTCACTATTGGAACCAGACAAGCTGACTGATCACATTGGAACTGACAGTTAATTAGAAATAATGTCTATTGTAAAAGTCTATTGTGTAAAAAGTTTTCGAAAGTTTTAAAATTCAAAAAGGTGCTAAACTACAAATTTGTAGCGTTGATTGAGGGATTGCCTCAACACGGCTCTCAACATGGCGACGGCCGAGTCCGCGGCTAGCAGCTAACGTTGCTAACAGCACAAAAAGTGCAAACAAATGACAACCGTGCTGATAGAGGTAATAGTTAACCTGGGGGTAGAAACCAGAGGGTGGGTGCTATGCTTCCGCGCCGTGGGGCACGCTCACAGGGACTCAAATGCACGTGCGGCCGAACCTGCTACAAAGTGTGACTTAATCCTCTGCTCAAGTTGCCATTACTCTGCTATATCTCTACGTTGGAAATATTGGTTTGATGTTTGTTTAATGCTCTGGATTTCAAATTTAGCACCTTCAATGAAGTGCATTGCATTTCTTAGCCTGCTTTATTGTTTGGTTCAGCATTTGTATTTTTAATGTACTGTTAAATGTATTTTGGATGAAGTGTAGTCCAACATTTGTATTTGTGTTTGTCTTCGAGTCAGTTTAAAATCATTTTCATGAATCGATTGTTATGTAAATTTACAGATGTGAAGTCTTTAAAACTGTGTGAGTATGACATTGTTTTAATGTTTGGGTATCGTCCGTTTCCTCCCAATCTGAGCAGCGACGAGTTCCCTGCAAAGTTTCACAGAGTTCACTTTACTGAATGTCGTGAGTGGACTTCCAAACAAGCACTGACTCTGGCTGCTCTGTTTTCCCTGTTGTATCCAGATGAGAACAGTGAGGAGAGTGATGATGAAGAGGCTGAAGACAACAAAGAGGCAGACTTTGTAAGTGTGTGTAGCTCCTGTGTGGCCATGTGTTTGGGAGTTTGTGCTTTCACTTTCAGTAACCAAAGTCTATTGTGAGGGCCAGAGTTGCTGTAGACAGTAGGGGAAAACAATACTGTTTTTTTTACTCATTTAAAAGAAGGAAGGAGGTCAGGGTGGACAGGTGAGTCTAAAAACATCGGACTTTTACCCAAGAGGCCGTGGATTCTGTCCTGTGTGAAACCCAGAAATCATCGTTGACTTATTTGTCACATAAGTTCCAAAGTTAAAGCTACTGCGAAAAATTTCGTACCGCTCGTCAATGTCGCACTTTGTCCCAGGCAGCCAATCAAATCCAGCAAGAGGCGGGCTTCACTTCTTAACCACTGTGAGGGAGAGTGATGGGAAAACCAAATTATACGGGATGATAAAAAAAACGAGTAAGGCCGGTGAGTACCAGAGAGGAGAGGAATGGTGGTAAGGCAGAGATGCAAGAGGGAGAGAAAGATGCAAAAACAGGACGGGATAGAGAAGGCTAATGAAAGGAAAAATAGGGGTGTGGCCTCAGTATGGAGAGAGTGTCTCGGGAGAAAGGAAGGGAGACGCGCTGTGGGGGGCAGCGGATGAAAGAAGAGGTATGGCAGATGGGAAAAAAGCCAAGAGAACAGAGGAGGATTTAAAATGAGGAAGCAGAATCTGAGGAGGCTGGAGGAGGGGGGGGGGGGGGGACACTACAAAAGCCGAGGTGGAGAGATGAATGGAAGCGGGAACGATGAGAGAAGTGGAGCAGAGTGAGGCACAAGAGAGATGGATGTAACAATGGGGGAAGAGAAAGGGGAAACAAATCAGAGGAGGTCTAAGCGGGAACTAGTCAGAGAAAAAAGCAGGAGAGCAGGATGATATTATATGTCGGGGAAGAAGCCTGCAACCTTTGATAAAACGTACTATTATCAAACATAAGCACCTGCATGAATAGTGTGGTTCCATGTAGATCCAGCAAATCAAATGTATCCTGCCGTGTGTTATACTGCCCTACACGGTTGGAGTAGTGAGGGTTTTAAAGACAAACTAAGACAAATAGAAAGGTTGCAATGCAACCAGGTCTGTTTAGAGTCACAGGGTTGTATTTCAAACTCTATTAAAAACGAGAAAAACACAGGAGGCGTAGTCAGAAAATATTATGACGGTGTGATTTACTGTACCAGCCTCCCGAGGAGCAGACAGTGAGAATATTTACAACAAAGAAAGGTGAAAAGAATGTAAGTAGAAGAAAAACAAAATACTGTACATAAAAGATTGACAAAATATTACGGTGACGCTTTGTAATAAAAGCATTAGTTAAGTATGAGTAAACACTTAAAGCATTGTTCCTACATTAACACTCATTAATATGCAATTCATGAACACAGTTATGAATGCTTTTATTCTTGATTAATAAACTATATATTCTATAATCTATAATGTGTTTCATGATTGTGTTTTCATACTTTATAAATGATGGATTCCCCCATTGTAAATTAAGTTTTATATATATTACAAACCAATTATTCAAGAGTCGTCAATGATTAATAGGAGCATTTATAAAAGTAAATGATTAAGAAATCATTTAGATGCACATATGCATGCATTTATACATATGATTTAAATATGCACTAATGTTACTGTGTTAGTAGATGTTTTATAAACACAATACTGCAATTCATGATTGATTCAGGTAGTTATAGTTGTTAAGTATTCTGTGTGACCTCATCTAAAGTGAGGACTATGCCTTACAAAGCGTTTACAAATGACATTGAAAGGCCAGCCACTGACCAAACTACACTCTAGCAGAGAGACAATCCAATGGTAACACGGCTACTGAAGCCATTTAATACACTGAAGAACTGCTCAGCAGTCGATGGCTTTGCAGAGGTGGTAAAACTCTACTGATTTACTGGTACCCATGAATCAGAATCAGAGACCGTTTATTGCCATGGTATGTTGCCCATACAAGGAATTTGACATGACGGGTGGTCCATAACAATAACAATCAACACAGTGCAAGAAATAGAAACATATTAAAATGTACGATAGAATATAAAAGAATACAAAATAAAGTGCACAACAAACAGATAACAGTACTATAAACAAGTATGATGAAGTGTAATGTCAAGTGTCGAGTGTGTTTAAATGAAGAAACAGAGAAGGGATGTGCAGGGGAGTGACCGGTAGGAAATTGTCCTGGGGATGACAGAGTCAGTGGGGGTCCCGGGCTTTGTTGATGAGCCCAACTGCCGATGGGAATAAACTGTTCATGTGGCGTGAGGTCTTGGTCCTGATGGACTGCAGCCTCCTGCCAGAGGGAAGGGGCACGAACAGTTTATGTCCAGGGTGAGAGGGGTCGGCTACAATCTTTCTTGCTCGCTTCAGGGACCTTGAAGCGAACAAGTCTTACATAAAAGCTGTAGTAAAGAAACTTTCACCAAATGTTCCCCACACAGGTTCAGTTTTACGATCTCCATCCAGACGAGCGTTCCAACACATATCATATGACCAGGGCTGATAACGCCCGCCGGACAGTTTAATTGACGCAAAGCGGTCGAATAATAGCTTCCCTTTAGTGCATGCAGGCGGTGGTAGAGTTAAACTGTGTGACAGATGCTAGCATGGACAACAAGGCCAGCAACACATGTAAATCCGTGTTGAATTAACCACTGAGTCAAGGCTGATGACATTTGTTTTTTGCGGGAAAAGGGTCATGTGATAGGGGCGTGACGAATCAGGAAAGGACACGTCGTGACTGATGAGACCCGATCAAGGAAAGCTAGTCTGGGCGACTGAGTCATCATTTTCAAAGGTCTCTGGAGATTTCTAACTAGAATGGCTTCAGCTGCGTTTTCCAAACGTCTCTGTTTTAGGGGTTCCAAAATGCCGAGGCAGTGTGGAGGCTAGGAGTCAACACAGCAAAAGTTATACATTTTAAAACAAACTTTATTGGTGTGGATGTAGCCTGTATTTGCATGCCACTGTACAACCAAACTATGACAACAGGCATTAAATTATTCTACATTAAAATACTACATTTTCCAAACACATGGGACATACAGTTAAAATTACCCATGACCCACACGTTGCACAAGGTTTTTTCGAACTGGCCAGTACTTCTCTGCGGAATCCCCATCTACTGTACAGTGTGAGGTGCTAGATATGGTTGGTAA
Organism: Anarhichas minor; assembly: GCF_050575085.1. Taxonomy (NCBI): domain Eukaryota; kingdom Metazoa; phylum Chordata; class Actinopteri; order Perciformes; family Anarhichadidae; genus Anarhichas; species Anarhichas minor. The sequence continues at coordinate 2,574,617 of NW_027466451.1, read as the reverse complement.
ACACAGGTTAGAAGCATCCGCAAAGTGGCACCAAACCTGGCAACCCTCCCTGTGAGGACAGAACTCAAAAAAGCCAGGAAGATACACACAAATCGGTTGTTCTGTCACGGGGCATGATGAGGACTCGAGAACTGCACTCGAGAGACGGGGAACAGGTCTCCAGGGGCCTGGAGACCTGGCCCCTGGTCGCCGCTGTCTCCGAACCGCAGCGACCTCCAGTCCCGGTCGCTGCGGTTCGGAGACGGCGGCGGCCGGGACTGGAGGTCGCTGCGGTTCGGAGGTCGCTGCGGTTCGGAGACGGCGGCGGCCGGGTCCGGGGATAGCTGCTGCTCCGAGGCGGCGGCGGCCGGGTCCGGGGATAGCTGCTGCTCCGAGGCGGCGGCGGCCGGGTCCGGGGATAGCTGCTGCTCCGAGGCGGCGGCGGCGGCGGCCGGGTCCGGGGATAGCTGCTGCTCCGAGGCGGCGGCGGCCGGGTCCGGGGATAGCTGCTGCTCCGAGGCGGGGGCGGCCGGGTCCGGGGATAGCTGCTGCTCCGAGGCGGGGGCAGCCGGGTCCGGGGATAGCTGCTGCTCTGAGGCGACAGCTGGAGTCGGCTGGATCACCGACCGGACACAGGGAGCTGGAGTCGGTCGAACCGCCGACCTGACACGGGGAGCTGGAGTCGGCTGCGGCCCAGCGGGAGCGGGGGATAACTGCGGCCCAGCGGGAGAGGGAGTCTGGCCCTTCCTCTGCCTCTGTCTCCTTCGAGGTTTGACCGGGATGTCCATTAGGTCACGGTCTGCCTTCTGGACACTTCGAGGTTCTCCAAAGGCCAGACGGGTTCCCATGAACTGTTCATACCAGGGAGACGACACTCCATACCGTGGTCTGCTGAGTCCATCTTGGGCCAGATCATTCTGTCACGGGGCATGATGAGGACTCAAACACAGACAGTCAGGTGTAGTGAAAAAGGTTTTAATGATAACCAAAAACAAACAGGGAATCCAGGGACAAGACAAAAGACGAGGGGGAAAATCCGGCAGGAAAAGGCAGAACAGGCAGACTGGAAAACCGGGAACAGGACGAGCAAAACAGGCGGGTAGGTCGGAAAACAAACAATGATCTGGCAGTGGGTGTGTGTGCGGCAGGGGTTTAAATAGTGACGGAGGCAGAGTGAGCAGGTGAGAGTAATGAGCTGAGTGTGACTGGCAGGTGCACTGAATGAACTGATTAGGTGAGTGAGGAGCTACAGAAAGAAACAAAGACACAAAACACACAGGGCAAAGCCTGATCGTGACATGTTCAAAGACAAGTGAGCTTTCTTGTGATTGGTTCACATGTTATATTAAGACAATATTAAAACACAAGAACATTGTAATGTTGTCTGTGCCTTTGCTGGTAATGTGAGTGCTTTTGTTCAATATTGAGTCATGTATAATCAACATGTCACTACTGTAATTAGGCAGACTTCCAGAGTGACAATACCGGGGCGCCAACATGAGAGAGAGAGAGTGGAGGATGTGTGTGGAGTAATATGTTGTAGGAGCTTTGTATAACTGATAAGGCATTTACTGCTCAGTGGACGGACACGGTTTACAGCACTCGGTGACTCAGTGACTGACTAACGCCGCGTTCCCAGTGTGGCAGAACGTGGTAGACAGGAAACGACAGATAGTCTTTGTTTTCAACAGGAGACTGGCAATAACTGTGGCAGCAGTGTTGCTAAGTGCCACCCACGACGCCCACGGATACAGCTTGTCAGAAAGAACGGTTCCGTTTGTTTTCCCCCATGAAGTAACATGGCGTATCAGCAAACTCTTTGTCCGAATGCTTATATTGTCACAGCTTCCAGAAAAGAAAAAACAAATCTAAATGCAACTTCAGCTTGGTAAAAGTGATCAGGTTTGGCTTGACACTTCAACTTAGTCTCCACTTTGACCGATGAGTGCTTATGTCAGGGGTTATGTTGAATCATTTCTTCTTCTTTACGTCATTTTTTTTTCTCATATCATGTGGACCTTGACCAACAACACAATAGAATGGAGGGGTGACCTTTTGCTCCCGCTTCAACGTTGTCGGCCGACTGTATGGGCATCATCAGCCTCATAGATGGGTTTGAGGGGCCGTTCTCATCTATTAATAGGGTTGTTCACTGATACAAATAGAAGAAGACAAAGCTCACCACTAGGGGTTGATGTAATTCTGACGGGAGGAAAGGAGGAAGTCAGCTGATGCAGTACAAATAGCGAAAAAAGTCTGCGTAATGCGGAGGTCGGGGTGGATGCTGGGTCAAACAAACAGGACTTTTACCCAGTAGAACACCATTAGTTACCCGTGTGAAACCAACAGTCATCACTGACTTATTTTACCGCACCTTTGCTCCGTAATTTATGTACTTAACTAATGCCAAGTTATGTACGTAACATAGCAATTTTGCTTATTTTAACCCAAACCACAATCTTTTCCTAAACCTAACCAAGGCATTTCGTTGCCTAAACCAGTTTGTTTCAATTCTCAACGTGAGTTTTTCTTTCCCTTTCACAATGTGGCAGCTGCATTTGGGCCCATCTGAAGCATTAACAGGCTATAATCCTGTCAAACCACTGTACCAAGTAGAACATCGAAATGTCTTCTTTTGCGAAACAGTTGGCTTGGATAACATTTAGATAACATAGGAGAGGGACTCTTTCAATATTATTTCTTAATATGAGACACTTGTCTGAGATAAAACTTACAGATTCAATGCAAGAGACTTTCAACGTCTGATTTCTAGTACTTTTTTATTTATTGGTTTATTTGATAAGGGACAGTGCACATTAATAAAAACATTTCTGTAAATGCGCCAGAGTTAGCCAAAAGGCTATTTTTCATCTGTAGTCACAAGAGACAGATGTTACAAAATAAACCTAAAAACAGAATATAAGATTAAATTTAAAAGGTTATACAATATTGACGCTTTACAATGCGTGCACAAACAACGAAAAAAGTGAGAATATTAATATACGTAGTATCATCATTCAGGAGACTCTTATACATTGTCAAGACATGCAACACAGAGGCTCTCAAAGTCAACACACACAAAGCAAATAAAAAATAGAAACATGCACTAAAGACAATATCATGCTGCAATTGTTAGACACTAACAACATCCATGTCAGTGGCACAAAACATAAAAGCATGCAGAGTATGTGAAATACATAAATCAGTCAGACACAGCTAAACAACAATAAAAGACAAGCATGCAGGTAGATGAGGGTCGACCGGCAATTTCAAGACAGACAGACAGACAGACAGGTGCCAACAGACGGATCGAGGGAAAGTTCAACACGGACAGAGGTGCAGTTACATTCTAGTGCTGACAGAGTTAGGTACTAACTAACCATTTCTTTAATTGAGCTTTAAATGAACTGTGTGTGTAGTTCTCTAATGGTCACTGGGATGGAGTTCCATTCTAGTGCAGCTTGTACTGAAAATGCAGACTGACTTGAAAGCACTTTTCCTGAGTGGGATAATGCAATCCCCTCCTGCTGCACCGCTTGTGAGCCGATATCCAGTTGTTCTTATGATAACAAATTGTTTGAGCGGAGGAGAGGTCAAGCCATGTATAATCTTGTATATGAGACAGACATTCACATATTTAATCATGTTCTCCCAACTAAACAAGTTATATTTTTTTAGTATAGGGCAATGATGAGAAAGAACAGATTTTTTATCAAGGATTTTGAGTGTTCGTTTATACAATGACTGTAGTGGTTTCAGAGTAGTGGTGCTAGCCTGTGACCAGGTTGTTAAACAGTAAGTGATATGGGAAACAACCATAGAAAGCATGTATGTCTTAGCTGCCTCTGTTGATATGTAGTTTTGTGTGAACCTGAAATTTGATAGATTAAATTTGACCCGGTTACAGACCTTTTTCACCTGAGATTTGACTGATAATTTGGAATCAAAAAGTACTCTGAGATACTTGTAGTCAGGTACAACCCGTAGCCTCTCCCCGATACAAAAACATCCGGCTCAACACTACCAGTTTATTTTGGTAAAAAACATACTGTTTTGGATACGCTTAGTTGTAAACAGCATTGCTTTAACCATGCAGTTACATGAACCATGGAGTTAGTGAGTTCATTTGCAACCATGCAAGTAAATCACAGTGTCATCTGCATTGGATGTTGGTGTCAGGACATGCTGATGGCAGATCATTGATATATAAAGAAAGTATCTGTGAAAGTATTTCAGATGTCTGCTTCCCTTTTCAACAACTCGTTCTGTGACTGAGTTTCCCTCTATCTGTTCTGACCTTATGTGTCTCTCTGTCCAGGATGATGATTTGGAGACCGACCTGAGCAAACTTCGTCTTCGCCCTGACCCAGACAGACCCAAAGAGCTGCTGCCACAGTACAACCGCCTCTGTCCTGAACTCTCACATGACTTCCAGGTACAAACGTGTGTGTGTGTGTACACTTGTGCATCTGTCTTTGTGAGGACCTGAGATTTCGACCTTCTGAGTGAGGACGTTTTTGGAAAGTGAGGACATTTTGGCCAGGCCTCACTTTGGGACAGACTCCATTATAAGGTTCAGGTTAGAATAATGTTTCGATGGGGTTAGGCTTGGGGTCAGGCATTTAGTTGTGATGGTTAAGGTTTGGTTAAAGGATGCATTATGTAAATGAATCTCTTCACAAAGATAGAAGCACAAGGTTGTGTGTGTACGTGTGTTTGACAGCCCAGTGATTTGCTTAGATGACGGCACATGATGTTAAATAAGACACTTTTTTTGATGTACTAACAAATAATATTAATTTCAAGAAAATTAAAGTTACAGCATTGTACTCCTCTGCATGTCACTGTTTTTTGGAGAACACGTGAATCCGTTCTCGATGCATCAAATACACACAGCTTGGACCAAGCTGATCTCACAGAAATACATGAAAATAACCATGACGTCTTGTAACTGCGCAGTACGTGGTGGTGGCAAGTAATGTGTTCAAATTGTGTGTCTGCACCACGGCAGCAATGGCAATGGATAGTCAATCATGAATTATTGCCATGGCGGACACGCAAATTAAACGCATCTACGTGAATATTCCAAGCTCAGGGAAGAGTGGATGGGTCAGAAAAACTCAGGAGACTGGTGTTCGAGACCAGCGTTTGTGTCCCAGAGTCTTGAGTTCATGTGAAGTAACGTTTTGTGACGTGTTTACGTATTTTTTTAAGCCCAACCATGTTTTTCCTAACTAAGTGGTTTTGTTGCCTTAAAGGGACAGTCTAACATTTAGTGGGGTTTATTGCCAGATATTGAATATAATATTCATAACTATGGTTTATTCAGTCTATAAAAATAAAAACTAAGAATTGTTATGTCTTCCTTAGCTTAGAAAAAGCTAAGGAATATCTACTAAGGGAGCGGGTCGTCTTCCATGGAGTGTTTCTCTAGCAGCCCAGAACGGACACTGGCTCTAGCGAGAGCCTTTTAGCGTTTTTATGTTAACTGAAGGTAGGGATACCTTCTGAAACCCGATATTAAACAGGCCCCGGCGAATCGCGAGCAGATATGCCGCTGTGGTGAAGTGAACCAGGTGAAGTGAAGGATACTCGAGTTTACGGCCACTACGCTTGTCACTGTGCGTGCAAAAAAAGAGTTGCAAGTAAAAAGCAAATACATCCGTGAACATGTAAACGAAAGTGAAACCTAATTCAGCCAGCCACCGGCGCAATGTTTACACGAGCACAGCAAAAGCTTTCTTTAGTAAACTTCTCTGCTGGCTGAGACAAAGCAGCCAGTTGAACAGAAGACAGGAGGACAGAGGACAGGAGGAATAACTGATACAGATGGATGTCTGTGTTCGTCATTCTTTATAAACGTCACTCAGAAATGTTATTTATTTTATTGACAGTTTCCAGTGAGATATTAATTACTTTATATCGTGACTCTGCTGTTGTAAACATGACTGTTCTCGTCTGAATTAATTTGCTTTTAGAATATATATAGTATATATTTTAAAACAATTATTTAGTCATATAGAAGAACCGCGTATTGGTAAAAGTAGCACCAAGTTGTACTAGAATCCTCAAAATAGCTATCCCAATTTCTAGGCATAGTTCTCCGACACGCTTGGAAAGGGAGGGGCTGGGCTGAGGGGTATTTAGTTAATTGCAACCTGCCACAAACCACTAGATGCCTTTACACATTACATTCCACCACCGCTTGATGCGCCGTTAGATCATTTCACCTATATTTCTGTGGGGTCACATTGTTTGGTCAGTACTCCTTTTGCTTCCGAAAAAAGGCACCCCTAGGCGTGTATAAGCAATACACCTGGCTTGCAAACAACTCCAATGTGAACACACCCGTATCCTGTTTCCACACTCAGAGAAACTGACTGAAGTATAAGGTGCGGGTAGGTCCACACAGAGCAATGTAGGTGTATGGGTCAAACCAAACACGAGATTCTTGTCCGGGAGACCTCCGTTGGTGTCTCGTGCAAAACTAGAAGTTTACGGTGAAATTTTGTCATATCAGTTGTTAGTGACCTTAGCGACTCGTGATTTGCTCGTTGCGTTACTTGTTAGTAAGTCCAATTAACGTCAGCACCTTTCTTTTCCTAGACCTAACTAAGTGGTTTTGTTGCCCAAACCGAATTTCAGATGAAGACGGATGTTTTCAGAATAGATCCATACTTCTGAGCAAAGGGCTTGAAAATGTGAAAAATGGAATAAGAGCTGAGGTGGGAGACGGAGGTGATGTATTTTTTATATTTTTTTTCAGAAAATTGACTTGGCACTCAAATTGTACTGTCATCAGCAGGTCAGCGCTCTGCGTCAGCCTGGCCCATGTTTGAGCTGTAACTCCCCGGGCAGACTGGAAAAAAGCTTCTTCCACCACAAGTTTATCCTTTAGAACAGAGGTAGCCAACACGGTGCCCGCGGGCACCCTGTCGTCCGCAGGGACCACATAAGTCGCCCACAAGGCATGTTCTAAAAATAGCACTAATCACCATGGAGCTCCGTCTAAAATTGTAGTTGCTGTTCTTTTTTAATCACAAACGCTTGCATTAGTGTTGATTTTAAAATGACAATATTTCTTGTCATAAGAGAGTTGGGTACCCGGAGGCGCACGGCGGACAGCCAGGACGAGGCTGCTGCACCGCACTAGGTTTTCAGGTTCCGAATGGCGGGGGTAGAGGCGAGGCAACAAAATCCGACCGAAAAGGCCCAGACTAGAGGTTTGAACGCCTCGGAGGGTTGGATCCCCCGCTCGGCTATAGACGAGACTTTTTACTGGTTTCTTCGTTGAGAAAAAGGTACCGTTGGAAAAGATGGTGTCGGTGACAACAGACGGGGCTCCCGCGATGACGGGCCGGCATGCGGCTTCATTGCGCAATGCAAAGGTGACCCAGACTTCCCAAAATTTCTACATTACCACTGCATCATTCACCAGCAGGCGCTGTGTGCAAAAGTAACCGGCTTTAATCATGTGATGATACAAAAATATCAGAGATGTGATACCTCTGACTTTCAAATGTTGAAACAGATTAACAGAAATAAAAGTTGCATGTTTAAATATGTATGTGTAGCTATACCATCATTGTTGTGGAAATCATTCTTAATAATTATTGTGAGGAATAATTAACTGACGTGATCAAACAGTCTCTTCACATATATTATTATTATTAAGGTGATCTGTGCAACTTTGTTATTCAGGAAGTTTGTATCAAATAAGTAGCCCTTCGTACTACTCGGTACCCTTGAAGTAGCTCTCAGTTTAAAAAAGGTTGGTGACCCCTGATGTAGAAGAACAGTCACTTTGGGAACCGTTCCAAATGAGTTTAATATAAATTTCCTCCTAATGGGTACATCTCAATTAACTTAACTGTCACCTTGTTTCCTACACAAAAATGCAGATGTTTAGCCTAATTTAGCACAAAGATTGGAAGCAGGACAAACTGATGCATGCACCTTACACAGGCTTCAGACCAGATTATACACGGTTTACAAAATACTGGAAATTAAGTTTATGTGAGGGCTAGAATCTTATTATGAAACATAATTTGTTTTAGGTTGTGCAATGTTATTTTTATATCCCTACATTAGAGGCATCATTATTTTTCTTCCATTCAATTACATTTATTTATTTAAATTAGGTCTTGAGGCACTTCTGTTTCAAAATAGATTAAATTTTTTTAAATAATATTAAAATATTAATAAATTAAATACATGTATATCAAAATGGTATGGATTAAAATCTGTGTTGAATCTTTCTGGTGTTTGATGCTAGTCAAGATGAAAGATGTCACTTCTGATTATAGCTTTCATGGCCAACATGTGATGAATCAATGCCAATGCAGGGGCCACAAATAGCCACAGCCGTGTGTAATGGTCATGTGTAACGACAGCTGCACTGGTGTTGTTGGACAGATAAAACACAGACGGTCGGTCAAATTGATCTTCTTTTTCTTCTCCTCCGAGGTTGTGTTCAGTGACAGGTCTGAAGAGTGGTGGAGCAGAGGGAGATTATGCAAAGAGGTGATTGAGGAGTGAATTTCTAACTGTGGGGGTGGGGATCATGAGGGCTCATGCATATTGTACAATTTCACAATGATGGAGATTTATAAAACAGAACCGGTCATAAGCACACTAAAGCTTATGAAAGACAGTGTACGTACAGCATATGATTATGACAAAGACGTGTTACTATCACGGTATTGTCACGGTTGACGCCGCAAACGCACCGGAAATAAGAGTTGGTAAATGGTAGAAAGGAGCATAGAGGTCAGTTACGGTGGTTACTTATTTTTTTTTATACCTGCCCACCATGGAGGCTGACATGGTGCCCTTGAGTCAGAACAATTAGGAAGTTAAGCAGAGTGAGCAGCAATTATGCAGTGAGTTTGAGGACATTGCAACAAACAAACCCCTTGACATTATTCGTTGGCGCCGAAGACGAACTGCGGTCTTGGCTAATGATGGAGACATATTGCAAAATCAACGAGTTTCACATGGAATCCACTTTCTGGACATGTGGAATGTCTGGACTTGTATTGTTGGAACAGTGGAACAAGTACCCTAACAAAGTTGTTTCTGTTGAGTTTGAATGAAGTGTGTTTTACGATGATCAGTGACGTAAACAATGGTGGTTTCAGGAGAGCATATTACTTTTTTAATTTTTTTTTATATGAAATTAATGAATTGTCCAAATCCCTGACGGGATGGAAAAGCATGTTTTCTTTTAAACAATCGCTAAATCTACACTGTTTATCACAGCCAGAAGCTGTAAAAATTGCCATCATCTGCATCTTTCTGACGGTCCCTGAACACATTATGTGCAACGAACTCTTTCATCAGAAAAAAGCAAGCAAAAATAAGCTTAAAATTGTGATATGTCTCATTTAAAATTCCGCCCCAAAAAAACTTTAAATTTACTTGAACCAGATCCTGTGAAAAGCATTAAATTGTTAGCTCCTTAGCGCAACTAGGAAGCCATGATTGATTTGTGAAAAAAACAGTGAAACTTCGACTGAACTGCAGGCTGCTGAACACAGTACACAGGAGAGGCTGTAAGTAGAGGTTGTAAAATGTGAATAGCTTAATATATATAGCACGTGGAGCCTCCATTTGATTTCCACCATTGGAAACAAGCTATAAATGTTGTAAAGGAAATTATCAAAGAAAATCAACGTCAAATAGCATCGAGACGGGAAAAAAAAGGCCTGAAATTTTTTCTTTTAATCGTGTCGACAATGGCTCTTTAACCTTAAGCAAGGAATTTGATTTACCAAAATTAAGCAGACTTTTAAACATTGAGTTTACGGATCAGAAAAGACTTTGAACAGATGGTTTCTGGAAGACACTGATGAACTTTTTTTGTTGGTTTGATGTGTAGTTTGGGAGCGTCACAGTAAGATAAGAAACTGTGTAAGAAATAAGGCCTACGAGGAGAGGGAGGATGCATACAGAGTGCTCTGTATGCAGATTACCATCATGACCTACATGGCTGTTACTGCAGGAGGACATGACTGATTAGAGAGAGAGAGACAGGAAATGACTGACACAGTGTGTGTGTTTGTGTGTGCTAATTTCAAACATGGTCATGATCATCCTGACTTCAATGGTTATTAGCAGAGGTAGTCGTGACTAATTTTATGGAAACATGAGAGAGGGTTTCTGTTGTCCTTGTGAGATAAACATTCAATTGCATCAAGTACAGGCTCAGTGTAGAAAATCACACAGTTGTGAAGGGATTGTGAAAGGCCCGGTGTGACCTGTGCCGCTATGATTTTAATTTTAGCTTTGTTTTATACGCCTGTATTGTATTGTTGTCGGTAAATGTTTGATTAAATGAACACAAACCACATATGACCCCCCCTCCCACGGTCTCACCTCAAGTGTATCACTGTGTTAAATTCAGTTAGCGGTTAGCTCTGTTAGCCAAACACACCGCAGCTAATTAACTCTCTTTTCTACCGATGTGCTCCTTTGTAGTCAGCGCTCAGTTCAGTTTGTCATTTGCTAAGCGAGTGATATATACGTGAGCACAAACAAATATTATGTTGATGGGTGCGCTAGATTAGCCGCGGACAGACAGACGGACACAGCGATGCATGCACACTCAAGCACGCACGGTCACATAATCTCCAGCGGGGATAATAACTGAAATGTAGGCCTTCTTGATCCCACTAAATGTTGAATCAAATGTGTGTGGGTGTAGGTGTGTGTGTGTATGTGCGTGCGTGTAAAAGAAAGACAGAAATAGATTGTGTCAGAGACAGATGGGAGATAATGAACGAGTGCCTCGGTCCATGATAATGTTTCATGTCATAAAGCACAGGATACCATCTGACTTGACTCATGATAAATGTGTTAATATCTGACTAATAGGAAGCACATTCATGCTAATTTGTCAGAATATATAAAGAGGATAAAAAAAGTTTAAAAAAAAATGTATCCCCAGATGCTCTCTGCATTACTAAAAAAATACAATGACTGATTATTACAGCAAGAGGCTTGTTTCCGACATCAAATACACCATGTGATGTCACGTATACTATGTCTCTCACAGTGAAGACAGCTTAGCTATGTATCACAATGCATTGTGTTGTGCCGTAGTTCATTTGTCTGACAGCTAAATTTGCCTCCGCTGTGTGCAAAACATGATTGTGCCCCTGGCTGGAACCCAAAGCACAGATAATGAATAGTACTGGTTAAAAGACAGCATGGCCTCAGCGAAGCAGAGAACTTAGGAAAAGATAAGTACGTTTGTTATGTAAAATAAGTCTCAGGAGGATTATATGAAGTGCTGCTGCCTTTTAAAATGTTCCAACTCGCTTGATGGCAACATGTAAACATAGGTTGTTTAAATTCCCAAAACAAAGACAATGCTGTTGATTGTCTACTGAGGACGGTCCCCTACCAACACTTATTGTGAGAGCAAAGTCAACTATCAGTGGATCCAATCAGCTGCCTCGCATATTAACACAAAATAACTCATTGAGCATGTTGTCATGGAAGTGGTCTGAGAGAAAGCTACTCGTCTTTGACGGTAGAAAATCCTGTAGAAACAACACCTTCTCACTCCCAACTCGTCAAATGCAGACACTTGGTCAGTGACCCATACGCTTCATACTATGACGTTCTAGGTAACCCTCTAGCGTCAGTTTTGGAAGTTTCAGTATACAGTCGTAACATGCATAGTGTCTTTCCAAAATAAACTTCCGTCTTCACAGGAAATTAGGTTTAGGCGACAAAACCTTGTTAGTTAGGGTTAGGAAAAGAGCGTGGCTGCCATTAACTTGACTAAAGACTGACGGGCGTGACTGAAGTGACAAAATGTCATTGTTTAATCTAGTCACGCTTGGGACACCAACAGTGCCGCTTTGAAACCTCGAGTTTGGCAAAATCGCCGTCACCATCTTGGATTACGGGCAATGAGTGACGTAGAGATGCCGTATAAGGCTTTGGTAGCCGCAGCGACCTGTCAATCACAGTAAGCCCGCCATCCCCTGCTTTATGGTCTATTTTACACTAAATGGACCATAATTGACTAAATGAACATCATGCTGTATTGAAGAAGACTTGAAACTAGAGATTGAGACCATAAACTCATGGTTTATTTATCAAAATTAAAGACTTCCACACAGAAGAAATCTTGATGACATTTCACTCACTATGTTAATAATTGCTGAGATCTCTAGACACATGAGTCCAACAGAGAAAAACACCTGTCAGCAGATCAGACAGGTTGGAATCCATTTGCAACTCAAATTTCAGCTTTTGACTGTGTACAAGCCGTGATAAAAAAAACTTCACACTTCAAGCTTCGAGAAGCATATCCAGTGCTGGCCTGAGGCACGAGTGAACAAAGCAGCTGCTCAGAGCCCTGCAGACACCAGGGTGCCCGGAACAAGCAAATTACACATGTATAACAGTCTGCTAGTTCCACTGCTCTGATTTCAGTGATAGCATCTGTTTCTGTGCTCATTGGGGAATTGTACTGAATAGATAGTTAAAGATGATGATTGCATATAAAAAAAACACCATCTTGTTTGATGCTACTTTTCATTACTCCACATTCCCGATGTCAATAACCCAAATAACTGTTGAGTGGCCATACTGTTAACATTGAGGCAAGGCTGAATCATTGCTTTCTCAGAGTTTAGACTGTAACCTTTTGACTTGGGATAACTTGACATCCTCCCGGATCCCATAAATTCAAAAAAAGAACAGTTTAGAGAATCAACTCTTTATTTTCCTGATAACGAATATACTTTGAACCATACATGTGCAGGAGGAAACGTGTGTTTGGCAGTGTAGACGAGCACATAATCATATGCAGATATCCAAGGGGACTGCTGACTATCGTTTTCCACTTCCTCAAAATTCTCCAATGGCAAATTATATCAGATGGAGCTATAACGGTAATGGTAAGCGTTGGTCGCCAAAAGTCCAGGATTAAACTAATAAGATGTACCGAGTCAGCAGGCCACAGCTGTTATTTCAATGTGTCAGACGCATATTTAATCGACATTTCATATCTGTCCCATTCGCGCATTTTATATCTGTGGGTTGTGATCAATAATCTTGCTGCCACTCAGTGTTTCTGCTTGCTCAGCCAATAAAAAAAAATCTTTGGAGTTTTTTAAAGTTATATTTCACTTTTATAACCAAAGTCTAAAGACAAATAGAATCATAAAGTTAATCAAAAATAGGTTTAATTAACCCTAGTCACAGAAATAACACGGCCACGTACATTAACATTTCATTTTCAAAAAAGGTGCAATCTGGACAGAATGTTTGTTTAAAACTTTCAAAAATGAACGAACATCATCAACAGAATGTGGAGCGGTTACATTGTTGAAGTTGTGGTAGTTGATTTTCTTTGAAAAGACATGGTCACAGATGAGGTTGGACTCGAAGATCAACTTTTCAGAATTCTTTATTGGACATGAATCATGGGAGGAAAAACACAGCTTGCTAGACTGCAGGATTTCTTCAACTTCACTAAAAAGTCAAACAGTTCTTATACTCTTCCGTGTACACAGAGGTGGGGGTGAGACACATACATTAGTGTCTGCCTCCCCATCCATACATGTTAACTAATCCAAACCATATGTTTCAACCTAAAGGTCAGATAGAGAAATGGAGAACCCAAGCCTTGTTTTTGTATTTGTCTAATTGTATTTTATTTTTTCATTGTCCAAGTTTAATCTGGATTTTGTCAAGTGGAACAAGAGTTTTTGACCCTACTGCATCCAAATGCTTGTGTTCTCCCGGCAAGTCAACTGACATGCTGTTAAAGAGAAAGTTGACTCTACAGATGAACTGATACATTCTGCTAACACATAATTGTGAACCAACCACTACACCAGAATTGTCACTTGTGCATTCATGTTTTCATATTCGAGATAAAAACCATGGTACGTAACATTTCCTCAATATTTCTGGTTTTCTGGATGTCTCCTGACTGAAATCCCACTAAGACGAGAGACGTTAGTGTCTTGAACTCTATGTGAAGGGATTCAGAGTGGTTTACGTGCTGCTTCTCCAGACACAATGACACATCTTGTCCACACGTCTGTTCAAAAGTCCTCGAAATGAAGCGTGAGGCATGAAACTGGTGCTTTGGCATACGTCGAAGACATGTTTGTCTTTGAGCAAATCACATGACTGCAAACCAACAATTGTTGTCTCACAGGACCTGGATTTGAGTTCCGAGCCAGAGGAGAGTTCAACGGCATCATCGTCGTCTTCATCAGATGAGGAAGCAGCGCTGCTCAACGGTTTACGGTTTCACAGCTCCAGGAGGGGCGGAGGGAGGAGTGCCGCCAGCAGCGATTCGTCCACCTCCCCTTCAGGGTCTCATTCAGAGACAGACCCAGAGGGACACACACCAGGTCAGAGACGGGTCAAATGTAATGTCCAACATTCATATAAATAGTTAGATAAAGACACGATAACCTACTCACAGACAGCTCAGAATAACTGCATCACCTCTTCCGAGAAAATGAAGCGAATCATCTCCTCATCACAAATAACGACGGGTTGAATAGCTCTCTCCATCAATATCGCATCTTTTAAGAGTAAAATAAGTCCGGTATTGAGCTACTTCATTTCACGAGTAGAGCGATACCAACCGAGCTTTTGATTAAGACATCAGAATCAGAATCAGAACCGTTTATTGCCATGGCATGTTGAACATACAAGGAATTTGACATGAGGGGAGGTGCATAACATTTAACAATCAACACAGTGCAAAGTAGAAACGTTACAATTTACAGAAAAATATAAAATAAAGTAAAATATAAAATAAAGTGCACAAACGAACAGATAACAGGACTATAAACAAGTGAGATGTAAGTGTAGTGTAAAAGTGTCGAGTGTATTTAATAAAAACATGTTTTGTTACTTCATCCTGGTGACGAGATGTTACTGCTGTGTATTGAAAGATGCATTCATAGATTTTGTGGGACAGCAAAACAATATGAAAGCGCAACATTTGACATACCGTTGCTTTAGAAAGTTGTCCGGGAGTTGTGCTTGTGTCACCGGATGATCCACCTGGACTCAAGGATGGACTGAATAGATTTTAGTGGTCAAAGGTCATGGGTCAAGTTCACTGTCGACCTCACATCCGACCCATTCTCGTGATATCTCAGAAACTCGTTGAGGGAATTTCCTCAAATTTTGCACAACCATTTGGTTAAAGGCTGAGGTTACCTCACAAAACACATTTGTGTCCATAGCCCAGAAATGTATATGCTATTAATAGGATCAAAAAATGAAGTGATGACATTTTGGAAAAACATGGATGTAAACTGCAACTTGACTTGTTCGTGGAGGCAATCAACAGCGAGGCTGTAGTTCTAGTTATTGCTCTGTTTGTGGTCTCCACCAGTTCCTGAGGGAAATACTTGTCTCTTTAGCTGCTAAATGTTCCACTATGTCCACCAGCTGGTCTCTAACTGTGCCTATCTGCTGTTTGCTGCTGAGCAGGTAGTCTACAGTGAGTTTATCAGAGCTTTAGAGGTTGATGAGTGGAGCTTTGGAAAATCAAAAGAATGAGCTAAAATGGTGAAGATTCTTTTTGCTTCTTTCACAGCGAGCAGCTCCTTTCACATTTATAGTTATACGAGTCATTGTTCATGTAAAAGTAGGGATTAGTGCAGCTGTTCTGCATGGCCAGCAATACTAAACAGCCTTCAGACTGTTAAATGAACAATGTCTGGTTTATAAAAAAAGTTTTATTCAAAAGATCCAGAAGTGATAATACACATTTGTGTACCACCTAGCTTTGCATCTTAAGTGTTGAATGCTGATTTTCTAAATAAAATTAATAAAATGTTGTTCATACATATCTTTATTTACACAATATATTCTATATATTCATACAGTCATTTCTAATATAATGCCAGCCATTAATCTGTTTCACCACACAAATGTTTGCTGTAAATGTTTTTTTTCCAGATAATACCAATTAAACGAGATAGCACTAGCATATACAGGTATATATAAAAAATAAATACACTGCCCTTTGTTTGTTTGTAGCATGACAAACCTTCCTTGTTTAAAAAACCACAACCTTATTTTTCTTCCCTCTTATTCTTGAAAAGTGGCAATCCAAATGCTCAATTGTCTCTTTTTCTCTCTCCAGCTGCTGCCCAGTTAGAGGCCCGTGATTTCCACAGTCACAGCAGCATCCTCAGCACCAGCCCCAGCTTCAGGACCAAGGATAGAGAGGCAAGGTACGCTCACACTCAATATTTCCTCTGCATGGACGCCTGGACAAGGCATTTGTCAAGCCGTGATAATGATGAAAGGACATGTAATCTGAAAGCACAAAGGAAATGAGGCTGAAAGAATTCATCGAGGACACTGAGCCTGTTCCTTTAAAAACACCTCCTCCAGGCAGGAGCAGAGCTTCGCCTCGCTTCTCCACCGGTCCCTGCTGGGAGCAAACACCAAGACCGCGCAGCTGGAGACCCAGGCCGTACTGCTAAGCTCGCTGGAGGGACGGGAGTCACGGGAGAACCAAAACCAGTACTGCATTGAGTGTCAAACCCTGCTGCAGTCAAATGAGAGGTTTTCTAAAGGGAATCGGGTACCTGGAAACAAAATCAACAGAAAATGAAAGTTCCTTGTCCTATTGGGCCAAAACAATTTAGAAATGCTTTAATTTAACAAATGTAACTCTATAATCATGCTTTTTTCCAATAATACATTTTTAAGGATTACACATCTAAAATGTTGTTGCTATTTTAGTCACTGTGGGTAATTACTTTGATAATATGTGTGATACACCAACATCAATGCCCACTTGGCAGATTAAGTCTCTGTCCGTCATGACAGTCAGTAGTACTGAATCGAAGGCCTTTTCTTCACACTGTCTTTACATCTAAATGCAGCATCCTTACCATCTGCTGTTTCTACTCTGTCGATCCATAATTACACCTGGCAGATTCGCTGCTCCACGTTTTAGTTTATTATTATTATTGTAGTACAGGTAGTTTAGATGTAATTGTTAGAGTTGAAAACTAAACTTTAAAAATAATTTCAGTCGCAAGTCCCAGACAACAATAAGTTTCTTCTGAGGAAAGCTCTACAGGGTGCCCAAACTTTCACCACGCCATGGCAGGTATAGCTCTGTGGTGCTCTGTGGTAAGAGTCATGGAGGTGATTTTTCCAAGCCTAACCAAGTACAAGTACAACGTTTTAGTCAGAACATCTCTTAATACCTTTAGAATGAATGTAAATAAGGATCTGTGTATGTGTGCTGCCCAGTGGCGGGCCGTGCATTTTATACCTGGGCCTTCACTGCTGTCCTGCAGCTGAAATACCACCTAATAACCACATGATGGCGCCACAGCTATTATTTGTTTCTAAAGCTGTAACTATGTACGTATTCGTATTAAACCGTTCGGTACGAGGCTTACACTACGTTTGAATAATGCTAGAGCATTTGGAAAACGGAGGCGCTTAAATACAGGAATAGACAATGTTTTCTGTGCTTATGTAGGACAGTGGTTCTCAGCTGGTCTGGCTGTGGGACCCACCATCGTCCCGTAATGACATGCCACGGCCCATTAGTCTCTTTAGGAGACAGTTTTATAATTTTACTTTCACAACTTAAACATTGAACGTACTGCTCTGCACTGTCTCTCCTCGTCTCAGTTCCCTGTGTCACGGTCTGTGGTACATCTCACTCGAGTCAGGAAACTTGTCAGAATGCCCATATTTGATTGGCTGAGCTGCATCACGTGATGTGATTCACAACGCCGACTAAGCCTCTGCTGTTAAGTTTCGTTTCACGATAGTCACATGCTCGCCCACTGACCAATCACAGCACACTCTGCACCTCGTGGCAGAGCTGCACATGGATACTGAGCAGCATGTAATGCTGATGTCATTATAGGCCGGCTAGCAGGCGCTGACACGCCCAACATGTCAAACTAAAGATCTGATTGATTGAACACTATGACAATCAACAATATCGTCCCCATTCACTTAAACTGCAAAGGGATTCACCTGAGACTCTGCAGGCCTGGGGCCTCTGTTCTTACCTAGAGACACAGAGGTGAGATCTGATTGGATAAAAGCTCTACTTAAAACAAGCTGCAGAGCAACTGAGGAAGACAGTAGCTGTGCAATGAGAACATAAGATAATGGGGAAAATATTTTTATAAATTATAATACATGTAGTGTATTTAAGAAAAATTATAAAATTATAAAATAGCTATAACTTTGTGATTCTGTTTAGGCCAGCAGAGAAGACCTTACAGGCCCTGGCGGCAGGGGCGTCGTTAGGCCTATTTTAGGGGGGCTGAAGCCCCCCTAAAATGTTCTTCAGCCCCCCCAAATAATTTGGCATTATTGGATTTAAAAAAAAAAAAAAAAAAAAAAGTATTTTGGTGATGTCATTAAATTACAATCCACTAGCCTATCATCATACTTAACGATATAAAGTTGACACTGTCAGGTCCACTCTCCATCCATTGTGTGCGGTCCCTTCAAGAATTAGGATTTGGGAGTGACGCGGATATGAAAGCTAGTTTATCCGTCTTTCCTTTACAAGCAGGAAAATTATTTCTCTCTTTATTTGAGAAAAGTTCATATTTGTGTTGTCAAATTTCACTATGACCCTGAAATTCTGTCTCTTGTGTTATCATATACTGAATGCAAGCAAAACTACAGAGCAAAATCACACTCTTTCTGATTGAACCAATCTATGAACTGTCTGAAACAATGGATATCCGCGGCCCCAAATGGGCCCCAAAAAAAATTGCCGTGCACTACACACGCAAACATGCCACTCCCCTTGGGGCTAAGCCCCCCCTTTCTTTCAATCCTAGAAACGCCCCTGCCTGACAGCCCACCACTAGTGCTGCCTGCAATTCATTTCCTTTAGTGAGTGAGCTCATTTGTAGTACTTTTATTTCTGCCTGGATTTGTTTTGGCCAACAGATGGCAGCAGTTATCTATGGCTGGGACTTATGACCTGGAAAATACACTGGTATGGTAGCATGGGGTCATAGTACCTCATAGAAGTTAGAATTTGATAACAATAGGACAGAAAATTAATATTTTACACGTGGTTTACTAAGAGTGCGGCCGCGTAAAAACACATTTGAGGCTCACATTTGATGAGGCTCACATTTGATGAGGCTCACATTTGAGGCTCGCCGTCACCAATCCCCAGTCAAAATGCATATACTACAATAAACTACGTGTCTGAAATTCAAACTATAGTTTATTTATGTTGATGTATAGTTAACTATATCATATTTAACCATTGTCAACTTTCACAGATTCTTCAAAATTCTTATGAAGGTGTCAATCTAACCGGCGGAATGCAGCCTCCATTTTGCGATGAAAATCTCAGCTCTGTTGACATGAAAAGTGAAATTATGACCGAATTATGATCGGGAGTTATCATATCTGCTGGCTAATTTGAAATGATGCAACAGCCCCCCGTGGGTCTTTATGGACGTACTAATGTGTTTTGGACTAAATCTTTTACTGGATTCGACCGAGTGGACCCTTAGCGATCAAACAAGACCGTTTTTGCTGGACTAGCAAGCACAAGGGGGACGTTATGAATCATAATCTGTGAGTCAGGGAGATATTTTATCAGCTATTTTTGGAGTGCTTGTTTGACAGAGACGTTAACTGTACCTGCTGTTGTTATTGTATCTTGAAATGGTTTGCATAAATCGAATTACAAGAACCGTAGCTTTCTAATGAGATATCACATTAATACTCATCGTTACAGAGCAGTTGTGTACATAACACAAATCTACACTTAACACTCTGACGGCCCGCCCGCGGGCCGTCAGAGTGTTAAATTAAATTAAATTGCCAGAGGAACAGAATTTAAGTTGGTTGACTGAACTGAAGTCAAGTGAAAACTCTGAGTGTAAAGCTTCAACACTGATAATGGACATTGATAGCTGACCGTTACCTCTTCCGTTCCCCTCACATCCCATCCATTATTACTAGCTCATGCTGTGTCCTGTAATGTTCCAACCGAGAGATGTCTGTTTGAGTATGAGGAGTTGTATTACAGGGATTTCTTTGGGAAAGACCTACATATTGTCTGATTTCCACTGACATGGGGTCACGGACAAATAAAAGCCACCTGGGCCCTCCTACAAAGAGGAAAGCCCCCAGACTGAAAGAGATGCAAAACTCTGTAGTCATTTTATGTCTCTCTGTGGTTAACGTGTTAATTTGAGTGTCTTTCGAATCTTTTGGCACCCATTATTCTGCTCCTGCACAGTAATTTGACATGGAACATCTCTGTTGATAACATAATTAGAAAGTCTCACAAAAGACACAAAGATATATAAATATTCACAAATCATCAGATCATCTCGCCTTTGAAACTGGTTTGCCTTTGATTGGTAATTCTAGCAGTCTGACCTTCTGATTGTTTTCTTTACCTATAGGGATGAAGCCCCCCTAGGTCAGAGAGGAGAAGATGAGGATGATGAGGAGGAAGATGCAGACAAATCCCACCATCGTACCATGATAGACAGGTTATTGGAGAGACATGGAGCCTGTATCCTCCACCATGAGCCCAAGCTGTACCGCGCAGCAGCTGCCAAAACCAAATCTATTCCAGGGTTCAGCATCCTGGCTTTCCCGGACTTCTGGGGGCACCTACCACCGCCAGGACATGAATCCATGGCCCCGCGCAAACCCAACATACAGAGGTACGCCACGCTCGTTACAGCACTTACCTGATGTCTGTAGAGGAGTAATGTAGTTCATGTAACATGAACATAGAGATGGGTTTAAGAATGGTTAATTGTCACAGACTGTTTTCAGAATCATTTATTGTCATAGATAGGGATGCCCCCCGATACGCGGTTGACTGTACTTGTGTGAACCGCTCGAGTCTGGGCTCCAAAGTCCAGACTCCCAAGTCCATACTCCAAAGTCCATACTTGGTATTACATTTCATTACAGTCATTTAGCAGACGCTTTCATCCAAAGCGACTTACAATTCAGATTCTATCACATCGTAGGCACAGCTACGGGAGCAATTTATTGGGGTTAAGTGTGTTGCTCAAGGACACATCGACATGCGACTAGTGGAGCCGGGGATCGAACCGCCGAAGGACGGCCCTGCTCTCCACTTAGCCCCAGTCGCCCAGTATTGAGAAAGGCCCTAGGTTTTGGGTGACTCTCCGTTCCCCACCGTAGAAACAGAAGTCCATAAGGGACAATGAACCTCAAGCGAGAACATTTTCGTATGCTTAAGCAAACTTTAATTTTTTCTTGTACGAGTGTGCCACACTGCTCATTACTTTACATAACTAAACCTAAGGAATGCCACCTGTGAAATATGTAAATTAACGCCCCAATGATACCATATAAGGCTACCCGCCCTGCCCCTTTTGTCCTATATTGAAGTCCTGTTTTCGGAGATCCAAAAAGGAAAGTCTTGTCATTTTTAACAGCGTCAGCAGCAGAATTAAGAGACCTGCTAAAGACAAGGTATAGGGAAAAATAACAAGTGCTGTTAATGCTACATAATGCCCCTCAGAGTTGTACTGTCACTAAAAGAAAGAAGAAATGGCCCCAATACGAGAAACAGCAAGGCCATCGAATACTGCAACGGGAGGTTGGTCAGATCATTTGAGATGTTTATATTAATAATGTAGGTTTATACAATAGCATCAATGGCCAATTTAAATCAATGGCGTTATCATTAGGCTACATGTATACATCTACAAATATATTTGCCTATAGTTGCAGAGTCAAAAAGAATAATTCTCTCTTTTAAAACTCAAAATTCCTTCAAAGTATAAATATACAATCCATGTCCAAGTGCAGAAGTTGACTCTCGCACACGACTCCTACTACAGGTCAAAATCATTCGGAAATTGTATTGTGACCTGACAGAATATTCAAAATTCAAGAAAATGTTTTGCAAGTTCTCCTAAATCACTCGTACAAGCCACTTTAGAAGGAGTGTGTTTGTTCGAGTGATTGTTGCACGAGGCCCAGTGTCACTGCAATCTGCTGCTCCTGAGCCTGTATGAGGACAGAGCCAGAGGATCAGTCTCTCCCTCCACACACTCTTTTCTTCTTTAGCTTTCCTCCTCGTTTCTTCTCCAAACCACCTATGCCCCCCCCCCTCCCTCACTCATTACTATCATCCCACACCCCTACTGTTTCTCCCAGTCTCCTTGTCACATTCCATTATTTCCCCATCCCTTCTTTTATTAAGCCATCTCCCTCCTCTCCAGCAGACGTGACACTGCCGTTGCCGCTTCCACGGTCATAACGGTCCCTGTGATTTCTTCCCTCCTTCCTTCTTGTCGGTGTGCTATCTATCTTCATGTAACTATGGCAGCACTGAGAGCTGCACGGCTCTCTCACAGTAGTGAAATAGTCAAGGTAAAATAGATCTATTAATACTAGATTGCTATGATACAGGTTTAGGTTCGGACTGTGAGCCTACACATATCATGTATACATCATCAGAATCAGAATCAGCTTTATTCGCCATGTATGCGTACGCATACATGGAATTTGGCTCCGGTTTCCACTCCGCTCTCAATGTACATACACTATTTTACAATAAACAAGACAAAATATATAAAGAATAAGAGAGGAGAAGATAGAGAAATGTTGTGTAAAACTCTCTGCACTGTGCCATGCATTTCAATGCAGTCGTCTTCATCTCTGTGCTGATTGCTGCTGATAGCGAGTGTCACCGTTTTTCTTTTTCAGCATCAGAGTCAATTTCAGGTTTTATATTTTAGTTCCAAAGTACCGGTTGGTTCTTGTAAACAAGAAAAGGTTATTCATGACCATTAGCTCAGCTCTCTAGGACAACGCTTAACCTGGACACAGGTAAACAGGACGCAGGTAAACAGGGAAGTTTAAATGTCTTTCCAGAGTTTTTTTTTCAAAAACAGATTTCTAATGTGAGTAGATAATGTTGGCATCAGTGGTGCCGAGTTTAGATAAGGCAAACGTCAGCACTCGTTCTGGGTCATGTCCACTGGCTCCAATATTTATAAAAAAAGTCATGTCTAGACCTTGTAGTCAGTCCATCCCTTTGTCCCAGAGTTAGATATTGACAGCTGCTGCTCAACGCCACAACAAGTTCTCCAAAGTTTGTTGTTTGTCCAGAATGACACATGGAAGTACAGTATGTTCTATGTCAGGTCCTTCATAAACTGTTGAAAAATAAATCTTTTTTGTATTGATTTCACAATGCTGTGGCTAAGGTGTGGTTAGGTTTATTATCATTGTGGTTTGGCTGCAAATAAGTACTTTACTTCGGATAGCGGACCATTGTTGTTATTGTTACAATAATTAAGATGCGGTTAAAGTTCTGGAAGATTCCTGGTCATACTTAAAACACATAACTATTGATAGAAAACTGGGGGTGAACAGTCCAAAACGATATCTCTCTCGTCACCTGACTTCCTGCCACCGTTGATTCAGGTGATCCCAAAGCCCTCTGGAAGAGCGCTGGACCAATTTTGACAATTTCTGTCATATGACGCAATAGGGCCAAAAACGATTTGCCATCGAATTACAATGGAAAAGAGACATCTGTAATCAACACCGAGTATTCATCAATAGTCCTTATTCAAATAAATTATTTAAAAGTTTGTTGGGGACTATTTTGAGCGGCGGATTAATCCATGTTCGGTGCTCTAGTGAATATATGGGGCAGCGGGATGGTGTGTGTGGGATTGAGTAGGAATAAAACTACACACAATGTGTAGTTTTATTCCTACTCACCCAGAGCAACAGTGTGGCTCATTGACATGTTTTTAACTATGGAGCTCTATGGCACGGAGGAAGAGGATATGCTGTCAGGCCTTGATACACAATACTTGTTTGTAGAGTGTTGGTTTGGGTCTGTACATGAGATTTGTTGACAAATGAAAATATAGTATTTCATAAATGATTCTCTAATTCAATGATTTTCAACCGCTGTGCCACGGCACACCAGTGTGCTGAGAGAGATCATCAGGTGTGCCGTGGGAAAATGTCCAATTTCCCTTAATCGGTCCAAAAAATATTATTTAGTTGCTGCAAATAGTTTGCCATTGTTGAGCGTCTGAGCCTGCAATATAGTGGCTGGCTAAGTAATAAATACTCTGGCAGTAGGTAGCGCAATAATGACCGTGTTCATTTAAGACAGTAGAATGAAATGAAGCGCGGGAGAGGTTGCGGTGACAAGACGAACAGCGATGGAGAAATATTTGAAAAGGAAAAATGCAGAAAACTGGGCCCTGGACAACATAACCCAGATGAAAAGCCTCGTAAGGATCAACAAATTGAGAGACTTGTCAATATATTCTCAGCATATATTTGGCCCTCGGTACAATTATATCCGGCCCGCAAGAAAATATCATATGTCTATAATAACCGGCCCGCCGCACCACAGAGCTCCGGGACGAAACGTGGCGATGTGAGCTGGCCTTTTTGTGCAACATAACGAAGCATCTCACTGCGCTAAACCTCCAGCTTCAGGGACGGGGACATGTGGTCACAGACATGTATGATATAGTGAGAGCTTTCCAAGCCAAGCTGCGCCTGTGGCAGACTCAGATGCAGAAAGGAAACTTGGATCAAACACTGACACACCCTGTCTCAACCGCTGTGTTCCCGACTGTGCATTTTGCTGATAACTGGGCGCACTTGGCACGGAGTTCACGTGGCGATTTGACGACTTTGCAGCTCAGAAATTTAAAATTGAACTACTCAGCAATACGTTTGCAGTTGATGTGGAAAGAGCACCTGTGCACTTCCAAATGGAGCTGATAGACCTCCAGTGTATTGACACACTCAAGGTACATATGCATAAAATAATGTAATTTTCTTGCTACCCTGAGGTTGATTTGTCTTGTTTTAAATGCTTTTTTTCCAAAATATTGAATGAAACAATTTTCTCTAGAAATTGAAATATGGAAATGTTGCCGACAGCCGTTGCCAGAGGCTTATGTTTTTGGGTTGTCCGTCCATCTGTACAAAAGTCCGGTCCATTCTCGTGAACGTAATCTCAGAAACGCCTGGAGGTAATTTATTCAAATTGGCACCAACATCCATCTGGACTCAATTATGAACTAATGAGATTTTGGTGGTTAAACCTCACTGAGACCTCACGTCTTTCCAATTCTTGTGAATGCAATATTTCAGGGAGGCCTCGAGGGAATTCTTCAAATTTGGCACCAACGGCCACTTGGATTCAAGTAGGAACTGATTAGATTTTTTGGGTGGACAAATGTCACTGTTACCTCACAACATTTTTGTCCATAACTAATGTCTGATATGCTAATTATGACAATTTCACATAAATGTCTAATAGGATAAAAAGATAAAGTGATGACACTTTAGACAGACATGATTGGCGGAGGCATACAACCTCGAGGCGGTAATTATATTTAATTTATGTATTAAACCTTTAATTGTGTCTATTGTTACTTGAGCTGTGTGGCTATATGACTGTAATTTAAATCTGCACATATGTTGTTATTGTTATATGTGTGTATATAGAGGAGTGTGTGTGTGTGTACGTAGAGCACTTTTTAATGTCGCTCCTCCGAGACATTTTCTCAGCCGTTTCAAGAGGCAAACAGACGCTGACATTTAAAAATGTTAAAGATGCAATTTCCCTCTGAACTTAATCTAATTATGTCTGTTGCCGCTCACATCGAAATAAAACAAAAACATTTTTGCAGTTTTGCAGTCGCTTAACAGAAATAATGTTAATGCAATTTTTGTTCAGGCTGCTTTGCGACTAAATTGTCTCCGGTGTAGAGTGAGATAAGGCCTAATGTGAGCAACCTTTCAAGCTCCGTCTCATTTCTAACCCTGATGTTTTCCTCCAGTCCACTCTGCCTCTGTCCATGGGACTACTTTGCTTATTTAGTTTTTCAAAATGTTTAAAGAACAGAATATCATGGAGCTGACCAGGCTGTTGTTGAAAACAGGGAGGAAACAACACTTTTACACAGAATATTACCTTTAGAGTGGTTAATGCTGTGTGTTAGCCGTAGAAATTTAAATGGCAAACCAACACAGGCCCACAAGAAAAATGACAGCGTTGGTCTTTTTCTTTTGTCCAACCTTAGTCATAGGGATGGCAGATCAAAGAGTGGTCATGTGAATCATTTGTTAAAGCATTTGTCTAACATTTGGGGTTTCCCTCAGAAAGCCTTGCCTTTTCTACAAAGACTAACAGTAAAACACGGTGCTGTAAACTGTTGAGTCCTTGACTTTAAAAAAGGTCAACTTGGGGTGTTTTGGTGGCTTGAACATGCTTTTTTTCACTTTTAGGCACTCTGTTCCTCTTAGTGCAATTGGATCGAAAGCTTTTTATGGGAGCCTGCCAACATTGAGCAATATATAAACGTTGTATTGTTTTAAGGTGGCCTGGCTAAGACAAACAAACCATCAAACAGCTTCAGCTAATCCAGAATGATGCTGCCAGGATTTTAACAAGGACTAAAAAGGCATTTGAAATTTGCTACGGTTTCTCACAGAATCAACTTACAAGTACTACTGCTTGTCCACAAATCATTGAACAGTTTAGGTCCAAGACACTTTTCAAATCTTCTGATACAGAAAGAACCTCAGGCATGCCATAGTGAGCAAATCCAAGCGAAAGACCTACTGTACTTGTTTGCCATTCCTGTTATTCATTTTTATTTGAATCAAATAAATTTGCTTTTTATTTTTATTCTGTGTGCTTTTAATGATTTGTTCAATAGTTTTTATTGTTTTTACTCCTTGCCTGTTTGCTTTCATTGATATTTTATCATTTGTTTCTTGTGCTTTTCACCTGTCTAATCTGTAAAGCGCTTTGCGTTGCCTTGAGGTATGAATTGTGCTTGATAAATGAATTTGCTTCACTTTGCCTTGAACTATTCCTTTAAGTACAGAACCTGAAAGAAGTACTTCAGACCAGATAGCAAGAAACCAGTGCACAGTTGCTGTCATGCTAGTTTTCAGACCAAATCAGACAAGAAAGCCTGTTGCATATCTTTATTGCATTTTCTGTCCCATTCCAATTTTCTTCTGTCCGACATGTTTTCCAATTAAATGCATCTTGACTAAATAGGGAAAAGAACTTTACTATATAGTTTTTACTGTGGTGTGTGTGAGCTACAATGTGGCCCTGGTTTCACTGGTGGTTTTATTGGTTGGTGAAGTGAATGTGGTTAGAAAGCTTGTGCTCTACTGAAAACTAGTCCAAGTGTTTCCTGCCTTGGAAATCATCAATACTTTCTGGCGTCTCATTTAAACTTCCCGTACTTCTGTCAAAACGTCTTGTGACCCCCAACTAATTTATATATCACATCTAGGTTTTTAAAGTTACTACAAGGAACTTTAAACTGGTTATCAAACAGTCTCATTGTAATACTGATAGTCCTATATGACCTACATAAGCAAACGAGACCATCAGCGGGACGATTTGCTGATTCTTATACTTACTGTTAATGCTCGTCATCGGTGCCACCGGTCCGGCAGCGACCAACACACCACCGACATAGCCAGATCTGACTTTGCTGCCGCCTTCCATCTGCAGTCTGAGCTCCGGCGGGAGGCCAGGAGCAGGGCTTTACCTGGCGGATCCCACGGTCCCTGCTGGGGGCCAAAACTAACACCAGGCTGCTGGAGCCCCAGGCCGTATTGCTGGGTCCGCTGAAGGGAAGGGAGGCCCGGAACAACCAGAATCAGTAATGGAGAGACTGTCAGATCCTGCTCTAGTAAAATGAGAGGCTTTCGTCCGGAAACACTTTTGTCCACAGGGACCGCCAAAATCAACACCAAATTAAAGTTCCTTGTACTAAGATATATTGAAGGGACATTCTCAATGTTAAGATATTAATGCCTGTGCTGTCTTTTATCAGGCAGAAAGTGTTTGAGGATGCCCAACGCTTCCTCACTACTGATGGAATCATCAACCAGGTAGTGTTTGACCTGGAAGACAGCAGGTTGGTATACATATATACATGCACAAACACAACACAATACAGACATGCATTAAGCTGTACAAGATTAATGTTTGGATTGAGATTGTGAACATTTCATTTTCATTATCTTTCATTAGTTGCTCAAATGGGAAATTAAATAATACGCCCTTAAATCCGCTCTGTCTCTTTGTCTGTCAGTCTCCAGTGTCCATCTGATTCCTTGAGGTTTTTCTCAAAGTTTGAATGTGGGAACCTAAGGAAGGCTGTTCAGGTCCGCAGGTATGGACGGAACACACACACACACACACACACACACACACACACACACTATGAGCACAAGGTCAAGTAAGTCAATGAGAAGCAGAATGGTATTATTACTTCTATGTAGTCCTAACACAGTAGGCCCACATTCAACACTGATACAACCACTGTAGCATGTGTCTTGTTTCTTCTTCTTCTCTTCCGTAGATATGAATATGACCTCATACTGAATGCAGACGCAAACAGTAGCCAGCACACCCAGTGGTTCTACTTTGAAGTCAGTAACATGGTGGCAGACGTTCCCTACCGTTTTAATGTCATCAACTGTGAGAAGAGCAACAGCCAGTTTAACTATGGTGAGAAGGTTTTGTGTGTGTTTTGTAATGACATCCTTTACAAATTGTTAAAGTCTCATTCAAGTTTACACTTTGATGCATTATCCATGATTCAATGATGTTACGAGGTAGTGTTTTTTCCACAACTTCTTACAGACGAATCTAGCAACCGCTTTGTGTGATTTGCCATCTAGCGGTGTCGCCATTACTGCGATGGCAAGCTGTAGTGGCTGTACTGTCCGCTAACAGTCTTAACCGGTGACTTTCAGCCAGATGCGTCCACGGTTGCTTATAGTAACTTGCGTAAATGGTTGGCATAGATAATAAAACACAGGTGAGTATGTATTTAAAATTGATTAAAGTAAAACAGAAGGCTTTCATGAGGACACAGCAGCCACCGTTACGTGCAACCACAGCACATTTGGCTTGGAATCACCAGTTAACGGACACTTGTTTGTGTACTGTTTATAATGCCGACCAATGATGTGTACCTTGAGGTCATTAGCTTGTCCTAGTTTGTCCTAGCAATATTTCACAATAATGCAACAGTAAGTTAATGAAGATCATTTATTCTGTGGGACCACCGCAGCCCCTATTCTTAGCCCTCTAAGGTTATTAACCAAGGTTAGCTGAGCACTGTTAACATAGCCGATGTTACTTGTTTCACCACGTTAGGCTAGACAGCTGGGAACTGCACGTTCCCCCCCCGAAACTCCTGGATATTGTTTTCAAGTAACTTTACATGGAAAGTAAAGGTAAAAATAGAAAATTGTACCCTTTTTTAAACATAGTGTAGGGAGACGCCAGCGCCGTATTGGGACCAGTTTACTTATGGTATTTGCCCGGATTACTGTACACATTTAATTTCAAATATGACCGGTAATGTACACTTAATTTACTATTTGCCAATTTTGGAAACATGCTTAACATCACTGTTTTTACTGGCAAGCTCAGAGTTAAGTACGGACTGCCAGAGTTTTATGAAAAAAGTTTCATGAGAGAATGCAACAGCACCTCAAACCATCCCAACTGCATCACCGCCTGGCTGTAAACCTCCCCAGTGCGTGCTCACACCTCAATGAAGCTGGCTGAACTATATCAAGGGCAAAAAAGGAGAGATGCAATCCTAAAGACACCAAACTGGACACTCACACAAACAGAATTGGTGACAAGGAAAAGCCTTGTGGAGTCCAACACTCTTGAATGACTCCCAGTAATGCAAACACATTACCCAACAATATCCATAGCCATCAGCATCTAAGATTTATCTCATTTTAGCCAGGTGCTATTTGCCACTGTGAGGCCTCCTACCTGAGGGACCTCCGCAAGGGCATGTCAGCTGCGAGCAGTTCCTTAAAGTGCTCCTTTTTCATTCTGATTACATCCCCTGTTGTTGAGGTCAGCAGTTCTCCTCCCCTGCTTGAAATTGCCTGGAAACACCCTGTGATTTACAAGTTTGGTTCCAAGTCCTGTGTTGTATTCAGATGCTATTGATCATCATCCAACTCCACCTCTTTCCCCACCAGAGAGGTTTTAGTTCATGTACAGCAAACAAGCTCTAGCCAGTGGTCAGTCTGCCAAGTCCCAGGTCTTTTTTTTTTCCAGACACCTGACTGTGAGGGCATACATGTAGTTGCAAACATGAATTGCCCCACACATTCTCAGTCGCAACTTTTCAAATACGGCATCTTGGTCAATGGTCCTAATAATCAACCCATGGGGCTCCACGTACCCCTCTAGCGTCAGTTTTGGTCGTGTCGGGACGTTGCTCGCTATATGCATATGTGTCTTTTCAAAATAAAGTTCCGTCTTCACAGATAATTTAGGTTAAGGCAAAGAAATGAAAACACTTACTTAGGGTTAGGAAAAGAGCTCGGTTGACGTGACCTAAATGGTCCACGTTGACTTATGGTTACACAATGGACACGAACACAGGTCTCCTGGGTCAAAGTCCTGTCGTTGTTTGACTCATCCAACAACACTTGCTTGTGGGGCGACTGTGGCTCAGTGGTAGAGCAGGGTCGTTCTTCAATCAGAGGATCGGCAGTCCGATCCCCGGCTCCGCTAAACCATGTGTCCTTGGGCAAGACACTTATCCCCAAATTGCTCCCGCAGGTGTATGAATGGTGCCACCCTGATGGGCAGTCCCATACAGGTAGTGAGAACGGGTTGGAATTTTTTCATGCGTCCATGAACATTTGGTGTGTACTCGCCTGCAAACACGCTAACTACGCATCTACTAGAAAAGCAACTGCTGTTGACATACGCACACGACCAATGTAGGGTGCACAGAAATCTGTAAATATGCAGACAACTGTGCGGGTGGTTGTCCAAAGCAATAGCGCTCGCATGCACACTGCACACCCGGACCTCGCTTCAGAGTGGCCTTTGTTTCTCTGCAGAAATCTTCACTGTGCTCATTTATTTATAGCATCCTTCTGAATAAAGACGAAAGCCTCCCAAGGGGGGAAAGTTTTAAGGAGAGGCAAAGATACTGCCTGATGGGAGTTAAAGTCAAACGTCTCTCTCCTTTTTTTCTTCATAGCTCAGTGAAATGTGAACACAGTTGTGAAACCCATGGATATAATTCAGTGTGATGGATATTATTATCTCTGATGTCCATTGCAAATAATTGTTTTCTTCCATATACAAGTAATCTGTTGATCGTTAAGAGGGCTGCTAAGATGCTGCTCTTGTTCAGTGTCCTAATAGTTGGTCCTATGCCTGTAAGAATCAATTCAAAACGTTTATTTAAAAAGTGCAACATCATTCTTCATTGCTTCATGTCCAATACATACGGTAAGTCCCTTTGAAAAGTGTGGTGACTATATATTTGATATATACCCCTTGAGCTGACATAAAAACAGACCTCAATCAATAGAGCCATGTTGCTGTATTACCCTCTACGACTCAATCAGTGGGATTTTCTTATTTAAATGGCCTTTTGCACTCTGACCCTCTATCAGAGCTCAGTCTCTGTCCAATACATACACTCACACACACAGTGTGGGGGCTAATGGGGCAGACCCCTCGCCGTGCTTTTTGTTATTCTCTCTCATTCTGAAGACATCTCTACAGGCTCAGCAGTGGGTCCAACCATAATAGGCCATCCGCTAGAGCTAAATACACACACACAGACAAAAAGGCATTGCAAAGCACACGCAGTACCTCCAGCAGCAATCTTATTTCTTCCACACACACTTACTACACCCTGATTCATACAATGCCCTTTGTACCGGAAAATAGCTCTTTTTAACGTCCACCGGGGAAATCGGTTTCATCTCAGGAATGAGCCAATGAGTAGAAAGTAAAGGCGGCTCGTCCAAAATAGTCCCTATCCCATTGTACAGAAAATGGCTTTTCTTCTGAAAGATTGCAATGTGCTATCTGGCAGGCTACAAATCCATCCAACAACTATCTATTTTTAACCCCTGGAGATTTTATGCTGTTTTTTTTTTTGGTTCAACAAGAAGCGATGTCTCTTTAACTTTTCTAGCCTCGGGGCAAAATATCCACCGTAGAAAAAGACTGTGGTTACTGAGGGAGAGAGTTCGGGGTCCTAGATACAAGGTCATCATTCTTCATTGTGTTTTTGACAGTCAGGAAACTTGGGGGTAGGTCTCTGACTGGCAGATTCAGCAAACACTCCAAACATCTTAGAACTATTGTGAATGTTTTGTGAGTGTCTCTTTGTCGTCGTTAAGATTCTCTGTGGATTTGTGTCTCATCGTGGTGGTTTTCTCTCTCTGTGGTTGTTTTGTCTCTTTGCAGTTCTTTTGTGGCTCTTTGTGATAATTTTGTGTCTCTTTGTACTTTTTTGTTTTTCTAAATAAAATGTATCAATGTATGTACAATCTTACATCAAAGATGAACATTTTAATATTATATAGCATACATAATAATATTATAGAGACAGTGACACTGCAGCATTACTATCAATTTCTACTAGTTTCACTGCTGTTACACCTGATTACATGCTGTTCCATGTGGCTAACTGTCAATCTGTTTGTGTGTGTGTCTGTGTGCACTGCAGGAATGCAGCCCGTGCTGTACTCAGTAAGGGAAGCTCTGGAAGGTAGACCACACTGGGTCAGGACCGGGACTGAAATTTGTTATTTCAGGTGAGAATGAAATGTGGTTTTTTTCTTCTGCTGTAAACTACATATAGCATTTTAGAAGATGCTGGCAATCCAATCACTTAGAGAGAAAGAATTTTTAGAAAGTGAAAAGTTCAGGACGGCATCTTGACCCCTTAGATAACTATAATTGTGCCAGCGTCTCTTTTTCAGGACACACACGAAGCCTGAATGACTGAAGTCATAACTCAGTGTTTTAACATATGACACAGCATGATATTGATTCACGTTAGAACTCCAACAAAAGAAAGGTCAATGACAAAGGGCAGTTTCAATGCTAAGTGGTGTCTGAAGAGCACTCAGTGCTAAAGATAGACCTCACAGACACGATCTTTTATCTTCACATAGCTTAACTTAATGTTTGTCAATCCCTCTATTTTCTCCTCCAGAAACCACTTTTGTCCAGCTCGAGGCAGGAGGAGAACGACCTTTTATACTCTGACCTTTACCATCACCTTCAAACACAATGAGGACGTCTGCTACCTGGCCTACCATTATCCCTACACATACTCTGCTCTGAAGGTACTGATCCACCCCACCAACCATCTATCTCTTTTGTGTTTTCTATCCTTTACTTCTGGAGTTACTTTACAGCTGAACATTTGAAATAAAAACCCATGATAATCCTCTGAAGGACAACTAGTCAAGTCAACGTTATTACAGCAGTGAGGTCTTTGGGAACCCAAACAATGAAGACGTAAAACCAATTTCAACACAAAGACAAGGGTTAAAAGGCTGTTAGTATGGTAAACAGGAATCATTCTTGTCGGTTGGAAGCCACAGTACACACATATATAATATATATTACAAATGAAGCTTCTTTCAAAAAGTCGATCTGTAATTGCTTAAATAATTCATGTGTATATATTTCCTTCAGCTGAGTTCCACGCAACCTTGCTGGTATGCAAATGTAATCATAAATCAGTGTAGCGGCCATGGGACATTGATTATAATGCTCATTTCCTGCAACCAATACGGTAATGCTGATTATTGGGATTTCTCTCCAGCCTTACATTCATTTTTTGCAACAAGAGATGAATATGACAGTAAATGTTATAAAGTGATAACAAGTCCTCTTTCATGGGCCAGAAGAACGGAAATGTTTAGACTAAAGAATCAAAATCCAAAGCAACAGTGTTGATAGAATCTTGTCATGGGTCCGAGCCATTTCATCTGAGCAGTGGCGGGCCGTGCATTTTATACCTGGGCCTTCAGTGCTGTCCTTCTACAGTTGAACCACCTCATAATAACCTCATTATGATGCCACAGCTACGGGTTATTATTTGTTTCTAGGGGTGTAATAATACACGTATTCGTATTAAACCGTTCGGTACGAGGCTTACGAACCGAACGATACGTTTGAATAATACTAGTGCATTTGGAAAATGCAGAAGCTTAAATTGTGGGCAATATAATGTTTTCAGTGGACTTCGCTCAACCTGGCAACCCACCACATAAGATAAACTCTGACCCCGGAAACAAAACATTGTACCCTGGTGAGGTGAGGCGCGTGTGTTCTGGGAGGCGATGCTAAACTAGCTTAGCAGGAAAACCAACAGCAGCACACAAGCTACAAACTCTCCCCGCAGTGTTTAGCTGATCCCTACTGATTCAAACAGGGCTAAAGCAATCGCCACACAATCCCCATTTCTCTAGACCATAATTCTTACTTTGTAAAAGAAAACAAAACCCCAAACAGAGAATCAAATGTCCGACCCTAACCCGCGCATGACGGGATGCTTCGTCATTAACGGACAATGTATATTGTCAAAATCAACGTAGTTAACACAATGACAAGAACAAACTCACAATAACCAGTCACATGACAACAAAGCATGACAAAACATTCCAACAACACTGCGGCGCTAAAACACGCATTCCACCGTACACTCAAGGGCACGAGCCATTCAAATATCAGAGGGAACAATATTAACCATATCATAAAAATGACACCATAGACAAATGCACACAGTAGTAACGCTACTGCAGATGTAAAAACTAGTGCTGGGCAACGATTAAAATATTTAATCGCGATTAATCACATGGCTTTTTTGCGATTAATCGCATTGTTATGGCAAAGTTCAATAATGAATTCAAAAGTAGTGTATTGTGCACTTTTATCTTAAAAGTACTGCTATATGAACAAAAGGGCAATAGCATTTGGTTCAGGAGATGCAGGTAGCATGTTTTATACTTAATGTGAATATAATTCATACTTTGTTGGCATGTTATTCTGAAAACCGGATGTTCGTCTGAAGAAACCGGATGTTGTCTCACGTTAATCTTTCCGCTAACTTTCAAAGTCCTTCGCTCGCTCCCGATCTGTGCCGTTTAAATGCGTTTACCGTGAATTTCAGCATATAGGTGCACTAACATGTAAGTGTCTGCTGAGTTGACCACGGAGATCTGAGTGTCTGCTGACTTTACCGCAGCGATGTCCAGTAGTCTCCAGGGAGAGCAACAGCTGGTGCAGCTTCTCTCTTTATTTCTGCCCCCCCCCCCCCCCTCGACCAGAAGCGGAAGTCGCCTTTTCTCTACGGCAACCCTGAAGGGACATCATATCTCCAATACAAAACGATAAACATGAGACAGTCTGTTACAATAATAATAAATTAAAAATACTTACCTGTTTTTTTTTGTTGTTGTTTTTTAATGATTATTATTATTATTATTTTTTCCCATCTCAAAAGGCTCAAGGACATACACACACACACACACACACACACACACACACACACACACACACACACACACACACACACAACTGACTATAGGATGTTTGCTGGCTTTTATCCCACTGTTCTTGCCATCCTCTTGTTGTTATGTATATGTATTGTCTCTTGTCTTTCAATAAAATAAAAAAATAAAAAATAAAAAATTATAATAAATTAAAAAAATGCGTTAACGCGCGATAAAATAATTGTCGGCGTTAATTAATGAATGCGTTAACGCGAAATTAACGCGTTAACTTGCCCAGCACTAGTAAAAACACAAAAGCACTTCACTTACCAAAGCTGCTGTTCACTTAAAGACAAAGTCCATCCTCCTTTCTTTACAAAGAGTTTAATGACGCGGTTGTACAGAACATCGGTGCGGTTCAGTTCCAGCCAGAGGTCCTCCTGCGAACGTGTTCGTTGAGTTGTAGATCCACTCGGGTCTCTCCAAAAGTTTTCAAAAGCACCGTAGCTTGTAAGTGTCCTACTGTGCTATGGTGTCGTGTTGCTGCCTTGGTTAGCTACCTCAGGTTAGCATAGCTCCAAACAGCTCCAAACACCAAGACGCTCAGTCGCAAATAAAACACATTCTTAGCCATAAAATGTGCAACGCTTCTCCGACGCTGTTAGCCAGGAATACCGTTCGTACAAATCCTTTTCCTGGCTGGGTCAGGGCTGCTAGCTGTGGGGTTGGCCGACCCTTTCTTACGATGTCCATTTTTTGTTGAAATGTCCTTGAAAAATCTGTTTCTCCTCATTCAGCCATTGAGTGTTAAAAAAACAAAGCTAGGTAAAAAAAAATAAAAATCTACACCAAGCAAAACGCTAAAAATGTCATGTCAATATCATAACTTATTACATATCTTTCAACTTGAACTGTTACTACTACTTCTAAGTTATGCTAGCTCAGTGGTTCTTAACCTTATTGGAGGTACTGAACCCTGCAAGCTTCATCAGTGCATTCACCGAACCCTTCGTAATTGGAAAAATAAAATATGATTTCTTCAAAACATAGGTATATATTTTATTAGTGCACAAAATTAACCATGCATCAGTTGCACACAAAATCACTGTGTTCAAAGAACAAAACCAACAAAACATGAATTTCACACAAAAACATAGCTCAATGAATATTTACTGCAAATCAATGTGACTTTTGCTGTTGCCTTTCAGATACAAGTTCAGAAATGCGCGGCTTCACCTTGGCAAGTGCCACTCTCATATCATTTTCGCAACAAAGTCTGTTCCTTTTCTTAGTTTTTATGTCTACCATCCTCGAAAAAGATTGCTGGCAAAGATACGTTGTAACAAACGGTGTGAGTATCTCAAGGGCTTTCTTAGCAATAAGAGGGTATGGTAGGATTTGGTGACACCAAAATGTTGAGAGCGTTGTTGTTCTGAAGAGTTGCTGTTGAAGCTGGCTCTGCTGAAGTTCAATGATTTCTTCGAGGTATTCATCGTTGACATCTGCTGTCGCAACACTAAACGTGAACGGCTGTCTCACCCATGCTGGATATGACTCTCTGGTGGGGAAGTATCCGTCGAGAGACTTTGCGAGCTCATCTAAGTGCATGGCAATTGCTTGCTTCAGCTCCCCAGGTACAGAAATGTCTCCAATTCCAGACATGTCGATCTTACTTACACAGTCGTCCAGCAGGGGAAAGTTTGTGAAGTTATCATTCTCTGTTCGTCGTTTCCATAAAGGTAGCTTTTTTTGAAACGCCTTCAGGTTTTCTTCCGCTTCGATGATGTTGACTCCACCGCCCTGCATCTGTCGATTGAGATGATTGAGAGCATCGAAAATATCGGCCATGTACGCCAAAATGAGAATGAACTCAGAATTTTCGAAGCAATCTGCGTGACAATGTTGGTACTGTGATGCTGTGAGGATCGGTTTGTTGATGGGTACAAAGCCGTGAACAGGCAGAGTAGCCTTTTCATCGAATCTGGCTCTCTTCACCTTGAATTCAGCGAGCGTTGTGTTCTTGTATTTCCCATCTCCATGCAGCTTTAGGAAGTGTTCCTTTAGTTTTGCCAGTGCTGGACTAGAATTGCTCAACTTGGCATTGCAAATCATGCATTGAGGACGCTGACTCCCATCACGTTCCTGTATACACGTGAATCCATATTGTACACATTCGTCCAACCACTTTCTTTTTTTGCTCGACATAGTTAGTATGAAGGGATTGAAAGTTTAAAAGAAAATCACAAATGACGTACAATCACAACAGCCACAAGTCGACTACTGAGCGCACCAAGTTCCTGATCAGGCAATGTGGCGTGATCAGCTGCAACCAATGATGACCAAGCGGAGCGTGACGTCACAAATAATACGAGTGGACTGAATTTATCTCACGCCGGGTTTACACCGGACGCTGAAGCGCCGCGCCACGCCGCGCCACGCCGCGCAGCGTCAAGGAAAGCCAGGCGCCTCCTTTCCGCCCCCGTTACACAAATGTGCTGTTCACATCGGCTGCGATGCGCCGCACCGCGCCAAGGGCGCCTGGCGCCCTGCACCGATGGTTTCGGCGTCGAGTCTATTTTTTCCGCTCGCCGCGAGCGTATCGCGCCAGGAAACACACCGAAAAAAATTTTAAACGATATAAATGACATATTTTATATTATATAAATGATCAAATATGCATCCCATATTTTGTATTTCCCTTCTGTTGTCCTGCAGTTTTAATCTCCCCGATATTTCCCCTCTCATTATTAACTTTCCCCATCTGCCCATCCACTACAAACAGACAGACAGAGACAGAAAGAGAGGGTTGGGGGGGCTATGAAGACCATCATCATTTACCCCCGAACCCCTACATTGAACGGGTTACATACAACAACAAGCGGAGAAAGCAGAATCGCGGGCTGACCAGTGCGGAGAAATGCGCGTCCGATGTGAACAGCCAGGCGGGCGTGCCAGGGGCGCAGCGCTTGAGAATGGCGCTGCGCGGCGCTTCAGCGTCCGGTGTAACCCTGGCGTAACACGGCGAAGAAAAATTGTGTGTTGCCAATTGAAGCAGCTAAAGCAGCTAGCTGCTTCAGCTAGCTGCTTCAGCTAGCTGCTTCAGCGTCAAAACAGTCACGCTAGCCCACTGACCAATCACGCCGCATGTTAATGCTGAGCTGCACGTTAATGCTGACGTACTTGTAGACTACCTCGGTAGCTTCTCGCACATCAAAGAATACGCCCAACATGTCAAACTAAAAATACAAAATACCTCTACTGACGGCCCACCACTGCATCTGAGTAGAGGTATTTTGTATTGGAAAGATTTACTGTGCACACCTAATGGATCAGAGGCCAAAGTCCTGGGCCCTCTACTTCCTAATCTTCCTTTTAATGTATGTATACCATAGAAATGCCACACCAACCCGGTCACCAGAAAATATCTTGGCATTGTATGTTTCCGTAAACCACAGGATACGTTGACAGACCAGAAATCAGGCTCGTACCAGGCTTGCAGAAACACACAATACAACGTCGGTTAACTTTGTGAAAGGATTTGTTCGGTTTAGGCAACAAAAGTACTTAGTTAAGGCAAGAAGAAGCATCATGGTTTGTGTTAAAATAATAACGTAACAACATAAAGTAACAACCAGAACAACCGTATCAATGCAACTACCGTCTATAACAGATGTCCTTCGCAGACTTTCTTACATAGAGTTACATAACAAGAGTAAACTCAACTTTTACATTTGGCTTTGCGCACGACATGAACAGTGGTCTCCTAGGTGAAAGTCCTGTGTTTGTCCCATCCATCATCCCTCCTAGCTGTCCGTAGTGGACTTTCTTGCTCTTAATACTGTTTATTATACCGCTCCAGATACGTGACTTGCACTGCATATTGTTCGTTGTAAAACACCACTTGCTCGGCCTGAATGCAAAAACGCCCATTCCATTATTCAACCATTATCATTTCTGCTTATCCGGGGCCTGGTCCCGGTGGCTTAACAGGGTATTCCAGACGTCTCTCTCCCATTTTTTCCTGGCGACTAGCCAGCTTACACTGACTTGGAGAGCTCTGTGTCTCACATGAACCCTCAAGATTGGGGAAAGTTGGTTTTGGTGAAATGTTTATGCATCCCATCTCATTCCTCAAGTCAACATTGACTTGACATTGACAAAACGACAACATGTCTCAGCACGGGGACCTGTGAAATGCCCCCCAAAACCCTGCAAATATTTTAGTTGTTTAAAGGGAACAATAAAAGCATCAATACTCCTTTAGTTGCCACAGATGGATAATGTAGGAAAAATGAAATATGTCAAGATAGTTACTTACTTATTATGTTGATTTCATATAAACATTAGGAGACAATAAGATGTGAATACAGAGACATTACAATGTAAATCATGTCACTGTAAATGACTGCACTGTATATGCATGTCTACATCAGGACCTACATGCCAACTCCACACACTTGTGTCCGTCAGGCTCACCTGAAGGTGCTGCAGAAATCGGTGGACCCCGCCAAGGTGTTCTTCCAGCAGCAGGTTCTTTGTGGCACTTTGGCTGGAAACCCGTGTCCCGTGGTCACCATCACTGCCTGTCCTGCCAGCAGGAGCTGGATAGACATGCACCAACTCCGTGAGTACTGCTGTGTGCGTGTGTGCTTGGATTAAGGGTCAGAGTGCTGGAGGTCATATAAACAAGGAGGCATCTGTTTGGTATTGAGTTGATGGAATGTGTGTGTGTGTGTGTGTGTGTGTGTGTGTGTGTGTGTGCAGGCTATTATTGCAGTGTTTTTGTTTATGTGCAGAGTGTACAGGTGTTTGCGTGTGTGTGAGAGACAGACAAAAGGAGACAAACAGCCAGCCATCCATCCTGACAGAGACAGATATCCCACGCTTTGTTTGTTTCTCAGTGCTTAATTGAAAGCCAGTGATCCTTGGCAGTCAGAAATATGAAGAAATAATTTGTTTAGGAGAAAACCATATGAGATTCATCACAGCATATCTACATTAGCATAATATTATACCCAACTACTGTAGCTGCTATTACACACTGGGCATTTGTGCATAGCAATTATGCCATTTTCTCTTGTCATTGTCCCCCAAATGCTCCAGCACAGTCAACGTTTCAGGAATTGAAAATCAACTGATCGATTTCACCATTGATGCATTTTTAAATGAAACTATGAAGTTCAAATGGATTTACTGTAAACTGCACTCACAGTTACCTCCAGTAAACCATGGTTTCCTGATGTAACGGTTCATACGATATCTCACGAAAGGTTTCTTGTGAGTTTTCCTACAAATGTCCAGGTGCACGAGCGATTACAGAACTACTTGGTTAGGTTTAGGAAAAAACGTGGTTTGCCTTGCCTGCCGGTGCTTCAGACTGCAGGTCGAAGGCTGCAGCGAAGCCGGATCTGAATCGGAGTCTGAGCTGAAGGATTTCCTGGTGAACCTGCATGATTCATCTAATGTTACCAGAATCTGACCAGGTGGCACCGATGACGAGCATTAAGAATAACTATATAGAAAGAGCCAATCTTCTCTCTGATGGTCTCGTTCACTGATGTAGCTCCTATAGAGGCATTAGTATGACATTGAGACTGTTTCATAACCAGTTAAAAGTTCCTTTCTGTAATGTTAAGCATGGAAGTTGAGTGCAAATAAGTGTCAATCACTCATCATCCGACATCACCTGTCCTGGCTCATGATTATTTGGTTAACAAACGACTTAATTGCGTGGCTTTTAAAAACATAGTGCATTACTTGTTGCTACGCATGGTGTAGGAGAACAGCCTCAATAAACAAAGGTTTTGTCCAACAACTCAGACTGAATTCTTAAGGATTCCAATTCACCAAAAACATGGCCAAGGGATTATGTAGTGGCAATGGGTTTATCCCCAGTGCACATATCTGATGACCCAGCTGTGTATTTCCGCCACTGGCAATTCACCTCCTTCCCCTCAGTGTTTGTCTCCCTCGTGGCTCAATTTGCCGAGAGGTGTTGCCGTTGATCTCTAGCGCGCCCAAAAGGTTGCCGGTTACCTTGAGGTGCAGCAAAGAGGAGATGTCCCATCGCGTAAGGGCAAGCTGGTGTTCACTTGTCTCGAACAAGCAATTAACCTCAAAACCCCATTCACTCTGAGACTGGCGGAGCGGAGGGGCGGGGCATAACAGGATTATGTAGATTTGTATGTGAACTTTAAAAAAAAAAGTCTTGAGTCCTGAGGGGGTTTGTGTGTGGGTCTATGTTGGACAAACAACCCAAACTTGAGTGCAGACAAGTCCCAGGGCAGCCGGCAATCAGTTCCAGTCTTCCTGTGTATGCAAATGACTATGCTAATCAGGTCTAATTACAACCAGCTGTGTCAGTTGGTATAGCTACATAGGATGAAAAGCTCATAACTCCTCTCATTTCAGTGAAAACCATATTTAAATTTGAAGTTGACTTCATAAACTCATTTGAACCCATTTATTTATTCTCTGTTTAAAAAATAAAATCATCATATTGACTCCCAAACCAAGTTCTGCTCTTTATCGTTTTCCTTCGACACTCCAGCTTTTTCTTCAGAGAGGGACGGATTAGACCGAGCAGCCCGCTTCATGCTTCACTCCTCTTGTCTTTAATTAAAAAAGGCTTCCAGTGCAATCACAGCTCATCTCTGAAAGCCGTGAATTATCTAACATAATCTCATTTAGCAGGCCAGGCATGGCCTCCAGGTAGCTGGAGCTGGACTAGGATGGCTTCTCTGTCTTACTCTGGGCTATGGTCTTACATCCTTTCTGTCTGGAACTGAAAACTTACTTTTCTCTTTTTTCCGTCCCTTTCTCGTTTGTTCATTCTCTCTTGTCCGTCTCTTGCTGCGTGCCTTTGTCAGTCAAAAGTAAGCTGGGAATATGTTCGAGTGCATTGATTCTGATTCTACAACTTGAGCTCCTCATGTAGGAGTCTCCTGGTTGTTTGACAGACTCTCCGCAGGTGACCCTGTCTTTTCTGTATAGATGTGGAGCTCTGTGTCCTCTTTTAAATCTTTTTTCCAACTCAAACTAGATGCTCAGAGCGACTAACGTAAAGAGACAGAAAGTCCATGTGGGAGGGAGGGGAGGTTGGAACAGGACGTTCCCCCTCGGAGACCAGCCTTCTTGTACCGTGTGATACCAAGTCAAACGTTAACTTATTTTACCTACATTTTGTTACATAACTTCCATACTTTACTAATTCCAATTAGTTATTGTTATTTTACAAAACAAACATACCTATTGTAACTCAAACCATGATCGTTTGCTAAACCTAACCGAGCAGTTTTGTTAAGTAAGTAAGCCTAAAAACTAAGTAAACCTACATTGGAAGTTTATTTTGAAAAGTAATGTAATGAGCAGAAACTGTACGTTTCCTGGGAACCAAGAACTTTATTTTGAAAAGACACTTCCCATGTAATAAGCAGAAACTGTATGTTTCCTGTGAACACAGAAGTTCATTTTGAAACAAATCATGCATGTAACGAGAGGAAACTTTGTTTCCTGTGAACACGTAAGTTTATTTTGAAAGGACGCCGTATGTATGTAACATTTCGAAACTGTGGGTTTCCTGTGAACATCGTTTATTTTGAAAAGACACTATGCAAGTAAGGAGCAGAAACTGTATGTTTCCTGTACACTGTATGTTGAGTGACAAACTATGAAAGTCCTATTTTATTAGGAATGCATCATAAGAACAGGCCAGAGGGTGTATTTTGAGATCAAACTTAAGCAGTCTTAAAGAATTGCACAGTGGCTAACACGTTTGCATCATGCATGCAGTTTATCATTCTCATTCTACTATTATTTTCTACCAAGTGCCCCCTGGTGAGCTTCAGAGTTGTAGGTTTTGATGTTCAGTCTTTAATACACTGATAACCACATAGAGGGGGCCTCAACTCTTTCATAAAGATATTAAGCAGGGGGTCTGGGGGTAATTGTCAGAGTCAAACTCTCAAATTCTGGTGAATGTTTATGCACCAGTAAATGGTGTAAATGTCTTTTTTATGTAAAGGATAAACACAATCTAGGCACCAGGTGAATATATATATACACTGTGTATATATATATTATACTGAATTCCCTGTGAGGGTGACAAAAATAAGATGTCCTGACGTGTTTATCAAAGTGTTATTTACTGCTTTTTTTCGTGTTGGAATAAATGTTAAATATTTAAGTGCAAAGTAGTAATGCGTGTTTGATACCTTAATATTTTTGCATTAAATCATCCTGGGAGTATCTTGCCCAATGACACATCGACATGGACTGGAGGAGCCGGGGATCGAACCGCCCACTCTATCTCCGAGCCACAGCCGACCAAGTAAATCCAGGCTGTACTTGCTGTGTCCCAATCCCATACTCCTTATAAATTGTAAGCAGGTTACGCGCATGTGGAAGAAGTGTGCTGTGGACCGATGCTATTCTCCCACAATGCAATGTGCAAAGGAAATGGTGAAGCTGTGAAACTATTACCTCAAACAAACATTGTGCCGTCCCTGTGATTAGTTTGCTTGGTCGGTGACATTCTAAAATCGCAGTTTGTTTGACACCTAATGGAGCATGTATCATGATCTGTTAAGTATGTTTATTAAACTGCAAAAGCAGTTAACTATAAAGACATACAACAATAACATGTAACATTTGTTTAAAATCCATTCCAAGGTTGTTGAAGCAACTCTTTGAATATTGCAATACAGAAATTGCCCAACTTCAAATGAACATTCTGAAATGTCAGATGTGTCTTCAACTGTGAAGAGCTTACAGTTCTTTTTTTTGTCTCGCAGGAAGACCGTTTTATAAAGTAAAAGAAGAAGATTGAAAATAGCAAAAGAATATATATATTAAAGCAGCAGCAGAGCGAGGTTTTGTACACGGGCACATTTTCATCCCAATAAAAAGAGACAGACAGAAACACTGTGCGGTTGGTTTATCGCAGCCTCTGGTATCCCCTCTAAAATATTTTTCTAGTCTTTTATTAGTGTGTGGTTTTTTCACCAAATCACAAAGCAATCGCTGTGAGCCAACCATTGTATCACATTGCAGTACTAAAATGTTGCTTTCTTTTCAGGTGTGAAATTGAGGCAAAGACACCTTTCTGGGGGGAACAAAATGCATGTGGGGATTTACCCAAAGTGGTGATGACAGGACAGCACACACACACACAACCACACACACACACCCACACAGCGCTCTGTGGGCGGGATGTGACTAAC
Source organism: Anarhichas minor (assembly GCF_050575085.1). Lineage (NCBI taxonomy): Eukaryota > Metazoa > Chordata > Actinopteri > Perciformes > Anarhichadidae > Anarhichas > Anarhichas minor. Next base: position 2,530,065 of record NW_027466451.1, on the reverse strand, counting down.
ATCACCTGCTTCAAACATGTCCTGTGTGAGATGCAGCTGCTCTCACAACAGCCTCAGGACGGGGCCACCATTAGTGAATACAAATGAAAGAATTCGACATTCATCAAAGGATATTATATTGTGGGTTCTCCATGAAAGCCAAAGATGAAAACTAAAGAGTAGAAAAAGAATAAGACTATTTCAACATCCATATTAATCCAGTGTTGAAGCTCTTAACTCTACATATAGAGTTAATGATGAAGACAGATGATGAGAAGCAAATGTGACACCCATCTCACTATCTGCAACTAATGTTCCAACACTTCTCAGTCCATTGTACCAGACTTCATTATAACCAATTTAGAGTAATAAGCCAATGGTAATGGGCCTGAACCGGCTGCAGGCCAGTAGTGATGTGGGAAGCCTCGTCTGCTTGACCAGTGAGCTGTAGGAGGCAGTGAATCTCTGCAGCGGAACAAGTGGGACCGGGAACATACCAGTGGTTTAAAGTCATAGACTGTATAGAAGAAGTGGACGTAGTCACTGCAACGTCATCCAATGGTTTGTGGACCACGGTTTTGTAGTTTAGCATTTTGGCAGTCGCCTTCTTGGTATTTTGAGGCCAAAACTTACCATGGCTGTGTTTGAAACCATGCATAAAGTATGAGACGTGAGCTTACTGCACAAACTCAACTGCCCCACAATGCATTGCATCTGGGTGCCTTAACTAAGCTCGGAGCCTATTTGTAGGTCTCTGCTCGAAAATGGCATAGCCCTACAAAACTGACCATAGTTCTGTAACTACAAGGTCGATTTTAATAATTTTTGTTGATATAATCAGATCACAACACGTGTGAGATTGTTTAGATAGGTAATATTGTGTATATGTTGCTGGTTAATATAGTAAATGAAGACATTACACAGCTCAAATTGAAAATAATCAGGCTCGCCTGGAAAAAAAGCACTTTCATTGATAAAAGGTTATTGAAATAATGCAGACAGCTCCCTAAAACTTTCCCAAATCATAGCACAACTGATCAGTAGTTATTGAATAAAGGTTAAAGTGGAATAAAGTGAAGAATAAGAGGCTTTAGTAGAGAGCGGTCAAGCGAGGTCATCATTTTCGAACCAGCTGTTGCAGCTCTTACATTGTACTTTTATATACTATATAACTATATATTTCACTTTTTTTATCACTCATATTATTCAATACATCCAAATACAGATGTTAAGAATCATTTTGAGATTCATAACATCATCAGAGCCTGTTTTTGGCTGTCATCTATAGGATTTTCTCAGTTCATGTGTGTGTATGTGGCTGTATCTCAGCCTATCCTCGGTCGATTTCAGTAAATAAGCCCTCCTTCGACGCGTCAGGGTCTCAGGAAGGCCTCTGTCGAATTTGGTGTTGATTGACAGAAGTTTCAACCAATAAAGTTACAAGAAGTGCCGCGTGTCCCCGGGCTAAATTTCCGCTAGCAGGAAGTCTGACCACTCGCTGGCTTGACCGCTCTTATTCTGGAAACAGGTCGGAAGTAAACAGTATGCAGTTGGCAACAATGACTCCAGCTTTGAAACGGAAAATCTGCGACGTTATTGTCCTCATTTTTCATAAAACTTGGCCACATACCTACGATTTTTTTCGGCAGAGGGCAGCACGAAGGTACGTTTGACCACTCACAGCTGTCCAGTGCTCACACGGATCGGAAAACCGAAGTTAGTTACGTGTTTGGCCACGTGTGCTAATGCTATTGCATTGCATGGCTTGGTAGCCGTTAGCATCAGGGTGCAAACATTGATTTGTGGTACTCATAACGGCGATTTCTGGCCAGGATTTCATGCTTTTATGCCACGATTTATATATGCTTATATGAGTAGCCTATAGTTGTGTTTGGAGTGTGTAAGAAGTGACTTATATGATGGTGTTGCCCATACGTTGCTGTTTAATCCAAAAAAATAACTGGGCCAATCCACACTACTGGCTAATAATCAGGCTATTTTCCGCATATGATTTTCAGGGGTTCTGAGCCCGAGAGCCCCCAAATTTGGGGGCGTCGGGCTTAAGAGGGACCGGTCGTCAGTTGTGGGAGACTTTGAACCAGCCTATAAGCTGTTAATGTATCACTTCATTATGCGATAATTATTTTGTCAAGCAAGAAAGTAAGGATTTAGATAGGCAATATGTAGTATGCAGTTAGAATGTGATTTTGAACACTGCCCATGCCTAAAGAAGTGTGAGGAGCTGGAAGAGCAAGGCCCATCAGTGCCAAGTACCGTTAGCACAACAAATGCTAAAGTAATAGTTTGCGGTAGCACTAGACAGCTAGCTTGGTTAACAAGGTGCATCCGTAGTTCAGGTTAACTATGATATTAGTTGGGATGCTTATTTTGGCTACCAAAAAGCTTTTCTCTCAAAGCGGCCGTGCCCTTCATTATGTAAAACTTTATATAATTTACATAATTTAATGTCATTAGCACGGGTGAGTCACATACAAATTCACCCCCCATAAAGTTGTCATGAATGAGATATTAGCTATAGAGACCAAAACCTTCTTTTTTGTTCCAGGCACCATTTTCTGTTAAGTTGGGCATTTTAACATGGCGTTCTGACTCCATTTTTGAGCCCGCCTCAAGTGGCCATTCAAGGAACTTCAGTTGGGGTTTCCATTAATTACCATATGATAGGAAAATCTATGATCATGAAAATGACTGGAACAGTGTTTTTATCCTTCATCTAGCTACAACAAAGACTTACGTCTTTTATAGAAAAATCACAGTTAATTACAACTTTGTTTCATTTTTGTAGCAACTTTTGGGTGGTAATGGGTGATTTGTCCAAAACAAATGTAATGCGTCAGGAACTATGTTTCCCTTGAAACGTAATTGCCAATGCAGTTTTGTTGTATAGGAAAGTCATTTTTAGAAAAGCAGGCTGGTCTGAGGCGATCCTCGATAATCCCTTTAAACTCTGATGAATGAAATCAGGACAGGCCATTGCCTATCCACCTGTTGCTGATTCAGACACCATTTCCCTAAATATCTCCCCAATAGCAGACTGACATAGAGCTCAAACAACCCTGACTGATCACACGCTCTCCCATCTGTTGAGATGCTCTCTGCACAACGTTTGCATTCTAATCTCTGACACTCAGACATGTTATGTATGACCCTTGCGCAACCTTACAATTATCACACGTGGCTTCTGGTAGACGACATAATTGCCCATCTGTCACCACCGCCGCCGGAGCTTAATAGATTGTTGTGATGGCCATAGAGGACATGGCATCAGCGCAGCTTTAATTAAAAACCGGATGTGGATAATTGAATGATGCCTGACAATCAGAGAACACAGGAAATGTCGACCAGATAACAATATATGGGGCGGCTCTCCGTTGGATGACAGGGTACCGCTCAGTTTAGAAACAGTACTGTTGCTTCAATTTCTCAGGTAGGATCCCTGATACACTAAAGGCACTTTCCAACTGGACAAAAAACACAAAATATTTGGCTTTTGTCTTCAGTGATAAATGTCACAATAAATATTCATTCATTCCATGACACCCGTGTTGAAATCAGTAAATAATAAAATCAACAGAGATTTGGACAGTGTGGGAGAAAAATGTATTTGTGTCTTGAAATATATTTGTGTAAAATCAATCATATCCATCATTTGAAATGTATCCATGTATATTCATATTGTGATATTGGCCCGTATCATTGTCATATGTTATTCACATCACTGAGACAGGGAGTCTAGTATAGCGGCCTTGGAGCCCGGGTGAAGATAGGGGGGGGGGGGGATGACGTAGATAAACAAGTAGGGCAAGATTTCTAGCGGCTCATCAAAAAACCACAACAACGGTAATTATGATTTCTCAACTTACAAAGCATACAATTATTATGCTCTCCTCAAAGCCACCAGACTCAAGTCAGATAACAGTAATTTTACCTCGCTGATCGTGGGAACACACTTCATTCAAACAGAAACAAAATGAAAAATGATTAAAACCACTGTTCCAACGATCACCAACTCAGGTTTGGTTGAAATAAACCCTTATTTCACTGAGTTGGATGTAAGAGAAACAGCCGTTATATGCCCTCCTCAAAGCTACGAGACTCCGTTGACAGAAACAGTCATTTTAAGGAGCTGATTGTTGTTAAAAAAATAAAAATAAAATAAAAGTCATCACAACAGACTGTTAGTATTTTCGCTGTTCCAACATTCACCAACTGAGAGAATGAATAAGTAACATATATAAAAAGAAGAACTGACGGAATGTTTTCTCTGTTTTCTAACCCAGTTTTCCGGCCGTTCGTGACGTCAAAAGATGTCACTTATTTTTAGCAGGTTTAAAAAAAAAAAAACGCACATATGTGCTCATTTTGGTAGGAAAAGGTTACAAGTGACTGAACAAGATTCTGACACTCCCCACTTACTGCGCATCATGTCTCTGTCTCCATCCAGGTAATCGTCCCTATATCATGCTAACAGGCCGAGTCCATCCCGGTGAGTCCAATGCCAGCTGGGTGATGAAGGGCACGCTGGAGTTTCTGTGCAGCAGTGACCCGGTGGCCCAGAGTCTGAGGGAGGCCTTTGTCTTCAAGCTCATCCCCATGCTCAACCCGGACGGAGTCGTCAACGGCACGTGAGTGGGAGGCATGAGCAAGACTTTACTCGTTTAACAAGCATTCGAAGTGCCAGTGCCTCCTCTGAGCCTAAACCCTAAAAAAGTAACAGTTCAGTCAGTCAACACACGTAGAATAGATCATTATGTGAATGTAGAATACAGCGTTAATGAACTCGTAACTCCTCACGAGGAAGCAGGACAAAGTACCCCACCATGATTAAAAAGGGTGTATTGGATATGTTGCAGTGAGAGAGGTGCAAAATTAAAAAAATTAAAATGCCACAGATCGCTATGTGCTCCATCACAAAGTATCACACACACTGCAATGAAATGCTCTCATGTGCTGTGTGTTCGGCACATGTTGGACATTCACATGAGATCACTGCTGAGTGTTTTACAGCCTCCACAGTCTCCATTGGACAACACTTTCTGTCTCTCTCTCAGGTTAATTCTCTGAATTTGTCCGGTGTTGCTCTGTGCAAAGCTTCACTCCTGTGGCCTTGTTTTCTTTTCTTTTTTGTTAGTTCCATGTAGTAATTAGTCTCCACTGTGACTCTGGGAAACTTGTTGTTCCATTTATTTGTAACTCATTAGCCCTGCATTAAAAATATACTTTAGCATTAACAACTTCTGAAAGCTGCCAGAACTGCAAGAATTTAAGCTCCTACAATGAACAGCTTTGTATTTCTTTTTTGTTTTTTAAACTTAATTGTTGTTCTTAGTCTTCATACATGAATAACAAAATGTCTCCGGCACGTCCAGTGCGATTCACGCGAATGAACACAAATGGTCCCCGGTGAGACCAGCGGCACGAATACTGCGATTTGGTGTGAACACAGCATGAGGGGAACCCTTTTTCCTACAAAACTACATTCGCATACACCTAAACTGCACTTTCAATTACCTTTCAAGGGAAATGTATTTTCTCCCATATTGCGGTCACAGTTTTTAAAATGTAATTAATATTGTAAATGGAAACAAAACTACTTATGTTTCGGCAACAAAGTTGCTTTGTTAGGTTGAGTTAAACATCAAGATTTGGCTTAAAATAAATATGTTTGGTTTGTTATTTAACTTACGGATGTAGCACATAGTACATAGCACGAGCAGAGCGCAAATATTTTCAAACTTATTAATATTGGTCTCTCTCTCTCTTTCTCTCCAGGTTAAGTTTAAGGTTCAGGGTTAGTCTACTTAGAGTTCAGAGTTAGTCTACTTAGAGTTCAGGGTTAGTGTACAAAGAGTTCAGGGTTAGTGTGCTTAGAGTTCAGGGTTAGTGTGCTTAGAGTTCAGGGTTAGTGTGCTTAGAGTTCAGGGTTAGTGTGCTTAGAGTTCAGGGTTAGTGTGCTTAGAGTTCAGAGTTAGTCTACTTAGAGTTCAGGGTTTGTGTAAATATAGTTCAGCCACCTCTGCATAAACTGTCAACAGGTTTCATTATGATTGTTCATTATGACTGTTGTGGATGTCTCTAAAACTTGTTACATAAAACAAAAACTATGTGCATGGTGCAAGATACGGTACTGTGATAAAGGTTATTTTGTTATTTTTACAACCCGTAACTTCTTTTGCGCAGTCCCTCTTCATGCTGTGTCTAGACTTGACAGTCTGTCTCAGCTGGAGATAAAAAACAGCAAGACATGAACAATAATACCTTCCAAAAGCTCTGTCCTCATGACCTGAAGATCCTGATTTATCTCAGTCCGTTTCTATCCCAGATCATTCCTTTAGTTTGCTCTCTCTCAGTGTGTGTGTGTGTGTGTGTGTGTGTGTGTGTGTGTGTGTGTGATGTAAGTCTTGCAACACAGCTCTGACATTTCACAGGAATTAAGTTGGACACTGCAGGGATTTACTCATCGTGCCGTCAGCTTTCTCCCCGTCTCTCTTTTCTCCTGACTTTCTTACTCTCTTTCCTGCTCGGGTCAATTCTCTTGAGCATGAAATTGTTGCGAAACTGAAACAATATTGCCAAAGCATCAACACAGCCTTTTTCTTCTTTTTTTCACTTCAAATCCCATTCCCTGCTGGTTGGTGGGTGTATATTGGGTCATCAAAGACATGAAAAGCCATTTGAAAAGCAGGGACAGGAGGTTCTCTCATCAATGTTAGATTGGGATATGTTTGCTTTGAGTCATTTTCTAATAATAAATAGGTTGGATTAGCATTTTTTTGTCATGTCTTGAAGGCAACGTTCAGGTACTTAGTCTCCTGCTAGTCTTGCATTGTGAAATTATGTTGGGAAAATTTGACAAAAGAATCGAATCTGCCATCGTGGAACTGTGCCATCTACCTCAAAGCTTGCAGTAACACATTTCTCGCCTACTTGGGGGCAAGAAGCTAAAAAAAACACAAAATAAATAAAATCATCATGGTTAACTTTTTAGCAAACTATTTCTTATCTATACACTCAACAGAACTTTTGGTCTTCACCTACTCCTGAGGGAAATATCTGTCTCTTTAGCTGCTAAATGCTCCACTATGCTCACCAGCTGGTTGCCAACTGTGTCTGTCTGCTGTTTGCAGTAAGAAAGCTCTGTGCGCTCTCTGCTCAGCAGCAAACAGCTGCTTGCTGCTGGAGACCGGCTTGATGAGAGTAGAACTAAAAGTATGAGCTGAAAGAGGCTAAGGGCACTTTCACACATGCTGAGTTCACAAAAAACAGTGAGGTTTATAAGGTCATTTTAAGAAAAAGAAAAACTGGAGGTGAAGAAAGTAGAAAAGTGCTTAGTAAAATAAAATCTTATTTCAAATTTGAGTCTGCTTTAATTTGTGCACTGTGATACCAAACCAGAGTAAATAGAAATGAACCAAAAGTATCAATTTCACTCAGACTAGCCAAAGGGACAGCTTCTGTAAGCGCCCTTTAGAGCTGAGGGGAACCGCAGCGTTGGTGATTGTCACGGCGAGACAACTCTCACATTTCACATTGTCATTTGATCCATTGTTTATATAGAAATATTGATTAGTGCAGCTAACGTTTGTAGCTTACAGTCCAGACAGAGCTAAATAATATTGATAAGCTTTACTATCGTTGCTTCAGATTTTGGAAGTATGCCTAAACTTAGGCCGAAGGTCACAGTAACCACATAAAACAAGTTTTTGACCATAAATCAAGAATTGATATGCTAATCATGAAAATTTCACACAAATGTCTAATACGATAAATATCCTTACCGACATATATAAATGTGGAGATTTTCTGAGTACGACCAGACTTTTGTCAGAACTGTTATTGGTAGTGTAAGAATATTGTGATGGAAGATTTCTATGATTAATCGGGAGAAGGGTGGAAGTTTTCAATCTGGATCAATAAACAGAGTCTCGAAAGAATCAGAGTTGTCGGTCTTTATTGCAATAAAGAGAGAGCAGTCCCAAAGACACGTATCTCAGTGTACTGTGAGAAGGCTTCTAAAAGGTGCAACATTCAATCATCATTTATGCATACAAAAGGTTCACGCCTTTACAAATTCAGATAATGTGCCAAAAGGGGAGACACAGGATGTCTGTTTCTGAAATTCAGTTCTGGAGTCAAGGCTGTGTCTCTGTCTTACCAACAAAGAAACAGTGTCTCTTCACTTCCCACCCTTGTGGGAAAAGATAACAAGACACCTGGATACAAAACTAATTAAAAAACATCGCCTGACTACGAGTAGTACATTCTTTAAAACTAAGCATGATACAATAATATATTTTCCCATCACAATATCAATGAAAAAGTCAACAGGGATGGGTCAAATGCAGAGACAAATTTCCCCCTTAAAGGGATCAATATAGTATAATAAATTTCAAAAATTAAAACACCAACAGATTTAAAACATAAAAATGCAAACTTACTTCAACTCTTTACACATGTACCTGTAAATCATCATCAGCTGTGACATCTCATCACATGTAACAAAGGTAATCAATCCATTTTCATACTAGAGGATAAACTGAACAGCACGAAAATGATTAAAAACAACACCACTAGCACTCTTAATAAAATGATGAATTTGCTCACTAAAAGAAGTTAGTAAAATTAATTTGGCACATGAATTTTTTGACAAATTATGATCATTAATTTTTTTCATGGTTCTGTTTTGGCACTTGCAGGTTGATGTTAACCCATCTGAACCCCAAGCAGTTTCGAGGCGTTTATTTTTTATTTTAATCTCCGGTCACATTTCACATCCACTGCAATACAATAAGTCCTGCACCTGTTTGGAAACAGCACAATCGTGGCTGCAAGTAGAAGGAACTCAAACACGTCTTAATTGCTGTATGACAGTCGTAATGCCACGAATCATTCAAAAAAGGCAAATCAATCAACATTTCTTGGCGACAGGTTTGGCGTAATAGTTGTTGTTTGTGTGCACTCGTCGTTTTATTCACGTATCTGTCTGGCTCAATGTTCTTGTCTACAACAACGTTGTGTCCCCATCATGTTATTCTAGTTCTCAATAAGCATGTGATTGTGAGCAGACACTATCTCTGGCTCAGTGCTGTCATTTCTCTCTAAAGCTCTAGAGCAGGGGTCTTCAACGTTTCTCAGGCCAAGGACCCCCAAACTGATAGAGAGATGGAGCAGGGACCCCCTACTATATACTGTATATTGTATAAAATTGTGTTTTATATTAACTGGGCCTAGTATCATGTATAAACATACCTTGTTATTGTGCATTCAATACTAAGCTATTCAAATAATACACAGGTTCGTATATTCATGTTTTTATTTTAAACATGTGGAAGGTACAGTGAGCAGGGTGGCCGTGACACTTTTATTTATTTTTTTAATATTATTATTTTTTTTTTAATATGAAAAATTGTCTAATGTCCCTGTTGAAGGCCTCTGCTCGAGAGCCATGATATCTCACTCTATGGGTGCTCACACACCTAGAGTTGGGTTCATTTGGTCCGGACTATAGACCGTAAGAAGTGGACGTGGTCATCGTGTTATGAAGGCTCGAGTTTGTCAGTCTCCATTTTGGAATATGCCATTTTTTGTAACCGATAAACGGACGTTACTGTATTTGGAATGCGGAGGAGTGATGTGGAGACACTGTATACGGCTCTGGTAGCAGCAGCGACCTGTCAATCACAGTAAGCCCGCCCTAACAGACAAATAGCTGTGCTGATGAGCATACTTGTTACCATGGTTACCAAATGATATACACAAATAGGTTATTGACACGGCCTTATACAGATCAATTTTAGGATCACTTCTTCAACAGACAAAGCAATCAGCAGATGGATTTATAAGTAGTTTGGCTTTTGAAAGCATGCTAATATCACATATCTGCTATCAGAACTCTCTGTGGTCGCTTTGTTTTCTTTTGCATCACAAATGAACCGCACCAAGACCCTCCTATTTAAACAGTCCCAGTTCGGTTGTTTGGTCCGCATCACGGTTTTGACCGACAGCTTTCAGACCAGCCAAAAAAGAAATGGACTAACCAGGCAATAGGACTTGAGTTTGTTTCAACCAAACCAATCTTGTAAGGTGGGAAAGCACAGGTCGCACTTTATGAATATGACATTCCTGCAGAGTGGTCAAGAAGTTATATTTACTTGCACTTGTTAACTGTATTCATATTTCTCTCAGCATTATCCAAACTCAAACCCTGCCATCAATTAAATGTGACATAAGCCAACAATCGAATACATGCTTGTATTTCTGGCCTATATATTTATTTTGGTCTAATGTCAGTTCATTTTGATACTGATGAGCCCAATCAAACACATGAGGGCTGCATAAACACACAGTGCTTCTGTCACAGCTCTGCCCCTTCTCTCCTGTCACTCTATCTCTCACTCACCTCATCAGGTCATCACTCTCACCTGCTCACTCTGCTGCACCTACCGTTTAGACCCCAGTCTCACACACACTCACTGCCAGATCGTTCTCCGCATTATGCCAGACTTTCCAGCGTTTACCCTCCGACTGGTTTCTCGTTGCCGACCCTGCCTGTTTGGAATTCTCTGCCTTGCCTCTGCCTCGGTAAACCACTCAGCCTTCTGTCCCTGACCAAGAGATTCTGCCTCTGCTTCCTCTCGTTTCTGTCTGCGTTCTCCCCTGACGGCTTGGCGTTCCACTATTCCCTGTGTCCGTGGTTCTGGGTCCATACCACACCCGTTACAGATTTAGCTGTTTTTGGTTAAATGACAAATTAATGCGAGTTGTTGGTTTTGTGTTGAAAGCATACAGAATAAAACAGAATCTGGCAGCACATTCCCAATAGCATTCATTGTGCACACACACACACACAGGCGCCTGAGGGCAGGCAGCTGCAGTGTCGTGCAGAGAGGAGCAAATGTTGTGGAAAATAACAGTTTACAAAGACTTTTAACTGTGTTGGATCCTCTGTCTGCTGCCCAGGGACAGAGCTGTGGATTGGAGTCCACGGTGCAGAGTGAGAGACCTAGATAAAGAGAGAGAGAGAGGGTGAAAGGGATTAGTGCAAGACAGAGAGGGAAAGAGAGTTACGAAGAAATATGGAAGGGAGGCAGAGACACAGAGACTGAGTAGACAGACTGAAGAAACTGCTCTGAACTTGGTATCAGCAGAAATGGATAAACCCTTGGAGCCCACCTTTTGGGGAATTTTTTCCCATTCGACAATTTATCCATGAAGTCAGTGCTGGGTTTAGCCACATCAGGAAATGAAAAAAAATAACTAACCGTTGGTTTGTGGGCTATGGTTTTGAAGCCTCGAGCTCGGCATTTTGGCCGTCCCATCATGATTTTTTGGAGTTTGAGAAGTGACACAAGAGGGTGGCGCTAAGTTGTAAGATGATACGTGACAACGCCGTAATAGCAACCTGTCAATCGCAAGGTAGCCCAACCCTAAAGCATGCACTGCTTTATGGTCTATTTCACTCTAAATGGACCATAATAACTAAATGAACACATAGCACACAAACAGCGATCCCTTAGGGCAAAGCCCGTGTTTGTTTAGTTGAGATTTAACGTGACTGAAATGACTACTACTAGTTAATACAATACTAATTATCAATTCAAGTTTCCTTTGCTCCAGAACAGTTTTCCTGTGATTTTTCGTTTTGGTCTAAATTCAAACCAGAAGTGAAGAGCATTACCCAACTCTGCTCTTTCATTTCATTAACACAAATGGGTTGTTGGTAACATCGCAAATGTTGTAGTCCTGAAGTTGTTTCGCGCTGACTAATTCAGTGGAACGTCCCTGCCAAAGAAAGGAGCAAAGTAAAATCCGGACCAGTCAAACTGAATGCTGTATCGCTTTCAGGACTCCTTATTCTTTGGTTAATAGCCGTGGTTATTCCTCTCCGTGAGTCGTTAATTTAACTTCACACATCTCGCTGGAATACTGTTACAGCTGATTTGCTTTGATTGATCATACTTAGCTCAGTTAAGCTTACCAACTGACACACACACTGCTGTGATGACAGACTACTGAATGAGATAATTGGATTTGGGTTAATTACACAGACACACATACAATATATATTTGCAAGTGTGTGTGGGCACACATCTTTTACACACCCATCTTTTCTAGTTTTGTACTGTGTCTGCCATTTAGAACCTGCAGTGTGCTCACTGGATGTGAGAATTGAGACTTTCAATGCTGTAATGTGACACAAACCTCCATCCTCAGAGAGACGATGGCTTTGGCACATACACACACACACACACACACACACAATTTAAATGCAAACAGAATGCTCTTTCACATGAGAAGTCAGACTCTCTGAGGAGGAACATTGGGGATGCTCTGTGATGCATCACACACACACACAATCATGTTTTCATGACTTTTGGGGACATTACATTGACTCACATTCATTTCCTCGAGACTTAACTTAACCCTAACCATAACAGCTACCAACCTGATCCTAATTAAACCAAGGCTTTACCCAAAAATGTAATGGTTTATGTTATGGGGACATGCTATTGTCCCCATTTGAGCCCAAAGAAAAAGGTGAGTCCATACAATGTGACTGTGTAATCAGATTTATGTCCCCACAAGACGGGTAAAATACGGCCACACACACACACACACATTCGTGCACACACACACAGGTATCCCCCCTTCTGAAATACATTTATCACTGTCTCTTGCACTGTAATGGAGCACGGGGAGCATGCACAGGGATCCTATTATGGAAGGGGACTCAAACGGTGGTCTCCCCATTGGTCTCTTGTCGACCATCTTAGCCCTTTTAAGCAGCAGCCCGTTCTCACTCCTGACTCGTCTAATAAGGCAGCTGGCCCGAGGTGTCAAACTGATGCTCTACATGGCCGTAGTTATGGTGGGAGTAAAGGAGGAAGTCAGGTTGTGTAGTATAAAGAGTGATGGAGGAGGTTGGCTGAGTCCAGAAACACAGGACTTTCACCCAGGAGAATGGCGTTCGTGTCCCGTGTGAAACCAAAAGAAAACATTGACTTATTCTAAGTTATATAACATACAATGCCGCTTATGTAACTTGCGTAATGCAGCCTACTTAACTACATAACAAACCAGAAAAACACCATCTTTTCCTAAGCCTAACCAAGTTTTGTTGCCTAAACCAAACAAAGTTGTTTCCACCAAAACATAGTTTAGTTTTAAATATCGGAGAGGAAATTGAAACCTGCAAAACTGAAGCTAGAGGGGTACATAGACCGTCACAGTTTGCAGCGAAAGACCACTGATTAAGCGCCGGTAAGTGACGAGTTGTGAGTAAGAATGAGTTGTTAGCAGCTGATGTCCCCACATGTGTGATCATTATTAACAGACATTATTTTTGTGTTATGTAACGCAATATTGTGTTGCTTGGTAACATCTTTGGTCCATGTTCACTTCTTGTAAGTTTATGTTATCCACATACACTCTAACTGGAAATAAGCTGGGACACATTAAGAAGTATTAAGTTTAAAACTGCGAAATGGTCGATATACGGGTGACATTACAACAGTACAGAAATCCTTACTCATTCAAAGGCACAGTTTCTGAATACGGAGATGTCCACATGATAGCTTAAGACACTAGACAGCTCAGTAAACATCCTTGTAATGTTGACTTGATTGTGCTTCGAAGTTGTTTTGGATGATATGGACTGTGGATGTGTAATAAAAAAAAAAGATTCAATACCCCAAAGATATCACTATCGGATAATCAAAAGCCCAACAGCACTCAACAAACAGCCAATAACCCATCTACCCAGCTGAGTGGTGTACAACCCCATAAGCCAATTTCAATTAGTGGCGTATAAAAGGGCAACTGGGGAGTATCAGAGTTGTAAAGCAATACGGGAGATATGGAGCTTGCTCCTGTTGTACGGCTCACCTTGCAGTGAAACCGAAGAGTCATTCACAGGAGGGTAAAACTGGCTCATGGCATTGTGTACACAAATCTTAAGAGGGTGCTTGTATAGGTTTGGAACAAAGATCGCAAAGCATGCTTAACACACTGTCAAAGTAGAACTGAAATTGTTCCTGCATATGTAATGTACAAGACCCATGTCCCTCTTGTACGGATCAATTTAGATGTATGAAGACATGCATTTTACCTTCTCCTTCCTGTAATGACTCTGATGTTAGTTAAGCAAAAAGAATTGCACATTGGCTATCGTCCAGATAAACGACAACTTTGCTCGGATTCATTTTCTGTGACCAATGTTGCGTTGAAGCATGGCTGAGTTAGCAGCGTGGCTAAAGCAGCCAGCCGTCCACTGGTTTGGTTGCTGGTCCCTGAGGAGGAGAGGATGAGCCCGACAGCCAAACACAATTTATTATCTTGAATAAATGCGATAACGATTCTGGCCCCCAGTATCTTTAGCCCACTACTGAGGTGATTCATGTTTGCCTGCATTGGCTATGGCTTCCATTACCTTGCCAACAGCCCAGCCTTCAGCTATACTGTGTGGAAGCCATTGATGGATGCCACATTCGCATCAAGACTCCCCCTTGATCCACATGCACAAGACATTCCCTCCGCGAGGAGACGACCGAGCTTCTGACCACTCTTCTACCCGCAAACTAATCTCCTAGCAGTGGTTGGAGTGATCACGTGGTGCGCTGACATGGTCGGATAAACAGTAAATGCAACAATTTCAAATAGGCTACTAAATTTCACCAGATACTAGATACACCAGAGATAAACTGACCAGTTCACTTGACAGCGTTCTAAGACCAACCCTTTCAGGTAGACCAGAGAGCGGTTGCTTGATCCGCGTTTGAACCAACCCAAACTAACCACACCAAGGGGGAAAAACACTCTGGGGTTTGGTTATAACCAGACTTACCAAGGCTGGTATTAACGCACCCTATTATTACAATAAACTGCATCATCTCTTATCTGATACCTACTTTTTTAGAAGGCCTCAATAATTAGAGCTTCTAATGACACTCACTGGTCTCACAGACCAATGCATAATGCTGACACTATGTATATAAATGCATTGACATGAGGGAATGCTGACATCAGCTGTCAACCAATTGCAAATACACGTTCTTGTTTACTCTGGTCTGCGTCGTGCTTTACAACGCCTCCTCGCTGTAATGTCAATGTAAATCACTGCTTATTGCTTCAGTAAATTTACATTTTTAATAATCAGTCTCATGCATAACACTACTGTTGGAAGTAAGTCTTAAATTGACTACATGTTAACTGTTTACTGTACCTTGAAGGGCATTAACTTCTCTGTTATTGGACGCTTCTAGTTGACAATAAATAAATAAATGTTCTCTGTACTTGTGGTAGCTGGAGTGTTTTGCAGCCGTTTCACATACCTACTGTCAGCTTATCTGGATTGTGTTTGTAGCCAACCAACAGCCCAGCAACACATCCAAAACTAAACTCTATCATAAGATGTTTTAGCATCATTGAAGGATTGAGCACATAAGGGTGCTGGTGGGTTTTTGTAAAATGTAGCCTAATAGGCAATAGAAAGTGATGCATGGACAAAGCAAAGTTAATTTAGTAATTAATGTCTTACATTTACTTTCATGGTCACTATCGCTTTAGCCAAACAAGTCACACACTATACAAACATACCAACTAGTAATATAACCAACAACATAATACTGTGCAGCCCGATAGGTTGACATTCACAGTCTAAATGTCCCGTCTGTTTCTATTGCTGTGTTTTTCTTCAGGAATCGCTGTGATCTGAACAGCGAGGATCTGAATCGTCAGTGGTGTAAACCCGACCCTGTCCTCAGTCCAACCATCTACCACACCAAGGGCTTGCTCTATTACCTTAACAGCGTAGGACGGACTCCACTGGTGAGATACACATGCTCTTCTCTACTGTAAACCTGTCGTTGTCTTCGGATGTTGTGGTCCGTTGAGCTCTCCCTTGTTTTTGCTTTTAAAATCTTACCCTGCCCCCTTTGAGACTTTGACAACTAGAGAGGAGGTTTTCACCCAAATGCTCCTTTCAATGTAAGGTCAAAGCACTACTGGAGGTAAGATTACGAGTACCATTGCTTGCTATAGTTAATACACAGTTAACAGCTGTGTAGTTGAGATCAAAATGAAAGCGGCAAGGGGCCATTGGCCCCCCCTCTTTATACCCTTGGTTCCTCAGACGTCATGGCTGATTGTGATGCCAAGATGGTCTCTAGTTTAATATATATAGATGTAGAAATGTAAAAAATTACATTGTGTGTTCGGGTAGGGGATTTGTGTTGCAACTGAACGAAGGCCTGGCACTGCAGAGCATCTCACTCCTTCAGAAATTCACTCTGTTGCTGCTTCCTGATTTGTTTTGTTTTTTATTCACAGAATGAATGAGATTCCAGCTGCAGCGTTGAAAAAAAGTACATTTTAAAATCAATTTGAAACTAATTAACAGCAAAATTAATGCCTGATTGTTTCAATTTGCCCCTCGCAATAGCTGCCACCCATTATTCAGCCAAACACAAAGCCGAAAGGTGTGATCATGTGTGTATGTTGTGAGTGGTGTTTTTGTATGTTTTTTTCTTCCTGAAAGTGAAATGTAATGTAATAAGGCTTTAATGAAAAAGACCTATAATGAATTGACCTTGATTGGCTTATTTAATTGCTCCAAATTAGAGCGGGGAGGTTGTTTTTCAAGCTTATTCAAGCAATTAACTGTTGGTGTAGACTGATGTACAGTGAACAGCTCGTGCACTTTCAAAGACGACTCGTTAACCTTTTCACAGCCAGGTGGTACGCCCTTGGATAAACGTGATGCTCAGGATGGCACGGCTTTTAGCATAAGCACTTGTTGTGCACCATAAAAAGCGACAGCAGTAGTGGTGTGTTCCAACACTAACATGACTCTCTTGTGACTGCGTGAATGATGACTGGTCTCTCAGAAACACATTAGGAAGAAGTGGGACATTGTTTAAAAGCCACAAATCCTGTCAGAGAGGATGGATGGATCAACAAAGTGTGTGACTTCGATACAGGAGACCGCTGGGCCCCTTGTGCATTCTGTGTCCTGTAACACAGTCTCAAGACAGTTTGTGACCCTAAAAGAAATCTATTGGTTTCCTGTACATTTTTCCCCTGAACTGTACTTGTTTCGTGTCGCTTGGAACAACTTCCTTTTTGGATCGACATTACGCTACAAGTAAGGTTTAGGTAACAAAACCACTTAGTCAGGTTCAGGAATATCGTCACGAACGTTATGTTTCACAACAAAACTACAAGAATACACTACATGCGGTGTCAAACACCGATCTCGTTGTTGAAAGTCCTGTGTTGCTTAGTCACATGGACGTGTTTAATTTTTGTGTCCACCAAGAATAAGGATCCTTACTGACTTTCCATTGTCATTATTTTCATCCTGAGCAACATGCAAAAAATAATTTGTGTCCCTGTACACAAAGCTAATAAATTGCATTTTGTGACTATTTCAAGACCTTCCATGATGCTGGGCTGTTTCCTACTACCTGTCATTGTTGTTGTTTATTATTGTTTTTTTATGATTTTTGACCACCATCTTCCCTAACATTGAAGGAACGTGCTTTATTAGCTCAGGCCTTTCAGGTATGATAATAGATCTGGGGAAGGTTCAACAGGTCAAGAAACAGAGACAGTCAGATGATCAGGTTGTAAACAAACCGAGAGTTTTTATCTAAACCATTTTATTTATAGGTCAAAGTGATGCACACACATTAACGACATGTAACTAAATCCCTCATAACACAGGAACACTGTAGCACAACTACATTAAGTGCAGTAAGTCACAGTTGAAGCAAGAAGTCTGTAGACAGTTTTGGTGATCATTTTACTCTTTACACTTTTATTTTCTCTGCCAGATAAGTTCGACTAACCTGAAGGTTTGTTTCCCGCCTGTCTCAATTGTGTCTCTTAGAAAAGTACAATAATAGCTCACTACTTAAATTCAAGCGAATGCTGTCTTTTGCCTCACTATATCTATTTTTAGCAATGTTCCTAAAATGTTCCAAGAGCCTGTCATTTACTATCTCAATTATTGAGTACGTCATCTTAACTGAACGATCCGGAGCCACGACAATAAAACCAAAAGCAGGACTTTTAGTTGTCTAACCAAAAAATAATGAATCATTTGCATAACAGACACCCCAGTTAGAACTGGAACATTTCACACAAAATGCTGCAAACCCGTTCAAAACTTGAATTTCTCTGGAATTTAGACCTGACAATTTTTCCAGTTTGACATAAAAAGCATCTTTGACACCTCATTAGACTCTTACCTTGGTGGGTTTCCATCTTTGAATACTGGTGCAATGTGTAGGATCTGGCTAGAATTTTCGTTTAAAAGATTCAAAAAAATGATCCTGCCTTTCATAACACTTGGATCTCAAGAGGCAATGGTGGGTCACTGTAGCTTCCAGTCTGTTCTCAGTCCAACATGAGAGGACCAAGAAGTAGAGCTGCCCCCAGGGGCTTGTCCATCAAGTGGAAGGTCTTTGTTTATTGGATTAAATGTGTTATCCTGCCCCCTATGTGTTTGAAACATGTCAGATCTGTAGCATTGCACCTTTAATGAATGATATGACTCAGAGCAGAATTATTGCATAGACTTTAAACTCAAATAATTTTATTACAGCAGGCATCATTTTCCACATCACTGAATAATTCCAGACAAAATATCCTGTCAGATCATCCGACACGGGGAATCTGTTCGAGATGCTTCTCACACGTCTTCAAATCTTGTCCGGATGCGTAATGCAAAGACCTGTTCCTCTTCCAGGTTTTTTGTGACTACCACGGCCACTCCAGGAAGAAGAATGTGTTCCTGTACGGCTGCAGTGTTAAGGAGACTCTCTGGCAGTCTGGCTCTGCCGTTAACACTGTGGGATTGAAAGAGGACCCAGGATATAGGGTAAGACACACAAACACACACACACACATGCACACCCACAGCCAAGCAGGCCATAGAGTGTTCAGTTTAAAATGGTATGTGGTCCTCTCCTCTTCCAGTCCCAGTGGTGGATTGCAGTTAAAACTCAGAAACATGAGCCAAAAGTCTGCATTTGGTTATCAATGTCTCTCTCTCTCTCTCTTTCTTTCTCAGACCATTCCAAAGACTTTGGATCGTCTTGCACCAGCCTTTTCTTTCAACAGCTGCAACTATTTGGTGATAGAAATAACAACAATTAGAAAAATAATATTATTGATATTATAAGGGATTTAATAATTCACCTGCATATTCATTTATTTACAATAAAGTTACCAGACAAATAATGTGACATGAAAACTGAATCCTTCCTTGAACAGGTGGAGAAGTCCCGCTCTGCCACGGCCAGGGTGGTTGTCTGGAGGGAAATGGGCGTCCTGAGAAGTTACACCTTGGAGAGTACTCACAACGGTTGTGACCAGGGAATATACAAGGTGTGTTCATGATTGTGTCGGTCCAAAAAAGCTCTTTTCATTCTCTGCCGTAAACTGGTGATATATGTTGTAACACTAGCCGTGAACTTCTCAGTTTACTCAGTTGCGTGAAGATGTTTTTAAGCAGCCTTAAGGTTCTATTCTGTCTATCCTAGAGTCCAGGTCGAAGTTTGAGCCAAAGTTGAAGAAATTAGCTTGAGGCGTTCCTACGATATCACGTACACGATGATGGGACACGAGAAGTTAACGTTGATTTAATTATCACATAACTTGCGTACTTGAGAAACGGCACTTCCGTTGTTATTTTTTAACCCAAACGACAATCTTTTCATGAACCTAACAAAGTAGTTTTGTTGCCTAAAACCAACTAAGTTCTTCGAGAAGACTGTATGCATGTAACGAGCTAAAGTTGACACATGTTGCTGGAATTTTGCAGGAAAAGGCATGAAAAATAAGGAGTATGTTTCCATTAGATATCATACACATGGACAGGTACATGCACTGTTATTCTGAAACAACAGCGAAGTGACAGTCACATGTATCCCGGCCCAAAATATCAATACTGGTTGAAGAGAAGATATCTTTGGGACTGCAGGCGTGTTTATCCCATACACTGTATATAAGAAGTGCACATAGTCATCGTGACGTCAACCATTGGTTTGTGCCGTTTTGAAGCCTCGAGTTGAGCGAATGTAAGTTAAATAGCCTGATTTCTTTTGCAGCTCAACAAAAACATCAGTGATTGAACGAGATGTGAAAAATCAATGTGGGGGATTTGGGGGACAATTTGACTGTTGACCTAACATTTAGCTGCACATGCCTAGTAAGCCTCTCTCTCTCTCTTTGTCTCCCACATCAACCTGCCTTTTACTACAGGCTACAGACCCTTTAGTGGGTCACACAGACATTGTGCCGGTTGAAGTCTCTATAACTCTCTCGCTCTCGCTCTCGCTCTCGCTCTCTCTCTCTCTCTCACAGAGTGTAATTAAGTCCCAAGCTGATCGCTCAGTCACCAGCTCTAACCTTTATTTATAGAGCACATAAAACCAAAGCTATAAAGAGCCTTCAGCACTTTATAGTGTAAGTGCGAAAGCACCGAATAATTACCACCCGGCTGCTAATAAAAGCGCGATCATAGTTATGAATGAAAAAGGAGCGACATGGATGAGGAATATGTAATCTGTGTATCATCAACCTATTCATTTATGACTGACGTTGGAAAACAGGAGCTCAGGCTGGGTCAGACAATGAAGTCTAAGCTAATGCTCCAACACTTTTCTGTTTTCTGTTATTTTGCTGCTATTGGAGTCCCAAAAATGTTCAAAGAAATCACTGGAAGCGCTCCGAGTTCGATGCAATACAGTTTATTCTTTGAGCAAGAAATAAACCCGAGCAGACCTCGGAGTCCAACTGACTGCCCTGCTCCGAAGCCTTATCTACTTCCTCTGTCTGGGGCCAATGCTCCATCTTTACTTTTAAACTCCTCCTTTGTTGCCCTGGAGATGATGGTGTAATATCTTTATAGCACCACCCAAGTTTCACTTTTCTAATGGTGTCTTAGTAAGTCCCAGACTTTCCCACTCAGGCATGTTTTCCTGACACCATTATTACATGGGCGCATTTTTTAAAACTTTAATTAATTTAAGTTATACATTGAATCAAACTGGTTATATGTTAAATCACTTAAATCGTACCACATTAACACTAGTTCTGATAAAAAACATTGCATATATTTGATAGAGCTGACTTACTGTGACAAATCAAACTCCAATACTGTGTGTTGAGCCAGTGAGGACCTCAAATCCATGAACGCATGTTTCCAGAAAGCTGCGGGTGGCTGTTGGATTATCAAGTAAGTGTGGGAGGCTCTGATGATCTTACACAGCGATGAGTGGGAGAGACTGACTGAGTGTCGGGTCCAAATGCAAAAAAGGATTCTACCATACCAATTCTACCATAACTCGACCGTGAGTCCCATCAACAAAGATAGCATTGTAGCTAAATGTCACCTAGATGTATACAATTTGGTAAGCAGATGTATCACATTTAGACTTCAAAAAAAAGTCTTAGGGGTCCATGCTCTAAACCCAACCGGAAGTCAGCCATTTTGAATTTTGAATAAAGTTTCTTTGAAGTTGTTTTTGCCATTACCAGGTGCTGTACTTTAACGAACTCCTCCTAGGGAATTAATCAGATCAACTTAGAATTTGGTCAGAATGATCTAAAGACCTTAGTGATTAAAAGTTACTAAAAGCTTGAGGTTTCATCGAACGACATGGATGTGGTGTGGCAGCCATTTTATCTGCTTCGCCATCGTCCATCAAGCTGTTGTAACTCGACTGATTTGTCAAAACTGTCCCAAACTTGACATGCTTGATGACTGTCATGACTTCATGACTTCTGCATGCCAATATTAACTCATAGTCATAGCTCCACCTACTGATAACCATGTACGTAAGCAGGATTCTAAAATTACAGCGGCCCAAACACTGCTTTACTGTACACTATGAACTATTTGCTTACTAATGGGAGGTGTCTATATAGTTATTCGTGATACTTGTCGGGTCATATTCCATGTAAAATCAGATGAAATTATGCAGGTTGCACCAGAAACTCCTTCAGCTCAGACTCCGGTGCAGCATCCAGGACTGTCAGACTGTAGTGCACTAAAATCTGAAGTTTTCCAAAGGGACTTTGGTGCTAGAAAAAACATGACCACTTTCATCCACAGTTACTGCCAAAATCAACAAAAATATGAAAGTTCCTCGTAGGAGCTTTAAAGAAGAGTGTTACGTCCTGAGCCCTTTTAAAGAGCAGTGTATCTTTTTTTTTCTCAGCGTATTCTTAACAAAAGCAAAAAAAAACAATGCCAACAAAACATTCTCAGAGACAGTCAGCTCACATTTGCTCCTCCCTCCTCGGCAGTTTAAAAAGCACTTCTCCCATTCTGGGATTTTCTGGCTCATATCTCAATCTAAAAAAAAGATTGTTGATCTTTAAACGTAAAATCACATATAGGCAAATGCAGAAAAGGACACACACACACACACACATGCACACTGATTTTCTTTCTGAGGCAAACAGAAAAAACTCTATTCCTGCTGCACATGTAAACCGCTCCTGCTCTTTGAATTATTGTAACAGCCATCTTTCACACACACCACACACACAGGTGTTTCGGACAACCTATTAGAAGCTTAATGGGAAATAGTACACCTACTTACAAAGCACTCAAACAGCCACACACACACACACACAGTGTTCCTCGTGCGCCCTGTCATGCAGACTATTGAGTGGCATGTCAGTAGCTGGAAAGGGGGAGTTGAGAAAGGGGGACGGGGAGTGGATGGAGACAAAGTTAACGAATCACAGCTCTGTTGTGGAGAGACTCTGGGAAACGAGTTTTTTACACAAATCTCTTCAAACGCTTTGTCTCCGAGTCTGCACGAAGTGAACGGGAAATAGGTGAATGTGACACATTCATCTTAAATCCCTCATCGTGCCGATTATAAATGAATCCTTTCATATAATAGAGATTTAAATTAATAAATAAATGAATCAATCAATATTAAATTAATAAATCAGGCAGAAACGCTGCACAGTACGTGTCAGCTGTGAAAATTAATTAATTTATGTAAATAACATGAATGCAATCTTGGACGAGAACAATTCCTTTCAACTGTGTAAATATGTGTGTGTGTCTGTGTGTGTGTGTGCGTGCGCAGGGCCTGCAGACGGGAACCAGGGAGCTGCAGGAGATGGGCGTGAAGTTCTGCCATAGTCTGCTGTCCGTGACCAAAGACGTGAAGGGGCTCTACAGCCACATCGACCTGGACCACAACATCCTGGACCACAAGTCTCACAAGTAAGACGCACCCTGAGGTGAGGGCCCGTCATATGTCCATGTTGTGTCAAAGTGGGTAGAAAGACGAGGATAACCCTCCGGGGGTGAAGACATTGTCCTGCTGGTTGCGCTTTAACAGGGACAGAGTGGGAGGTTAGGACTTCAGTTTAGAGATACGGCTATATTTAGGATTAGAGAGTGAGGCTTACAGGGTACTGACATCCATCCATCCATTTTCCTCCGCTTATCCGGGGTCGGGTCGCGGTGGCAGCAGGCCAAGCAGGCTGACCCAGACTTCCCTCTCAATGGCAACATGTTCCAGCTCATTCTGGGGGATCCCGAGGCGTTCCCAGGCCAGCTGGGAGATGTAATCCCTCCAGCGTGTTCTGGGTCTTCCCCGGGGTCTCTTCCCAGTTGGACGTGCCTGGAAAACCTCCAGTGGGAGGCGTCCAGGAGGCATCCTAATTAGATGCCCGAACCACCTCAGCTGACTCCTTTCGACACGAAGGAGTAGCGGCTCGACTCCAAGCTCCCTCCTGATGACCGAGCTCCTTACCCTATCTCTAAGGCTGAGCCTGGCCACCCTACGGAGGAAGCCCATTTCGGCCGCTTGTAGCCGCGACCGTGTCCTTTCGGTCACGACCCAGAGTTCGTCACCATAGGTGAGGGTAGGAACGTAGACCGAGTGGTAAATTGAGAGCTTTGCCTTCCGGCTCAGCTCCCTCTTCACCAAGACGGTCCGGTGCAGCGCCTGCTTTACTGCTGCAGCCGCACCGATCCGTCTGTCGATCTCCCGCTCCATCTTACCCTCACTCGTGAACAAGACCCCGAGATACTTAAACTCCTTCGCTTGAGGTAGGCACTCCGTCCCCACCTGGAGGGAGCAATCCACCGGTTTCCGGCAGAGCACCATGGCCTCAGATTTGGAGGTGCTAACTCTCATCCCCATTCACACTCGGCTGCAAACCGCCCCAGTGAATGCTGGAGGTCACGATCCGAGGAGGCTAACAGGACCACACCATCTGCAAACAGCAGAGAGGCGATCCCGAGACCCCCGAACCTGACGTTCTCCACCCCCAGGCTGCGCCTAGATATCCTGTCCATGAAAATCACGAACAGGACCGGAGACAAAGGGCAGCCCTGGCGGAGGCCAACACCCACTGGGAACGTGTCTGACTTATTGCCGAGAATGCGGACACAGCTCCTACTGCAGTCGTACAGAGACCGGATCGCCCGTTGTAATGGGTCCGACTGGTTGGGCAAACTCCCAGAACCCCTCCAGTAGTCTTGCGAGGGTAAAGAGCTGGTCCACTGTTCCACGGCCGGGACGGAATCCGCATTGCTCCTCTTGAATCTGAGGTTCGACAAATGGTCGGAGCCTCCTTTCCAGCACCCTGGCATAAGCCTTCCCCGGGAGGCTGAGTAGTGTGATACCCCGGTAATTCGAGCACACTCTCCGGTCCCCCTTTTTGAAAATGGGAACCACCACCCCGGTCTGCCATTCCATGGGCACTGATCCCGACCCCCATGCGACATTGAAGAGGCGTGTCAGCCAGGACAGCCCAACTATGTCCAGCGCTTTCAGCATCTCAGGGCGGATCTCATCCACCCCCGGCGCCTTGCCACCAAGGAGCTTTTTGACTACCTCAGCGGCCTCTGCCAGGGATATGGGTGAGTCTCCCCCTAGATCTTCAGGCGCTGCCTCCTCTGCAGAGGACATGTTGGTCAGGTTTAGGAGTTCCTCAAAGTGCTCTTTCCACCACCCGACGATGTCCCCTGTCCGGGTCTGCAGTTCCCCCCCCCCCCCTGCTGAGAACAGCCTGGGGTAAGCCCTGCTTTCCCTTCCTGAGCCGTCGGATGGTTTGCCAGAACCTCCTTGAGGCCAACCGAAAGTCCTTCTCCATGGCCTCCCCGAACTCCTCCCATGCCCGAGTTTTAGCATTCGCGACCACCGCAGCTGCAGCCCTTCTGGCCTGCCGGTACCTGTCAGCTGCTTCGGGAGACCCCTGGGCCAACCAGGCCTTGAAGGTCTCCTTCTTCAGCTTGACGGCTTCCCTCACCTCCGGTGTCCACCACTGGGTTCTCGGGTTGCCGCCACGACAGGCACCGATGACCTTCCGGCCACAGCTCCTAGTGGCCGCGTCCACAATAGAGGCTTTGAACATGGTCCATTCGGATTCCATGTCCCCAACCTCCCTCGGGATGTGTGAGAAGTTCTTCCGGAGGTGGGAGTTAAAGACCTCCCGGACAGGGTCCTCCGCCAGACGTTCCCAGTTCACCCTCACTACACGTTTGGGCTTGCCGGGTCTTTCCAACCGGTTCTCCTGCCATCTGATCCAACTCACCACCAGGTGGTGATCAGTTGACAGCTCTGCTCCTCTCTTCACCCGAGTGTCCAAGACATACAGCCGCAAATCAAATGATACGATTACAAAGTCGATCATTGATCTCCGGCCTAAGGTGTTCTGGTACCAGGTACACTTATGAGCCACCTTATGTTCGAACATGGTGTTCGTTATGGCCAAACCGTGGCAAGCACAGAAGTCCAATAACGAGACGCCATTCGGGTTCAGATCGGGCAAGCCGTTCCTCCCAATCACCCCCCGCCAGGTTTCTCCGTCATTGCCCACGTGAGCTTTGAAGTCCCCCAGGAGAACTATGGAGTCGGTAGGCGGCGCCCTTTCCAGGACCCCTCCCACCGACTCCAAGAAGGCCGGATACTCTGAACTGCCGCTTGGTGCATAAGCACAAACCACAGTCAGAGCCTTGCTCCCCGCAACCCGTAGGCGCATGGAGGCGACCCTCTCGTTCTCCGGGGAGAACTCCAACACAGCGGCGCTCAGCCGGGGGCTCGTGAGTATCCCCACTCCCGCCCGGCGTCTCTCACCCTGGGCAACTCCGGAAAAGGACGAAGTCCAACCCCTCTCCAGGAGCTTGGTTCCAGAGCCAGCGCTGTGTGTGGAGGTGAGTCCAACTATATCTAGCTGGTATCGCTCCACCTCCTGCACCAGCTCTGGCTCTTTCCCCGCTAGCGAGGTGACGTTCCACGTCCCTAGAGCTAGTCTATGCTGCCGGCGATCGGCTCGACCAGGCCTCCCGCCTGACCCGCCGCCCGGTCTGCATTGCACCCGACCCCGATGCTTGTCCCTGCGGGTGGTGGGTCCACAGGGTGGCTGCTCCATGCTGTTTATTCGGGCTGAGCCCGACCGGGCCCCATGGGCGAAGGCCCGGCCACCAGACGCTCGCCGACGAGCTCCCCTCCTGGGTCTGGCTCCGGGAGGGTGCCCCCGGTTTCCCTGGTTTCCCTGCGAGGTGACTGAAGTCCGTGGGCTGCTTATCATTACTGACAATTCTGGCAAAATGTTCACATGTAGCATGAAAATTATTAAAACCAAAACATGAGCAAAAAAATCACATCTAAGTGCAAGGAATGCTGGTTTTTTTTGTCCATACCTTGCTATCTACAGATATTTTCCAGTGATTGTTTTTGTTTTGCACGTCTGAATTCCCAGTGGTATATATTGTTTATATATAAACCATAGTAATAAAAGTATAGGTTTCAACTGAACTGACATCACTCAAACCTTCTGGTTTCGCATCAGACGGCAGCCTTAAGACCACACCAGCCCAGAACATGTTGCAGAGCTAGAGTTCTGAAATGATCCGACTGAAAATCCCAGCTCATATGTTTTCAATGACAGTAGCTGGTGGCACTAGAAAGTTGCCAAATCGGCAGCACCGACAGCACCTGTCCCTTCAGGCCTCCCTCCTAAGCCGCTCCACTAAAATGATCATAACGAAAGTAAACATGTCACAGGCCTTGGTTACGCTTGTCTTTTCAATGTGACTTTTTCTGATCGGCTGTGCCAAACAGGAACTCTGCCGTATCTGCATACGTGCATCCACACTTGACACTTCAATGCCACCTCCATATAACAACAAAAAGATTACCGACCCTGGCTATAATCCCAGTCACCCACTTTAAACTTTAGTTTATTCTTCACCTTCGCGGACCCTGCGGCAGAAACTCTCCCTTTCAATCAGAGATTGTCTCTTAAATTCCTCCAGGTCGCTGTTAGCAGGAGTAAGACTCGTTTTCATCGGACCTCTGGGGGGAAGTCCTGGACAGTCCTGAGGACCGCCAGCCCTGTTTCTCAGTCTGTAGTGGACCGTGGTGCAAAGAAGACTTTGGTGTCTGTTTAAGACTTTGGTCGTCTTTAACTAGTCGTGGAAGCATGAACATTGGGCCTTATGTTTTGAGGTTTTACGTCAGGGACTGTTCTATTTTGTTGAAAATGTAATTAATAAAATAAATAAATAAAACCTATGGGATGCTTAAACATCATAATTCAATTATGGCCTTATAGTAATAATTAAAAAAAATGTTTTTTTTTAATTAGCACCTTTCAAAACAAATGAAGTTAAGAATAAAAGTAAATAGAATCAAAATAAACTATGAAATGATGAACAATTATTACAAATCAGTTTGAGAAAGAGACATGACATGAGTTTGAGAGGAGACTTAAAAGAGAGCACAGAGTTCCGCAGCTGAGGGGCCGCACAAAAAACACTCTTTTTTTTAAAACTTCTTCCGAAAGAAGAATCATTTTCACTATTTTACAGTGTGTGTGTGTATGTGTGTGTGTGTGAAGCAAGAGACATGAGATGTGCAGCACCGGTGGCTTTGATAACACACACACACACCCACACACACACACACAGCACTTCTACGCTGTGCAGAGGATCCCTCACCGCGGTGATTGATGCGTGGATCTAAAGTGGAGCTGAATGGCTTCCATTGATTTTCAGACAGCCGTTCAATCTCCCCAGTGAGCTGTGACAGCGTGGTGGTGGTGGTGGGGGCGGGGCGGGGCGTTCTGCTCACCTGAAGACACACTATTATTGTTTAATTTCATACATTTTTTTTCTTTATCCCTTCACTCGCCTCTGATGGCATTATTATTTCTTTCTTCTTCTCTCTTCCCACATTCTTTCAATCCACTCTGACTTATTGCCACTTTTCTTGATTTGTTCCTCGTCAGTCTTTAGTGTCCATCTTCGCATTTTTCTCACATTTGTTCCCGTATTTCTTTTCCGTCTCCCTTCTCTTTCAACACATTACTTTGGTCTAGGTGCGTTGGGATGCTCGCCAGGTCAGCAAAGCGGTACATTCATAAAAATGACGAAATGACCGAAATGCGAATGACAAATTTCTTTTGTCATTTACGGATGATTAAGCATGGCAGCGGTAATTGCCCGTGTCCCCCTACCTCTCCCTGTATATATCTGTCTAATGCGCTTTCACGTTCCCCATCTATATTACCATCCATATTCATCACACACAATTAGTAAGAAGAAGAAGAAGTAAGAATGAGCTGATTTTTTTCATTTTTTACAAGATATATGCATTTACAAAAGAAACAGAAATGGCCTCAAAATGGAAATTGGATCATGGATCTGTGCTGCATCGGTGCTGCCAGACGCTTTCCTATCGTATTTCATGGGAGGTTCATAAACCAAATGACCATCCTCACAAATTAGAAACCTGTGCCCTTATTATAAGTTGTTCCATAAATAACTAATTAACTAGACTGAGGTCCACAGTTATGCTGAATCCAAATGCTCAACCTCTGGACTCCTCTCTCCTCCTGCCTCTCTTCCTCGCCATCCTCCGCTCGCATTCTTCCGTGGGCGGGGCTGAAATATGAGGAGAGAAGGCTGGGAAAAGAATTGTGGATGTGCAAAACTGGGAAATGAGATGCGATGGGTCTTCTGTGTGTTGTAAAAGCACTGTAGTGACGGAGGTGTGTAGTCATGACAGGTGCTCCACAGCAGCAGGTATTTCTCCTGTTACAGTAGTATGTGCCTCTGTAGTGTGTGTGCGTGTGTAGGAAAGAAGTAAAGGTGGGAGTCAAATAATACAATGAGTTGATCTGCGTTTTAAAAGCAGTTTGATTCCACTTTCTCACTCATGTCCTCGCAAGAGCGTGCGGTGTGTGAATTTTGTGGAGGTACTTGAGATTGTCTGTGCTGGTTTGGGTAAAACTGAGGTGTGTGTTTTTTTGTGCTGAGTCACTAAGCTGGATCTTATTAAATGATTGTAAATAGACAATGATCTTAATTACAACAGCCTGTATTTTATTTTTTTGAAAGCCTCTGTGACACATTCAAATTTGACAATTTTTTTTATGCATTGTCATGATTGTCTGCCCCGCCTACAAAGCACAAGGACAAAATGTAATTCTTGAACTTGGAATTAGTAGTTTGACAAAAGCAATACATTGTAATTAGAAATAACAAACATATTCCTGCACATAATATCTGATCCGATTCAAGTGATGTTCACACAGACAGTCAATAAAGTACAACATATGCTTCATGCGCCGCTTTCTATGGCTCTGCTGCCAGTATGTTGTGGCTGTTTAGCTTGATGCGTCGTTTCCTCTGCCTGTGAGGTAATGATGTCACCACAGCTGAGTGGGCACCGCTGATGTGGTCACAGTCGATTGGGCACCGACTGACAACAGAGCTAATAGGATCTGAGATGTAAACACCGGTACGGTGGTGTTGGTGTGTGAGAAGCAGTAGTACGTCGTATTGGAGGCTGATGTTTGGTCTGTATCGCTCTACTAAAAAAGATTCTGTGCTACAAAGGCCGGCAGCATTACGAGTCGTCGAGCGTCTATTCTGCAACGAAGGGGTTTTTTTGGCTTCCGAGAGCTGAAAAAATTTCAATTTTGGGTAAAACACTGCTTGTTACTGTCACTTCTTACCCACAGATACCATGAAAGTAGCCTATTACTTGAACCAGACTTCGGCTCTTGAGCCAAACAGGACTTGCCAAAATGTTTCCTCGCCCAATAAATCTCGTGAACCCACATAGACAGATGGATTCATACAGGTACATACCATAGACTGTATATAAGAAGTGGAAGTCATTGTGACGTCATCCATTGGTTTGTGGACTATGGTTTTGAAGCCTTGAATTCGGCATTCTTGCCATCGTCATCTTGGATTTTGGCAGTCGCCATCTTGTTTTTTTTTGTAACCAGTGAACGGAAGTGACCATATTTGGACTGCGGAGTAGAGAGTCTATACAGCTCTGGTAGTAATTTTCTCATAGACTTCTATACAATCAACAAGACTTCTTTTTGCAACCAGAAGAGTTGCCCCCTAATGGCCAGTAGAAAGAATGCAAGTTTAAAGCACTTCTGCATTGGCTTCCCTTTTCAGAACTTGGGGTTGCAACCCATACATGAAATTTTACCTCTACATTTGACCCATCTTAAGCATTTATGAAGCATAGCACAGTGTCTCGCTCAAAGTAGGACACTAGGAACACTTTGATATGTGGACAGTAGGACCAGTATTGGGCTTGAACCGCCAACCGATGTCACAGACATCTTCCTCTGCAGCAACTTTCTGTTGCTGTTTGTAGTAGAGGAACTCTTGAGAGTTGGGCTCTGGGAAACTTTTTTTTTTTTTTTAGGCAGAAGCGGACCCAAGGATATAAAAGAGATCTTTGTGAAAGGAGGAGATATTTAGTAAGCCTGAGCCGGGACTGAGTGTGGAGTTAAAGCCAAGCCTCGAGTGCCTTCCCCTCCGGTGCTGTCTCGCTCACACATAAGACACTGACTGCCTCTCTTGTTCTCTCTCTCTTGCTTTCCCTATCTCTCTTTCTCAATGCACCCACTGGATCTTCTCCATGTCTTTGAGAGAAAAAAAAGACATTGTCAGAACTCTAGCTTAGCGCTACGATTAGCAACTAGCAAGCAGCCTGCCAGGGCCCGGCAACCTCCTGTGCTCAGTGGAGTACATTTAGCTCTGCCCTGATATTCCCTTTCAACTGCTGAACCAGACTTGAAACAAGACACAAAATCAGAATCAGAAACCGTTTATTGCCAATGTATGTTGCACAAACAAGGAGTTTGTCATGGCGGGTGGTGCGTAACATTAAACAATAACATTAAAGAATCAACAGCAATCAACACAGTGCAAGAAGTAGAAACATATTACAATTTACAATAGAATATAAAAGAATATAAAATAAAGTGCACAACAAACAGATAACAGTATAAACAAGTATGATGAAGTGTAATGTTAAAAGTGTCAAGTGTGTTTAAATAAAGAAACATAGAAGGGATGTGCAGGGGAGTGACTGGTAAGAAATTGCGCTGGGATGGGTGGTACAGAGGCATGAGCCCCTGCTGAGCTGGGGGATGGGGGGCCTGGTGGTCTGGGGCTGGTTGATGGAGCCGTGGGGGGTGGGGTCAGGACTGTTCCATTGTCTTTCAAATCTACTGTAGAACTCGTTCAGCTTGTCTGCCAGGCGTGGGGGGGTTTAGGTTTGTAGTTTATCTGTCTGAGGCCTCTCCAGACAGAAGCAGAGTCACTTGCTGAGAGCTGGTGTTGCAGTTTCTCAGAGTACAGTCGTTTAGCGTCTCTCAGCGCCTTGCTAAACCTGTATTTTGCCTCTTTGTACAAGTCCCTGTCCCCACTCCTACATGTCTGTTCCTTGTGCAGCCTTAGCTGTCTGAGTTCTGCTGTAAACCAGGGTTTGTCGTTGTTATAACTCACCCTGGTGCTTGTTGGAACACAGCTGTCCTCACAGAAGCTGATGTACGACGTCACAGCCTCTGTGTACTCATCCAGACTGTTGGTAGCAGTCCTGAAAACATCCCAGTCTGTACAGTCCAAGCACGCCCGAAGATCCTCCAGAGCGTCACTGGTCCACTGCTTGAATTTCCTCACCACAGGTTTACAGAGCTTGAGTTTCTGCCTGTATGCAGGAATCAGATGGACCATGACGTGGTCAGAGAGACCCAGTGCAGCACGAGGGACGGCGTGATAGGCCCCGCTGATTGTGGTGTAACAGTTTATTAAATGCTCAACCAGAGAGGAGAACATTTTAGACCACTGTCTGTATTTAGGGAGTTCATGGCTGAGTTTTCCTTTGTTAAAGTCACCAAGGACAATAACTAAAGAGTCCGGGTTGGTCCGCTCCACACACAGTATCTGTTCGGCGAGTGTCCGCTGTGCCTCCTGCACGTTACCCTGCGGCGGCATGTAAACACCGACCAGTATGAATGAAGCGAACTCACGGGGGAGTAAAAGGGTTTACAGTTTATAATGAAAGATTCCGGTATTGTTCCACAGAGCCAGGTCTCAGTGAAGCACAAAATGGAGGATGAAGAAAAGTCTCTGTCTTTCCCCACCAGTAGCTGAAGACCATCCAGTTTGTTGCACAGTGAGCGCACGTTGGCGAGAAATATGCCCGGCAGCGGTGTGCGGAGACGCACAAGCGGACCGGAACGTTTCCCTCTCCTACGGCGTTTTACTGCATGCGTTAAGGTGAGAGAACCTTGGACTAGAATGTCTAGTAATTCCACAGAAGTTAACAGAAAAGTTGGAAGTAAGTCTACTGGAGTTGTTTCCCTCATGTTATGAGCTCATCTCTGGTGAAAGAGCTCCGGGTATCACAGCAGAAAACAGTATTTACAACAAAAACAACACAAAACACAAAAGTTGCAATGTGTTACAATTGTTTTCCAAATGCTATTGCTATAGCCGTCTACTATAATTACACTCTGCTGCTGTTTATCATTGAGCAGGTTCCACTGGAGTCAACGTGGTTTAGTGCCTTGCTCCTTGGCAGAGCAGCACACTTTTATTTTCATGTTACTCTCTAAAAGAAAGGTCCTCGATTCACATACAATCCTGCAAATGTCTCTTCAGAGTTTTAGGCAATACAATGCTACACCTCTCTTGAAACCTGAACTATGTATGTAGGATTGATTGATGGTGTGTGTATACACAGTGCGTATGCATAATGTATATTCGATTTTTTTATAATTGCCAATGCTTTAGAAATACTCCCACCCTGGTAGCACAATTCGTCCATAATACCAAATTTGGTTTGGTGCAATGTATAAAATGTGTCACAAGACAAAAAATCTATAGCAATGCGATGTTAATTGGTAAACATTCGTTCATCTCAAAATCCCTCAGCAGCATGAATGTGAAGGTTTAAAACTAGATGAAGGATTGTGGCGTGTCTTAAATTGAACAGGGTTCATCCTCTGCGGAGCTTGAAGGTGCTCGGCATATTTCAAGATAATCTCATTAGATTTTCAAACACAGGACTTTCACCCAGGAGACTGATGTCAGTGTTGATTTATTTTGCTTCGTTACTGAAGTACTGTGGCTAAGTGGAGAGCAGGGTCGTCCTTCAATCAGAGGATCGGTGGTTTGGTCCCCGGCTCCGCTAGTCGCATGTTGATGTGTCCTTGAGCAAGACACTTAACCCCAAAATTGCTCCTGTAGCTATGCCTATGGTTTGTGAATGAGTTTGATAGACAGGTGGCACTTAGCCTCTGCCATTAGTGTGTGAATGGGTGAATGATGACAAGTAGTGTGAAAGCACTTTCAGTGGTTGGAAAGACTACAAAAACGCTATACAAGTACAGTCTAGTTACGTAACCAGCATAATTATTATTTACTAGTGCTGGGCAAGTTTACGCGTTATTAACGCGTTAACGCATTAATTAATTAACAATTATATTATCGCGTGTTAACGCTGTTTTTTAAAATGTATTATTAAGCGGACATTTTTAACACAAAAACCGGGCAGCGAGCGGTGAACAGGAATATAAAGGAAGTACGTAGAGCGACATAGTTTGAAGCGTACGGCCTCTGACCAAGTGGCAGTATTTGACAAGTAGGGAGTGAGAAAGTGTTCAAACATGACATTCAACTGAGGACAAACTAACCTAACAACTAAGATTAACAATGTTTCTTAAAGATATTTGTCTTTATTGACGGGGAGGAAAATAGCTTTTTTCAGACTTTTGGGTCTGATATTACAGCTTAAGTGGATGAATTTCCAAATGAGAAAAATAGCAATTCAATCAAATAAATCAGAGTGTAAACAAAGCCGCTGGTGTTTTAGTACATTACCTTACAGTCATTTAGCAGACGCTTTTATCCAAAGCGACTTACAATTCAGATTCTATACACCGTAGGCACAGCTACGGGAGACATTGTTGGGGTTAAGTGTCTTGCTCAAGACACATCAACATGCGACTAGTGGGTCCGGAGCCGGGGATCGAACCTCCGATCCTGTGATTGACGGACGGCCCTGCTCTCCATTTAGACACAGTAGTGGGTGCTATACACACTGGGCCCTTCAAAGAATCAGCATTTTGCAGTGTGCTGACTCGCACTGTAGATAAGCTGTCTCGCTTCATTGCCATTCACAGCACACAGACAGAGCACAAACACACACACACACACACACACACACACATAAAACGAGTTGCTGTCATCAGTATGCTAGACGTAAACTCTCATTCCTGTCTGTCCCTCTCCTCCCTTCCTTTTTCTCTCCCTCTCTCTCAGCTACATAAGGTGGAGATCAGTGTGCGTGTCACATCCTCTCTGTCCCAACAGAGTCCCAGTGTGTCTCCACATGCTCTGCCACACACACACACACACAGCATCCCATGAGTGTGTGTGTATAATCAGATTACCCGGATTTTCTGTCAACTGTCAATCCCAGCGACTGTAGCCGAGCTCAAGGTCACACTGTGTGAGGAGCAGGGGGAGCACGGAGCCCCCGAGCACGGAATATGTTCAAAAACTATGCAACATGTTATTAGATGGGTTCAGGTGTCCATCCTTACGAATGCAGGTTGTGCAGTCCGGCTTTCCCACACTGCTCATTTTGAAAGTCCAACAGAGATCCCAAAGTGCCCAAAGATAGCGATTACGTCAGGGGGAAATGTGTAAAGAATAATGCAACAGACGTGTGGAGTATTTCACTCTGATGGAGTGTAAACATATCATTTTAGTTCTCAATATGTCACCTGGTGTAAACACCATATGACATTTTAGAACAGACTATAGGCCTCTATGTGATATCTTCACACAGATGCTTTGAGAGTCCGACTGCAATTATGTTTTTCTTCTGCTACACCTTACAGATGTGTTCTTTAAATCATATACCTCGTGCTCACCTCCGAGAAAGAAATCACTTCCCAAGAGGGGTATTTGATGTGTTTTGGTTTTCAGTTCAGCTGCCAATCATACACCGACGTGCCCCTTCAATCTGACAGAAAAAGTTATTTTATTCTTCCCTTTTATTATATAACTATAGAAAATGTATTTGAAAGTCACTTTGACATTATTTACCACTTGATAAGTTGTCAGTTGGATTTCAAACAGGTTTGTGTTGTTTTGTTTGTTTGATGATTGTTGTTAAAATGTTATAGTTACAAAAAACAATTAATATAAACATTTTGAACATGTCATTCAAACAAGACACAGAAAGCATGAACATTTAACAGAATTAAAAAGTCATATAACTATGTTTGTTTCGTAAAATAAGTAAACATGTTATGTAGCTTACGTATGCGGCAATAGTTACGTGTTATGTAACAAAAGTAAGTATTGTAGTTTTGTAGTTTAAGACAAAAGGCTACATTACTTACCCGACAAAAGTATTTGAACTTAATTACTGACAAAAAATAAGTCACTGTTAACTTTTGGTTTGGAGACACCAAGAGCAGTGTCCTGAGTCAAAGTTCTGTCTTTTTTTACCCATCCAATCCACCACAACCTCCTCCTTGCACGGACTTTATCGCTCACTTGGCTTCCTCCTTTTACTCGCCAAATCTAAGGCTTCATAGTTTGAAGCGTATGGCCGCAGACCAAGCTGCTGTGTTTGACGAGTTGGGAGTGAGAATTAGCTGTCAGGAAAGTGCCCAAGTGACAGCGAAACCAGGATTAAACAAGGACCCTGAAACTGAAGCAGCTAAATGGAACTGAGCCATCATTCATTTTTATAATTTACACCCGTTCACACCAGTTACATCTTTTCTAATGTGGCATGGCAAAATGTCTGCAGGAAAAAAAAGACCTGCCGGACTCTTACCGTGATATTTGAAATGTCTTTTTTCCCCTTTCAGTTACTTGATTACAGGAGAAACAAGATGTAGAGGGGTAGGTGTCAACTGTTCCATGTGAAGAAACGAAAGCTTGACTGTATTCGTGAATGGAGAAAACCCAAAAAACAAAGAGGAACAGTGTTACTGTATATGACATCATTATGAGACAACAAAAAGAAAGAAGAAAACTGTTAAAAAATGTTTGAATAAATAAATATTCACATCATATTTGCAAATGTTTTCTGAGGAAGGCAACTCATTCAACTTGTTGGACCTTAACGATACACACATTGTGTTTTGGTGAGCACCACTAAACGCAACATAACTCCTCTTCTCTCCTGTAGCTGTTTCGAAGACGACGAGCCCCCGTGTGTCGAGGAGATTGAGTATTCCGCAGACTGTCCCGCACTCGCAGGCGCCGATCTGGACTCGGACATCAATGGCAACACGGCTAGCGCTGACGAAGAGGAGGAGGGCGATGAAGGATGCAGGGAAGTGAAACATCGGCGGGGCAGTGTCGGCCAATCGCAGCAGTCGAGTGCGAAGGGCCGCCTGTCCCCTCACCTGATGCGACAGGCCTCCGCCGAGACGCTCGGCGAGAAAAGAAATGCGTGCAACGCCGTGAGCGTCAACGGACAAGTCATGAGTTAAAGGAATTTTAAAGTCTGCAATGTTCTACGGCTTTTCTCAGCATTGTAAGATTTCCTCGTTGGAACTTAGTAGGTGTGTTTAAATGAAAAGAAACACCGTGGTAAATTATACACATGAACAAAAGCAAAATATAAAAAAAAGCTCATTTTTGGATCAAGAATTCAAATAAAGTGAGGAACCAATCACACCGAGATGCGTCGCTAGAAACGCGTCACCTGAAAACCATTGTTTTCCTAGGTATTTTTAGACACATAAAAGTTTAAATATCAACTTTTCAGTTTTTTAATTGGCTCAGAAGTATGACACACTTTCCGCACAACTCTATAAGTCTATAATGTGTAATAGCACAACTCTTTTGCAAAAAGCAGTCAGACCTGCACTCATATCGAGGAAAGCCAACTATGCTTTTTTCTTCTTTTCTTTTTTCAAACTGAGAAACAGAATATGGTTTCAAAAAGTCCAGGATGGAGATCGGGTTGTAAATGATTCATTAGCAACTGGTCACCGCAGCAGTATTTTATGGTGGGTCAGGATAGTCTTAATGGTGTGGATTGGTCTCATGCAACCAGTAAATAAACATGAGTAGAATGAACCCATTCCTCTAAGAAACAAACACACTACATACCTTTTTTTGTCATAAAAAAAAAGTAGCTGACGTTAAAGCTGAAACCAGCTGGCAGTTTGTTCTAAATGTTGAGCAGTATTAAAATTTCTTAATAATTAACCAGTTCGCCACCGGCACTTCGGATGATCTCTTATTTCAGAAGAAAATTAATTAAATGGATTATTTTTGACATTTATACAATCATAGCTGGTACTTTGGTTATTGCAGCTGTGAAAAGCTTGAAAATCCACTTGCTTGTTTGGATTGACATATGAGTGTTGGAGACTTTAGAAAAACAACGGTATTGATTGTTGATGACCTATGTTTACGTTCAGCACCGAAGCAGGAAGTGGTGCATGGTGTTCCTATAGGGCAGCAAAAGGTGAGGGTGTGGATGTGAGGGGCTGGAAATGAATAGCTTCAAACCCTGTTTAACTAAAAAAACAACATATTTCTTATAATTGTATAAACTTGACCAATGTACCCCTAACGCGCTTCTGATAAGTCTGGCTAGAAAAACGTAACCATACTGAACCAAACAGACAGAGAATCAACCTATCTTATTGTTTAGGAATGAAGAGGTGTTTACTGTATTTCCATCAGGGTACCAGGTACAGAGTCTTTCTCACCATGACCAACACCAACACCCAGATGATTGTTTCATAGGTAAACAGTTTACAAGCTTATTGGGTAACGAGCGAGGACCATTTGGGGTTCCCGCGACAAAGTTTAGCGAAGAGAGTCGTAGAATGCACTTTTGAGAAACG
Source organism: Anarhichas minor (assembly GCF_050575085.1). Lineage (NCBI taxonomy): Eukaryota > Metazoa > Chordata > Actinopteri > Perciformes > Anarhichadidae > Anarhichas > Anarhichas minor. The sequence continues at coordinate 2,491,866 of NW_027466451.1, read as the reverse complement.
ATATAATGAATGTTACACACATGTTATATACCCAGTTAAAGAAGAGATTCTGGGCAACAATATCCTGCAAGCCATTTTACACACTTCAAACACAATTCTACAGGAGTAATATAAGTATCTAAAACAATTACCACAATATCACTCTTTTTTCGCCATTGCTGAGCCGACCACGTATTCCGGTAGGCGCTAAGAAGAAGAAGAAGCTAAAGGCTAACACGGAAAACCGAAATAGCAGAAAGCACGCCAATAACACACAGATCCCAAAGATATCTTCAGAATTTCTCTCCGTGAAACCATTACAGAGCTGTGAGCAAACAAGCACCAGAACCACAAACCGATAAAAATCATAACTGCACCTCACCGTGAGCTGAATTTCGTGAAGAGAACGGATAAATCCCGGTTATTTCCATTCAAATGTGTTCGACGTATATCCTGTTGTGTCTCTGAACTGTTTCCTGAAGAAAGGGGGGTCTACCTAACTTAGGGGAGGTGGGGGTAGGGATTTGACTTTCGGCGAATTGAATGTTACGCTCCGATGGCTAACGATTCTGTCAATCAATACCACGTTACTCCCACTCAATTGTATGGACTCTGTCGCGTCGAAGGAGGGTCCATTGACTGAAATCGACCAATCATAGGCTGAGAAAGGCCCACATACACACAGGGAAACTACAGTCAGATGAGAAAATCCCATGGATGACAGACAGAAACAGGCTCAGAGAGGAGTCAGGCTCTCACAATGATGCCAAACTGCTGTATTTGGATAGATTGAACACTATTAATGATAAAACAAGTGCAATATATAGTTATATAGTATATAAAATTAGAATGGAACAGCTGGTTCCAAAATTTAAATTTGGTTGACCTCGCCTGACCTCTCTGTACTAAAACCTCTCTAATTTTGTTCTGCTTCACTTTATCAAAGTCGAACTTTGCACAGAGACTGTTCACATATTGTGCTATGATTTGGGAGTGTTTTTAGGCTTTCAGCTGCATCATTCCAAAGAAATAATAACAATAAAAGGGCTTTTTTTCAGGCGAACCTGAAACTTTTCAATTTGAGCTGTGTGCCATCTTCATTTACTCTTAACCAGTAACATATACACTGATATTTACACATCTGAACAAATCTCAAGTGTTACCTTTATTATAACATCAAAATTATTCAAATAGACCTTGTAGTTGCAGAAATACACTCTTTTTAGTATGCAGTTTTCGAGCAGAGCCCTAAAAATAGGGCTAGGGCACTACAGGACCAGTAAAAAGACGACAGGGTCCAAGATTGTATTTCAGCCAATGCCTTCCTCTTTTGCTCTTCACACAGACTCTTAAACTGGATTCAACCAAGGCCTGCTCGAACGTGATTGGTCAATATTAGTCGGACTACAACAAGGAACCTATAAAATGATATATTCCTTGGACTACAAACTCAAACCAGAACACTTCAGATACCAAAATCTTGTCCTGTTGCCGGTTCTGTACTGGATATGAATGAATAACTAGGATGTTTCTGTATATGGTATTTATGTACTGACCATCATTCAGTACTGCTCTAAATTTAACAGTGAAGTGAAATATTCTTTGTAATATTTTAATCAATGACACACTGTGCTAATTGACCAGAAGATCTCTTTTGTTTGTGTGACCACAAATGTATGTTCTACTGGTGGTGAGTCCTGAAGATAATGAGGTCAGACAGTCTTTGTTAAAAATATTCATGATCCCCAGGAGATGATTTTATTATGTTGACCCCCGGACCTTTCTTATACCGCCACCATCAGGACAAAATGTTTGTTTGAACAACGCTTTAGTCAAAGCGTAGACTTCTGTGAAATATAGTGTGGGCATTCATGGTCCCCAGCAAATTAATCTTAATATTTTTGTCTAATAACGGGCCAAAATTTCTACATATACGCGAGAAAGATCTACTAATCAGGGGCTGACTTTCCTGAAATGTAACTTGCACATACTTGCTCTCTAGAGGCTGAACCATTTTTTAAATTTGGACACTAAATGAGCTTCCCTTTTGTGCCATCCACAGGACAAAATGTCAACTCTGCATAAAATGAAATGTGAGGCAGATTGTATAACATGTGTTAAGCACGATCATGGTCCCTAAGGGATACACTTTTTGTGTTATTTCTGGCTCCATAACTTGCTCTTGTTATATAGTAAATCAGTCATTTTGTACACTTTTAATATGCTGCAGACAAAGCACTCCACTGTTTCATTCCCAATATCAAACATTTTAATGTCTTGTAGGTATATTAATAATAATCCTACTAAATTGCTTTTCTTTCACAGCCGTAAAATCAAACAGGTTTACAGCTCCTCCTTACAAACACCAAGTCTTTAGACAAACAATTATAATGAGTTTTAATGTAGTTTAATTCAGAGACATGTTATCGGCTGACTGGAACCAGGCTGCTGTCACTGCTGTGGTGGCACTTAGCTGCTGAAGGGAACTACAAAAATCCCAGCCACCCCTCGGGACTCAACACGGAGACAATCCTCCTTATGTGAAGAGAGGCAGAGGCCTTTGTGAAAATGCATCTTGGATCATTTGCAAGCACATATTCCACTTAACCTAAGCATGTCATCTTGCAAGCTTTTTTGGCAAACTGTTCTAAATGAAACACTTATTTATTTTTTTTAAACACGTGGAAAGTAAATGGGCATTCTCACTTTAATCACTTAAATGCTTACTCTCTGACTTCATGAGAGTTTCACCCAGCGGCTTTAAGGTGGATGTATTAAATCTGGCCAAACACTGGTCCTTACAGTACTGTTAAATGTACAAATGGGTACTTCTACGATATGTTAGCTGAATTTGTGCATGAAATGTGAATATTATATAGCAAGGGTCTTCAACTAAAATTCCAAAAGGTCCAGATTGAGAAAAACTCCTCGGCAAAGGTCCGGAACATTACAATAATATCTAACTTGTGCTATTTAGTGCCATATATATATATATATATATATATATTCAAGAAGCCTAGCAGTAGTAACGTATCTGTGTAGTCAACAACTGTCAAATCAAACTAGAAAATGCATTTCCTGCTGAAAATGCGTTGGAATGCTGAAAGCTGAAATGAATCTCAAAAACATTGCTGAAAATAGATATCCAATTTAAAAAAAATTGCAAAAAGCTTAATAATTCAAAAAGTTGAAAGATTATAAATATGAAGTCATATGTAGCTGAAAGTATGAGAAGAAGAAGGCTTTGAAAGTTGAAGAAGTTTAACAGGATTTGAAGATTTTCTCCATAGAGATCCCATTCAAAAGAAAATTGCAAATAGCTTAATAATTCAAAGAATTGAAAGATTACAAATATGAAAAGTCATATCACCCCTCTCCTGAAAGAGCTGAACATTTTGATATTCGAATGGTTTCTGTGGCTTAAAAAATGTCAACAGTAGTGATATTTGTAGTAGTAGTACTAGAAGTTGTAGTTGTAGTAGAAGTATTATTAGTAGTAGAAGTATTAGTAGCATTATAATAAGTAGTAGCAGTAGTGATATTTGTAATAGTAGTAGTAGAAGTTGTAGTTGTAGTAGAAGTAGCATTAGTAGTAGAAGTATTAGTATTTAGAAGTAGAAGTAGTAGTAGTAATAGCTGTAGTAGTGGTCGTAGTATATAATATAACAGTAGTAGTAGTAGTAATAGTAATGGCAGTATTTGAAAAAGTCTAATTTTGAGCTTAATGTTTACATACAGTTAATCCATGGGGCTTTTATTTTGAAAGGGTGGGGCTGGGTGGGGAGAGGAGACATAATCATAATGTTTGACACATAAACAGAGGTTATTAAATGACAGGCTTCATCACAAGCATTTCAGTTAGAATTCATTCTGTGGGGCTTTTATTTTAAAATGGGGTGTGTGTGTGGGGGGGGGGGGGGGGTGTGTTTCCTCTCAAGATCTCTAAGAACCTGAATGACTGTATGAGAGAGACACACAGAGAGTGAGAGACACAGAGAGAGAGACACAGAGAGAGAGAGACACAGAGAGAGAGAGGAGTGCGTGTGTGTCTGTGAGTCTGTGTGTTTATCAACATCACTAATGAGCTTAATCAGAAACACCTGTGTCCTTGCAGCCTTTTCATGGAGATTAAACAGGGAAACACCTCTCAAACAAATCCTCAAAACTCCCATAACCGTAGCTCCTATTGCTCCGATATTAATAAATGAGAGGAAGGATGAGTTGAAGAACAGATCCTGTAAAAATTGTGTCTGTAGTGTAAAAAATGTGGCTGAACTGGCGATTTAGAAATGGGGTCCCGTGTTCTGTGGAAGATGTTTTTGAAGCAAAATTTAACATTGGTCTCTATGGAGCAGAAAGTTGGTTTTCCTCTCAATAACAGGCTTCTGTGTCAAATGTGTAAATCTGTGGGATTCCACAGTCATTTGTCTACGACAAGGACAAGATTAGCTACTTCTACATCCAGAAATTATGCATGAAGAGTGAAGATTGTGGACACAGTGGCAAAAGACAAATGTTTTTTTCACAAGAATCTCAAGCTGCTCTTCACTCTAGCGGTGACATCACGCACTCTAAGCTGCGCAATACACACCCATTATAAAAGCAGAAAAGGGCTGAAAAAATCATAAAAGTTAAACTGCTGCAGTTCAAAAAGTATAAAAGATATCAAAAAGCTGAATAATGCAGCAATAGATCAGGGTTTTCTCAACATTTTAAAGTTTAAATGGTGTCTGTAGCTGAAAGTATGAGGAAGTAGAAGGATTTGAAAGTTGAAGAGGATTTGAACATTTTCTCCATAGAAACCCATTCAAAAAAAAAATTGCAAATAGCTTAATAATTCAAAGAATTGAAAGATTACAAATATGAAAAGTCATAGCACCCCTCTGCTGAAAGATCTGAACATTTTGATAGTTGAACGGTTTCTGTAGCTTAAAATATAAAGGAGCAGAAGAGTTTCAAAAAGCGTACGGAAGAAATATAATATAAGGAAGAACTAGAAAATGCATTTCCTGCTGAAAATGCGTTGGAATGCTGAAAGCTGAAGTGAATCTCAAAAACATTGCTGAAAATAGCTATCCAATTTAAGAAAAATTGCAAAAAGCTTAATAATTCAAAAAGTTGAAAGATTACAAACATGAAGTCATATGTAGCTGAAAGTATGAGAAGAAGAAGGCTTTGAAAGTTGAAGTTTAACAGGATTTGAAGATTTTCTCCATAGAGATCCCATTCAAAAGAAAATTGCAAATAGCTTAATAATTCAAAGAATTTAAAGATTACAAATATGAAAAGTCATATCACCCCTCTCCTGAAAGAGCTGAACATTTTGATATTCGAATGGTTTCTGTGGCTTAAAAAATGTCAGCAGTAGTGATATTTGTAGTAGTAGTACTAGAAGTTGTAGTTGTAGTAGAAGTATTATTAGTAGTAGAAGTATTAGTAGCATTATAATAAGTAGTAGCAGTAGTGATATTTGTAATAGTAGTAGTAGAAGTTGTAGTAGAAGTATCATTAGTAGTAGAAGTATTATTATTTAGAAGAAGTAGTAGTAGTAATAGCTGTAGTAGTGGTCGTAGTATATAATATAACAGTAGTAATAGTAATGGCAGTATTTGAAAAAGTCTAATTTTGAGCTTAATGTTTACATACAGTTAATCCATGGGGCTTTTATTTTGAAAGGGTGTGGCTGGGTCGGGGGGGAGAGGAGACATAATCATAATGTTTGACACATAAACAGAGGTTATTAAATGACAGGCTTCATCACAAGCATTTCAGTTATATTTCACTCTGTGGGGCTTTTATTTTGAAATGGGGTGTGGGGGGGAGAAGGGGAGAGGAGATGGACTCATATTGTTAGATTAACACAAACAGGTTATTAAATGACAGGCTTCATCACAAGCATTTCAGTTAGAATTCATTCTGTGGGGCTTTTATTTTGAAATGGGGTGTGGGGGGGGGAGAGAAGGGGAGAGGAAATGGACTCATATTGTTAGATTAACACAAACAGGTTATTAAATGTCAGGCTTCATCATAAGCATTTCAGTTAGAATTCATTCTGTGGGGCTTTTATTTTAAAATGGGGTGTGTGTGTGTGTGGGGGGGGATCCTCTAAAGATCTCTAAGAACCTGAATGACTGTATGAGAGAGAGACAGAGAGAGAGAGAGAGAGAGAGAGAGAGAGAGAGAGAGAGAGAGAGAGAGAGAGAGGAGTGCGTGTGTGTCTGTGAGTCTGTGTTTATCAACATCACTAATGAGCTTAATCAGAAACACCTGTGTCCTTGCAGCCTTTTCATGGAGATTAAACAGGGAAACACCTCTCAAACAAATCCTCAAAACTCCCATAACCGTAGCTCCTATTGCTCCGATATTAATAAATGAGAGGAAGGATGAGTTGAAGAACAGATCCTGTAAAAATTGTGTCTGTAGTGTAAAAAATGTGGCAGAACTGGCGATTTAGAAATGGGGTACCGTGTTCTGTGGAAGATGTTTTTGAAGCAAAATTTAACATTGGTCTCTATGGAGCAGAAAGTTGGTTTTCCTCTCAATTACAGGCTTCTGTGTCAAATGTGTAAATCTGTGGGATTCCACAGTCATTTGTCTACGACAAGGACAAGATTAGCTACTTCTACATCCAGAAATTATGCATGAAGAGTGAAGATTGTGGACACAGTGTCAAAATACAAATGTTTTTTTCACAAGAATCTCAAGCTGCTCTTCACTCTAGCGGTGACATCACGCACTCTAAGCTGCGCAATACACACCCATTATAAAGTCAGAAAAGGAGTGAAAAAATCATAAAAGTTAAAATGGGACACTTCAAAAAGTATAAAAGATATCAAAAAGCTGAATAATGCGGCAATAGATCAGGATTTTCTCAACATTTTAAAGTTTAAATGGTGTCTGTAGCTGAAAGTATGAAGAAGTAGAAGGATTTGAAAGTTGAAGAGGATTTGAACATTTTCTCCATAGGAACCCATTCAAAAAGAAAATTGCAAAAAGCTTAATAATTCATAAAGTTTAAAGGTTAGAAATATGAAAAGTCATAGCACCCCTCTGCTGAAAGAGCTGAACATTTTGATAGTTGAACGGTTTCTGTAGCTTAAAATATGAAGGAGCAGAAGAGTTTCAAAAAGCGTACGGAAGAAATATAATTATTACTAGAAAATGCATTTCCTGCTGAAAATGCGTTGGAATGCTGAAAGCTGAAATGAATCTCAAAAACATTGCTGAAAATAGCTATCCAATTTTAAAAAAATTGCAAAAAGCTTAATAATTCAAAAAGTTGAAAGATTACAAATATGAAGTCATATGTAGCTGAAAGTATGAGAAGAAGGCTTTGAAAGTTGAAGAAGTTTAACAGGATTTGAAGATTTTCTCCATAGAGATCCCATTCAAAAGAAAATTGCAAATAGCTTAATATTTCAAAGAATTTAATGATTACAAATATGAAAATTCATATCACCCCTCTCCTGAAAGAGCTGAATATTTTGATATTCGAACGGTTTCTGTGGCTTAAAAAATGTCAACAGTAGTGATATTTGTAGTAGAACTAGACGTTGTAGTTGTAGCAGAAGTATTATTAGTAGTAGAAGTATTACTGGCATTAGAATAAGTACTAGTAGCAGCAGTAGTAGTAATTGTCGCAGTATTAGTAAGAGCATTCATTATTTCAACAAAAAAGCCTAATTTTGAGCGTAACGTTTAAATACAGTTAATCCAAAGGGCTTTTATTTTGAAAGGGTGGGGCTGGGTGGGGGAGAGAGGAGGAGACAGAATCAGAAAGTATGAAACACACATACAGAGGTTATTAAATGACAGGCTTCATCACAAGCATTCCAGTTAGAATTCACTCTGTGGGGCTTTTATTTTGAAATGGGGTGTGGGGGGGGGGGGGGGGGGGGGGGGGTGGACTTATAATGTTAGATAAACACAAGAAGGTTATTAAATGTCAGGCTTCATCATAAGCATTTCAGTTAGAATTCATTCTGTGGGGCTTTTATTTTAAAATGGAGTGGGGGGAGGGGAGTCCTGTAAAAAGCTGTAAGACCTGAATGACTGTATGAGAGACACTCACAGAGAGAGAGAGACATACAGAGAGAGAGAGAGAGAGAGAGAGGAGCGCATGTGTGTCTGTGAGTCTGTGTGTTTATCAACATCACTAATGAGCTTAATCAGAAACACCTGTGTCCTTGCAGCCTTTTCATGAAGATTAAACAGGGAAACACCTCTCAAACAAATCCTCAAAACTCCCATAACCGTAGCTCCTATTGCTCCGATATTAATAAATGAGAGGAAGGATGAGTTGAAGAACAGATCCTGTAAAAATTGTGTCTGTAGTGTAACAAATGTGGCTGAACTGGCGATTTAGAAATGGGGTACCGTGTTCTGTGGAAGATGTTTTTGAAGCAAAATTTAACATTGGTCTCTATGGAGCAGAAAGTTGGTTTTCCTCTCAATTACAGGCTTCTGTGTCAAATGTGTAAATCTATGGGATTCCACAGTCATTTGTCTATGACCAGGACAAGATTAGCTACTTCTACATCCAGAAATGATGCATGAAGAGTGAAGATTGTGGACACAGTGGCAAAAGACAAATGTTTTTTTCACAAGAATCTCAAGCTGCTCTTCACTCTAGCGGTGACATCACGCACTCTAAGCTGCGCAATACACACCCATTATAAAAGCAGAAAAGGGCTGAAAAAATCATAAAAGTTAAACTGCTGCAGTTCAAAAAGTATAAAATATATCAAAAAGCTGAATAATGCGGCAATAGATCAGGGTTTTCTCAACATTTTAAAGTTTAAATGGTGTCTGTAGCTGAAAGTATGAGGAAGTAGAAGGATTTGAAAGTTGAAGAGGATTTGAACATTTTCTCCATAGAAACCCATTCAAAAAAAAAATTGCAAAAAGCTTAATAATAATAGAAATATGAAAAGTCATAGCACCCCTCTGCTGAAAGAGCTGAACATTTTGATAGTTGAACGGTTTCTGTAGCTTAAAATATGAAGGAGCAGAAGAGTTTCAAAAAGCGTACGGAAGAAATATAAAAATAAGAAGAAGTATAAAGATTTGAAGAACAATAGTTGGAATGCTTAACAGCATTCCAACAATTATAAGAAGAAGTATAAAGATTTGAAGAACAATAGTTGGAATGCTTAACAGCATTCCAACAATAAAGATTTGAAGAACAATAGTTGGAATGCTTAACAGCATTCCAACAATAAGAAGAAGTATAAAGATTTGAAGAACAATAGTTGGAATGCTTAACAGCATTCCAACAATAAAGATTTGAAGAACAATAGTTGGAATGCTTAACAGCATTCCAACAATAAAGATTAGGATAACAATAGTTGGAATGCTTAACAGCATTCCAACAATAAAGATTAGGATAACAATAGTTGGAATGCTTAACAGCATTCCAACAATAAAGAAAGTACACATCAATTATATTTTAACAATTATTATTCTCAGTTTTCAAATTTAACTGGATGGATTGTAAATAATACATAGAAATACATTAATAAAGAAAGATTAAAGAATAACTGACACAACAGAAAGCTTTTGAAAATCTTAAAATAAAGTAATTCATTTTAGAAAAATCAATTTCTCTGAATTGTCCTGCAGCTTTAAATTCAGTTCATTCAGGTGTGAAGTGATGTCAATCAAAAAGCCACAATATAATATTTTTCTCATCTTGTAATAAGAGACATTTGTGTGCAGGGACTCTATCTGTTGTTTCAGCTCTATTCTCTGTTAATTAATGTGTTAGGATTCTGATCATATTGGGCTCTTAGGTTTATTTTCTGTGACTTCATTTCAGATGTGAGTGGGTACGTTTGCTCAAACGAGCTGTGCTTTGTCATGTGAGACCTACTGGTTTTAAACTGTTAGTGGGAAGAATGAACCTATAAGAGTCTGTGCGTTAATGGTGAAAGACTCTGGTCTCTCTGACCACTTTTCTCTTTTTGGAGAACGTCATGTGAAAGTACTTCTCTGACTCGTGGAACTGTTCTGCTCTTCCTTCTCTTTCCTCGTCTCTCCCCCGTGTGTCACGGTGTGTGTAAATCTCACTGGAGTCAGGAAACTTGTCAGAATACCCATATTTGATTGGCTGAGCTGCATCACGTGATGTGATTTACAACGCATTGGTCGGCGTGTTTCCTGCACCGCTGAACAAGTGCCGTAAATGCTGAAAAAGTTGCGCCGGTTAAAATAGAAGCGCTCTGTCAAAATGTAATAATTCTCAATTATCTATCGGTTTTAGGTCCTGGGTCCAGTATGTTTACAGAGTATTATTCTGTTTTCATCACTCAGAATGCATTATAAGCTGATTGTATCTGTTAGAGCCATATTTTTAATTTGATTACAAATCATAATTTTCTAAATTTGCTAATATATTTGTATGATCTAAATACATTCCTTTGATTTATAATTATGAATAATTATTTTTCTTTGGGAACTTTTGTTATTAATCAGATGAGGATCAGCTGGGATAAGAGGAAGGGGTGGGAGTGAGTCACCGGTTGTTTTCCTTGGTGTAGAACGGGGTATCGGCACAGTCTTTGACCTCACTGTATATGTGGCTGTAAAGTTTGTTGAAAATGAAAATAAATCAATCAAATGACGCCAATGGAATCAGAGTCTGCAGAGTTATCATTTGGACTGTTTAAAGTGTGAGTCGAGTAACGGAGCCCCGTAACGTGGCCGAGTATAGAAGAAGAAAGAACTGGCCACCACAGCATCATTAGTAAATCATATCAAAACGGTCAGAATAAATCAAAACAGTATTTCCCTATTCAATTCCCTGTTTCCATTTCGGTGACATTTAAATCCCCAAACCTTTCCAATGGGTGGATGTATTAAAAAAATTCTTGAGCAAAAGCAATAAATATTTCATACAGCTATGACTGCACTCCCACAAGGGCGTAGGTTTGCATAGGGTCCATAGGGACTGGTCACGACCAAAGTTTGGGAAAGACACAATTGTCCCCACCAATATTTTGTTAATTTTAATTGCCTGTTAGAAAAAATAAGCAGACACTCAGATCTCCGTGGTCAACTCAGCAGACACTTACACTTTAGTGCACCTATATGCTGAAAGTCACGGTAAACGCATTCAAACGGCACAGATCGGGAGCGAACGAAGGACTTTGAAAGATAGCGGAAAGATTGACATGAGACAACATCCGGTTTCTTCAGACGGACATCCGGTTTTCAGAATAAGATGCCAACAAAGTATGAATTATATTCACATTAAGTATAAAACATGCTACCTGCATCTTGTGAGTTAAAGGGAAAATACACCTAAATTGTGGGTAAAGTGTCTTTATTCTGTGATCGCTGGGTAACCATCATCACCTCGGAGTTACAGCATTATATTGATGAACAGTAGAGCTGCATTCACATGCTCTGACTGTCATGAAGACACACATTTGTGCTGAAACGTGCTGAAACATGTTATTCCTGTTGCACAGCAGTGGAACGTTTCACATACAGTCACACACTGAGCACAGATAGTGAAGAGATAGAACTGCTACTGTAAAGGGAATACTGCTGTTAAAAAGCACCTGATATGTTTAAAGTGTTTGCAAACCAAATGTTATTGCCATTTTGTTCATATAGCAGTACTTTTAAAATAAAACTGCGCAATACACTACTTTTTAATTCATTATTGAACTTTGCCATAACAATGAGATTAATCGCAAAAAATCCATGCGATTAATCGCGATTAAAAATTGTAATCGTTGCCCAGCACTACTAATAATTGCATAAAGGAGGAAAGCACTTTATTTGTAGCCTATTAAGTGCTGCAGAATAGATTTATTTTTTTTGGCTGCACAACTGGGAAAAGTTTTTTATATATATTTTGGATATAGAATATACTGTTACTGTATATTGGCATTTTAGCAGAACGTTTTTTATTCATTTATTTAATTATTTATTATTATTGTTATTTATTTGGTGCAGAATACTGTTTTGTATTTAAACTAAGGTTTTGTTACTGTTATTGTGTTTAAATCAGTTCCAAGTGACACAAATGTTAATATATTTTAATAAAGTTTGCCTGTTCAACATAATATCAACCAGGGGCGTCATTAGGCCTATTTTAGGGGGGCTGAAAGCCCCCCTCAAATGTTCTTCAGGCCCCCCAAATAATTTGGCATTATTGGCTTTAAAAAAAAAAAAAGAAGAAAAAAAATATATATTTTTTTATTTTGGTGATGTCATTAAATGAAACTATTGTTTCTCACATGGACAAGTTATTTATAACTAACATGCTACATATGTGCGTGCGTTCTGGTTTGTATGTTTTCTCCCCCTTCAAATTACGATCCAATAGCCTATCATCATACTTAACGATATAAAGTTGACACTGTCAGGTCAATTCTCCATCCATTGTGTGCGGTCCCTTTAAGAATTAGGATTTGGGAGTGACGCGGATATTCTTTATTTGAGAAAAGTTCATATTTGTGTTGTCAAATTTCACTATGACCCTCAAATTCTGTCTCTTGTGCAAACCTACGCCCTTGCACTCCCACCCCACCGACACTATCATCCAGTGGCGGGCCGTGTACTTTATACACCTGGGCCTTCAGTGCTGTCCTACTACAGTTGAACCACCTCCTAATAACCTCATTATGACGCCAGCATGACGGGATGTTTCGCCATCTTAACGGGCAATGCATATAGTAAAAATGTAATTAACACAATGACAAGAACAAACTCACAAGAACCAGTCACATATATTTATATGACAACAAAGCAGGTAGAATAACATAAAACCCAAATAACATGATTCAACAGGCCTCTGCACATTCCAGCAAGACTGCACTGCTAAAACACGCATTCCGCCACACCATTCAAATATTATTCACATTAGAGGGAACAATATTAACCATATCATTAAAACGACACCATAGAAAAATTAACAGTAGTAACGCTACTGCAGATGTAAAAAAAAAAACAAATCAGTTCACTTACCAAAGCTGCTGTTCACTATTGAAAGACAAAGTCCATCCTCCTTTCTTTGATAACAAAGAGTTTAATACCACGGTTGCCAGTGATGACAGTCAAGCCTCCCCAGTTGTATTTCTTGAATACGTTTGAATGCGTTTGAGGGCTGAAAATGTCCGCTCGACAGAAGCAGTAGATACTGGGATTGTCACCGCCAAACATGCCAATATGCTAAAAATGTAATGTCATGTAAAAATGTCTTACATATCTTTGAACTTTAACTCCTACTACTACAAAGCTATGCTAGCTAGTTTCACAACAGTGTGGGAAAAATGTATTTGTGTCTTGAAATATGTTTGTGTAAAATCAATCATATCCGTAATTTGAAATGTATCCATGTATATTCACATTCATACTGTGATATTGGCCTGTATCATTGTCATGTTATTCATGTCACTGAGACAGGGAGTCTAGTATAGTGGCCTTGAAGCCGGGGTGAAGATAGGGGGGGGGGGGGGGGGGATGATGCAGATAAACAAGTAGGGCAAGATTTCTGACCTAGGGGAAGTCAGTCGCTGTGACGGGCGGTACGTAAACTGTGTCTCAATTCAGGGGCTGCATTCTTCGGAGGCTGCATTCGTAAACCGGTTACGTCACAGCACTGCGACTAGGTTGTCCCAATTCGCATGTTTGTTGAAGACTCCTTCAAATGCAGCCAACGAATTCAGCCTTCTGATCCCAGATTCGGAGGATAAACAATGGATCCTTCGCGGCCCAGTATATCCAGAGATGCATTGCGTGACGATGAAAATTTGATTTGAACCAACATGGCGGCGAGTGATGCGGGAGCTGGAGAAGTGGCAGTATTCACTTTTAAGTATTGGGTTTCAACTCACTCGAATGTCACCGATACTAATGTTAAAGCAAAATAAGCGGTCTTATAACATCACATGTGTATTAAAACCTGTTCCAAGTCCCCCCTATTTTGGAGCAAAACCGCCTAAAATGACATACCCAAATTAAAATGGCTGTAGCTTCTGAACCACTCTGACTATATGCATCAATGAGGTCTTTCTAGAAAGAAAACCCCCTAAGATTCCTTGTGGAAGTGTCAGAAAACCTGTAGGTCATACAGAAACAGAGCAGTGGGCCTTTGAAGTCAGTAGAAATTGAAGATTTTTGTCCGCCTAAAATAAAAAAGTATCTTTCAGTATAAATAACTGCCTGTGGCTGTATCTGTACAGGTAAAGGACATTATAGGGCTGTAACTACACTGTCAGTGAACAACTGCCTCAAATTTGAAGAAGATTGGACAAAGTATGACCATTCTACAGTGTTTCTTCCATGAAGAGATCCAGGCGGAGCTCTAAAAGGATATTTGGAGACCCAAATGGACACATGGTAACCAAATGATATTCTGACACACTAAAGGTGTTTCTCCCTTTATATTTTGATATTATATTATTTTCCTTTTATTTTTAGCCTTTGCAAATTGCAAAACATATGTATATATGGTCGAAGACGTGGTGTGTGAATAGCAGACTTGCTATGCATAATGGCTGCGACCGAGCGCACGATCGAGTATGCCGGTAGCTCATTTACGCAAAGGTTATACGTTGGTTTACGGCTTACGTAAGAAACAGTCAAGGTTTGCACTATAAGTACTAGCGTTTTCTGAAGGTCGAAATGTTGCAAGATCCGACTTGCAGCGGTTATGGTGACTTTAGACAGTGTGTGTTTGGGCTCCGTTTGTGACAAAATCCATAAGAAATGAAAGAAAATAGATGTTTTCTTTGCAAAGATGAGGATTTGGGGCATGCTGGGATACCAAACACGGCCATGTTTTGTGACGTATTTTGCGGAAGCAAGCCGTACGAACGGAAGGGGAGGGGATCGAGGACGCCGGCGTCCTCGCTGGGTGGAGGAGGTTAAAGTGATCGGTTAAGTTACGTGACATTGGTAACTGACAAGCTAACTAAGTTAGCCGCTGCGCTATTACCGGCTGCCTGCATCCGACCGTAGTTAGCCTTGTAAAGTAACTTTTAATGCCTCACTTTCAAACTTCAGAGGTTGAATAATATCTTACTGAGTGTAGTGACTGATTCCTGTAACTAGCCACTTGGCTGGGTGCGGGAGAAGATCGTGTTTTCGTACTCGCTTCGACATAAAGATTCCAGGCTTTTCGTATCTTTGGGTGAGGTTCCCATTTAATTAGAGTTCACAATTGACAATAGAACTTGATATCACTTAGCTTCCTGGTCTCCCTCTGGTGTGTCTGGCTTGCGGTAAAAACCGTGCAATCTCCCCGTCACCCATGCATCATCATCTCTGTCAGTTGCACCTGTGACCCATATACTGTATAAACTACCTGCCACACAAATACACACTGCCACCCGTGGTCAACCTGAGATAGGCTCCTAATTTAAACATATAATACAAAGACATAACTAATGGCTCCTACACCCGGGCCCCTAATTGGGAAGGTATGCACAATTACATTAATCAAAAATGTAAAAATCAAAAATTCTTTCTTCGTCAGGTGTTACCAACGCGTGACCCAAGTTAGGTCATGACCTTTACACTGCTTCTTGAAGCAGAAAAATCTTGGATATAGGCCGCTCCAACTGTCCACGAGGAGCAGTTTGATCCATGACAACGACAATGTCCCCTGATACGAAACTTCTCCGCGGCTTTGTCCACTTTTGTCGTTCCTGCAGTAGCGGCAAGTACTCCCTTGTCCATCTTTTCCAGAACAGATCTGACAGGTACTAAACCTGTCTCCATCGTCTCCTGACGTAAAGATAATTTTCTTGAAAAAGTCCAGGGGCAATAATAGGTTTCCCTTTGAGCAAAAGAATATGATTTGGAGTGAGAGCTTCCATTGATGTCATCAGAAACCTTGGTTATGGGGCGGTCATTGAGAATGGCCTCTACTTCACACAGGATTGTATGAAGGCTTTCATCGTCTAAAGATTGTTGTTGAAGCACAGAAAACAAGATCTTCCTCACCATTCTAATGAGTCTCTCCCAAACGCCGCCGTGGTGGGATGCAGCAGGGGGGTTGAAAGTCCAGTCAATGCCTTTTTTCAGGAGTGTTTTGAATCCTGCTATGGTCTATGGTAGCTAAGGCCTCTCTTAACTCTCGCTCTGCTCCGACAAAATGTGTGCCATTGTCCGACCTAAAACCACCCACTTGGCCTCTGCGACATATGAACCTTCTTATGGCATTAATGCAGGAGTCGGTATTCAGAGAGTAGGCAATCTCCAAATGTACAGCTCTGCTAGCCATGCAGGTAAAAATTACTCCATACCTTTTGACCATAGCACGTCCTCTCTTGACCTCTATGGGCCCGAAATAGTCCACGCCTATGTTAGTGAAAGGAGGTAAGTCTGGACTAATTCTTTCTTTCGGCATGTCAGCCATTTTCTGTTCACTTGGCTGTCCTCGATGCCGTCGACAGACCACACAGTATGATATTATCTTTCAGCAGGCAGAGTTGCCACTTGTGATCCAATATTTCCGTCGCAAAGTTGAGAGCATATGGTTTCTTCTGGCATGTCCAAGCTGCTGATGAATGTATTGCAAAATGAGATTGGATACATGCTGACCTTTGGAGAGTATTACAGGATGCTTCAGCTCCTCAGGTAAAGCTGCACGACTGAGTCTTTCACCCACTCTTAACAAATCATCTTTCAACACGGGATCCAATCTGTATATATCACTGGTTTTCCTTACACCAGATGCTCCACTTTCTAATGAAGAGATTTCTTCCTTGAATGATGCTTGCTGACTGAAGTGAATAATGGCAGATTCTGCTCTGGAGATGTCATTTACGGAGAGTGACTGACTAATGACTGCATCTCTGAACTTTCTGATTTCCTTTTCTACTTTTTCTGGTTGTGTGGATGAGCCGGCAACATTAAAGAAGCAATGACTTCATTCCTCTTTCTCCTTAGATCTAGAAGAATAGTTTTGAGCCTAAGGAACCAAGCAACTGAGGTCTTCAGTTTAGTCCAGCCGGAAATGTAATTTATGAGTTTGGTGGTTGCACCTTCAGAATCTGTGATGATGACGTTCGTCATTAGCTCCCTTTTGACCTCTGGATCTTCTGAGGAAATGGGATGTGGATTTAAGGGTATTGGCCAATCCAACTCTGGTTTTCGAAGAAAGTCTGGGCCCGAAATCCACCTCCGACATGCTAGGAAGTTATCCGCTGTCAGACCTCTGGATGCTTCATCAGCAGGATTGTTCTTTGAGCTAATGTACTTCCACTGAACAACATTGGTTGCTTCCCAAATAGAAGCCACTCTATTTGCCACGGAGGTGTAAAATCGTTTGGTCTCGTTATTGATATACTTCAGCATGGTCTGACTGTCGGTCCAGAAGCAAGACTTCTCCAACTCAAGTGGTAGTTCCTTCCTCAGCATTTTGTCAACTTTTACAGCCAGCACAGCAGCGGTAAGTTCAAGGCGAGGAATTGTTGTCTGTTTTAATGGCGCGACTCTGGCTTTGCCCAACATGAATGCAAGATGTACGTTCCTATACTGGTTCTCCAACCTTAAATAAGACACTGTGCCATAGCCATGGTCACTGGCATCTGCAAAGTGATGCAGCTGTGCATGTATGGGTCCTCTGAAGTCCTTTGGTTTGATGCAGCGGTCCACTTTAAGTTCCGTCACCTTCTCCAGATCGAGCAGCCATCCTGTCCATTGTTGTGAGAATGTCTGGGGAATAGGGTCATCCCAGGACATGTTTTTTCTACACATTTCTTGCAACAGCAGTTTTGGTAACAAGGTGAATGGTGACAAGAATCCTAACGGGTCGTAGATGGAACTGACGATTGAAAGAATACCACGTCTTGTATGTGGTCGTGTCTCCACTGAAGGCTTGAATGTGAAAGTGTCACTTTGGGTGCACCAATTCAATCCGAGAGCCATCTCTACAGGCAGGTTGTCTTGTTCCAAGTGCAGCTGCCTGGTGGTTTTGGACCGCTTTGCTTCGGGAATAGATGACAATACAGCCTGACTATTGCTTGTCCATTTTAACAGCTGAAATCCCCCCTTTGAGCATATGTCGGTAAGGTCCATTACCAACTGCATTGCTTCTTCCTTTGTGGGCAAATATTTTAGACAGTCATCCACGTAAAAGTTGTTGTTGATGGTATCAGTCACTTCCACTTTGAAGTCATCCTTATTGTCCACTGCAGTCCTCTTTAAAGCGTAGTTGGCACAGCTTGGTGATGAAACTGCTCCAAAGATGTGTACCCTCATTCCTATGAATGAAGCGAACTCACGGGGGAGTAAAAGGGTTTACAGTTTACAGTGTTTCCCCTACCATTATATTAGGGGGGCGCTCCGACCCCCCTTGAAGGTCGAGTTAATTTTGTTTAATTTTGTTTTCTATATAGCGCCAGATCACAACAGAAGTCATTTACGCTTACCTTTCCTATAGAACAGGTCTATACCTTGTTATTTTATTAAACAAACTAAACAGCCTTATGTTATTTATCTTATTTACACGACGGCATGTCATTTCTGTCTCTACATGGTCGGGCGTTTACAATTCTCCTCTGATCTCTGTATGGCGCACGGCGGAGTTCCGCCCCGATACGCACACACACAGATACGTGCACGCACACACAGGTGAGCACACTCCCACCAGCGGACAGAGAGAGAGAGCGTCAGAAAATATGTCGCGTCAACTACCTGAAAAGCAGATAGCTATATCTGTGTTTTTTAAACGCTCCCAGGGTGGTGAAAATGGAAGCACTCGCTGTTGACCATATTTTTTGTTTTGTCTTATGTGATCGCTATATTGACAATGAATTGGATTTTTCTTGCATAAAATGATATAAAGAATTCATATACTTCATTTAATTGTCAAGAGTCTTTTCATGTTAACCTTTCCAACATTTTTTTAGATTGGCAAAAGCACCAATTATAGGTCACATCAAATCATAGATGAAATGCTAGAAATTCTGGCTGCTGTCATCGTGAAGCCAATATTGAGGGATATTTCTCAGTCACAAGCCATAGGGTTGGAGATTGATGAGACCACAGATGTCTCTGTGTGCAGACAGCTAGACATTCATGTGAGGTAGGTCAACTCAAAGTGTAACATTTCATTGACCAATACAATTTCAATATACAGATAATTGAAATGTATAAAATGTATGGACATTATTAGATACATGGACAACGAGAGGAAGGTCTTCTGCCAATTCCTGGATCTGATTTGCCTGACTGATGGGAAAGCAGATTCAATAGTGGCAGCACTAAAGAACATCATTCACAAGAAGGGCATCCCCACACATTTCATCTTTGGCCTTGGAACTGATGGTGCTGCTGTAATGACAGGTGTCATACCTTGTTTTTTGTACGTAATTAAACTGTTTTAAATATTTTGTTTCTGTACTTCAGAACCGCTCTGCTTCTCTGAAAGCCGCTGCAGAGGTTCTCGGTGTGTCTGAGCTGAAAGTGAAGGTAAATAAGTTATGCCTCAAATAAATTTACATATGTGAATACTTTACTTGCATTTATATTAATTTTTTTTAAACCAGCTGTTTTTTCTGTCTCTGTCTAGCAAGTAAAGGACACACGATGGCTCTCCCAACATGAAGCAGTAAAAAACCTCCTAAGAAACATAACTGCTGTACTGGGTGACTTGGCAGAGCAAGTAGAGACCCGCAAATGTCCTACTGCTAAGGGACTGTATTCATTCCTTGCCACCTATCGCTTCATTGTCTCCCTTCACCTGCAAGATGATGTGCTCCCTCACCTGGCACGCCTCTCTAAGCTCTTCCAAAAGGAGGATGTCATGTTCCTGGCAATCAAAGAGCAAGTAAGTTAAATAACTCAGCTCAACTGCTATGTTTTATCTTCATGTTTATTTTGCACAAACATAGGGTACCACAATTAATCTTTTCACATGAGTTAATATGCTTATTTTCCCAGGTCCCTGTCACCCTGGCCTTAATAAAGAGCATAAAAGATTCTGGTGGTCAAAATGTGGATGACCCTTCAGGACTGGGGGCATTCTGCATCTCTGCTGAACAGGAGAGGGGGAGAAGAGGGGATGATGCAGGAGACAGACAGCAGTACTGGCAAAGATTTCAATCACAGGTATGATTATGTGGCTTTTGGCTGACTTTATAGATGTAACTTCAATTTAGTTGTTGCACAGTTTTATTTATACTAATAGTTTACTGACATTTTTCATGTGATCATGTGATGGATCCATATTTGGATGGCCTCATTGCCCACCTCGAGAGACGTTTCTGTGAGGTTGGAGTTGTGGCTGCATTTGGGATACTCGGTCCACAAGCAGCTACACTCCCTGACGACACTGCACACACAAAACTGAGGATACTGGTAGAGAAGTTTTGGTCCCGTGTCGATTTTGGCACAGTCCTCGAAGAATGGACCTCTTTCAAGGAGCAAGTGGTCTCTGGTCCACTCAAGGTAACTTAAAAATGTAACATTTTCACATGACATTATCATGAACACTATACTGTGTTACTGATATCATTTTTAACCTTTTCAGAACAAGACACAGCTGGCCATACTGTCTGAAATGTCCTCAAAATATGAGGAGTTTGGTGTCCTGTACCCAACTATGAGCCTGCTGGCTTCCATTGCCCTGATGGTCCCGGTCAGCAGTGTAAACTGTGAGAGGGACTTCTCAACCTTGAACAGGGTAATAAATACTTTTCACAATGGGATTTGTTGCTATTTTAAGCTATCAGCTATCACTTTTAAAGCCTAACAGTTAATGTATTTGCAGGTCAAGACAAACATCCGCAATAGACTGCAAGGAGACCATCTTGGCCAGCCCTTTGTGACTTCCCATATCGAGAGGCTCTGGAAATGTTCTTCCAGAAGCCCCGAAAGATACACTGCAGTGACAAAACCTGCACACTTTGTGGTTGTCATTAAAAGAAACACATGAACACCATGTTTCCTTTAAGTGTTTGTTTCGGTGTCCGTCCGTACCCCCCCCCCCCCCCCCAAAAGCTGTAAACCTAGGGTATCTCAGTGAAGCATAAAATGAAGAAAAGTCTCTGTCTCTCCCCACCAGTAGCTGAAGTTCGTCCAGTGTGTTGCACAGTGAGCGGCAGCGGTGTGCGGAGCCGGCCCGTTTCCCTCTCCTACGGCGCTTCACTGCATGAGTTAAGGTGAGCGCACCTTTGACGAGAATGTCCAGTAATTCCACAGAACAGAAAAGTTTGAAGTACGTCCGCTGGAGTTGTTCCCCTGATGTTTATGAGCTTGTCTCTGGTGAAAGAGCTCCGGGAATCGCAGCAGAAAACAGTATTTACAACAAAAAAACACAAAACAATGAGCACTAACACACCGAGGCAGCCGTCCGCGGCGCCATCTTGAAGAGTTTGATTATCAGACTCCAACTACATGAAGCATCTGCATTAAATACACAGTAGGTCCACATGAATCTACCAGAGAGGACCGGACTGATAATGGTGAAGTAGAGCCAGCAGGTGGTTGCTAGGAATGTCCAGTTGAATTTACTGGAACTTTGTGGAGGTTGTGGTCGTGATGGCGAGGTGTTATGTCAGCTCTGACGGATGAACATTGGTCAGATATGGCAATGTCAGGTCTCTGACAGCGTCGGGAGAGGGAGGTGACGGAGAAGATTAAAGCATTTAATAAATAGCAGAATATCACAATACAAAGGAATAAGGGTGAAACGCGAAAGAAAATACTTTCTTATTGAACTTTCACCTTCATTTGAATTTTCCTCCAATACACTTTCCGTAAAGCTAATTGTATTTTAGGGAAGAGCTGGCACAACACTGGGACGGGGTTTGCTAGTTGGATTTTTTTTTATTTTCTAAATCTAGTGCACCCTTTCTGGTTTCTCCATTGTTACCTACCCAAGCTCAACTTTCTGTGTATGTGCAAATATGGATATCCTTTAGCCCAGTTCTCCCAGCAGAACCTTTAAAGCTCCACCCTATCTCATCTTGGTGGTCTTATCGTGAAACGGCCCAACATGCAACTGGACTTTTCTGGCCTCCAGCTCACAGTGCGACAGACACATGTGGCCGGCGCCTGTGCGTTGTTAAATAGACTGATAAGGACTTTCTGAGTGTTGTCCCAAGACGATTACAATTCCCCCAGAATTGGCTGACCCCATGTTCTCATTACAGTGATTTATTAGTGTAATAGTACTTTAATCCCAGCCAATACCATGGTGCCTCTCTAACCCTCTTAAGGGCTCAGCCTAGCAATATACCAATGTACACAGATTAGAATACCAAGCATATAGTGTGTGTGTGTCTCCTTCTCTGTGCATGTTTGCCACTCACTCATGCAATAATGAGCTGGACATCTTGCTCAAGACTCCATTATTTTGAGATGCTTGACAATCTATGATTTGGATGTAGTGGCCATGGGTTTTCAGCCCTACATTGCCACAAATGGCAACCTGTGCTTCTCCGTTTTTTGGGTTAGGGTCATTCACCCATCAGAGTCATAGGAGACTACATTGAAGAATTTTTACGCCATCAAAAAGAAGCAAGCACATTTGCCAGTGTCATTTAGGAGACCTGAAACAATAATAAAAAAATATATTGACAGTACAGCAGATGTACCGTTGATATTCTAGAATGACAGTAAATAAAGACTGCCATGAAATCAGGAGCCTAGTAAAGGTCTCTCAGTAAGCCAAGATGGCAAACCATTCATCTTTTGTCTTGCAATGTTCTGCTAGTATTTTGTCCAATGAAAAAAAAATGCTTTAAAAACAATATTCAATAAGCTATATGTTTTAGATATACTATTATTAATTTTTTTACTTTAGTTTTCATACCTGCAAACTTGTCGCTTTTCGGCAAAATTCGCCGTTTCGAATCAAAATGTCATCCACGTGAATCGTGCAGATCTGTATTTTTTTGAGGGGGAGAGGGGTCAACTGGCCAGCCAGCGTTTTTCAGATTGGAGTGAGACAAGGAGAAGAGGTGATATCGTGATCTTCGCAATAAAACATCTTTGATGTGACGTGTCGAGTCTTGGCCAATCAGCGTTAAGATGTCTTAATTCTCCGCGATCTACGAAACGCATCCCATAGTCATAGTAGCCATTCTTTTGGGGCATGAACAGTCTATTAAAGACCATTGCCATCCACTCAGAATATAGTGCCTAAACGGCTGCCCCTCACTTCGGACCTCCTCACCTGCGGCATCCTCACCTCAGCTCAGGTCATCCGTCTCCCTTCATGGACAAAGCATTAAAGTCCACGTTCTTGCCAGCTTCTTTCGCTGCTCCGAGTTCACCGCCTTGAACTCCATCCATCCCGACACGCCACTGCGTCAGACATCACATCCATCCTCCCGACACAGTCGTCTATCACCTCAAATGCCGCAAGACCAATCAATACGGTCCACCTCAACCCATCTACCTTTTCTGACCAGACTCGTACTCAAGTCTGTACGAACCCATCCGCGACTGCTTAAGCTCAAGTTCAGCCAGCCGAACTCCCAGCAAGATCCCCTGTTGCGGTCTCGGGCTCACCACCACTTTCGCCATATCTTGGCCCGATCCAGAATACCCCCCGAGTTTACTCGGCGCCACCTCCACAGCTTCAAGCCAAGGAATTTCCGACCAAATCCTCAAGATACGTGATTGTTGGTCTTCCCCTGCGTACCACCAGAAACGCCCATCGGCGTGGAGCTATCTTTTGGGGACTCTGCACCGCCAGAGCTTCCGAAGAGACGGCCCCCACCCTACAGTCTCTAGTCCCCCCGTTCCCGCCAGCCGCCGGACATCAACGGTCCCCCATCGATCACCTAACCTCTTTTCTACAAACCCTCCTTGTTTCTTCTTCCCGACATCCCTTCATCTCTTCATCCCTACCCTACATCCCTCTACCCCTACCCTATATCTATTTAATCCCTCGACCCTTTCCGCTTCTTGAATCTAACAATCATTCCACTATGCAATAAACCTCTCAAAACTCATACTGTTATTGGCGTGGTCCTTGTTAGTGAAGGCTTAATATTAACTTCCACTGTTACTGTAAAGCTGTTAGAATTGTGGCCTATCTTCTATTTGCAATTAATATGCATTCAATCCAGTTCAATTATTTAAATTAAAATGATCTACTCTGGCTAAGGTAGTTTATCAAGAGTAAAATAATAGCTGTAATCTATACACACCTTTGCATTAGCAACCCGCTGGAATTAAGATACAGGCACCTTAACACTCTCTCTCATTACTTCAGGGCCCTTGGGAGCAACTGCACTTGGGACTGTTGGGACTGGAAGTACACTGGCTGTGGTCATCACAGTGAACAGTGTCTGGCAGTGTGATGAGAGGGCATGTGAGCCCTTGTTGCTGTACTTTATCTCCTTGGAGCAAAGGTTGCATGTTTCATCACGTTACGTTTTTTCCTCCTAAATCGCGATGACGAACGTTAAAAGTCGACCAAGTTCCACATGCAGTGGACGTTAACTTAACCCAACAAGTCTGAATGGTAACGGAACATAACGTAACTTAAACTTTAACGGAGGGAAATGAAGACGGTGTAGACTGAGAATTCAAGCGGCCAAGGACCGATTGTCACTGTAGAAACCGTCGAAACTGATCGAGGGTGCTGCGTCTGTGAAAAGCTGGATGCCTTCCGGCTTGGTGATGTGTTCGTCGTGGAAGAAGGAGATGCCGTTCCGGGAGGAGAGGAACTGGTGTCAGTTTAGCTCGGTTTACGTGCTTCGTCAAGTGTGACGTGGTCATGGAGGTTTGTAACAGCGGCGGCGTCTAACGGGATGTGTGGCAACGAGGATTTTGTTTAATCTATTGATTCTATTTATTTATTTTTTCTGGTGGAGGAAAGCCGAGTGTTTAGACCGTGTGCTGGGTTTGAAGAAGGTAGTGTGACGGTGAGGAAGTCGTCTAGGTCATTGATTTTCACCACTGAGCTGTAGCCCGTCGGTGTGCCGTGAGAAAAATATCCGGATTCGCTTAAATCGGTCCAGAAATAATATATTAATTGGTTGCTTCGAATAATTTGCCATGGTTGAACGTCTGGGCCTGCAACATAGTAGCTGGCTACGTAATTAAATACTCTTCTGTGCCAGTGGGTGGCAGTAGGTAGCACAATAATGACCGTGGTGATTAAGAAAGTAGAATTAGGTGATGCACCGAGAGGTTGCGGTGACAAGACGTTTGTCCGGATTCAGGTAAGCAAATTTTCCGGCTGCTCTTGGACGGACGCATGGCGGAATAATACGCGTCCTTCCGAAGGAAAACAAAATGGTATCGGTAGTCGGGTTCGGTGGTAAGGACTTTGGTGGTGCTGGTGATGTCTGCCTTAGGTGACCAGCTTCTTCGCCTGCGAGGCGGATGGGGAACGTGATATGATCGATTCTTATTTACTTCGTGGAGTAGTCCAGGCTGGGAATTAGGTGGAGCCTGGTGATGTCTGCGCAGGTGGGGAGTGGCTGTTTGACTGCAGCGGCCGAGCTTGGTTAGCAATTCCTGGGGGGGGGGGGTCTGTGCAGCTGGGGTAGCCGGTAGAGGTGGGAGGCATTAGCCTAAGTTGGCCGAGGTGGGTGGAACATGGAAGGTAGAAGTAAACAGAACATGAAAGGATGCCAGGATGGATGTGCCTGGGTTAATTGTGAAATTAGGGGGAAAAACATTGCGAGATGTCTCTGGCGCGGGGGGAGCTTGACGGCCAGAGTCAGTATGGCATGGGACAACTTAAGGCCGGACGCAGTCGACTACCCTTCTCTCTTCTTCTCTCTCACATTTAAGTTGAGGCCAACAGCAGACTGGAAGCAGCAGCCTAACTTACGCTACAACACCTCCAACTGAAAGCCATATCTCTGACTCCCGCATGCAGTTTGACAGGTATTTAATCGTGGCTCGTCTTGAAGAGGATCGATTCATAGCCTTGGTACCTTGGTAATCGGGTACTTATTGGCTGTATTAAGCTCAGGTTAAAGATTCACGATCAGAGTATACAACCTGGCCCTGTGGAGGGACTGATGTAGATGGATGGGCTTCTTCCGCCGTGTGATGCGTCATGATGTCATTGGCGCGCGCCTGACGTGGCTCTGGAGGCTCGGAGAGCGAGAGAGGTGTTGTGCCACGGGTGCTTGAATAGTTTGGAAAGTTGAGCTTTTAACAGACTGATGTTAAGGAATGTTGCGTTGGACGATTGCTTTCTTCATTTGAGACTGTCCGCTCGGAGACGTGGGATATACAGAGACTGTCGGGGCCTCGGAATGGTGAAGGAGGGTCACGGTGGTTTCACCGGTCGTTCGAGCGCCTGGAACTCCGGCGGTCGGGAGAGTGGCGTGGGTGAAGAATTGAGAGGATTAGGGTCGAAGGATGGGATTCCGAAATCAGGATCTCCCCCCCAGGCTGTTGGAAGGCGGGGGCAGAACAGCTTCGGAGTTGACGGAGGATGGTTATCGAGAGCTGCGGGGAATGTGGATGGCTAAACGCAGCCGAAGTTGCTAGCGACGAGCGTGGTGAGAAAAGGAGGGAGCTTCGGGATATGGCTGGTTGTCCGGAAGGGTTGAGGAGAGCCTTTGTGAAAGGTAAGCGGTTTTAAGATGTTGTTTGTCTGTCGTGCCTCGTGTTGAAGCGTATGAAAGCTGAGTCGGAGAGCGTTTGCTCGTAGGGGTCGAGGTAGAGGGGATATGGGGTAGGGATGGAGCGTTGCTCGTCTGCTGAGTCAGAGAGCGTTGCACGTCTGTCTTGAGTCGTATGAAAGCTGAGTCAGAGAGCGTTTGCTCGTCTGGATGTGGGGTAGGGGTAGAGGGATGTAGGGATAGAGCGTCTGCTGAGTTAGAGAGCGTCTGTCGTACGTCATGTGAAGACGAGAGTCGAAGAGGGAGTGAACGAGTTTGTTGTGCTTAAATACTCTGTGCAGAGAAAATGAGCGGCGTTCTGGGCGTGGCCCTGTTCCTGAACAAAGTTTACATATACATATACAGTAACAGGGTTCAATGAAAACTATTGGCGCAATTGACTGCACTTGTTACAAGGGCTAAAGTAATGTGTGTCCATTAATCAAAAGCACCATTCGATTAATGTCCAAGTCATATGTGACTCCAACATGGTCCTGACCAATGTGGTGGCACAGGGGCCCGGCTCAACACATGACTCCTTTATCCTGACGCAAAGCAGTGTAGAGAACAGACTATGGGCAGCTATGCGTGACGGCTGGTTTCTTGGTAAGTTATAAAACAACATATTGTAGCAATTATATATATATAGCACCCAAAAGAAGTCTGCAAGATAATCAGGGCAATCTGAACAATATGGCGCAGAGGACTCCTCCTCCTCCTGGCCCCCCACCACCCGAGCATGAGGGACCCTGACCCAGAGCCACCTCCCTGACAACAAGGCTATCAACAGGAAGCAAGGATCCGTGAGGATGTAATGCGGCATTTGTAAAAAGACAGCAAGTATGGTTCACTTTTTGGCAAGATCTTGAAATTGAAATGTCACTTAACACAACCCTTATTTGTTGAAGTTCCTCTGCAATGACATTCATAGCGCTGATTGTGTTCCCTTTGCGTTTGTAGCACCGCATCAGTCAGAACCCGGCCACTTCCAGGCGTGTAATGCGCACGGGACACACTGGTGCTGGGGACAGCCGGATGCTCTGCGGCTGCAGCACTGTCGCCGGGAACCTCCTCGCCACCTACCGCTCCCATCAACTCTGGGAGAACAAACATAAAATTAGCTCACTGTCATGTGAGCTCATTTTAGCCATGTAATAAAATATTAAACTGTGCTTTACCGGTTCGTCTGTGGTCCCACTCTGAGACATGTCGGTGTCACCCTTTTTTTTTTTTACCTCCACCTTCAGATCAGACCACTTTTTTTTAATCTCTGGCACTGTTCTGTCATTCGCACTCACCCCATTAACAGCTGCATGTTGCCACTCACTTCAGGACCCCGCTGCTGTGGCCACCAAACAAAATGTCCCTTCTGACCTATATCTCACCCACAAGTACGTCAATTTCGGTGTAAGAAAATTTTTTTTTTTTCATCTTCCTCTTAGTTGTAGCCATGATTAACCGTAAATAACCATTAATCAGCAGTATTATTTATAAGCATCAATATTCATGACGTCGACCATGACATTGACCATTTATGGTTGAATGAGGGCGGGATATGAGGCTAATGCATGTGTGCACATTTCCACGTGGAGTGATATATATAAGTTGCCTGCAGGTGTGCGGATGCACGGTTTTTAAAATCAGATTATTTTTGGCGTGCACTATCTTCGTTTTTCGTGCACACTGTTATGGTCTGGCTCTTGAACCACCACAAAACGTAACGAAAACTCAGGCACGGTGCTAAATAAAGAAACCACCTTTATTAGGACAAGGTCGGGACAGTTCAAAGTGCACAACAGGAGAGCATTCTCGCAGCATCCCAGACGGTGTAACTGCTCCTTCAAAACACTCCGTGTAGCACACCAGGTGTCAGGGAAAAGAAGCCAGCCCATCCTCCGGATGGGGCGGGTCTTGTAGGGCGAAGGCGTTGGCCAGCTGCCTCCAATCTTCCTGATGGCCCTGGGCCGTCACAACACGTACACTTTTACTATGGATCCTACACACAGTTTTATAAATGAGATCCCTGATCAGATAAGAGTTTTGGTCCAGCTGCGGAGATGTGTGGTGTTTCCATCTTTAATCCCAACTTGTTGATAGCAAAGTTTACAAATCACTTTGCTCACGTTCTCTGGCTCTCCTTTTTCATTTGGTATAAAACCAAAGACTCAACAAAATAGGCGCATTTCCATTAATATCTAACGAGAGCGGACAGCTTTACTGCTGGAGTCAGAGCTACATGGGTAATTACTAGGACTGTACCAAATAGACAGACATTAAAAGACAAATGTAGGCATAACAATTATTGAATTTCATTTTAGTAAGTTTTTCATTATGCATTGTAATTTCTGTTTTGTGTATGTTTTAATGCAAACTCGATTCAATTCCATTCAATTCATTTTCTATAGCCCAAAATCACAAATTCTCCTCAGAGGGCTTTACAATCTATACACATACGACATCCTCTGTCCCAGGACGCTCACATCAGGAAAAACTCCCCCAAAAAGACTTTAACAGGTAGAAAGAAGAGGGAGAAAAAAGTGGAAGAAACGTTGGGGAGAGCAACAGAGAAGGGATCCCTCTCCCAGGATGGACAGAATTGTGATAGATGTCATGTGTACAGAATGAACATAACAGAGTTACAACACATTCAATGCACATGACATAAATTATTCATATAATGAGAGTAGTAAGCAGAATAATGATGGAAAAATTATGACTAATAACAGCAGCAGTGGATACAGTAGAATAACAATGATAACAAACGCAGTAAAGGTATCAGCAATAGCAATAGTAATGCAGGCACTAATAATAATGATAGTAGCAGTGGGTATCAGTAGGGCAATGGCAGGAGGCAGGACCAGGGTCCAGATATAACCACGATCCATGGAAACCTGTGAGGCAAGAAAGCACAAAGACGATTTTTCAATTTCGGACACACTAAAATGACACACTGAGCACAAGCATTGAAACTGACAGAGAGCAAAATAACTCAAGTCTCCAAAACTCTAAAGACATTTTCTGCTTTCCACCCAATTTGCAATTCAACACTTATTGCAACAGACTTCACAGAGTACTCTAGAAAAAGCCTCAGGAATCTGACACAAAGTCACTTGTTGGCCAATTCAAAACACTGCCTTTTATGATGTCATACCAATGGACTAATTGGCCAGTACACTTGCCACCTGGCCAAACACCTAATTGCTCTGACGGCGTTTACGTTCCCAAAAATTTCTGTTTTTTGCCCTTATTCCAAAAAAGACAATATTCCTACTAAGTTGATTACATGGCTAATATTCCACTAATATTACCGTGTTCATCCAGCCGTGCATACTCTAATTAACTTAACCGTTGGTGGACTTGTTCGAGCGTGCAAACACAGCCTCCCTTTCATTCCTTCAATCATCTTCTTGTCTGCATTGCAATATATGCACATATCCAACCACTTGATGCCATCCAAGACTTTCATGATGTTTAAAAGAAGGTAGGTTTCTTCTTGCGATCAGAAATGTGGGCATTTCTTTTGAGCATGCATGTCTGCCAAGTGTTAGCTAGTTGGTTTGTGTACGTGTTTGCGTACTCAACCATGCGTATGTAGGAGTACATAGATCATGTTCTTTCACTCTACACTATTCAGGACTCTTCAAATCATTCCATCAGTTGTTGAGGCTACACTGACCAATCACTATATTTTAGTTTGTTTTCTAAAGGACTGAGTGACAAAGACGTCATGGTGGAAGGGTTCAAATGACCAATGCGACACAAGAAGCAGCAATAATCCACATGGTTTTGTCACATGATTAAATTGGACTCAAAGAAATTCAAAGCCACATCATACGGGACAACACAACCACATTTCATCGGCTTTAACTTCACATAAGAAGGGGAAGGAACATCATTGTTCACAGAGCCATTGTGGATGTTTCTGGCCAATGTGGCAGCAACATCACAATGTGTGCTGCCATTATCGCACATAATGGTGTCCGCCACCGCCACGCCAACCTCGGTCCATACAAATGGCCGACATGCTCCAGATTTTTGATTTTATCAACTCTATTTTTGTTATTATTAATGTTAATTTATCTTTCTTTTTGTCTTTGTAAAGCACTTTGTAACTTATTTTTGAAAAGTGATATTGAAATAAAGTTATGTAGTTTTATAAACTTAGTTCAGGAACGGGACCACGCCCAGAACACGGCTCATTTCCCCTGCACAAGTATTTAAGCTCAAATGAACCCGTTCACTTCCTCTTCGACTCCGTTCTCTCATGACATACGATTCCCGAGCTGAATACCACGTACTTCACAACATGGACCTGGAGATCTCCCTCACTCCTTCCGACAACGACCTGTTCGAAGACGATACACCAGGAATCCCGGAGACGGCACCGTCTCCCATTAACTCGGCCGAGATCAACCATCTACAACCCCTGCAGCTCCCGACATCTATTCTCGGACAATTCCGAAGTCGTCGGTCCTTCACCGTCCAACAACCCCAGGGGGAGATCCCTCCTCCGGCGTCCGAGGGACATCGTCCCTCCACAACACTGCTCTTCCACCCGCTCGAGATCCAGCCGCTCGAATAACGGCCAAAACCAGAGCGACCCTCCTCCTCCACGCCAACACTCCGATGGCCCCCATACATCCTGCTTTTCTGAGTGGACAGTCGCTCGCCTGAAGCACGCACTCACCCAACTCAATATCCATTTCCACCAGTCTGACAGGAAAGCAAAACTTATCAAATGACTCCCGGACGCTCAGCACCACACCTCCCTCGATCGCCGAGCCACCAGAGCACTTCCGGGTTTCCCGCGCTACGTCGATGACGTCATGACGCACAACGCGGACAGACAAGGCCAGTCATTCACACCAGCCCCTCCAGAGGGCCAGGTCGTATCGCACCCCCCCCCATTCTCTCTCTGCACCAGGGTCATCTCACCCCGCAGTCTCTTTTCCCCTTTCTGCACTTCCAACCCATGCACATGCTTCCTTTCATCCCAGCATCTCTTCCTCTTCCCTCGCTCCTGCCTTTCCTTCCAACTCGACACCGGCTACCTTAGCCGCACAGAACGCTCCAACAGCAGGATTCTACGGCGGAGCCAACAGCCAAAACTTTGCATTTCCTCCTGTCTCTGCTTTCCACCCTCTCTTCCCCTACCCTCCCCCTCCCCATAACCCATATGTAACTAACCATGCCTCTTTAAATGCACCCCCTTTTTCCACAGGTCCACCAGCTACCAACCCCAGCTTCCTTCCGACTCATCTTCCTCCACCCACCAGCTTTATATTAGCCACAGCACTACCCCCAGTACGGCCTTTAGCATCCGCCCGACCATCCCCTGTGCCACACACGCTCAGGCAACAGATTCTCACAGGTAACTACATCGACCTTGTCCAACTCATTCATCCATCCACCTGCAATCCCCATATCCCGAGGGAATTAATCACCGCTTTCGGACCCATCGAACGCCACTCCCCACCCGATCCAAGGAACTACTCTTTCTCCCTATACCGTGATATCATCTGCTCCGTCTTCCCCGACCGCAGGGCCGAGTTGGATGACTACTTGTCACTTATACTCAACTTAGCCTTGCGGTTCGGAGGTAAAGGGTTCTACAACTACCGCATCCTATTGGCATCCGAAGCCGCTGGTCGCGTGCAGCAGTTCAACCAGGGAACATACTGGGGAACACTCGACCCAGAACTATACTGCAGAGTTTTCGCAGCTCATGCCTCTCTCAATTGCGAGCACCGCGGCGCACCCTCCCATCCGGCCACCACATGCACCCTCACAGCACCCCTGCCCTCCACCTCAGCTTCCCGTAAACGAAGCCCCCCCGTTTACCGAAGCCTGCCTCCATTACTTCCCCCACCATCCATCACCCCTAAACCAGAAATCAACCAGCCAACCACCTCCGGCGGTCCCCCCAGAGGTATGGACAAAAGAGGTAGACCAATCCTCTTCCAGGGCGGGAGGATGGTCTGCAACAACTTCAATGACCTAGGATGCCAATCCTCCAGCTGCCGTTTTCTCCACACCTGCTCCTTCTGCGGGGGGGCCCATGCAAGACCAACCTGTCCCCATAAACCAACAAAGCACAGCAAGTGTAAGTATCTCAACACACCAATTAACATCCACGCCCTAGCTTCCGCCCTTAAAACTCTCCCAGACCACCAGTTCACAAGCTTCCTTATCCAGGGTCTTACCCACGGCTTTCACCCAGGTGTGCAAGTGAAGCCAGAATCTTCCTTCACTTGTAAACATTTGCAATCGGCCATCTCTGAACCCGACACAGTCGACAAGCTCCTGGCTCAGGAAGTCAAAGACGCATTTATGATAGGCCCACTCACTAGCCCACCTTTCCCTATATTTAGAATCAGTCCAATCGGCATCGCTACTAGAAAATATTCAGACAAAAGAGACTAATTATAGACCTCTCTTCCCCCCACGGCTCCACAGTTCCAAGCATCAACAGCCTAATCCCCAGCCCGGACTACTCCATGCAGTACACCACTATCAACCACGCCGCATCCCTCATTCGCCTTGCAGGTCCAGGAGCCTGGTTGCCTAAAGCAGACATCACCAGTGCCTTTAAAGTACTTCCCATCCACCCCAACTACAGGCCCCTTTTCGGCGTCCTCTGGAAGGGTGCTTATTACTTCTCGGTGCGCCTGACCTTCGGGTGCAAGAGCAGCCCAAAAAGTTTCGATTGCCTTTCCGAAGCACTCTGCTGGATCCTGATAAACTCCCGTACGTCATCCACCTCCTAGACGATTTCCTCACTGTCACGCCACCTTCCTCTCCCCCAGCACTCGGCCTCCACACGCTTACCGCTGTGTTCCAGGAACTTGGTGTTCCCCTCTCCGCAGAGAAAACAACAGGTCCCAGTACATCCCTGGAATTCCTCGGCATCACCCTCGACTCCGTCTCACTCCAAGCATCCCTACCTACCGAGAAAGTCAACCGGATTTCATTACTAATCTCTAATTTCCTCCTGGCCCCCAAATGCACCAAACACCAACTCCTCTCGCTTTTAGGCCACCTCAACTACGCCATCCGCATCATCCCTCAAGGCCGATCCTTCTTGTCACACCTCCTTTCAGTCGCCTCCTCTGTCACAAAGCTCCACAACCACGTCACACTCGACAAAGCATGCAAGACAGAGCTAAAGCTATGGCACCAGTTCCTCTCCTCTTGGAACGGCATTTCCTTCTTCTATGACGAACACGTCACCAAGCCGGAAGACATCCAACTATACACAGACGCAGCACCCTCCATCGGTTTTGGCGGTCTCTATGGCGACAAGTGGTTCTCAGCCGCATGGCCGCCTGAATTTTCATCCCTTACTCCTTCCTCTGCAATCTCCGAAATGTATCCAATAGTCGTAGCAGCCATTCTTTGGGGGTATGAATGGTCAAAAAAGACCATTGCCGTCTACTCGGACAACAGCGCCGTCGTAGACATCATCAATAAAGGGCGGTCACATTGTCCAGAAATAATGATGTTCATGCGGAGACTAACCATGGTTTCAGCCCAGCACCAGTTCATCATCCGAGCCTCCCACATCCCAGGTCACTACAACTCCATCGCTGATTCACTTTCCCATTTCTCATTCCAGAAATTCAGACGATTAGCGCCAACCTCAGACCCTGTGCTGACTCCGTCCCCACCGTTTTCAGCCACCATCTTCAACTGACCCCGCAACTGGAACACCTAATCTCCGCCTCTCAAGATGCTATCCTCAACAGCGTCGCCCCTCAAACACTCTCATCATACTTCACCGGATGGAAACGCTTCAAAGCCTTCCACGCCTCTTTTAACTTTCCCTTCCCATCCCTCAACATCCTTACCCCCCCAAACTTCATTACTTTTGCCCATTCCCTCCTTAAGATAAAATCCTCCACGATACGGGTATACATAAGCGGAATTAACTTTTTCACAAAACTGTCCTCAGGAACGCCGTGCCCAGCCTCCACCCACTCGCATATAGCGATGTTACTCAAAGGTCTTCGTAAAGCCAAACCACGGCCTATGCCTAAACGTCTGCCCCTCACCTCGGACCTTCTCACCCGCTGCATCCATACTCTCTGCTCTACCTCTCTCCCTTCATGGTCAAAGTACTCGAGTCCATGTTCTTGCTGGCTTTTTTCGGCTTCCTTCGCTGCTCCGAGTTCACCGCCTCAAACTCCGACCACAATCCATCACGACAGGCCACCATGTCCGACATCTCAATTCATCCTCCTGACACTGTCATTTATCACCTCAAATGCAGCAAGACCAACCAGTACGGTCCGCCTCAGCCTATCTACCTCTTCTGTCTAGACACATACCTGAGTCCGTATGAACCCATCCCGATTACTTAATCTCAAGATCAGCCGGCCAAACTTCTCCGCTAGATCCCCTTTTCATCACTGAAACGGGCAACGGGGCCACGCGGTCCTGGTTCCACCACCACTTACGCTATATATTAGCCAGATCAGGAATACCCCCCGAGTTTTACTCAGGTCATTCATTCCGCTCCGGCGCCGCCTCAGCCGCCTCGAGTCAAAGAATTCCAGACCACATCATTAAGATTCTTGGTCGCTGGTCTTCCACCGTGTACCTCTCCTACATCCGCTCCAACCTGAACGATATCAGAAACGCCCACCGGCATCTGTCCTCATGAGGCTATCTTTGGGGACTCTGCACCGCCAGAGATTCCTAAGAGACAGCCCCCACCCAACAGTCTCCGTTCCCACAGCCGTCGGACACCAACGGTCCCCCACCACATCCTTTCATCCCTCTACCTCAATCCCTACCCTACATCCCTTCATCGCTCTACCCTACATCCCTTCATCCCTCTACCCCTACCCTACATCCCTTCATCCCCCTACCCTACATCCCTTCCGCTTCCTAAATCTTACAATCATCTCATTACGCAATAAACCTCTAAACTCATACTGTTATTGGCGTGATCCTTGTTAGTGAAATCACAATTATCATTATTCTTGGTTTTCTTCTGTTTACAGTGTTCAATAGAGAGCATACACTATATGTGCTGAGCATACAGTATATTGCACTGCTTTGTTGTATATTTTCTGTAGAATTGAACAATCTCTATCTGTAGAAGGTGAGAGTACTTTTCTTTTTTTTTAACTGACTTTTTATTTAGGTTTCAACAACATAACAACATGCATTTTCAGACAGTTACTTTCTTTGTCCATTTTTCAGCTGTATGTAGTCTTGGTACACATGATATTCAGGTATAGTGTACAATGCACAGAAGGAACAAACAACATCAAATGGTGCTCACTCCAAGAGAAAAAGAGGGGAGATAAGAATAAGAATAGATAATTGATTACATGCATAAATAATAAAATAAAATAAAATGAATAAAAACAAGTGTGGTGTATTGATCACATTACGTTACATGGTTGAAATGAGTACAAATGCTTTTTGGACCTCAGTGAACACGGTCCTTTCATAGTAACTGTAGCGCGCATGCGCAGTACTGAGTTAAGAGTTATCCATGGCCGAATAAAGTAACTAACGCTACATGGCGTCCGCCTCGTGAATACACAACAGTAATTGGCGACGAGGATAAAACTAAGTTCTCGCAGGAGAGACACTCGGTGTCAGTACTAGTGAGTACGATGGCCCTGTTTGGGAGAATTGACGAGTTCAAGCCAGAAAATGAACAATGGTCAGCGTACATTGAACGGATGGAACAATTCTTCGAAGCTAACGACGTAGCCGAAGATAAGCAAGTAGCTACGCTTCTCAGTGTAATGGGTGCGGCTACTTATGGGCTTTTGAGAAATCTGGTGCAGCCCAGGAAGCCAAAAGATAAGACATTTGACGAAATAGTGGCCGTTCTAAAAGGAACATTATGAGCCCAAGCCCTTATTAGTAGCTGAAAGGTTTCGCTTTAACCGGTGTAACCAAAAAGCTAACCAGCCGGTGGCTCAGTATGTAGCAGAGTTGAAACAATGCGCATCTAACTGTGAGTTCGGCGCCAACTTGGACGCATCACTGCGAGATCGGTTCGTCAGTGGAATAAGAAACGAGGGCTGCCAGAGGAGACTACTTTCGGAAAATGATCTTACTTTTGCGAAGGCTTTTGAGATCGCGCTCAACATGGAGACTGCCGACAGAGACGCACGTCAGTTGAGAGGGATGGAAAGTGAAAGTGTCGGGGTGGCAAGCATTCACAAGGTGAGGCCACAGCGGACAAGGAACTGTTACAGGTGCAATGGAAAAAAATCACGAGCCAGATGAGTGCCGTTTTAAAGAGACTAAATGCCATAACTGTGGCAAGACTGGGCATATTAAAAAGGCATGTCGGTCTAAGGCACAGGCAGAGAGTGAAAGGCATTCACAGGGCAGAGGAAAGAAACACAAAATATGTGGAAGCTGAAGAAGACACTGAATTGGGTGTGTTCACAATTTTGACTGTCACAAGTGAAGATGCTGACCTGTATAAAGAAATATTCACGGTAGCTGAGGTGAAGTTAGAGATGGAAATAGATACTGGGGCTGCAAGGAGTATCATTTCACGGGGTACATACAGGGAGAAATTCTCACACTTACCACTGCAGAGAAGTAAAGTTAAGCTTAAAGCTTATAATGGAGGTCGCATTCCTGTACTGGGGCAGATCACAGCCAAGGTGGTCTATGAGGGTCAAACAGTGAATTTTCCACTTTTAGTTGTTAAGGGTAATGGATCAACACTGTGTGGCAGAAATTGGCTAAGAAAACTGAGGCTAAACTGGGAGCAGATAAAACATCTGTATGAAGCTAAGTGTACATCGCTTAGTGAGGTTCTGGATAAACATTCAGAGGTGTTCAGAGAGGAGTTGGGGACTCTGAAAGATGTTAAAGCCTCAATCAGAGTTAAACCTGATGCACCTCCTAAATTCTGTAAGCACAGACCCCTTCCATTTGCTATGAAAGACGAGAGGATGAGCTCAGGAAGCTGGAGGAAGCCAACATTATATCTCCAGTTAAGCACAGCGAATGGGCAGCACCCATAGTGCCAGTGGTGAAAAAAGACAAGTCACTTCGCCTGTGTGGGGATTATAAAGTGTCAGCTAATCAGGCAGTTGAAACAGAAACCTACCCCTTGCCACGTTTAGAGGAGTTGTTAGCAACCCTTAGTGGAGGTAAGATATTCTCCAAGATAGACTTAGCTACAGCCTACCAGCAGGTGTTACTGGATGATGACTCCAAGAAATACACTACCATCAACACCCACAGAGGGTTGTTTGTGTATAACAGACTTCCTTTCGGAATTAGCTCTGCACCGTCCATCTTCCAGCGGATTATGGAAAATCTAATGAAAGGCTTACCAGTGGTAGTTTTTCTTGATGACCTGCTCATTATGGGACGCACAGAGAAGGAACATCTCCACAACCTTCAGAAGGTCCAACAAGAAAATGGATTACGAGTGAAATGCTCCAAGTGCGAGTTTGGCAAAACTCGGAATAGAGTACCTGGGCCATGTGCTGGATGAACAGGGCACACACCCTTCAAAGGACAAAGTGAGAGCTATTCAGGAGGCTCCGGCTCCTACTAACGTCAAAGAGCTCCAGGCGTTTTTAGGACTTTTTAATTACTGTTGTGTATTCACGAGGCGGACGCCATGTAGCGTTAGTTACTTTATTCGGCCATGGATAACTCTTAAGTCAGTACTGCGCATGCGCGCTCCAGTTACTATGAAAGGACCGTGTTCACTGAGGTCCAAAAAACATTTGTACTCATTTCAACCATGTAACGTAATGTGATCAATACACCACAACAAGGGATGAAGAAATAATAATTGTCCACTCCTGAATGTAGTATCGTAGGTGCTATATATGCTTTTCAGAGAGGATGGTGTATAATGTGTGTGTATAGAGAGAGTTAACAGGTAACAGTTCAGCCAGATCGAGCAACATATAGTAATAACCCTTATTGTATTAATAATGCTGCGACAGGACCCCATCGTTTAGTAAAGATAGGCTTTTGGAGCCTTAATGAATATGTGATTTGCTCCATTTGATAGATGTCCCGTACTTTTTGGATCCATATATTGTATGTAGGGGGATCCGGTTTTAACCATCTGATGGTTATACCCTTCAATGCTGCTGTGATTAGTATGTTCAGAAGGTATTTTTTGGCCCTCCCATCCAGGCCTTCAGGTATCGCTCCCAATAGTGCTACTGTGGGGTCTTGTTGGATGTCCTGTTGGAATATCTCTTCGAGGGCGTCAAAGACTTCTCTCCAGTATGCATTTAACTTAGGACATAGCCAGAATATATGTGTATGATTGGCAGCACGTGTTCCACAGTTCCGCCAACACAAGTTGGAATGTGTTGGGCCCATCTTGGTTACTATTTCTGGTGTTCTGAAGAGTCTGGTGATTATTTTCCATTGAAAATTCCCTCTAGGTGTTTGAAACTAGGTGTGCCTCTGTGCACATTTCCTCCTAGGTATTCTGTGGTATGATCTTGTTCATTTCCGCCTCCCAACTCTGCTTTATCTGTAGGGAATTATGTAGATTCATAGATAGAAATATGTTATATAGTTTACTTATTGTTTTCTTATCTTCGTTCCCCATCTGCATTTCTATTAAAAACCTTTCTATAGGCGTAGTGTTCAAGCTCTGATCGGCTCTGTGTGATCTAATTGGTTACAGTTGTTTTCACAGGTGCATTCTGGGTGCTGGTGATTGCTATTGAGTGGGGTATTTAAATGGCAGGTTTTAACAAACAACACTATCTAATGTCGATAACCGTGTGTTGTTATTTGCAAAAATGTTATCTGGAATTTGTGACACGAGGAAGTGGTTTAAATAACTGTGCAATTAGTTCCAGTTTTTTATATTTTGGCAATTGCAAAACATTATAATAAAACCTGCTTGTGTTCACATGGAACGTGAACGTTGACATGTGCACGCAAGTACCTGTTTCTTTATATGCGTGTAAATGTGACATCAAAGCATGTGTGAGCATTACATGAGGCTGAACGTGACGTGGCAGCGTGCGTGCGTTTATTCAAACGGTAAAACGCCTGCATGTGTTTGTGTGTGTGGTTTAGATATGGGAGGGTGAAGTGTTCATTCCAATTCCTTTATCAGCTAAATAAGCAAGATGAAATTGCTGCAGCCTAATCATTAAGCCATATAATTACAAGGCTGGGACCCAGTGTTTTTAATGACAGCAGCCCAGCTTGAGCTTTATCAGGAAAACAGAATGGCTCCGGGGAGAAAAAAAAAAAAGAAAGACAGACTTGTTTTTCAGGGAATTGACTTTTAATTTGAAAGCGTCTGTCTTTGTCTCCTTTTCTCTTGCTCTGTCTTTATCTGACTTCATGTCTGCTGTGCTGTGTGTCTATTGGGTTCTCTCTGTGGGATTGTCTGTCTGTACCTTTCCATTATCTTCACTGGCACACCTGTTTATCAGTGATAATATTTCCAAAGCATAAAAATAGTAACTTTTAAAAGAAAATGCTTACACCGTACAATTTTTTTTTTGTGTAGAACACATAAAACTGATATTTATCAGAACAACTAGCCATAGGTTTTTACAAATTATTCTCTAAAGTTGTCAAATACCGCCACTTGGTCCGTTGCCCCACGCTTACAACCATGTACTCATCTCGGGTCAGTTTTGGACTCTGGACTTGGTTTACTTACGCAACAAAAGTTCTTCATAAGGCTTCCGAAAAGATCATGGTTTGGGTGAAAATGAGCATATTTACATATTTAAACGTAAAATAACTGGTTATTTAAGGAAAGTACGAAAGACTATTTCACCAGGGACACGAAGAGCGGTCTCCTGGGTATAGGTCCTATGTTTGTTAGACCTATCTAACCTGGCTTGCACCACCCTTCGCTGGTTTTCACACTGTTTTTACTATGTCAGTTGCATTGACCATCTAATACTGATGGGGATGGGTTAACGTTGGAGTTAGTTGAAAGCCTGGTCTCATTCAGACATAGTGTGTATTCAGTTGGGAAAAAAATGAAAGGGGAAGATTGCAATATTTGTAAAACTTGCAAAACTTACAGACATCATACTGCACATGCACACATACTTGAATTGGCACAGCGGACTCTTTACAGTGATAGACATATATGACGACTATCACTGGTCTGCACCGCACTGTGGGTGCATTCTCACAATAGGAAAGCATTGTTGTTAAACTACCATAAAACCTTTGTTTTATGGTAGTTATTTCCCAAAATGTTGCTTCACAGTCAGTCTTCTTGTGTATCAAAGCAGATGCCTTCTGTAATTGCTAGCGCATGTAATGTAAAGCGTCGGAAGACTAAAAAGGCGCCATGAATCAGAATCAGAACCGTTTATTGCCATGGTATGTTGAACATACAAGGAATTTGCCATGGCGGCTGTAGGTCCATTTACCATTTAATTGCATGGCTTCACACAAACCATGATGAAAAAGTGACGACATCCCTGACAATGAACTCCTTTTGACACTGTTTGTCATTAATAAGGCTTAGGATATATCAGCACCATGGTTGTTATATCCCTTGTCGATTGACAGTCCCCATGTTATTCATGTTGAAAACCCATGGGTTTACAGGTAGAATAATCAATTTAAAATGTTTTAAAATATTTTTTAAACCACCACCACCTGTTAGCCTCCTCGGATCGTGACCTCCAGCATTCACTGGGGTGGTTTGCAGCCGAGTGTGAAGCGGCGGGGATGAGAGTTAGCACCTCCAAATCTGAGGCCATGGTGCTCTGCCGGAAACCGGTGGATTGCTCCCTCCAGGTGGGGACGGTGCCTACCTCAAGCGAAGGAGTTCAAGTATCTCGGGGTCTTGTTCACGAGTGAGGGTAAGATGGAGCGGGAGATCGACAGGCGGATCGGTGCGGCTGCAGCAGTAAAGCAGGCGCTGCACCGGACCGTCTTGGTGAAGAGGGAGCTGAGCCGGAAGGCAAAGCTCTCAATTTACCACTCGGTCTACGTTCCTACCCTCACCTATGGTCACGAACTCTGGGTCGTGACCGAAAGGACAAGGTCGCGGCTACAAGCGGCCGAAATGAGCTTCCTCCGTAGGGTGGCCAGGCTCAGCCTTAGAGATAGGGTAAGGACCTCGGTCATCAGGAGGGAGCTTGGAGTCGAGCCGCTACTCCTTCGCGTCGAAAGGAGTCAGCTGAGGTGGTTCGGGCATCTAATTAGGATGCCTCCTGGACGCCTCCCACTGGAGGTTTTCCAGGCACGTCCAACTGGGAAGAGACCCCGGGGAAGACCCAGAACACGCTGGAGGGATTACATCTCCCAGCTGGCCTGGGAACGCCTCGGGATCCCCCAGAATGAGCTGGAACATGTTGCCGGTGAGAGGGAGGTCTGGGTCAGCCTGCTTGGCCTGCTGCCACCGCGACCCGACCCCGGATAAGCGGAGGAAAATGGATGGATGGATGGATTTTTTAAACCATCCCAGAACATGTATAGTACCACCGACATGGTGGTAGGCAGCTTGCCTGAAACAAATCTATACAGTATATGGCACCCAACGGTAATATATGTACTGTAGGAACATTGCCGTAAGCTTGTAAATAAAGGGACTGAAAACCAACCACAAGAGATAAAATGAGATTGAATTTTATTAATCCCAAAGGAAATTCTTGTGCCAGAGTTTCATAAAGATTACAACAGAAGAATAGCAAAAAACATTAGAATATAAATATAAACATATGTGAACAATATAACAATGATTAAGTGGAAAGAAATAATAAATAATAAACACAATAGCAGTAAGAGTAAGGTAAATAAATGAAGTCAAATACAACATAAATACAGGAGTAAAAATATAAAGTGTATAGGAATTGATACTAACACCAGTGCCTAATAGAAACTAAAATAGAAAAGTAATATTGAGAGAGATATTGACACTGATATTGAAAAAGTGTTAGAAAGTTATATCGCACAGGAAATTGAAATGAAATATTGCACAATGTCGAAAAAAAGTAACATTGCTCATGATGTGGTTATGATTGTTGTAAGTGTCAGATTTTGAAAAGCAGCCAAGTGTTCACAGAGTTTCAATAGTGAGCAAATGAGGCTTGATCATGTGCGTCCAGCTGCACAATGATTGTTCACTTTGGCCGCACGATGCACGCAAGAACGTTGTTAAATATGGCAATAACAATATTACTTGCGTTTAAAAAAGCAGATATTAAAGTGTTCTCAGTTCTGCCTATGTGTATTAACACACACACACACACACACACACACACACACACACACACACACACACACACACACACACACACTGTATGCTACATATAGTTGATTGCCCCTATGTTTTTTCATTTAATCCATTTTCTGTTTTGAAAACTCAATTTCCTCCTCTGAAATGGGTGCATCAGATCCAGGAGGGCCCTTAAGGCTACTGCACCAAAGCAGACTCAACCATAAGGGTTGCAAAACAAACAATAGAGAGCTCAGTCTCCCAACCTTTTTTATTCAACCATTTGAAGCGCAGCGTCCTACTCTTGGAGAAACTGGATCTAGTTTAGTTATTGTAATTTATTTCATCAGCCCTTAGACAGGGCAGACACAGTGCCGAAGTTCATTTCAATGAGTCATCCCCTGGGTCAGATCAAGTTTCTTCAGCTCCTCTACCATCTGATAACATTTCATCCTTCACACCTGCCTGGCCACCTCCGTCACGACAGGATCTTGGCTGTGGATTCATTGGCATGAGAGGACAGAATGGCAGTGCCACA
This sequence comes from Anarhichas minor, assembly GCF_050575085.1. Classification (NCBI taxonomy): domain Eukaryota; kingdom Metazoa; phylum Chordata; class Actinopteri; order Perciformes; family Anarhichadidae; genus Anarhichas; species Anarhichas minor. Next base: position 2,448,626 of record NW_027466451.1, on the reverse strand, counting down.
GCAAACTGTGTTAATCACAGGTCCCAGGTGGATGACTGAGGACCAGACACCGTGCTGAAGATCACAAACATCTGCCCACAAGGGCCAGTCGGGCTTCCAGTCCTCCACAACAGAGCAGCGAATGCAGGAGGAGCTCTTTCATCTGTGACAGCTCTGCCAAGACCATCTGTCAGAACACCGACGAGCAGAAAGCAAAGGACAACATACAAACTACATTGGCCGAGAATGCTTTGGATGGCTCACGGAAACCTCATCGCTGTTAAGAGGATGGTGGCTACAAAAACTTAAATTACAATTTAAACGCATAGAGAGGAAACACCTAACGAGACAAAAAAGTGTAAACACTATGTGTGATCAGGTTATCAGCTTTACTCCGACAACGTCCACTACAATACCAAGCTATGAACAGCCTGTCTCTCTCCAATATATTAAATAGGGGACTTGTATCTTTGCGTGATGTCTACCTATCAAAGAGGGGACTTCCACATACTGCAGTGGAACTGCCTGTTCCCTCTTTGTTTACCACAAAGACTGTCTTTGTTTCTTTCATAAATGGATAATTCAACATTAATGTTATCAATATTTAAACATTATTCGGTGATACAAATTTTACAAAAATATTCCATGACCACTTTAAATGAGAATGTTTTAAGTGCAAATCACTTTGTTTTTTCAAAAATGGATATTATAATTTAAATGTTATCCATATCTAAATGTTTCTCTGTGATACAAACATTATGAAAACAATCATGGCATCTTTAATGAAGAATAAATTATGTTTTACCTGTAAATCAGCATGATCATGGCTGCATGCATTATTAAGTCTAAGTATATAAAATATATTATTGAAGTTATAATTTAGATTGATTAAAGCAGTGCATGCATTTTAAAGAGGGCTCCCTTCCAATTGTGGATTATATCTTATTTTTGTATTTACACTTCATAACTTAATTGGAGTCACACTTTCACACACACACATGCACACAAAGAGCATACTTGCCTCTGAAGTCTTTGGGAATGGACTTGCAAGACTCAGGTCACGCATTGTGTCCAGCATTTGCATCCCCTCGACAGCTGTACGCAGTTTAACCACCTAACATACATACACGTTTTTATGACACTGTGATGACCATTGTCTAGCAGCAGCCCAACGGGATCCACCCTCTCTGAAAGATCTAGGGAACCGAAAACAACTTTATTACTGCAGCAACCCATGCAGATCGGTTGCCGATGTCTGGACACACAAATCCCATCTGAATATTTGCAAATGACAGTCTGTCTCAGAAGATCTAATCCGAGCAACAACAGTTTGCCTGCAGTGTGAACGTACCCTTATAGCTCGGAGGACTTTAGTCTAACCCCCAGTTCATGATGATTCATTTATGCGTAAGAGTTGTGGATATGGGTTAGCTTATGGATAGATGTTAACAAATGCCAACTAAATTTGTAATTGTGGTAAGTAAACTGGTAAATCTCAATGATTTCAGGCTAACCCAGCAACAGTTAGTGACTGTTGTGCCCACATCTTTACAGAGACCTGGCTCCATCTTGGCCTCCTGGATCAAGATGGACGGTGGTTCCCTGGTGTCGAATTAGTAATGTTGACGGCCATATTGTCTTTTGTTTTTAGCATTCCTTCTGATTTTAGTTTTTTTGTTTATGCACTAAAGGAATGCATGACTGCATTTGTTTTGTTTGAGGGCAAATACGACGATAAATGCATCGACACAATACAACAATTTAACTGCAGGGTGAAGGGAAAACTGGAGACAAAAGGCAAAAACAAACCTTATTATGCACCAGAGCCAACAGACAGAAAACTAATGTTTAGACTACTGTGTTTGCACGCTGATGATTTTATCTGATTTGTAGCAGTGCAGCACATACACTGATCAAACACTTAGACAGTTTTCCATGTTACAGATTTTCGCTTTTCTGCTCCACAGTAGCCCCATAGCGTCTCCATCTGATCTGCCTCCCTGGTAATAATGTAATTTCAAGCTCTGTCTGTTAGGTCCGATTTTGTGTCCACATGACACATGACTCTGAAGATCACCATTACACATGACATATATTACTTAGAACCAAGTTGGAGAGAAGACAGCAGTTGTAATTTTCTTTTCCTCTTTTCTCCTCTTCACTCTTTCCATCCCCTCCTCTCCCTCTCATACTCCCCCGTCTCGAACCCCTTCTCAGCTCCGTTGACTTTGTAACTTATAGAGAAGATAATTCAATTTCATGTTCCATTGGCTCAGCCGACAGACAGTTGGAAATAAGCTGTGGCATCCAGCTGCCTCAGGAGTTATTCTCTCCTCTGCTCTCTCGCTCGCTTTCCTCATTTCTTACCGGTATCTCCTCTCTGTTCTCCTCCTTGCTCTCTCTCTCTCTCTGCTGCTAGCTTGTGGTCACAGTCGGTCTCTCCCCCTCCGTGCATCTGTCTCCTTTTCACACCTCAACTTCCAATTTTCTCATTCTGCATGTTCTGCGGTCCTCACCACGATGCACTGTCCATCGGTCCTGCATAAACCTTCCTGTCAGCGAAAGTCGTGCGTTTCTGGATTATCTTTTCCCACTGTGAAACTTTGAATAGGTGACATTTTACATCAATTTATCAACTATTTAAAAGTTTGGTTCAAGGGTCATGAATCATTTCCCACAGTGAGAAACCACAACTGTCTCTTGGACATTCAGCAAGGTTCTGATGAGTATACTCAGACAGAAGTCCAGAGAGGCCATATTTAGAAGCTTTTCACTGCTGTCTTCACAGTTCTGTATGAACAAAATATTTTCCAATAATGCTGTTGAATCTAAGTCATAACATACTGCAAAAAAAAAAAATGTAAAAAATGTAAAAGAATGCATGATTTACATCTCCAATAATAGTGTTTTATCCTGAGCATCACATGTCATTTTGTTTCATGATGTTAAAATGTTTTAATCATATAACCAGGGATGGAAAGATTTTCTTACGCAAGTAAGTAACAGTACAGTTATAGAGAGAATACCAGTAGAAATACCAGTAGATTGGCTGAGGGGTGCTACTTCACGAATGCAAAGACAAGTGCTTTTTAGATCCAAGGACATATCTCGAGACCAAAAAAGAGAGAGGTTAGACTCAAGGGCGTAGGTTTGGTCTCAGCATTGGTAGGGACACTGCCAGCCACTCAATCAGTTGATTCTGATCAGCTTCTCCACTTCGTCAAAGAGGCCCCTTACCTCTCTTGGCATTGCCCTAAGAATTTCTACAGCTTCCCTAGTGGTGCTGACTGGACACTTTGATCGGAACATTGGGAGCTGAGTTTTCCTTATTTCTTTCCGTTCTTGCAATGTTTATAATTGAATTTCAATATGCTTGTGCGCGCATGTGCGTTTAACAGTGCTTCTTTGTTTGAGCGAGTGCATTTATCTGTTGATGCCTGAGTTTAATAAAGGCAGGCTACTCATAAAAAACGTACGTAAATGTGTCATTAGTATGAACAGTTGAGACATGGACTCCGCCGGGCTCGGGTCGGGCACTACTCTGTCGGACGCGCGCCGGGCTCGGACAGAAACATTTGCCGCCATCCATACTCTACTCTACACTAACAACTTTCAAAATATGTTTCCATTGTAGAATGGGTGGCAATGTAAGGCTAGCAGGTTTGCACTGTGTGGGTAGTTAGCCTACTACTAGCTAGCTAACAACGACCTGGGCTTCTTGATAGCTACTTATCCTCTGGGTGGTGAAAAAACTTTGGATATCTCGTTTCTTTTTTGGAGGCATTTTCCTATCTTCAAAGCACAAAAGGGTCAACAATATCAATGCTGAGACCAAACGAAATACTAATATGAAGCTTTATTATTTCCTGGCGTATTTAGTAGTTTACCGTGTCAGACTACTGCCAGCTCTCTTTCTGTCGTGATTCACGGAGTGTTTCTGACTCTGCCACTTCAGCCAATTAAATGACAGCATCTTGTCTCGCAGGCTCGAGGGCACATTGGAAAACTTGGAAATGTATTTTTCACTCTTCTGGACGACAAACATAGTATAGATAATAATACGAATGAGTTTGCAAATATATTGTGCTAAATTATTTTTTTTAACAGGCAATTCAAATTAACAAAATATTGGTGGGGACAATTGTGTCTTTCCCAAACTTTGGTCGTGACTAGTCCCTATGGACCATATGCAAACCTACGCCCTTCGTTAGACTTGTACTTTAGCTTTGTGATCAATATGTCATCACCGAAAAAATACAGTGACACACTGTTTTGCAAAAATGACAAAGCTTTTAATAACTAGGTTTAGCGCCAGACGCTTTTAACTATCAGTCTTTTTTCAGGACAGCTCACAGATATACCATGACTGGTGTCAGCTGCCAGACAATTGCAATCAATGGAGTGCTGGATAATTGACACAGGTGCAATCAAGCAGGTAGGAGTTTACATAATTAGGCCAATTATAACAAGGCATTCATTTCTTTGAGGTTAGCCAGTAATCAATAACACTGGATGTTCACTGAGCACAGACGCTACAAACAAAAATACTATAATGGTAGAAAATAAAAGGCATACTTTAAAATGTATTGCAATTCTACTTGCATCTTTCTGCTGTTCAATGAACCAGCAACAACTTTAGTGGGGAGAAAAACTGGCTTAAAACTAAATATGAAAATATTGTTCAGTATGTAAATATGGCTTTAGACTATATAAGGAATTAAGTCCAACAACTGGAGAAAGATGCAAGTAGAACTGCCATAACCGAGACAATGACACATAACCATTTGCTTTTTTGACACCATGTGTCAAAAATGTTTTGCCTTTCACCCCAAAAGGCAGCTCCAACGTTTTAGGACTTACTGATTAGAAAGCTCAGTAACCTTTTTGGCCTTATAACAGTAGTGTTACTTTACAGAAATATTCCTTAAGTAAAGGTTAAAAGTACTTGGATAATTAAAATGTACGTCAGTTGAAGTAGGTCTCCACCAACTCCTGCCGGAACAACCCGTCTCATTGGCTGCTAAATGATCCACAATGTTTACCAGCTAGTCCCTTAACTGTGTCCGTAGTTGCTGTAAGACCATAATAAAGAGCTGAAAAATGCAAGAAAATGTCAAAGTATCTCAATAAAGTGGTCAAATCTTGTAAATAAAAATCAAATCTTACAAAAAAGTATTTTATTTTTTTGACGCGTTCTCTACGAATGTCCAGCAACATTGGCAATAATTGTGCCCGAGCAAGCCCTTGTGTTAAGGCGAGAAAACTTGATTAGGTTTTGGAAAACATGGTTAGGGTTGAAATGACGACAGAAGTGATGTAACTTAAGTACAGAAGTTATGTAACAAATAACTCAACAATTAGGATGAAATAACTACGGAAGTGGCCTTTACTTAAGTACAGAAGTTATATGACAAATACTGTACGTCAACATTGACTAACATCTGGTTTCACACGGGATGTGGGTTAAACACGCATAACTTTTTGGTAGATCTATAGTGTATGAGCTTGAAAAGCTCTGTAGAGCTCAGGGTAACACCTGAGTGATCATTCTCTGTAGGTTGTTCACTACAAGCAACATTTGAGATTGTATCCATTTTTTATGTAGTATTGATTAGTACAGCTTTTGTCATTTTTAGTATTCCGATTTGAAGGATTTACTTAAAAGTGCTGTTTATCATTTGAAAAGATATCACACTGACAATCACATAGATTATACAGAGAATTATAGGTCCTATATTTTCTCCTCTTCATAAAGCGCAGCGATTATTATCACTACCATGAAACCCATTTGTTTGAATCCCTCTTTCCCCACACCTCCTATTTCCTCTCCCAGCATGTTCTCTCCACCTTGTTGTGTTTGCTGCCAAATTAGGGAAAAAGCAAAGGGATTCCTTTCTCTGTTTTTGTCACAATCAGGCTTTGCCTTATGTGTTGTGTGTTTTTCTGTAGCTCCTCAGTCTTCAACTCAGTCACTCCCTCAGCACCAGTCCAACTCCCTTCACCTGTCCCTTATCTGAAATCAAGCACTCCCTCCTCAGCACAACTCTCCTCACCTGTTCTAGTCACTTCTTAAACCCCTGTCTCTCACTCACTCACTCACTGCCAGGTCATTGTTTTTTCCCTACCTACCCGTGTTGCTCGTCCTGTTCCCGGTTTCCCAGTCTGCCTGTTCCGTCTTGTCTTTGGATTCCCTGATTGTTTTTGGTTTGTGCATTAAACCTTTTTTCACTTCACCTGACTGTCTGCTCTTGAGTCCTCATTATGTCCCGTGACAGTTTTCATGTTTTTTTGTTCACCTTCTCACCTCCCCCCCCCCTGCTGAATCATGTATGTAAAGTTGGATTTAATCACAGTGAGGGATATTGTAGGGCCTTCACTCTACTGGATAGGGCACGAATATCTGGGGCCCTTGTCTGCTAAACTATTCATGAACTGTGCTGTGCCTGTAAACCTGTCACCCTACCACAGTATAATACAGCACTTCCAGACCTGCTGGAGCTAAAAAAACGTTTTTTATTTCAACTTAGTTTCCAGCAGCTTTGAGGGTGCATAATTGGCTAGAACAGAGCATAGTGCTCCTCATATTCTTTACTCCAAATCAAAAATGGACAAGGGCCATGTATAGCATGATAACATCAATAAAGGATTACCACATTAAAGTCCTCTCTGTCCTGCAGTGACAAACATTTAAAACCTAAATCACATTCCATCTCAACCCCCCCCCCCCCCCCCCTATAAAAGCACAGTGAAATATAAAATATATTATTGTGTAGGTTTTGTAACAAAGCACAGGGTCTCACACCACACAAACCATGAAAGCAAATAAATAATTAAATAATAAATACATATTTTCCAAAAACATCAATTTATTATTTGTGGTGAAAATTAAGGTATTTCCTTGAGAGAAATCAAAAGTCTCTTAAGCTTTCTGTCTTATGTATTTATTACAGGATAAGATTATAAAAAGCATACAAACAAATCAAACAGATCTAACGAGCAAAAACAGCTCAAATGTGCAGATTAAATGTTAACCGATTAAAAAGAGTCATAGGTTACTATACAGCTGAACAGCAGAGAGAGATCCTTCACCCTGGAAGAATGCAAGGAGTCTCTGTCCTCTAGAAAACACGTGCACAGATTTATGGCGTAATAGAAGTCACATGAAAACAATTTTTCCCCGACATTATTCACTTCAAGGAGAACTGTTTTATTAAAGTGTGGGGTTTACTTTTGTAGTTTGGTCACAACAATATTGCTAACATACCTCCAGTAATCCGGGGGCGGCCATGGCTCAATGGGTAGATCCTTGGCTGCTATGAGTACCTGTGCCGAAGTGTCCCTGAGCAAGACACTGAACCCCTAACTGCTCCCCGGGCGCTTCTCAGCAGCACACTGCTCCCAATAAGCTAGGGATGGGTTCAATACAGATGTTACAATTCATGTATGTGTATATGTATATGATGACTCTAATCAAATTACATTTTTTTCAGTCAAGAAAGAAGAAGAATAAATGACCAGTCAGGCAGGAAACAAACCTTCTGGTAAAACAAACTTACTTGGTACATTATGATTATTACAGTTTACAATCCAACTTCCTCCTTCAACGTTGACCTACTGTACTTACTGTAGTTGTGTACATAGTGCTATGCTTTTTCCTCTGTCATGAGGGATTATTATACGACACTTTGCATGCAGCAACAGTTTGCCTTCCACTAACAAGTTGTTTGCCTCCTCCAATGAATCGCCACCTTAATTTGGTAAAGTGATTTGTGTGCCCCAGTGACCCTGGGAGCTGTGTTGTTGGAGGCAATAGCTCCTGGTAGGGTCTCCCAAGGCAAAGAGGTCCCAGGGGAGGGGACAGAACAAGAGTGATTCACTGACCCTACATGATTTGGCCAGAAAGGAGTTGTAGCAGCTTGCCCTGAAAATGAAACCCAGGCCATTTCCAGAGTCAGGGAGTTGAGGCTTTTATACGTTGGGTTTGGCAGGGCACAGCCCGAAAAAAAAATACATGGAGCCACCACCCTGTGGGCCCATCACTTGCAAGGATAGGCATTGGGTTCGGGTGCGGTGTGAGCTGGGCTGCAGGCAAAGACAGTGATATGGGTGTGCCAGCCTCTGACATCACAGATTGGCTCTAGGGATGTAGAAAGTCACCTCTGGCAGGGAAAGAACCAGAGAACTGGTGCAGGAGATGGAACAGTATCAGCTAGATATAGTTGTGCTAACTTGGAACCAAACTCCTGGACAGGGGCTGGACTTAGGATCAAGGTCGTCTTGTGGCAGCAAATAAAAAACCCACTGGAGGACACCAGCGGTGAAGGAGGCAGTAAAGATGCAAAAAATGCAATCACTCTTTAGGCACACCTGTACTAAGACGGCCACATGACCAGATGGTATATGTGAATTCTCTGAAAAAGAGGAGCCCCATCTTCCAAATTCTGCATTTGCATACCAACTCCACCCTCTAAAAAAGATCAACCTTAGGAATGCACTGTGTGGGTATTAGAGAGGGGGACAAGTGTAAAACTGCTTTCAACACTCACGTGGTCATTGTGTGTTAAAGCGCTTTGAGTGGTCGGAAGGCATATTGCATGCTATTCATGCAATATCAAACATATTGCATGAATAGCATGTTTGATTAAAC